>NC_062558.1:139706138-140430304 GCF_016906955.1 Phacochoerus africanus
GAATCTCAATCTGGGAGCGGGGCTGGGAGGCAGCTTCTGTCAACAGGGGACGTGCCTGCTGTTTATTGCTCCTGATAGATCTGCCACCCCACCAGACACCTGTGGATGGCGTGTCAGGACATCAGGCAGGGTGGAAGTATCAGCTCCTGAAGGAGAGCCTTTCAGCGAAGATATGAGAGCCCCGAAAAAATCAATACCCCTGATACAGAGATGCTTCTTGAGGTGTTCTTTTGGGAATGAAGAGATGGCAAGGCCTTGCCAACACTTCATATCTTAGAAACAATATTTCTCTCTAAAGAATTGGATCTAAAGCACGGTTGCAGCTGTGCTTCAGAAAATATAGACAAAGCCACTTACCTCTTGTCGCGTGAGCTCCTGGGCATTTCCAAGCCCAGCCAGGCCCCAGGATGGAGCGTCCAGATCTCCCTTCCCCTCGTCCCGACGGTCACCGGTCACCGCAGCCTGTGCTGACACAGTCAAGACACACTGACCATTGTTATTCCAAATGGGTGGGGGGCCTGATGTCTCCCGTGCGTTCTAGAACTTTGCCCCTGTTTTTGCTTCCCTGCAGCCTAACCAACGAAGGATGTTATGTGTTCTGAATTTTTGACAGGCGGGACAGTGCTGTTACCTTGCTACGTTTCACAGAGATTTAACTTCGCGGCAGTGACCTGTTTTCGTGCATTTTATTTTCCATTTGTTTTCCTTCCTTTGCTTATTGATCGTGTCGTCTGTACTTCTCCTCCCTGCGTTTCGGACGCTCCGCGTGTTGGATACGTGACTCTGGTTTTCTCTGCCGGGGTTTCTCGGAGTTCGGTGGGTGAGCAAGACTCAGCGCTCGGGGCTCAGCTTGATGGTGGTCTTTTCCATTTTGAGCACCGGGAGAAATGTGTCATCTTGAGGTTTATTTTTCTTTTATTCCATTATACTCTTTCGCTTGGCAGAGTTAGGGGATCCTGGATGGTCCCACCTGGCGAGAACGATGGAGAGGTTGTCCCAGGAGGCACGGAGGCTCCACGATGCCCCGGGGATATGTTCCCAGCACACTGTGTCCAACCTCGTGTTGCTTCTGAGCTGTACAAACATTCAGTAACTTGCCCAGAGCCCACTGTGTGTGCACATGCGTGTGCACGAGTGTGTGGGGTGTGTGTGTGTGTGTGTACTTATTATAAGGAATCAGGTCACATGGTCATGGAGACTGACTGGTACCAAGATCTACAGCCAGCAAACTGAAGACCCAGGAGAGCCAATGTTTTAGGTCCATGCTGAGTCCAAAGGCCTGAGATGGTGCAGTTCCGATCCAAAAGCTGCAGGCTCAGAGCAGTTCCCAATGTGGCTCAGCGGAAACAAATCCAACGGGTATCCATGAGGATGCGGGTTTGATCCCTGGCCTCGCTCACTGGGTTAAGGATTCGGTGTTACCATGAGCTGTGGTGTAGGTCACAGACGCAGCTCAGATCCTGCTTTGCTGTGGCTCTGGTGTCGGCTGGCAGCGGTAGCTCCAATTCGACCCCCAGCCTGGGAACCTCCATATGCCTCAGGTGAGGCCCTGGAAATAAAAAAAAAAAAAAAAAAAAGAGCTGCAGACTCAAGTCCAAGAGAAAACCAGTGGGTCAGCATTGTTATTTCATTCAGACCTTCGACTGCTTGGGTGAGGCCCACCCCACTGGGGTGGTCCGCTGCTTTGTGCAGTCTTCCAATTCAGGTGTTAAGCTCATCCGGAAGTACTGTCACAGACTCTAAAGGTCTGGCCCCTGGGGCCCAATCAGATGACCTGGAAAATTCACATCACATTTTCTGTCTCCCCCAGAATATAAGCTCGATGGCTTCACCTCTAGAAAGTAGAACAGGGCCTCGTATATGGTAGACATCAAGCGAAGGTGTTCAGTGGTAAAGTCAAATGGTTTGAGTCGTATTTAGAGACTATGTTTTGATATCCGACGGAGTAGATTCCCTCTCCTTATGTTTGCAGTCTTTAAAAATTTTAAAAATATGTTCTTATGCTCCCTTTGTACTGAGAACAAAGAGGAGCTTCCTCATGGGATGCTCCGGCCCCGCCTCCTCACCAGGTGCGTTTGCGCCTGGCCCTGGTCCAGCTGTCCCCGCTGCTGGGTCCTCTTCCTGGTCCTCTAACAGCATGAGCACCAAACTAGAATGTTCTTTCTGCGCTCCCTTTTCTTTTAAACCGTAATTATATATAGTGGGTATAGAATTAGTCAGAGTGGTGGTGGTTTTTCTTCTGTATTGTGAGCTGTGACAAACACACCTAGAAGTGGGGAAAACAAAAAACCCAGTAACAAACGGTGATAAAGCCAATCCCTTGATTCCTTCTACTTGGGCCAAGACTGAAATGCTGTCCGCCCTTCAGAATCCCTGTATACACCCTGACATGGAGCCATGCTGTCTTGGATGTTATGGGATTTTCTTGATTTTCTTTATAGATGTAACACCTCCTTATGCATCCCTGACAAAGACAGTTTAATTTTACCTGGCGTAATGTCAGCGGACTGGTATAATATGTATTCACGTGGATCTGACTATTTTTTTTTGCTCATTATGACGTCTTGGAGATTTATCTGTGTTGAGTGCAGCTGTAGCATGCTCACTTTTATTGCTGTGTAGTAGAACATCGTGTAATTACACTGTCGCTGGAGGGTTTGCTTAGGTGTCTCCTGCTGGTAGACGTTAGGTCATTTACAGATTAGTCTGGTACATACATTTTGGGGTGTGTAGGTATCCCTTTCTACAGGTGAACACCCACGTGTGGATTTACTGGCTTGTAGGGTGTGTACATATTGTGCTTTATTTGATACTGTCAAGGTTTTTTCCCATTAATGCTTCCGTCAACAATCACTGAGCATTCCAGTTGCTCTACAACCTTACCAACCCTGGGTGTCATCAGACTTTCTGAGCTGGCCGTTCTGTCGGGTAAACCGTACTGCAGAGGGTTTTACCGCGTGGTTCTCTGACTACCAGTGAAGTGGAACCCATTTCCATTTGCCTGTTTGCCAGATGGGTCGTCTCTTTTTGTGAAGTACTCACTCACATCTTTTGCCTGTTTTTTGACTGGATTTCTCGTTCGCATTTTCATTGCTGCTTTGTGGTGCATACACGTGTGACTCACCCTTTGTTGGTGATTGTGCTACAACCATCTCCTCTTCTGTGGCTGCCTTTTCACTGAACTTGAGGTGATTTTTATTGACAGCTGTTACTAATTTTAGTGTGGAAAAATGATCGATACTTTTCTCTATGGTTAGTTTTGTGTGTGTGTGCTGGCTTATGAAATATTATTTTACCCAAATATTTAAAGGTATATCCCATATTTTGAGCTAAAAGTGTTAAATGCTGCCTTTTTAACTTTATCACTGATTCACGTGGAATCGATTTCTGTGTGCTATGAAGTCTGGGTCCTGCTTAATTTTTCCACGTGGATACTCAACCATCCCGCCCAGTTTATTTCGAGGGCAGCCTTGGTTTATGGTTTTTCATCACAGCTCAGGTGTTCTTGCATGTGTGGGTCTGTCTCTGAGCTCTCAGGGCTGTCGTACCAACATCACACTGTCTGAATTATTTCTGTTTACTAAGAAGGCTTGAAACTCGGCAGCGCAAGCCTTCCCCTCCTTTTACTTGAGTCTTGGCTGCCACGGATCTTTGCTCTTCCATATACATTTTACAACCATCTTGCCAATTTTGCAAGCACCCAAACCTAGGACAGAGCCTGACCCATTGTGAATATAGTGAAGTGTTTCTTGAATAAATAAGCAAATGTGTTTGTTCAAATTTTGAAGTCCTTTTCCAAATTCTCTACAAGGACCCTGCATTTAGTCCTTTCATTTGAAACTCATAAAATTTTTAAATTAATTTTGAGGTGCTATAATAAAAAAGGAAGTCAATAAAGATACCATAATGATGAAATTACATGCACTTGAACAGTGTGGGCTCAAAATGAAGATAAACACAGAAAAAACTGAGAGGAAGGTCATTAAGCCTATAGCATCACATTAACAGTGCAAGGGACTAAAACACTTCTTTTAGAATTGGGCCAACTAGACAAAAACTTAAAGGATCAATTCACCTTTTGACGATACAGATGCAGAAAGGTTTACGTGCCCCCAAACAGAATTCATATCCTCTCCTTCACCCACAGTACATGTGCAATAACTGATCAAGAGCTACGATACAAAAGACCTGTATAAATTCTAAAGAATCAGCATTATGTGTAACACGTTCTCTGGTTTTAAGGCAATACATTTAGAATCTAGTAATAAAAAATGTGAGAAAAAGAACGCTCAGATGAAACTAAACTGTGATTCCTGGTAATCATAGAATATTTCAGTGTCTATACCTGCAGCGTCCGGAGTTGCAGAGTTGGTACCTGATGAATGTTTCTTGAATGGACAAACAATAATGTGAACACCAGATGTAAGTCCTAGACGATCCAGCAAAGTCATTTCTTAGAGCGTCGTTCGTCCTAAAAGCACACGTTAGGAACCAAGAAAGAAGGGTTTCGTGTCAGGTACTTGCCTTCTTTCTTCCACCATAAATTCCACTAAGTCTCATTGACAGTAATTCTAGACGTTCGGGTCCAACAGCGAGATACCGTTTCACAGCTGAAAGGCTGGCAGTGCTTTTAAGAGTTGGTAATAACAGGTGTTGATGAGGATGTTGAGAAATGAGAACGAGGCTGATGGGAGTGTAAATCTCTACGGCCACTTTGCAGGGCAGCATGACGACGTCTGGCAACAGCGAAAGGGACCTTACTCGCAATTCCGTTTCCGGGCACTCACGTGTCTCAGATCTGCACAGGGTGCCGTGTTGTGGTCTTGTTTACTGTAATCGAATTTGAAAACAATTTGAATGTCCATCAACGCACAAATTAGAATGAACACATTGCAGTGCATTTATACTGTGGATGACTGTGCTCTCCAGAAATTAAAATGATGGAGCCAGATCAACAATATATGAATTTGGTAGATCCTAAAAGCAATGTTGAATAAAAAAAGCAAGTTGTAGACTGAACGTGTAGTTCATTCTTTTGTGTGTATTAAAAAAAAAAAACCACCCATACGATATATTGTTTGCAGGTTTATAGTTATACATAGTTAAGATCAAAAATACAGTCACAAAGGATAAAGATGAATGCATGTTTGAGAGTTCCTGCTGTGGTGCAGGGGTTAAGACTCTGACCACAGCAGCTTGGGTCACTGCAGAAGCATGGGTTTGATCCCAGGCCCAATGCAGTGGGATAAAGGATTTGGCATTGCTGCAGGTGCAGCCTGGGTTGCCGCTGTAGCTTGGATTCAATCCCTGCCCTGGGAACTTCCATATGCCACAGGTGTGACCATGATAAATAAATAAGTAAAATAAATTCATGTTTGTTGTTGCCTATGAAAAGATGGGGAAGGGAGTGGGACCAGGAAGCGTTTCAAAGGGGATTTTAAGTGTATCTGTGATGTTTTGTGTCTGATTGGATTTGCTGGAGTAGCAGGAAATCGGAGAAGAGAGAGAATAATTTGCAGGATTTCATTAGGGACGGCTCTTGAGACCAACACCCGTGACCAGCGGAAGGGAGGGGGGGAAGGTGACTGGACTGCAGGAGAAGCTGAGCTGTGACGAGGACCCAACGAAAACCCAGCCTCCTGGGGGGGCAGGTGCGCACTGCAAGTGGGACCCATTCAGAGTTGTCTGCGTGGGGCACCTTTTCACCCCTTTGTTATCAGCCTGTGGCTGGGGGCTTGCCTGAGGAGGGGTGCAACCCAGGGAGGAGTTACTGAATCACAGGCAATGGCCTGCCAGCCTTTTCGCAGGTGGTCGGGGCTGAAACCTGCTTGTCCTGCCAGGACAGTCAGGGGAGGTTTTTTGGCAGAATGTTCTCCAGCCCGACTCCTCCTGTCTCTCTGGGCTCAGCGCTCTCTTTGTCTTTAAGATCATCTCAGGAGGAACCAAAGGCTTCTTTCTCCCCAGATGCCACTTTAAGCCCAAGACTGAGAACCCAGCTTGGTGGGACAGCAGGCACGGTGGCCCTGCAGGTGTCCTTGCGGTGTCAGGTGGCCACGTGGGCGGGTCGCCCGCTAAGCCCGCGTCTGTTTAGAGCACTGGAAACGCCTTTGGCAGGGCTCTGAGAAGCGCCCACACTTTTCTTCCCTCCTTTGTCTGTTTACCTTCATGAATTTGTAATAAACATAACTAAGGATTCAAAATGCCGAGGACCCAGGTCTATGCAGTGACACCTCCCCAGCCCCGTCTCCCAGCCGGTTTCTCTCCTAAACCTTCTGGAGAGCGACATTCCATGCACAGGCTTGACCTCTGCCCCTTGGGAAGGAGGGGACATGGGGGGGGTCGTTTTGCCCTGGGGAGTGACAGTGAACGACATTTGGGGGTGAGGACTTTAGTGGGGACGTGAGGGCGATTTGGGTGCAAAGCGGCAGGAAGCCGTGAAATCATAGATCCGACTTCTGGTCTGAGTGGGGGACAGTTGGGGAGGCCTTGCCAGTGCCACCCCAGGGGCCCCTGGGGGTGGAGGTGCTGCGGGAGACACCTGCGTGCTTACAAGACACGTCGCCCTGTGCTGTCACACGCTAGAACCGGTGCGACTGTTAACCTATTAACATAACGCATTTTACTGACTTTTCAACTTGCCTTTCACGTTCATCATCATTCAAAATATATAGATGCGTTCCCGTTGTGGCTCAGTGGGTTAGGAACCCAACATAGTGTCCGTGAGGATAGGAGTTTGTTCCCTGGCCTCGCCCATTGGCTTAAGGATCTGGTGTTGCCATGCCTGTGGCATAGGCCGGCAGCTGCAGCTCTGATTTGACCCCTAGCGCAGGTGTGGCTGCATATACAATAAATAATCCATTCCCCAGGTTATTGTTTGAGCTCTCTGACTTTCCTGAGATGCTAAGCCAACAAGATCTGCCAGTTCTTCTGTGAAAACCTGCGGTATCAATCCCCAGTTTGAAAATATGGGGCATGAATCCTATTTAATTGTTTAAGCAAAATACAGCCTCATTAGGACTAATTGACGGGGTCCATTCTCTTGAATGAGGTTGTTCCCTGGATAATATAAAGTAAAACATCCTTCTCCTTAGCATTTTTCAAAACTCTCATTAACTGACCAGATGTGTAGTCATTTTGTTTAGTAGCTGCTCATTTGCTGGCTGTGAGCTCCGGGCAAGCAGGGGCCCAGGTTTAGCTCGTTCAGCATTTCATTGCGTGACTCAGCACGGCGCCTGGAAAGGCAAGATGAAAACATGAAGTGAAATGAAACAGTGGACGGACGGATGGATGGGATGATGGATGAGAGGAAAACATCATTGCTGGGAATGTGCCGGGAAAAACTTACTGCAGATATTAACTCTCGTAAATGCCCTGGAATCCTGCAAAGCTTGGTTATGCATATGAGGGTTCCTGAGATAGGATACGTGTGTGTGTGTGTGTGTGGGGTGTGTGTGTGTGTGTGGTGTGTTAGTGTGTCTGTGTGTATAGTATATGTGCGGGCATGTGTGTGAGTCTGCATGTGTGTGGTGTGTGATGTCTGTGTGTGGTGTGCGTGTGGTGTATGTGCAGGTGTCTGCATGTGTGTGGTTTATAAGTGCGTGTGTGTGTGCGCGCGCGTGTGTGTAGCGGAGTCAGGGTTGCCGGGGGGACGGGTGGACAACAAGGAAACAGTCGTGTCCAAAATGCGAATCACCTCAAGGGAAACCAGACGTTCCGAACCGGCCCTTTCAAATGAGATGCAAAATCGAAGTGAACGGGGCCGAGGAGAACAGAGGGCTTACTTTCCTCCAGGAAGACGCAGCCAACAGCAGTGGATGTAAACTCTCGCGGAAGCAGGACCAGGGAGGAGGATGACGCCCTTTCACGTCCACTGTTGGCAGAACAAAAAGTGCTGTCTTTGGGCTGTTGAGAGAAAGCTGTACTTTAACCCGGGAGGCCCTGGGGCAGGTGCTGGGGGGTCTTCAGCGCAGAGCCGCCGGCGGGGGACGCTGACCGCCCTCCTCCAGGCAGCAGATTTCCGTGGCTCTTTAACGGTTGAGTGTGATCGTGCCTGGGGACAAGGGGGTGGAGGAGCCAGCAGCCTTCTAGGGAGATCTGCGTCTGTGACCTCTATTTTTATACACACCCTGGGCCAAGCTGAGAAGAAATGGTGGTGGGAAGAATTGGCACAGCTCGACAGCTTGAGGGGCGGGGAATCCAGGGCACGGCTTGGGGGATGGGGAATCGGGGGGGGGGATGGCACAAGGGATGGGCCAAGGTTTGTTCGGGGAGGGCTGAGGGACTAGCCTGCTGTGGTGGGTCTACCCTGCAGGGCACAGGGGAGGCGGGCCCCTGGGCTGTGTCTGGGGTCACGGAGCCAGGGCCCTCGACCACGGAGGAAGGAGGAAACTGGATTCTGTTGGGAAGGTAAGGAGGAGTCACTGGCGCCCTGGGAGAGCAGATCTGAGGATGGAGAGGTCACAGAGTGGGGTCTGGACAGGCTTTGCAGCAGGGGAGTGGGGACCCCTGGAGCACTGGCTTGTCCCCCCATCAGACGCATGTCATGGGCAGAGCAGAGGGGCTGTGGGTTCCGAGCTCCATGTGTTGCCCCTACCCACCAGGAACAGGCAGGAGTCTTTGTGGACCCTCTAGAGAGTGGCCTCCCCGCCTCAGGCACCGACGTCCGTCAGGGGGGCAGCAGGGGCAGCCGTCCCGGAGAAAGTCACTAGAGCCCCCCCACTGCCCTATTTGATCACACCTCCTGCCTGTCACCCTCAAATGCTCATCCCTGAAAAGGAGGCTGGGATCTCTCTTCCGTGGCCGGCGTCCTGGGTGGGTGTCACAGCCTCGACCTGGGAGGCAGCTCGATTAGAATGGGTGATTTCCAGGAGGGGATGGGACAAACGGTCACATCTGACCTGTTGCAAGACTGTCAACCAGCACAGAGTAGGAGGCACTGGATTGCCGCTGACTCTGGCCCCAGAGTTGCGTGTGGCCTGGCAAGAATGAGGGACCCCCTGGCCTGTGCCCACCCTGCTGGGAGGTCACCCTGCTGTCTGGCTCTCGCCAGGAGGCTGGAATGGATTGTGCCATACCTGCTGCCTGAGAGGCCTTGTGACAGGGGGTGTGGGAGCCCATGCATGAAGCCTCCCCTTTGCTCTGAAGTGGGGGGCTCTGGGCGGGGCTGTGAGGGAGGGGCGGGGCTCTCAGAGGGAGCTGATGTTCCCTTGGAAACTCTTCCTGGCTACTGGCTGGCTTGCCTGGCTCTGGAAACGGGGAGCTTGTCCATTCCCTGTGGACTCACTCGGTCATCCATCCAGCCGTCTGTCCATCCATCCTTCCATTCGCTCAGCACTGGGGCTGCCAGTGACGTGAGGGGTCAGCCATGCTCTCTCCAGGAGAAAGTTCTTGGTCATGGCCACGAGCAGGTGCCACCCGAGCCATCACATTTGCAAGCCATGAGCTCCTGAAAATGCCGTTTTCTTACGCCTCTCATTTTTGCTCATCAGCCAGGGGCTCGGCTGCTGTCAGGGATCTGAGCTGAGCTACAGGCGATGCTCGTGCTCTCACTGTCTGAGGCCTTTTCATTTTGACACTCAGCCCTGGTCGCAGGCACCGGGGACCAATTTCTACCCATCACCCGGGTGTCAGCCAAGGTGGGCTGCACGCTGGGGAGCCCTTCGCTCGGCTTGTTTGCTGTGATCGCTGTCACCTCGGTGGGCTCAGGGCTCTCATCTGTGACCTTTTTTTATTGTATGTGCTTTTTACTTTTTAAAGGCAGTGAAGAGACTTGGGATGCTCAAATAAGGAGACATCTCTTTTAGGTGGGAACTTCCCCGTTTATTCACAATGGGAAAGGCCTCGTAGTGGGAACGTCGGTTTGAGGGGCCTGACCTGCGGCTTCAGACCCACAGCATCCCCGGGTGTGGTCCATGTGAACGCGGATATGCCGCTTTTATTTTTCAGAAAAAGAACTTGCTGTTTCACAGTGTTACGATACCCTCTCGTTGCCTCTTTTGAAATCATAAGAAGAGGTAAAGCCACGTCTTCCCCTGCTGTGCACACGACTCTGAGTCAAGTGTGGACATGGTATTAGGATCCGTCTGCAAACCCAGAGCAAAATAGAAGATGAATTGTCTCCTCCAGTTAACAGTCTGCGCTTATTTCCGTGACCTGGACGGAGGACACTTTCTGGAGTGGCGGGGGAGGAATGGTCTTCCCCAGGTGAGACCCACCTGGCATCTCTGAGCGTGCTTCCACCCATTGGCAAACTGGGGTCACCACGGAGCTGTCCTTGCTACTGCCCTGTCCTCGGGCTCCGGGGCCTCCTACCACACCCTCTTCTTTCTGCCAGCCTCTCCACGTTCATCAGCCTGGTGCCCTCTGGAAACACCTCTCTTCTCCCCTGGCAGGCTGATGAAGGGCAAGAGGTCCATGCATCAGGTCCACACCCAGGTCCCAGGAGTCCCCCACGTAATCTCGTAGACACCTCTTTCGTCATTACAACACAATATGCGGCGTGGACATCTCACTATAAACAGTCTGCAACATCCTCATAAACATTGTGCTGTATTTCCCAGACTCTAGGATGATTTTTATCGCTCTTCACTTATCTGTAAATACTCACTTCCAATTTCCGCTATTATGGAGCCGTGGCAGTGACTTTTTTTTTTTTTTTGGCTTTAAGATAGATGTTTGAGGAATTCCTTGGTGGCCTAGCAGTTAAGGATCCAACATTGTTGCTGCTGTGGCACAGGTGCAGTCCCCCAGCCTGGGAACTTTCACACACCAAGCATGCAGCCCCCCCCCCAAAAAAAAGATGTTCTTGAAGGGACAATTAGGTTAAAAATCACGATCGCTTTGAAGGCTTTTGGTGAAATCTCCAAGTCATTTTCCAAATGGGTTGTAGGATTTCTGTGCCTACCACCTGTGGGTGCAGGAATGTGTGCTGTCTCAGTGCTGTACCCGAGCCGGCCCCCAGGGTCCCCAGAGCCAGCAGTGCACGCATGTGCCCAACCCTGCCTGCAGCTGAGCTGCTTGGAAAGCTTGAAAGTGGGAGTGTGAACCCATGAAAATCAGCACAGGCTACAGATCAGGACCCCCCCACTCCGGCCCCGCCCCGAAGAGAAGTGGCACACCATTGTCTTCGATAGTTGAAAAATAAAGAACAAAACAAAAGCAGTTCCACGAGGTTGAATTGATGGCCAGCATCTTTCCCCAACTTCGGGGGGAGGGGAGGAGGTACCTCCAGGCGTGGTCTGCTTCCCACGTGCCTGGTCCTTGGTACCCTGTGGATGGTGCTTGGAAAGCTCTGTCCAGAGAGTGTGTGTCCACTGCCTGTGGCCATTTGGCCCTTTGGGGTCCGACCACTTGTCAGCCTCTGTCCCCTGCAGCCCTAGCACGAGGCCTGACGTCTTGGGTTGAGGTCACTGCCATGCTTGTGAAGGGAAACCCCCGCAGACCCTCAGAGGCAGCTTCCCCCACCTCCTCCCGCAGAGGGGCTCAGGGCCCTTCCTCTGCACTGGCTGGGGAGGGGGAGATGGTGCTGGCACCATCTGCAGTGGGGACCCAGTGATGGGGCTCGTGGCCCTGTGTCCACTGCCACCGGCTGTGATTCACGCTAACAAACAGACACCAGTCCCAGCAAAAGATGTCTCTGCCCACGGAGGCTGGTGCTGCAACAGGTGGCATCACCCTCAGTCCCTGGGAAGGAGGCTGCCTTCCCGCCTCTGGCCGGCAGCTGCATCTCGCCAGCCTGGCGGAACAGCACCCATAATGGGCTCCTCATAGTGGGCAGGAAGCAGCATTTTGTGGACTGTCTTTGGGAGGACAAAGCCCCTCAGAGAGACGAGAGCTGGTTCCTTTCCTCTCCTAATAAAGGCCTTCAAGGTATCCAGGCTCTTAAGAGCCTCGCGGACGGCCCTGCGGCCACACCAGATGCCCTGCAGGTGCTCTGAGGTCATTGCTGACACATCAAAACAAAGCAAAGATGAACACAGCAAAATGTAACGTGTCTGTGGTTAGAGCAGGGATGTGGATTTTTCTGTAAAGTGTAATGAATTCTTATTGTTAGAAAAATGTCAAAAATAAGGAAAATAGGTGTTCCCGTCGTGGCGCAGCGGAAATGAATCCAACTAGGAACCTTGAGGTTGTGGGTTTGATCCCGGGCCTTGCTCAATGGGTTAAGGATCTGGCATTGCTGTGGCTGTGGTGTAGGCTGGCAGGGCAGCTCTGACTCGACCCCTAGCCTGGGAACCTCCATATGCCGTGAGTGTGGCCCTAAAAAGACAAAAAAAAAAGACAAAAAAATAAATAAATAAGGAAAATAAAAGAGCAATCATAAAAATTAACAATAAAAGCACCGTTCAGAGATAAAAATTGTTAACATTTCGATGTTTTCCCTGCCTTCTCTGAGTGCACTTTTAGATGATTTTTTTTTGATTGTGTCACAACGTGTCAAAAACTTCACGTGTGACTCTCACACTCGTAAGGCCCTTTTAATGGCCAGATCAGATTGTATCCCAGCATATGTGATATTTCACCTGAGCACTCTGCTCGTGCTGTTCCTGGCTTTTCTGGAAATCGGTGCTGTAATGGAACATTTTTCTGTGACAGTTTTTGCCCACAGTTGGGGGTCCCTTTGCAAGAGGCCTTGAGACGTGGTTTTCGCTCTGGGGTCCAGCTTGAGTTTAAATCCCAGCTCCCCACTTACCAGCTGTGTGGCTTGGTGAGGTTGCTGAACCTCTCTGTGCTCCACGCCCCTCCTCTGCAGGAGGTCTTATAAGGTGGAGAGACCAGGGGTGAGACACACGAGGCGCTGGGACTGGCACACGCTAAGCAGGGCTGACAGCAGCCTGGCAGTTGTCCTGCCATAGCCTCATTCAAAGATGATTAGCAGGGGGCTGGGACCCAGAGTGGACTGACGGAAGCAGAAGCGCTTCTCAAGGTTCTGGAGTTGTGTTCTAACTTGCTTTCCAAAATCTTCTAAAAAGAAAACATCGCTAACCTAATGTATTAAAAAAAAAAAAAAAAAAAAAGAAGGATGTTTCTATACCTCCGTGCTTTTTTCTGCTTTTCCTCCACTTCTGTCCTGATCCCCCCTTCACCACTGGGGACCAAGGACAAGGGGCCAGCACGGTGGTCCCTTCTTTGAGTGCGGGTCACACAAAGGACACTGGTTGGAGCCCCGGAGGGTGCAGTGTGTTTTGTCTGGGACTCTCTCATCCCCAGCTTACACCAGAGTGTGGGTGGCTGGCGGGGTTCTGGGTGTGGGCCCGCACGGCTTGTCCCTCTCACTCAGCCCGTGGGCTTGGGGGGGTGCCACCTGTCCCTGCTTGGAGAGAGGATGCTTCCAGACCAGCGTCCTACGAGCCCAGCCGAGCGAGTTCTTCTGTTTTCTCTGCCCCCTCCCTGGCTCAGTGGAGAGGCCCCACGCTCCTCCAGGACACGCAAGCAGAGCAGAACCGAGGGCAGGTCTTCCCCTTTCGCCACCCCACGCTCCTGGTCTATCTATACAATCCGTGTGGTTTGAAATGAGACTCACGATGAGGTTCTTTCCAAACAGCTCACTGGGGACTTGTGCCTGCATCTTGTGTCAAGTGCCTCTGCCCACTGACTGGCCTGCCTTCTTGTCACACAGCCTGATCTAGGGGCATGTCCAGCTGGGGATGTTTCTGTTGCATTGTGGTTGGCCTCGGGGCCAATATGGTAGCTTTAAGTTGGGTATTTTTATGGTGTATTTTAGAATTTATAAGGCAGGGTTTCTTATTTAAATTTCCCTTCTTGTTATTGTGTGTTTTTCTTCCAACTGTTAGAATGATTTTAGGGCAAAAAAATCGTGTTGAGGTGATGCTTGAAATCGGTGCTGATGCCTTGACTGGGTAGCCTGTGGTGGTATCTGCGTCACGCTGCCCAGGTTGCCATTTATGGGGTGTGAGGCTTAGCCCTGCTGCAGCTCTGATTCTTCACATTAAATGGGCAAGTGAAGGTGCTTCTTTCATAAGGTGTCTTATGAGCATGATGATGGATTTGTGTCCTTTCTAACAAAACTTTGACCAGCACGAGATGGCCAAAACGTGCTCCTCTGTGCCCTGGTAGATGTTTTACAGCAGTAGCTTCCATTTTTCGGGCTAGGAGAGCTTTCAAGCTAATCCTGGGGTACAACGTGACGCCCCCGTGTTGACATCCAGTGGTTACAGCATCATTTGTTGAACATACGTTCCTCTCCTCATTGAACTGCTTTGGTACCTTTGCCGAAGAGCCATTGACAGGGTGAGCGCGGGTCCATCTCTGGCTTTCTTTCCTGTTCTGCTGAGCTGTACACTGTCCTTCTGCCAGTACCACCCTGTCCTTATTGTAGCTTCACGATAAGTCTTGACACCAGAGGGTGTAAGCATGGCAGCCATGTGGAAGTGCCCCGTGGCCGAGAGCCCTAGCACTGGGCTCCGAAGTCCACCTGCACGGAGGGGAGCAGCATAGACAGACAGACCCTCTCCAAGGAGGCACCGGCTTGTCTGATTGCCTCTCTGGCTCAAGGAGCCCCGCGCCTTGCAGAATTTCCTTAGGCCTCCTGGCGGCCCAGGGTGTTTCCGCCATCCCCCCCCCAAAAAATCCCCGCCGCCCCTGACCGCCCTGGGTCACTGCTGTGTCACAGGCCAGCCAAGGGCGGCCAGTTTTCTTCCTCTGTGTGAGAACACAGCGTTTCCCCACAAAGAGCCTTGTGTTTGCTTCTCAGAGGGCTTGGAAAAACACAGCTAATCATCCCGTTATTTTTACATTTTATTTTTACTTTTTATAAAAGTAATTTTGATCCTTTGTGTTTTCATAAACTTTTTGGAATCATGTTGCCAAGTTCCATAATAAAAACTTGCTGGGGTTTGGATGGGGTTGTGTTGGGTAGAAAAGCCAAGGAGGGGGAATCGGCATCCTTCCCACAGAGAGAGCCTCCCCGTCAACTGTCCCCCTACGTCCCCACATCACCTTAGTGCTCTGCTAAGGGACGTTTTGTGGTTGTCAGCGTGTGGGCCTTATGCATATTTTGTGTAATTCATCCCTAAGTATTTCAGAATTGTGCATAGGCTCTTGTAAGTCAAAGGGTCACTTCCATTTCCAGCTGTTTGTCACCTGTATGT
The DNA here is from genome assembly GCF_016906955.1 of Phacochoerus africanus. Lineage (NCBI taxonomy): Eukaryota > Metazoa > Chordata > Mammalia > Artiodactyla > Suidae > Phacochoerus > Phacochoerus africanus. The sequence continues at coordinate 139,721,249 of NC_062558.1, forward strand.
GGAAATGCGGTTGGCTTTTCTATGCTGACCTTGCCTTCAAGAACATTTTTGGCTAAATTCACTTATTAGTTCCAGTAGCTTTTAGGTACATTCCTTAATATTGTCCACTCCGTGACCAAGTCATCTGTGAAAACGATGGCTTGAATGCTTCTTCTCCAACCTGCGCTCCTTTTATTATGTTTTCTTATCTTATGACATCAGTTATGTCTCAAGAAGAGCTGACCGGAAGGGCGAGAGCAGCTCTCTGTCTTATTTCACGGCATCCGGTCTGTAAGAGGGACATTAGCGGTGGGGTTTGCGTAGACCTTAGCTGAGTGAAGGAAGTTTCTTTCTTTTCTTGATTTGCTGAGATATGTGCGTGTGTGTAAACGGTCGGGACTTTGTCAAATAGATTTTCTTTCTGTGCCTACGAAAATAGTCAGAGTTCTCTCTTTCATTTTTAAATATAGTGTATGACATAATTTTAAAACCTCTTCATCTCTCCTTCCTGGGAAAACTCTAATTGGTCATGTGGGCTCCTTTTTGATGCATTGCTGTCTCTGGGTGGCTGACAGTGCATTGCGGGTTCCTGTGTGTGGGTGTATGAGGATCGTGATTTGGTTGCTGCTGTTTTCTTCCCGTTGTGGTGGCTGAGGTCCTGGTCTCAGAGTAATGCTGAAGATGAGGTAACATTTCCCTCCTCCTAGTTTCTGAAAGTTGGTGGTTTCTTTAAATGTGCCGTAGATTCTGCCACTGAAGCATTCCTGGTGTGGAGGTTTTTCTTGATTTAGGGGAAGGGTTAAAATTTTCTTGGGATTTAGGGGTATTCAGATTTTCTGTGTCTTCACTTTTGGTCATTTCTGCATGTTCTCGTGCTGGTGTCTTGAGTGACAGAGCATTGCTTTTATTTTCCCATTGTTGACATAGCATTTTCCCCTGGATGTAACAAGTCACTTTTTCTCTGGCTTCTTTCAGTATTTTCTCTATTTAGCGTATACATAGATAAAAGGAAAAATACTAGTATGTACCTAGCAAAGGTTTCTTTGTGTTTAGCTTGCTGAACTCATGGCTATTCTTGGGTCTATATGTTAATGTTTTCCGCCAACTTTGGAAGATTTTGTATATGTCTAAATGTGATTTTGTTTCTATCCCATTTTATCTTTCTTTACCACATGGGACTCTAAGACTGTATGCTGTGGATGGCTTGATATGGTCTCTGAAGTTCTCAATACTTTTTCCTCACTATTTTTCAGACTTGTTAATTTCTATTTATCTGTACACAACCTGCTCTTTTTCTTCTGTGCCATCACAACTCTGCTATTGAGCCCGTATAGTGAATTTTTATAATTCCAGTGCCTGTACTTTGTGGCTTTAGAAATGCCATTTTTACCGTTCCAGCCTCAGTTGTGATTTCCTATCTCTGCCGTTATTATGACCGTTTTCCCTTTTATCCTTATTTCCATTTATAAGGTCTGCTTTGAAATTGCTACTTGCTAAATCCAATAACTAGGTCATTTGCAGTCAGTTTCTATGGACTGCCTTTGACTCCTGCATATAGATTATACTTCTCTTTTCATCTGCATATCTAGTAACTTGAGTTTAAAAAAACTAGACAGTGTAGAAGGTAGTATATAGTGATTTGAGAGTCCATTGTGTTCTGAGTATTGTCTTCCTTGTTCTAACATGCAGTTAACTTGCTGGGCTTCAAATTACAAGCTTTGCTTTTTTGTTTTATGCAGCTGCTGAGATCTTTGTTTTGTTTTTATGTATTCCAACCCCCATAAGGTCTGCTTTTGTAAGCTGAACTTGCCAATATTTGCATTTCCTTGCAATGTTTTAAAGTCCATACAGGTCTTTGTGTATTTGGACAGTTCACCTGTGCGTGAATCATTCAGCAGTCTGTCTGGGACGATGGCTGAGATGGGGCTCTGGTGTGGCTTCTCCGAGGTTTCCTTGCTCCGAGGGGCTCCCCCTAGATTCCAACAGCTCTGTCCTCCGATGCATCGACCCCAGGAGGTGTTAGCTCCTTGCCCCCTGAGCTGCGTGCTTTGGGAATGTGCTCAGTTATCGAAGCAGCGAACACACCGACCTCACCTGTGAGGCTCTCATCTTCATGAAGCCACCCCTCCCTGGTCTCTGTGGCTTTTCCACTGCGTCTCCTGTAGCACCCCCACCTGCGCAGTGTTTGCTGCCAGCTGGTGATTTGGGTGGGATTTATATTTACATTTATTTATTTATTTTGTCTCCTTTCTGCAGTTCCCCCCCTGTAACAGGCGTTGCCCCTGGAAACGTCTAGCTTCTTTTCCAGTCCTGACTTCCACCCCCCACACCTGGGCTGGTCCTGCCTAGGCAGCCAAGGTCTTGGAAAGCTCCCTGGGGCTCCTGCTGTCACTGACTCACCATTCTTACTCTTTTCAGTTGCTGCTTAATTGTTCCATAGCATGAACCCTTCTCCTGGCTTTAGTCCATTGTTTCTGGCTTTCTAACTCTAACTAGCTGTTTCAGATATCTAGCTAGGCTTTACGATTTTATCTGCGGGAGCGTTTCCCTGACCACTTTGACTTGCTCCAATCATTGTCCCTTCTGAGATTGTAAAACAACTCCCTTTACAGTCAGCGTACTTTCCCCGCTCTCGTTTTGGGATTGAGAACACTGGCCACACTTCTGAAAGAATTTAAGTAATTATGGTGAGAATGGTACATCGGTTTTTCCATATGTTCACTAGAATGAACTGTTAGTCCTCTGTGATTAACTGTGATTCTACACGTGATAGAAGCACCTGAGTATGCTTCGTTTTCAAAAGTCGTTTTTTCTTTTTTGTAAATCAGAAATGGGTGTCCCGTTGTGTCCAATGCATTATGAGCATGGAATCTGATTTTTGTATGGGTATTTGATGTATTGTTTTTAATTATTAGGTTTTTAAAAGGTAAAAGCAATCTGCTTTTCCCTTGATTTTTGCATTGTTACTGTAGTTTACATTTCTTGATTGGTCTTGAAATTGAATATTTTTATATGTTTAGGAGCTATTCAAAACTCCTCTTTTGTGAATTGACTTTGCATACGTTTCTCTTTCGCAGTAACCTTTTAAAATGGATTTGTTACAGCTTTTTATGTATTAGGGTTATTAAACTGTTGTCGTCTGTGCCATTAACAGTTTCCACGGGGTTCGTTTACTTTCCAATTGTGTTTATGATGCTTGTAGCTATCAAAGAGTTTTATGTTTTTGTATAAAGATAGCATTTTTTCTTTCCTTTGGTATTACATTTAGAATAGCCTTTCCACCACATACCAAAGTCATCTGCATTTTCTTTCGACACCGTTACAGCTTACTCTGCATTTAAATTTTTGCCCACCAAAGATGTATGTTGATGCCTATTGGAAAAGAGCATCTAAACATTATTTTCATGTGGTTTCTCACTTTCTTAACATCACTTATTGACTAAGTCATCTTTTTCCTATTTCTTTGAAATTCTACTGTTATAGATTGAGAAGTTGTAAGTCCTTGGATTTGTTTCTTAACTTTAAAAAAATTCCAGTGCTCTGACTTTGAGTGTGTGTGTGTGTGTGCGTGACATTCTTGTTATTCTAATGAATGCATTTGAGGATGAATTTTAAAAATATTTTATAGGGCAAGTACCTATATTAATTTCTCTTAATTGTCTTATAGTATCCTTATACATGTTACTTTCAAAATAATTTTAGAAACATTTGGTTAAGCCTATTCGTGATTTCCATTGAAATTGCGTTAAATTTATAGAGTTAATTCGGGAAAAGCGGACATTCTTCAAATTTTGAAATGTCTTCTCTGGAAACATGGCACAACTTCATTTGTTCAAGTCATTTTTATGACTTCCATAATCTGTACGATTTTCTTTATGTGGGTCTTGCACATTTCAGGATGTTTTCGTTCCTGGGAAGACTGGAGTTTTGTTGCTGTCATACATGGGATCCATAACCTAAACCAGTCAGTTATTTTTACCAGCATGTTGCAATTTAGTTGGCAGCAGCAAAGAACTGCAATTTGGGACATGCAGCCACAAAAAATCCCATGCAGTTCTGATAAAGAAAAGAAAGGAAAACTCTTTTATAGAGGAGAAGTGGAATTTGAGACTGGCTCTTATAAACAAAAATTTCATTGGAGGAAACTGAGAGTTTAAAGTATAGTGGCTTTTAATTGGCTGAGTTGTGACAGTCTCTTTATTGGCTGAGTCGTTGAAGGCAAGGAGACAATCTTTCTTCTTCCTGCTGGTGGTTGTGAAGTAGAGTCACTTCCTGTTGGAGGTGCAGGGGACATCTTTTCCTGTTGGTGTCTGTGGCGAGGCCCTGCAGTACATTTATGAGAGTGCCCCCTTCTGGCCTCCCAGCTCCATTTTGGTGAGGTTTCTCCTTATTAATTTTTGTAGATCCTTCTGTGTTTTTACATCATACTTGATTTTTATTGGACTGTAATAAATTTGCTAGGTTTGAAGTCCACTAAAATTAAAAACATTAAAACAATTTGTTCTAATACATTTTGATGTGATTCTCTAAGATAAAAGTCATATATCCCCTATTGAAATTACAATATAAATGATTTATTTTGTATGATATCATATTTTGAAAATTTGTTTTGATTTCAGAAACAGTAGTGATAGTGAGAATTTTGCTTTAATAGGAAGCGCTAATAGTTTGATATAAATCTTTTTTATCTTATTTTAAAATATATATCTTAGAAATACTCTTCTATCACTATTTTAAGAGTAAAAATCAGAAATGAATGTTGAATTTGCCAAATGAATTTTAGACATTTAACCCAATAAACATATGGATTGTTTTTTGGACCCACTGTAGTAAATTATAATACTAAACTTACTAATGTTTTTCTTAAATTAAACATTTTGGCCATTTTCTGTTCATTTAGCTATCTTGATATATATATATACATATATATATATATATCAATACTCATTTGGAATTTCCAAATGTTTATTCACAGCTAGGATATTAAATAACTTGATATTTGTGCTTCTAAAATTTTTTTGGTGTCAGAGTTATGCACGTGAACTGGGAAGTTTTCCAAATTTCTATATGCTGATGTAATTTAAATAGCATAAAGATGATCTCTTTTTGAGTTTTGAAATAATTTGCTCATAAAAATGCCTGGACCTAGGATATTTTATGAAGTTAGTTCTTGGGCAATTTTAAACATTTCAGGTTTAAATTGATTTCTAACTATAAGCCATATATAAATACACTTTTGCTATGTGAGTTTTAAAAAATAGATAAAGCAAAATTCTGTCTTGATTTTGCCCATGTTGCCTTTCCTGTTCCCTCAGCAGAAGCAAAAACTTACATCAACTGAGTATGGAGTCTTTAGATTTCCCTCTATATATTTCAAAGCATGGATAAGCACTTATAAAAATATAAAAATTTCCTCTGTGCTTTATTTTTACACCAAATAATTCTGAAGAAACTTGCCTTTTAAACAATAAATCTTAAAAACTTTCCATGTGAATATATGTGACTCAGTCTAAGTCTATCTTTTACCACTGAAAGCATGTGATGGGAATCACCTTAGTTTAATTAGCCTTTGGTGCCATTTCTCTTATGGGTACTGGTATATTTATACTTTCTAGTACTTCCTTAAACATTTGGCAATCACTTGGAAACATTTGCTTTGCTAAATATCTCCAATATCATCCAGATTTCCTTTCTTTTTTTCCTCCCTCCTTCACTCATTCATGCAATAAATATTTTTTTGAATGCTTGCTATGTGTCAGGCACTTTTCTAGAGGCTGAGAAGATACCTCTGAACAAAAAAGACCAAAATCTCTGACCTCATTCTGTTGACATTCAAGTGTATGTTGAAGTTACAGGTTTGGATTTCCTAAAATTATGAACATTAAAAGAATTAGCCCAGGAGTTCCCTGGTGGCTCAGTGGGTTAAGGATCTGGTGTTGTCGCTCCTGTGGCATGGATTTCATCCGTGACCCGGGAACTTCCACCTGCCATGGGCACAGCTTAAAAAAAAAAAATAGACTGTATTTTAGGGTATTTTTTGTGAAATCGACTCCCTGCTTGTGATCATCTGTTTTCATTCCCAGTGTTTTTTATTTTTGTTTCCTTTTTCTCTGCTTGCTTGGAACACAAGTGTTTTTCTCATTCATTTATCTTTCTCTATTATCATTTTAAATGAAAAACCCACCAACAAAATTTACAGGTTCTAGTATTTTAAAGGGATTTATTTCACTTCTCCTTTTAAATTCTGCAACCATGGTTTTCAACTGGAAGCAATATTCCTGATTGAAGCGTGACTGTCATCTGAAATTTTACTAAAAAAAAGTAAAAGTAGGGAAAAATGATCCCCTTGTAAGTTACACCTAAGAAATGAAGAAGAGAGAGAGGTGAGTGTGAGGGCGCAGGGGGTGGATGTTGTCGCCACAGAAGGAAGACCATACACACGTGGCCGTCTTCATAGCTGTCCGACCCACGCTGCTGGCCCGCCAGTCCCTCTGGGAGGACATGAGCTCATCACCTGCTTGCCCTCAGATAAGTCCCTGCCCTTCCTTTGCTCTGCTCTGTTCTGTATCTCAAGGGACCCGGACCAGGCAAAGCCTCCCTGAAGACAAAGGACAGAGTGGAAGCCTTGGCTCTTCCAGACACACAGACTGCGGTGATTGGTGCAAGGGTGGACCTGTCAACAGGTGGAGCAGAATGAGGTGTTCAGAGATGAAGACGTATTTGTGTCATCGCTTGATTTACAACACAGCCGCACGTCGAAGTTGACACGCTTACAGAACGAGGCAGGAATGGCGTTTTCAAAAATCTTGCTGCTGTGACCATGCTAATTAAGACCACAATGGGCTGCCAGTACCCACGGGCTAAAACTTCAAAGATAGAACATACTTAGTGTCGAAAGGCTGGGAAGCAACGGGAGCTCTAATGTGCTCATGGGTGTGAATGTGCGTTTGTCCCACACTTGGGAACACTGTTCAGCACAGCTCTGCTCCAGACCCGGAAATTCCCCTCTTAGGTAACTCCCCAATGGGCACTGGCACACGTGAGCACCCAAAACTCGGCTGAAGGACGAGTGACTTGCAACAGCTGAAACCCGGAGACAACTCAAGTGCAGACTTGATCCGTAGGTGAAGGAACTTCGGCCGTCCACCTCGACACGGGGCTGCATCTCACAAACGGAATGTGGGTGTGGGAGCCGCCAGACAAAAGATTGCAGAGCGGAGGCGGGTCCACTGATAGAAGGTGAAAAATACCGCAAAACCAAACTGCGGTGTTTAGTGATGACTACCTACCCAAGTGGTGCTAATACAGAACAAGCAAGGAACGGTCACCCCGAAAACCAAGATAGAGCTGGCTGATGAGGAGGAAGGAGAGAGGAGCCTGGGCTGAGAAAAGGGAATTTAGGAAAGCCCTGCGAGCCCGACACTGTGCTCCCATGACTTCGTGCATCCTTCGCTTTATAATCATATGTAATGATAATAATAATCCATATATCATAGTCCATAGGTTGACTTGATGTTTATTTTACATTTAAATATATTTTTAAAAAAACAATGAAATGAGAGTTCCCCAGTGGCACACAGGGTTGAGGACTCAGCCTTGTCACTTCTGTGGCTCGGGTCACTGCTGGGGCGCGGGTTCAATCCCTGGCCCAGGAACTTTCGCATGCCACGGGCACAGCCAAAAATAAAGAATAAACATAAAATAAAAAGCAATGAAATGGTTTGCAGTAATACACAGGCAGAGTGAATGGCCAGTCTGGTAATTTTACAGGGGCCTCCTGCTGAGACCCGAGGATCAGGATGTCACAGGAGTCACGGGGGGGGGGGGGGCGGCAGGAGGCGGGGAGTGGGGTTCGCACAGAATGAGCCAAATCGCACTCATTGTCTTGGAAACAGAAACTGCTTATGAGTCTAAAATGGAAGGTGCAAGGTACAGACGGTTCTAAGCTCCTGACGCCCCTCGCGTCCCCTGGTTAAGGTGAGACTTCAGTCAGAGGCTGAGAAAGAGGTCACTCGCCCCAGCTGGGGCTCAGGAAGACAAAGAACGCAACCCCGTGGGGCTGGACATCTCACCCTCTCTGCGAGCTCCGTTCTGGCTGCTCACCCATGATTTCCCATCCCTCTCCCTGCCTCCGGCTGGCGCTGCCCCCACTGGGTTGTGTGTGGAAAGGGAGAGAGCCCTGATGCTCCCGGAGTGACCGATGCTGAAGCCAAGCCGCCGCGTGGGAGTCTGGGAGAGCGGCGCCTCGGCGGAGCAGCCTCCACCTGAGGTCGGGGCGTTTCTCCACCAACTCTCTCTTCCTCGAAAAGACAATTTAGAAAAATCTTAGCGGGGCGTCTTTCCATTCCTGGAAGAAGTGTAATTTTCCTGGGTGATTTTGTTTCCAAGGGAAAACATGTTTCTGCGATGGAACCAGATGCAGAGGGCGGTAGTAAGTTGGGCCTAATGACAAAAAAGCAGTGTGAACACAATGAATAAATGTTTAATCTGGGCCCAGATAAGCCAGATGCAAATTTTGTTTCCTCGGGCAGTGCACACACGGACCACTGAGATGATGACTTTGAATAAGGGTCAACTTTTGGTTTAAGAAAACACAGCGAGAACATTAAATATTTATGGAATGCAGTTACTGCAGCTGGAGGCCGGGAGCCACGCTCCGGGCTTTGCTGCTGCCTCATGGCCCCTGCTCCCGTCCTGCAAGCTGCTCCCTTAATATTTTTCTTCCTGCTATTGGTGGGGTTGGGGGCAGGACACGTTCATTTATGATCCAGGGAAAAACAAGGCCAAATGCAGATGGTCCCTAAATCGATTGAGGCTACAACAAAAGAATTTCAAAAGCTAAGTTTGGAGCAGTAGAGCAGAATCGCTCCCGTTCGTGTGTTTGTGTCAACTCAGCCCGTGGACCACCCATCTTTGGGCCATGCGGGGAGCCGAGAAAATGCAGGGACTCGAAAAAGGACCTTGCCTGATGGCAGAAAAACCTGAAGGCAGGTTCTTAACCAAGAAAGGGAGCTCACCCGAACGGTACAAGCCGAAGGTGGGCTTTTGGTCAGGAAAAAAGCTCACCTGAACGGTGCATGCCGAAGGTGGGCCTCTGGTCAGGATGAGCGCCTGCCTGCACGGTACAAGCCGAGGGCAGGCCTCAGGTACACAGCTCTCACTTTGATGTTGACGGGGAAGAATTAAGGCTTTCCTGGGAAAGCAGTTTCCATGTTTGCGCTGGAGAACATGGATTGTTTCTCAGGCGGCCCAGTCTTTCCTGCTGTTTTATTTGTTATTCGGTTTTTCTCAGTCTTTCCTGATTATTTACTTCTTATTCTTATTTCCCATTCTTATTTTCCCGTGGCGATTTGTGACTTAACAAAATTACAACAATGATATAATAGAAATTTCACCCTAAAGGACTTTTCCCCTATTTAAATCCAACTTAGGTAAAACTTAGTGTTTATCTATTAACTAGTTACATAGTAAACTTTAGAGTTAGGATTTTAATGAGGTCCATAGAAGTTAGCCATATCTTATGCAAAAAACCTAGCTGTGAGTTTTGTCTTTGATTTTAAAAGCCTTTTAGTGATAGCTAGTTTAATTAAGTTGGTTTATATTTACTTATACTGTCTCCCTGCCATAACGCTTTGAAGATGAACACCCGTCTACAAACAAAGTTTGTAAGTGCCAAATTCTTGTGTCTGTGCCCTCTTCAAAGTACTAAGTTTAGTTTAGAGATCTTAAAACAGGATGCACGGCTGCTGGACCATGTACTAGTTGACCAATGCGCTTTCGACACTGTGATGTCATCTGCAGTGAAAACCTGTCTGTAGAATCAACCGCTGCTGCCAACGACGTTGGAGCAGCCCAGCGCCCTGAAGGAAGGACAAAGAGGCTGTCTCCGCAGGTACATTCGCCCACGCGCGTCCCTCTCCGACCGGGAAAAAGCGTCCGCTCCCTGGCCGCCGGAGCGGGCCTCCCGCAGGGCCGTGAAAGCAGAGTCGCCGTGTTCTCCGCTGCTGCTTCACTCACGGGAACACTGCCAGCCGGTAGAGACGGAAGCCGTCAGCTCTGCACCCTGAGATTCCGGGGTCACCTCCCAGCCCTGCCTACAGGCTGGCCACATGGAGGGCAGTTGGGCAATTCTGCTGGATTGGCAAAGAGACTTCGTCCCTGCCTCATGATAAATTGGGGAAGGAGAGCCACTGCCATTCTTTTAAAACATGTGCAAAGGGAGTTCCCGTTGTGGCCCAGTGGTTAATGAATCCGACGAGGAACCATGAGGTTGTGGGTTCGATCCCTGGCCTCGCTCAGTGGGTTAAGGATCCGGCATTGCCGTGAGTTGCCGTGTCGATCACAGACTCGGCTCGGATCTGGCGTTGCTATGGCTCTGACGTCGGCTGGTGGCTACAGCTCTGATTGGACCCCTAGCCTGGAAACCTCCATATGTCCCGGGTGTGGCCTTAAAAAGACAAAAAAAAAGACCAAAAAAAATGTGTGCGAAGTCATCATATATATGTGTGTATGTATACACACACACACACACACACATGTAAACACATAAATATACACACATCTTTATGTACATTTATATGTATCCACACGGGTACATATTATAAACTTTTAAATATGTATGTTGTATACACATATGAATTTATATGTGTATGTAATTATACCTGTTTAATATTTATATGTGTACATGTTGTATATACATATTTCTATACACACATATGTCTGTGCATAGATGACATTTATCCACTTGCACACATGTGTGTCCGTGTAGTCATATAAGAGGCTGTGTGTACACACCTGCACCACTGACGTGGACGGTGCGGGCGTGGGGGAGACCCCCTCCGCCCCCAGGCAGTGCGTGAACACGACGCGAGCTGTGGGTGCCCCAATGCTCATGAGGGCTGAGACCCAAGCCCTGCACCGGCCTTGGCCAAAATGTGCGCTTTCCCCCAGGTGTTCTTCCGCGTCTGTAGAGGGAATCTGGCTCCTTTGCCGCTTTGGTGGACAGTAGTTTTCCTGCTGAGACCAACAGCTCCAGCCAAGATCTTCGAGAGGTCTTCCTGAAGCTTCTTTTCCCTAAAGCAAGACCACCTCGCAGTCCTGTTGGCTGAGGACAGCAGTTCAGCGGTGGGGTAGCGGGGTGGTGCTGCTGGTCCCTCGGGGGTGCCCTGCTGCGTCTGGCCTCTCCCGGAGGAGCTCGTGACCCGGCAGGTCGATGTAGAAAAACTCTGTGTTTGTTTATTTCGTGGAGGTCCCTTCCTCTCCCCCCCAGGCAGGAGATCAGAGCTGCCCAGGTCTCATGTCCACTCCTCTGACGCAGCGTCTCTGTTCCCTGGCGTCCACGGGGCGCGACACCTATTTTCAGCACACTCTGGAGCTCTCAACACAGCCCCGATCTCTGAAGAAACTGGGCAGCTCTCTAATTCTGCATCTGCTTTCGCCACTCAGAAATGTCCCCATGGCAAGAGACACTTGACAACCTTCTAGATCCAATATGTCCATGTCAGGTGGCTCAGAGTCCTTCGTGACTCAACTACCTTTTAACACAGCGGGCCGGGGCCCCTGTGGTGATGTGGAGGCTTTAGGACTTGGTGGGGCCGGTGTGGGGGGACTGTTTTTGAGATGACGGTTTCTTACCACTTTCCTAAAAGTTCCTGATTTTCTCCTTGGGGTTGAGCAGCGCAACCTGCTCTGTTTGCTCTGCGTTTCCTTTGGATCGCTTGGCCTCCTCGGCCGGATTCCCCAAGAGCTCAAGGTCACCCCTGCTGCGGCCTCCATTCCTTGTACCCGGTGGTCAGCCGAGGCTTGGTTCTCAGAGCTCACGGCCCACGGTCATGGGTTTGGCGGGGAGGGATCCCACCCCACCCCTCCACGGTCCCCTCCATGGGTCACCTTCCTGTATTCTCTGTCCGCGCAGCGTCTGGACCCTTCCGTGCAGATCTGCCTGGAGCTTCTCAGCAGAAGATGAAGCACAAGTCCTAGAGAAGCTTATGTCCTCTCCTTCGGGCAGAGCAGCAAGCAGCCAATTGAAGCCAACTCCAGCATGCCCAGGTGCGCAGTCAGCATCTAAATGGAGAGAAAAGCTGGCTTTCTTGGTGGGCCAGTAATGTCACTGCTATTCTAAAGTGGCTCAGAGCAGTGGTGCTTAATCGGTACAGAAGGTCCGCTCTGGGGCTGTTGGACATGAGTGGGGGTGTTTGCAGTTTGTCATACAGCTGGAGACCTACTGGCAATGAGACCTGTGGCCAGGGATGGTCACTATTCTAGGCCGCAGCAGGACAGTCCCAGAGGCCAGGCAATAGTCCATCCCAAAGAGCTATGCCACCACATAAGAACCTTCTGACTCGGGGCGATTCTGCTCTGGGTGCTTCCCACACTTTCCAGTTATGGAGCACCTGCTCGGAGCACCTGCTGTGAGCAGCCTCGAGGTGTCAGTCCTGTCACTGAGCTCCATTTGGTCCTGTCCTCACTGTCCATGGACTTTGTGGGAGCAGCGGGCTTTCTCCAGACAGCCAAGCGTTACCCGTGTCTCTTGAGGCCAGGCTGGCACCTCAAAGGTGGCTGAGGTTCCTGGTTTCCCATCCCCCTCCTCTGCTCCAAAGCCCCATGCACTCCTCCTGCCACAGATGGATGCAGCCCAAGGTGCTCCTTCCTGCAGGGGCGGGGGTGGACTGGAGACTAGGGACTCACCGGATTCTTGTGTAAATGAGTGCTCTCTGGGCTGCAGCTTCCTTTGCATTCATCAAGATCAGCTGGAGGTGGGAATATCAAAGAGCCAGGTGATCAAGAGGTGGGGGGGGGGTGATAAGGAGGCCTTTGGCGATTGATAAAGATAGACCTGTATTTAAACACGATTTGGAATGAGGGAGGTGTGGTCGAAGTGTTGTGAACAACACACAGATTTGGTTATAAAACCTCCAGAAACATGCTCCATGCCTTTTCACAAACAGTGTCAGAAGAAACGGGATAGGCTAGGATGGACCGATCTCACATAATCTGCACATTTTAATTCTGTACCACAGATGCTCATTCTTAGAACTCCTAGCCACATCTCCCTTCTGAGAGGTCAACTCCCGCATGCCCAGGCCCGCACCTGTTACGTGCTGTGAAGGCCAGGGGCTGCCCCCTTCAGAGAGAGAGCTGACATCGGCGTATTTCATGATGCATGAGAGATGGGGTCACAGTGTCATAGTGCCTTGAGGTGGAGCGGGGGGACTTCTCTCCTCAATTATTTACTCGGATTTGTTTCAATGATCTAAGTGTTTTTAACTTTCAATTTTGAAATAATTTAAAGTTTAAAAGGGTTACAAAACAAAGAACTCCTATCTACGCTATCCTCAGATTCACTAATTTCTAAATATTTTTCCATACTTAGTTAGTCTCCCTTCTCTCTCATTTTTATTAAGAATCTGTAAGCCCACACTGATACAGTATTAACAGACTCTTATAATAGTTCTGGTACGGTCATGGATTTTAACCCATTTAAAACATTAAATGTTGTGATGGATGTTGGAGCTCAAATTGTCCTGCGTTTCCCCAGTGAGAGCCCTTTAAACCAGTTCCATGTGCTTTGTGTGTTTCCAATACTTTTGGATCTTTCCTTCCTTTTTGCACAAAAATATCTTGCAGGCTTAGCTTACATTTCCCCTGATCCATCCTAGGAATTATTCACTTATCTCATTACTTATCCTATAGCGGGAAATGGTATTTAGAAACCAATATCTGTGTTCTTGGTGGGCTCATTGCTAATGGAGTGTCATTAATTCTGCCTCTTGGCAAACAAAGCAAGGGAAAAAAAACTGTCTGTCTTTCTACTTATATCTCCTTCTGCACCACTAAAACCACTAGTTGATGCTTAGATCTCCAATTCCCATCCAACACAATGGGATTCTTCCCAGCCTGACTACATTTCTTATTTGTAGCTTCTTCTGCCAATAAGATAAGCTTATTGGCATGGTATTTATTTAGTCACTCAATCCTACAAACACAGAAAGCATTTTTAGAATTGCTAATCTATTCTGCTGTGAAAAACAAGCTTTCTGAGGACTGCTGCTTCCAGTCTGTAACCTCATACCTTGAATTACCAGAACATGAAATACAATGTGTGACCATTAAACAATAGACTGCCCAGGGAAGTGAACGCAGTTAGCCCTACAACTGCACAGCTTACTGCTTAGAAGTTTCCAGGCTGAGGCCCAGAACCCAGCAGATTTCCTGGGACGAGCACTCTAGCAGAGGATAGCATCCCCCTTGGGAAACAACTACAATCCACGACACAGGACCAAAAATCCTACCTGAATGTGCTGGCAAGTGAACAGAAGTAAATAGATTGCAGAGGGAGAACACTCGCCAAAGGAGGGGAGAGGTGGGCTGATCCAAACTCACTGCCATCCGCAAGGCTTAGGCTGTGCTGGATGCAACCAACACAGCACGCACAGCAGCACTGTCTCGCGTGGTTAAACCTATGTATGATCTTTTTTGCCGAGGGACCCAGAATGCCAGGCTGAGGCATTACAAACACTGCAGGAAGTAGGGAACTGTTTAAGGGTCTTCCCACGTCCCTGATGGAGCCCGAAACGTGCATGTGCAGAACAGACTCTCTGTAGCTGAGCCGAAGGCAAGTTTCATGAGCTGAGCTGCCTCCTGAGAGAGAGAGAGTTTGCAGTTCAAACCCAACCAAGGCGATTACTTGCTGGGAAAGGGAAACAATGGTTTTCAGATAAAATAGATTCTAGCCTCTCGACCCTGAACGCTCACAGATTCCAGAACACAATCCAAAATGCCCCAGCACACGAAAAACCGAGAAAATGGAATACGCTCCCAAGAGACAAGAAAAGACAAGTGATTTGGCAAGTATCTGGCATGAACAAAATGTCAAAACTATATTTTAAGAGGTTATCCTAATTGTCCCCAATAAAGTAGAATGAAACATATTTCTATCTTACCTTCATTTATTCTTTCTCTAATATTTTCCCTTTCTTTATGTAGACCTGAATATCTGGCCTATAGCAATCATTTTTCCTCTCTATGAAGAAGTTTTACTTTTACTATTTCCTATGAGGCAGGTCTACTGGCAACAAAGTCCCTAATTTTTTTTTTTTTTTTTGCTTATCTGAAAGAGTCTTTTTTTTTTTTTTTTTTGATGTACCTGTAGCATGTGGAAGTTCCTGGGCTAGGACTCAAACCCGTATTGCAGTTGTGACCTGTGCCACAGCTCCAGCAATGCTGGATCCTTAACCTGCTGTGCCACAGGGGAACTTCCGTGAAAGTCTTTATTTCTCCTTCGCTTTTGAAGGAAATTTCACTGGATACAGAATTCTAGCTTGTTGATTTTGTTCTTCGAACACCAAATATCTCCCTCCACTCTCTTCTTGCTGGTTGGTTTCTGTAATTCTCATCCTTGTTTCTTTATAGGCGGGTTATCCCTCTGACCCCTCACTGACTCTCTGCCCTGGATCCTTGCAAGATTTTCTGTCCATCTCTGATCTTCTGAAGTTTGAATATGTATACCAAGGTATAGACCTTTGGGTTTTTTTTTTTTTTTTTTTAGTCT
The DNA here is from genome assembly GCF_016906955.1 of Phacochoerus africanus. Lineage (NCBI taxonomy): Eukaryota > Metazoa > Chordata > Mammalia > Artiodactyla > Suidae > Phacochoerus > Phacochoerus africanus. The sequence goes on from NC_062558.1 coordinate 139,736,778, forward strand.
TTTGTCTTTTTAGGGACACACCCATGGCATATGGAAGTTCCCAGGTTAGGGATCAAATCAGAGCTAAAACTGCCAGCCACAGCCACAGCAACACAGGAGCCAAGCTGCATCTGTGACCTACACCACAGCTCACAGCAACGCCAGATCCTTAACCCATTGAGCGAGGCCAGGGATCGAACCCATAACCTTACGGTTCCTAGTTGGATTCGTTTCTGCTGTGCCACGATGGGAACTCTGCAGACTTTTTAGTATTTGTCATGGTTGGTGTCCTCTGAGGTTTCTGGAACCGTGCTTTAGTGTCTGTCATTGATTCTGGAAAAATTCTCAGCCATTATTACTTCAAATATGCGTTCTTTTCTTGCTTCCTTCTCATTCAGGTATCCTTATTATAAAATTGTATGCTTTTTGTAATTATCTCACAGTTCTTGGGCATTCATTTCATATTTTTCACTCTTTCTCTTTCCATTTCAGTTTTAGAAGTTTCTGTTGACACATCTTCAAACTCATGGATTCTTTCCTTGGCTGTGTCAGTCTGATGAGTCCATTCTTCACTTCTGCTATTTTTCTTTCCAGCCTTTCCTTCTGCTTATGTCTCAGAGGTGATGCCTCCCAGCTTACATTACCCTCTGATCTTGTATGCTGTTCACTTTTTTCATGAGCGCTCTTCGCATATGAAGAATAGTTACCTTAAGTTTCTGGGCTGATCATTCCAGAGCCTCTGCCCTATGAGGTCAGGTTCAGAGGCTTCGTTTGTCCTTCGCTCTGGATTTTTTTTTTCCTTTTAGCACGCGTTGAAGTTGTTTTTGGAAAGCCGAGCATGATGTCCTGGGTAAGTAGGACTGAAGTCGGCAGGCTTTGGAGTGTGGTTTTACGTTCGTCTGGCCAAGAGTCAGGCTCTCTTTACTGTTCGCTGTAGCAGTGGCTTCAGGGTGTCCTTGTTCTCGTCTCCCCTGACGTCTTTGGGTTTCCCCAGAGACTCCTTAAGTAGGGTTGGCAGATCTTTTAGTTGTAGCCCCAGTGATGACACAGGAGCCCTGCCAATGCGATGGGGAGCTGGCGGGGGCGGGGGGGGGTGATCTGCCGTTCTCTGTTTAAGGGTCCCTTTTGTAGTGAGCCTGAGTTGGGTGTTTTCCTTCCAGAGGTGGAATCCCATTAGATCTGGTTAAAAAAAAAAAAAAAAAAAGTGTTTCCCTAAGGCAGGGATTGTTGAGAAGAAGAGAATGCTCTGGGCATATTTCAGATTCGATAGTTTTTCTGCACCCCACCCCATGGGAAGCAGTGGAGGCTTTTCTCTGATGTTTACTGCGACGCCTGGTAAGGTCCTGGAGGTAGAACTTATAAAAGTGCACCCTCTGAACACCGGGCCCTCTTTCATGATGCATAATTAGAGAAAAGCTCCGTAGAGACGATGGCGTCTCTAGTTAATGGAAATATTTATGCGATGAGGGTAGCAGCCCATTGGACGACAGAGGAAGGGGTAAGGGAACCTGAAGATATCCGTGGAAATTATCCAAGAGGAGAGAAAACAGGTTTTGTTTGTGTTGGTTTTTTGTTTTGTTGTTTGTTTTTATTTTCTTAAAGAATAAAGCCTGAGTGGTTTGTTAGAGCAAATCAAACAGTTCAATGTGCATGTAATTGGCCTGCCAGGAAAGAACAGAGAAGATGAGACAGAAAAATATTTGAAGATATTATGTCCAAAATGTCCTACATCTGATGTAAAACAGAAAGATGCTAAATGAACCCCCCAAAGAAAGAACACACACACACAGAAGCCCAGACGAAGCGCATAATTATCAAAGTGTTGAAACCAAAGATAAGGGGCACATCTTGAAAGGAACAAGAGAAGGCCTGCCTATGACTTACAAGAGAACCAGAATGCAATTAATGGCTGGCTCTTCAGAAACAATGTAGGACAGAAGAAAATAAAATAATGTCTATAAAGTGCTGAAAGCCAAAACACAAACTCTACTCAGAATTCTATATTCAGTGAAAACATTCTTCAAAATTAAGGAAAAACACAGACATTTTCACATAAAGGGAAGCTAAAATAATTCGCTGCCAGGAAACCTTTGCAATGAGAAATGCTGACATAAGTTATTCCGTCTGAAGGGAAATGCCACTAGACCGAAAATTGGATCTTCCGGAAAAAATGAAGAACGTTAGAAATGGCAAACAGCCTGGGTGTTTCAGAACCCTCTCAACTGTGCCCTGCAAAGTGTGAGCGACACTGTACGCAAATTTAGAAAAATTAACCTGGATATTGGGCATGCTGGGACAGAATGCAGATGGTGCTACCTGTAGCCAGCTGTGTTACCGGTGAGTGCCATGTCCACCCTGAGGGTGGGGAGGGGAAAAGGAACTAGTCTCACTTATTTTGGTGTTTTAACTGGATACTGTAAGTCTCAAGATGGAAAGAACTGGTTGTAAGCGCTGTTCCCCTGAGGGGCATTTGTTTCTGGCATGGATACAGTGTAGCAAGTCTGCACTAGTTCCCTGCCTGCTAGGGTTGGAGAAGCAAGAAAATATATTGTGATAATGGGAGCCAGTGGAAGTCAGAGCCATCCCAGGAACTCATGCTTGTTGTAATGTTTGTGCAGATAAACACAGAACTAGTCAGGGATGTGCATCCTTCAAGGAGATAAATGGTTGCGTGTTTTCACAACGGGCTCTCCGAAGCCCCCATGTGTAGCGTTGGCTAATTTCCGTGCTGTAAATATTCCCACCATGGCTTGCTTTAAGCTACCAAGATGCTGCTGCCTGATGCTGTGTTAGGAAAAGATGTGCACAGTAGGATCATATGACTGAACAGAAACTATTCTGGGCCACAGAAATCTCAATAAATTTCAGAGGACTGAAACACTAAAGAAAATGTTTTCCGGACACACGCGAATTATACAAGGAAGCGATAACTGAAATCGATCTGGAAAAATCCCCAAATATTTAGAAAAATTAAACAACACTCTCTCTCTGTGTGTGAGCATGTGTCGAAAAAGAAACCTCGAGAGAAATAGGAAGAAATAATAAGAAGAAATACAACCCAACTCAATTTACGAGGCTGGTGTTATCACTCTGATGCCAAAATCAGAATAATGTTCCTGATGCATATTGCTGTGTAGTTGAACTTTCTTCCAAGGAAGTATATGACTCGTGAGAAAGTAAGATTGTGACCCAATAGTCCTCAGGAACGTCTGTGCTAAAATTGTCAACTAAACAAGAGCAAGTTGAACCTGTCACGACATCAGAGGACATTTCAGTCCTGGGATTTTACTCCAGGAAGTTAACGGTAGTTTAACAGGGAAAAATTCGCCAGGTAATTTACCCTCATAACCATGTGACCATCTCTGTAGATGCAGAAATCGTGTTTGACAAAATTTAACATTCTTACATAATGAAAACCCTTAGAAACGTAGAAATGGGAGGGACCTTCTTTGACCCCATTAAGAGCATCCAGAGCGTTGAGAAAAACGTACAGCCAATCCCATGCTTAATAATAAAAGGCTGATTCCTCGTTGTCAGTGCAACAGGGAAGATGGAGAAATAAAATATAAATTCATTTGGATTGGAAACTCATGTGTAAAACTCTCTTTATTCACAGAGTACATGGTTAGAAAAACAAAACAAAAACCCAACGCATCTACCAAAGAAAGCGATGGAAATTAATGAGTAAACTTAACAAGGTCACGGGATACTAGACCCACATACAAAAAAACCTCCTGTATTTTATTAAAAATAAGTGTAAATTTAACTTTAGAGACACCACTTGCTAGAGAATCCAAAAAATGAAATACACTGATTAAAAAAGATATTTACATTAAAACTGACACAGCCACCCACATTCCCCCAAATATGACATCCTTAAGAATGGATTGAACAACCTACATGCATGATTTGTTGGCTGAAAACTGCAAAATACTCCTGAGAGAAATTAAACAAGACCTAAAAATAGGAGTTCCTGCCATGGGGCAGTGGGTTAAAAATCTGACCACAGTGGCTCAGGTTGCTACAGAGGTGTGGGTTCGATTCCCAGTGGGTTAAAGGATCCAACATCGTCTCCGCTGTGGCGTAGGTCCCTGGCCTGGGAACTTCCGTATGCCATGGGCGTGTCGATGAAATGAAGTGAAAGGAACTAAACTACGTAAACAAGTGGGGGGTAATTCTCTGTTCATGGTGCAGGAAGTTCGGTGTCGCTCACACATCAATACTTTCCACACTGATCTGGAGAGTCACACAAGCTCAACTAGAACCCCCCCAACCATCATTTCCTAAAACTCATGGAAATGCGGAGGACTTACCAAAAATCTTAAGAAAAAATAAAACAGAGGAATCATACTACCTGGTTTGGGGTTTATTGCATAAAGTGACAGAGGCTGGGACTGTGGTGCTGGCATTCCAACAGACACGAACCCCAAAGGGACCGAGTATGTGACCACATACACACACTTACAGGCTTAACCGATTTTCAGCAATTCGCCAAAGGTGATTAAAAGGGGAGAGGATGGCCTTTTCAGCATCTGGTGCTGGAATAGCTACCTGTTCATCTGCCCGCTAATATTTGTGTAGCATGGAAAAGAAATGTATATAACACATACTTTATAGATTGTATTTATTTATTACAGACTTCCATGTAAACATGACAAGTATAAAGTTCTTAAGAAAGCCTTGGAGGTCATTTTTGTGACCTTGGGAGTCACCAGCTTTCTTAGCAACAGAGAAGACAAAACATCAAAGAAAAAAATACATAAATTTGACTCCATAGAAATTTTTTAAATCATCTTCAAAAGACACATAAAGAAAATAAAATGGCAAGCCACAGACAGAAGAAAATATTTACAAAACATATCTGATGACGGAAGTGTATCCACAATGCATAAAGATGGACAGACCTCAGGTGATCATAGTGTGAAGTCAGACAGACACAAATATCAGGTGATGCCACTTACATGCGGAATCTAGAAAAGTGTTACCAATGAACTTATTTACAAAAGACAGACCCGCAGACATAGAAGACAAACTTATGAGTTACAAAGGGAGAAAGGAGGGAGAGAGAAGTTAGGAGTTTGGGATACAGACTACGTATGTAAAAGAGAAAGCCAGTAAAGGACCTATTGTATAGCACAGGAATTATATTCAGTATCTTGTAGTAAAATCTATAATGGAAAAGGACCCCCAAAAAGAATGTGAATGGGCTGACTCACTTTGCTGTGTACCTCTGCACTAACATAGCACTGCAAATCAACTAGAACTCAAAACAATTTTAAAAAAATGAAAATTATATACAGAAAAAGTTCAATATTAGATTTAAGAATAATGTTCATTACTTAATTATTCAAGAGAACTTAAAATGTTTTTACATATATGAAGAAATCCTACAACTCAATACAACAAAGACAAAACCCCAATAACTGATGGGCGAAAATTTGAAATACATTTTATCAAAGAAGAGGCACACGTGGACCAAAAACACAGGAGGACATGCTAACACTGGTGTTTATTGAGGGAAAGGAAAAGGAAAACCCCAGTGAGCTGCCTTTACTCACTCTTCCGAATGCTTACGGTTATACAGACTGAAAATCAGGTGCTGACAAGGTGTGAGATAGCAAGTGTTCCTGCCCTGCTGTGGGGGGTGCTATATACAGCCCAGCAGAAAGGAGTGTGGCAGGTTTTATCTGTATAAACACCCTCTTCAGCACATATCACCCAATCCCTCTTCTCAGTATGAACACAAGATAAATAAACACCCAAGTCCACACAAAGACGTGTACACAAGTGTCCATCACAGAAGCATTTTTTTATCACAGCCCCAGCCCGGAAGGGATCCAGATGTCCACTGACTGGAGAGTGGACGGACCACGGTCCCACACGGAGGGATCACTCTTCAGGATAAGAGTGAACCCCAGTAGCGGGATGCGGAGTCCGAAAGGAATCAGACAGAAACTACTCACACTCACTCATTCCCGTTACACAAAGTTCTGGAAAAGCCACCATTACAGCGATAGGAAGCAGATGCCTGTTGCCCAGGAACGGGTTGGGGGAGCAGGCTGACTGCAGGGGGCACCTCCGGCCTTTGCCGCGGAGGAGGGTTCTGTGTCCTGACACTCGTGGTGATTTAACAACTTCAGGCCCTGTCAAAACTCAGTGAATGGTGCACTTAAAACTGGTGAACTTATAGTGTATAAAGCACGCTTCAATCAAAGCGATTAGCAATAATAAGCCGCCCTCCTGGCAAACAAAAACCTAGGGAGCAGGGCACCTTAACGTCCCGGGGGGGGTGAGAGAGACGCTTCCCAGGGCTGGTGGTCCTTCCTCTCTGGTCCAGGGCACAGTCATCAGACTCCTGGGGGCCCCAGCTTTAGCAAGTGATGACATTTCAGGTGCCCAGGCCACCTCTGTCTGGGGCAGAGAGCCCTGGCGCTCTGGCACCTCCTCCGGGGCCACAGCCCTCCTTTCTCCTGTTAACTCCGCGTCAATTAGCCCCTCACCCCTTCTGGGCTCAAGGCCGCCCTCTTTAGAGACCGGGGCTGGGGGCTGGGGGGCTGGGGAGGACGGTGGAGGCAGATGCTCGCCCTCTCCACCGCTGTCCTCGCATCAGGGCTCTCAAGTCCGCTTTGCTGCCCTGCGCCTGCCTTTTGCTGAAGTCCCCCGACCCCCCCGCCCCCCCCCCCCCCCCCCCGGTCAGGACGCCACTGGACTGAGCCAAGGCCTTACCTCTGCCTGCTCGTCCGCACGCTGGTTCTCGGTGTGTGTTCAGACCCCCGGCTGGAGGCACCTGTGGTGGCTGCGGTGAGGTGAGCCGGGCTGGGGCCTTGCCACCCCCGCTCCACGCCCTCCCTGGTGGGTTCCGTCCACAGTCCCAGCAGCCCCACTTCAGGACGGGGCTGCGGGATGCTGGCTGAGCAGGGGCGCAGGGAAAGCGGCGAAGGGCGGCTCTGGGCGGCCCAGCGGGGTGCCGATGAGACTTGAGTGCTTCTGGCTGCACTGACTCCCCACCCCCACCCCGACCCCGGGTCTCCCCTCGGCGGGGGTGGGGGGAGGAGGGGTCTTTGTATCGCAGAACCATAAGAATTCAATTCTCATGCCCAGCGCCTGTATCCCTGGGGAAGAGAGGAAGGGACCTGGGCCCAGATTGGGCTCGGCGCCTTGGGTCTGACCCAGAACCTCGTGACTCTGGGCAGAGAGGGATATGCTCCAACCCTTGCGGGGGGGGGGAGGGGGAGCAGTGCCCCGGAGTCATGAGGACATGGGTGCGGCTGTGCTGGTGCCCTGGAGACACCCTCCAAGGACTCAGACCCCGGAGCAGGGGGATGATGGGGTGGGGGAGACCTCGCCACTGCCGCCCAGCCCTCATCATGCCGTTTGTTGGGCGGGGGTGGGGGGCAGAAGTCACCCCGCGGCCTTCGTGTTGCGCTGGGTCGCAGCCGTGCCAGGATTCACACCCATCAGTCCGAGGTGTAAGGTGTACCTTCCAGAATGCAATTTGGCCAAAACCCTTGTTCTCCATGCAGTTTGTGTCCGAAAAGCTCTCTTTGAGGCAGGTAACCAGGCCCTCTGGGCGTCCGGGGCCTCACCCAGAGCCTTGTGGGAGGAGCCTTGTGGTTTGGAGGCCCGGCTGCAAACCTGTGCGGCCTGGAAGGCTGGAACTTCGCGAATTTATCCCACAGATACTGATTTAAAGGCACAAAGGTGTTGTGCATTTGGGAAATTTGAATAATGGGCCTTCCCTTTAGAACATTTTTGGAGTGAGAACTCCAGCATCTACCCCAGCGTTTCCAGCACAATCCACGTTTCAGCGAAGCCCTCTGAGCCCCTCCCTTGTCATTGTGCCCAGTCTAGCTGGTGGCCCCTGGGTGCCCACGCCCACCAGAAATGTTTCAGAATGGTTCTGGAGGGCAGAGGAGTGCAGGGGCTGAGAGGGGATGCGGGTGCCCGCCCAGCCCTCCGGCTTGGAAGGAAGGGGACACGTGGTGATGGCCACCGAGCAGGTACCCAGGAAGCACGGGACTTCAGGGATGTGGCCATGGTTGCAGAGCCTGTGGCCAGTGGCCAGGGGAAGGTCCCATCCCCCTCGGTAGGAGCGCTAAGTGCAGGTGACACAGACAGGAACTGCCCCCAGATGCCCAGTGGCAGGTGGCTCTGTCTAGGGAAATGGCCCGAAGGTGGTGAAGACTGAATGAAAAGGAAAATGTTCCCTTTGGGGAGATTTAGTTGTCTCGCGGGGAGGGGAGCCTTGAGAACTGGCGCGGGTTCAGGTAGAGAGACAATTAGACTTTACACGCTCTCATTCCGTGGCAGTGAAATGTTATCACCGTCATAAGTATTTTCTCTCATATTGCCCAGCTCCGATGCCGGTGCCCTCCCTGCTCCACCTCAGCCCCCAGGAACTGCTGGTCTGAGGTCTGCTTCCTGCAGCCTCTCTCTCTTTTGTGCTGCAGCTCAGAGACTTCAGTGGCTCCTGCATGAGACTCTCGTTTTCTGGTTTGGCGGGGGCGGGGGCCGGGTGGTGAGTGCGCGGGTGTGGGGTTGTTGGAGCGCGTGTGTCTGGTCCCGCCAGGGCCTGGACCAGGTCCTCCGAACCGCAGGACTGTCTGGGAGGGAGAGGACATTGGGGTTACCAATGAGCTTGAGGCCTTGCCAGCATCTCAGGGCGATATGTCACTAATGCTTGGCGAGGGGCCATGAGGGCCGTCAGGGCCGCTCGTTGGACTCCCTCCAGGGCCCAGGACCCACAGCTTTAACTTTGATAACCAATAAAACGAGGCTTTGAAATAACGGACTCAGGCCTCCCCCCTCCTGCGCCGTGTCACCCTGTTTAATTAGTGTGTCTGCCTGTCAGGCCTTGGCAGCGTCATTGGGAATATCAGATCCGCAAACACCACCTTCGTTCAGGGCGTCGTGACAAACTAACGAGAAGGGGCAGGGCATACAGCGGATGTCTGTTTTGCTGCTCCCCCCACCCGTCTCACATGGGGCCAGGGGCTTGGTGTTCACGGGGATGCTTTGTGCATGAGACTCAAGTGGGGTTTGTCAGACCAAGGTCGTCATGGAGCTTGTGGACAGAGGCAGGGTGGGGAGAACCAGGGAGGGTGGCCCGCGTCCCCATCTGGAGGCAGCAGGATGCAGGTCACAAGCCGGTGGGGGACCCCAGAGCCGTCTGTGCTGGAGCTGGTTCCCCGAGGAAGGGCAGAGAGAGTGAGCCTATCATAGGTGCAGACAGGACCAGCCTGGTGGGGCGACTCCGTGGATTCTCAGCCTCCCTGTGAAAAGGGCCTCCTTTGCCCACCGAGAACACACCGGGAACTCTGCTGGCCGAGATGGCGGGTCTCCTGGAAGCACGAAAGGGGTGGTGGCGTGTAGCTCAGGTCACCTAGAGCCCTTGGGCGCAGGCCTCCTGGAGTCAGCTCTGGGCACCTGCAGAGATTTGGGGTCCTGCAGCTGTGGGTGGTAGAGGTGTCTCTCTCTGTCTTTTTCTGGCCACACCCACGGCACATGGACGTTCCTGGACCACGGATTGAATCGAGCCACAGCTGTGACCTACGCCACAGCTTCTGCGGCAGTGCTGCCTCCTTAACCCACTGTGCCACAGCGGGAGCTCTGTGGTCTCTTTTTTAAAAAAATAGATTTTTTTCTTCCAGTTTTATTGAGATATAAATTGACATCCAGCACTGTATAATGATTTGACTTAGACCATGAAATGATGACCACGTAAGTTTAGTGAACATGCATCAGCTCCTGTAGAAACAGCATCAAAAAAGAGAAAAAACATACTTTTCCTTGTGATGAGAACTCTCGGGATTTACTCTCCTAACAACTTTCACGCATAATCTGCAGTGGCGTCCCCTCCCTCTGTCACACTGTGTATTATGTCCCTGGCACTTATTTATCTTGTGACTGGAAGTGGGCACCTTTCGACCAGCTTCACCCAGTCTCCCCTCCCCACACCCACGGCCTCTGGGGGCCACAAATCTGATCGTTTTTTCCATGAGGTCGTCTGTCTGTTTTTGGAGGATAACTGACCTGTGCTAGCTCTTAGTAGACGACATAGGGATTCAGTATTTTTGTACACTTCAAAACCATCACCATGATACGTCGCGTTCCCATCTGTCACCATACAAAGATAGTGCCTCATTACTGACTGCATTCCCCCCAGTGTACATTTCATACCTGTGGCTCATCGATTTTGTTGCTAGAAGTTTGTACCTCTTCATCTCCTTCCGCTGTCTCTCTGCTCTGGCAACCACCTGTTTGTTCTCTGTATGTACGACACTGTTTCTATTTTGTTATGTTTGTTATATTTGTTCATTTGTTTTATTTTTTAGATTTCACATGTTAAGTTATGTCATACAGTTTTTGTCTTCGTCCACTTAGCATAATATCCTCTAGGCACACATTTTGTTGCAAATGGTAACATTTCATTCTTTTGATGACTAGTTTTCATATGTCTTCTTTATCCAGACAGTCATTGATAGCACTTAGGTTGCTTCCATATCCTGGCAACTGTAAATGATGCTTCTTGAACATGGAGGTGCATGTATCTTTTCGTATTAAAGTTTTTGTCTTCTTTGGATAAATACCCAGAAGTGGAATTGTTGGATTGTATGGTAATTCTGTCTTTAATTTGTATGAGAAATCTTGTACTGTTTTCCACAGTGGCTGTGCCAATTTACCTTCCCCCAACAGTGCATGAGGCTTTGCGTTTCTCCACATCCTCTTCAACATTCTGTTATTTATTTTTTGTCATAGTGATTCTGCTGGGTGTGAGGTGGTGCCTCATCATGGTTTGGATTTGCATTTCTTTAACAATCAGTGATATTGAACATCTCTTCATGTACCTATTGGCCGTCTGTATGTCTTCCTTGGAAAAAAATGTCTATTCAGATTCTCTGCCCATTTTTTACTCACGTTTTTATATGCTGAGTTGTATGAATTCTTTGTATATTTTGCATATAAACCCCTTTTCTGCTTCCTACCAGTTTTGAGTGGCTTATTTTACTGTACGTGTGTTTTTTTCTGATGAGATTTTTTTTTCCTTTTGGACTTTTTACGTTTCTAGTGTGGACTTTTCTGTTCTGCTTGGAGACGTCCCCTTAACATCTCTTGTGATGCCGCTTTGGTGGTGCTGAACTCTTTAGTTTCTGCTTATCTGTAAAACGTTTGATATGTCCATCAAATCTGAATTAGGGTCTTGTTGAGTAGATTTTTTTGGTTGTAGGTTTTCCCCTTTCATCACTTTAGATACATCCTGCCACTCCCTTCTGGCCTGTGGTTTCTGCTGCCAAGTCAATGGATCACCTTATGGGAATTCCCCTGTATGTAATGAGTTGCTTTTCCCTTGTTGCTTCTACTATTCTGTCTTTATCTTTAATTTTTGCCATTTTGATTACACCGAGTCTGGTAAGCTCCCCTTTGGGTCGATTCTGTTTGGATGCTCTGTGGTTCTGGGACCTGCATGTCTGTTTCCTCTCCCAGGTTAGTGAAGTTTTCAGCTATTACATCTTCAAATATGTTCTCTTCCCCTTTCTCGCTCTGTCTTCTTCTGAAACCCCTATAATGCAAATGTTATTACACTTGATGTTGTCTAAGAGGTCTCTTAAACTGTCCTCTTTTTTTTCAAATTCCTCTTTCTTTTTTTCTATTCTGCTTGAGTGATTTCCCCTACTCTGTCTTCCAGTTCACAGAGCCATTCCTCTGTATCATCTAATCTACTGTTGATTCCTTCTCATGGTTTTCTTCCCCCCAGTTATTGTATTTCTCAGCTCACTTGGTTCTTCTTCACATTTTCTGACTCACTATTAAAAACTTCTAACTCATCACTCTGCTTGTCCATTCTTCTCCTGAGTTCTTTGTGCATCTTGACAGTCATCACCTTGAACTCTTTGTCAGGTGGTTGGCTTATCTCTACTTCCTTTAGTTCTTCCTCTGGGGCTTTATCTTGGTCCTTTGTTTGGAACTTATTTCTCTGTTGCCTCATCTTGCCTGATCCACTGTTTTTATTTCTACATATTTGATATGTTGGTTATAGTTTCCGTTCTTGGTGGTCTTATGTAGGAAAAACAGCCTGTGGGGCCCAGCAGTGCATTCCCCGCTGGGCAGCAGAGCTATGTGCTCTAGGGCTGCCTCTGCCTGGGCCAGGCAAATCTTTGTGCTGTGGTGGGCTGACTGTAGTGAGCAGTCTGGTAGTTGTGGCTGGTCTCTAGTCCAGTTAACTTCCAGGCTGTACCTTGTGTGGGGGCTGCTGGCCACTGGTGGGCAGGGCCAGGTCCTCGTGCACGTCTGCCTGATTATTGCAGAGCAGAGAGCTCTCTAAATGCCCTGGTCACCTTCCCAAAGAGAGTTTGCATCAGAAAAATGATTGTGCCTCCACTGAGCAGGAGCTAATTATCAGACCAGGGCTTTTTTTGTTAAAATCAGTTTTGCTAAAATAGAACTCTATTGATTATTAGAGGAACTTAAAAAATAATCTGGGAAAAAAAAAAAGCCAATAAAGACAACCCCAAACCACCTGAGCTGGGTTGGTGTGCATGGTGACTGTGCCTTCTACGTGACAGGAAGCTGTCACCCTGAGGTCACATGGAGGGACATTATGTATATTTCAAGACAGCAAAACCACGTCTTTCCTCTTCATGCTTTGGTCCCAATCTGGCACTGATCAGGCTCTCAAATATGTGACTGAATGAAAGGAGCTGGGAGGTGAAAGGCAGAGGGCTTCCTTCGCCCACACTGTCAGACCCAGGTACCTCTCATTTCTCTCAGACACAGGTATCCCCTTGTTTGCTGGCTTTTCCTAGACAAGCATGTTAAAGCAGAAGGTGCTGTCGTGGTAACTGAAGTATCTGCAGCCTCAGAGTGGTGGCACTTGGAGGCAAAAGGCACAGCTCATCACCAGGAGCCACCAGCTCTTCTCCACTCTGATGTGAGCCACTTGGCTGGTGTGAGAAGTTTGATTGGGATTCAGATGTAGTTATTCACTGACAAGCTTTAATTTAAGAACATACTAATCTGAAAATCTGATGCCTTCTCATGTCAAAGACCCACACCCAAAAAAGGATGCTTTAAAAAATTATTAGGAGTTCTTATTGTGACTCAGTAGGTTAAAAACCTGACACAATGTCAGTGAGGATGTGGATTCAATCCCCAGCTTGCTCCGTGGGTTACGGATCCAGCGTTGCTGCAAGCTGCGGTGTCACAGATGCGGCTTGGATCCAGTGTTGCTGTGGCTTTGGCATAGGCTGGCAGCTGCAGCTCTGATTCAACACCTGGCCCAGGAATTTCCATATATCACAGGTGTGGTCATAAAAAAAAATTCTTAAATGGCATTATTATTGAAAATAAAGCTTCCCCTCTTCCCCAACATTGAGAAAATGCTCTCATTTGGCAAAGTTTCTAACTGGTGCTACAGCTGTGTGGGTCTCTGATAATCATGTGCTATTGATGCGGCCACCTGGGATGAGCAAGGCACCGATGGGAAAGAGAAAACGCCTGTGGAAGCAAGAAACAAAGTCCAGGAGATTCAACCATCGTGTCAAAAAGGAAGGAGAGTTGGCTGGGTTGTTTGGAGCAGTGATGAGATTGTCAGCATGGCTGGTTTCCTTTCGTTACTGGAGAGCCGAGACATGGAGGAGGAGGGGGCCCAGGACCCTCGGGCTTGAGGAGGAAGTTTCCTGGGAGAGGGGATGGCTCTTCCAGCCATGAGACACATGAGTATTTCCATCTGGGAAATGTTTCCCGACCAGAAAATAAATAATGCCAAGAGCAGCAAAGCAAAGCTCTGCCACCGCCAAGTCCTCAGTGTTCTCCCACCATCCACCCACCCTCGAACCTGCACACCATCCACCTTTCCTGTGGCCAGAGCAGGTAGGAAGGGACCCCCCCCACCCCAGTCTTGGAGGGACTCAGGTGAGCATGAGCTCGTCCAGCAGGGTGGACACTGGGCATAAGCAGAGGGGGATCCAGAGCTGGGTGGGTGGGACTGGGGTACCTTTCAGATAAAATGCAGGACAATGTCAACTAAAGTAATCCATAAACAGGAGTTCCAGCTGTGGCGCAGGGAAAACGAGTCCGACTAGGAACCATGAGGTTGCGGGTTTGATCCCTGGCCTTGCTCAGTGGGTTAAGGCTCTAGTGTTGCTGTGAGCTGTGGTGTGACGTGGCTCAGTTCCTGTGTGGCTGTGGCTGTGGTTATGGCGTAGGCCAGTGGCTATAGCTCCGATTTGACCTCTTGCCTGGGAACCTCCATATGCTGCAGGTGTGGCTCTAAAAAGCTATAAATAAATAAAGAAGGTAATCAATAAACAATCAATAAGAAGAGTAGAAAAGAGTTTTATTTGAGCCAAACCGAGGACTAGCCTGGAAGCTCACTGCCTAGATTTACTCTGAGAAGCAGAGTTTTCAGCACAGTTTCATGTCTTGTCAGAACAAAGAACATGAAACAAGTCAGGTTATGTTTCTTCAAGGTTTCAGAAAAAGGAACAGACCAGCCCATTCACCGTGAGTCGGCGTGGCCTTGGCAGCTGGGAAGGGAGTCTTACCATCAAAGGGGCACCGGCGCGGGCGCCCCAGGAAGAGGGTGTTTAATCTTTGCTTTTCACCTGGACAGTCTTTTCTTCTGGTCAAGGCGCCCTTTCCTCTCATAGTTAAAGTGGCTGTACAAGGCGTGCCTGAGAGGCCACTAACAGGCTATCTTACTTTGCATAAAATTCGAGCTCACTCATCTCTAAGCCGGAATGACTTGCCTGTATCTCAGTATGTGAGCGTTTCTCTCATCAAAACCCAGTTCAGTTTGAATTTGACAATGACGATATTTTAGGTAAAAACGGCCCAGAGGTTGCGTGGAAGGTACTTACACTGAAAAAGGTCATTTATCTAAAATTCAACGTGGACTGGCTGCCCTGCCTTTTTACTCATGAAATACGGGGATGATGGACTGGGGTAGGGGTGGGGTTCGGGGGGAAAAAGGAAGGGGCTCTCGTGCGCCCACACAGTGGGCTGGCCCGGTCAATGTCAGAATGTTAAAGACTCCAGACCCTGCGAGGGTGGCCGCGCGGGGCGGGTCCGCTCCCAACCGCAAGTTTCGGAAATATCCCCCACCTTCCCTTGAGGCAAATTTGGACAGGATCGAGCTGCAGCAAACCCTTCGTATCTGCAGAGTGACGGGGACCTCGTTTCCACATGGCTTTTCCCACAAGTGCTCCTTTACCATGAAAACTTGAACTATGAAATGATAGCTAGCATTTGGCCAGTGCTCGCTGTTAACAGGCACCAGGGTAAGTGTGCCACGCATCTCCTGTCATTTCCTTGTCACAGAGGGTCTCCCTTATCTCTGCAGTGGCAACATATTGAGGAAATAAATTCCTGGGCAGCTAAGTTTCCCCCTCAGGGCGGTGGTGACTGTCGTGTTTCCTCCCAGGCTGCTGGGTGGGCTCGATCGTCACAGAACCTCCCCGGGTTGAATTTCAGATCAACAATGAATACTTATTTAGTATAATATGTCCCAAATAGTTCATGGGACATGCTTGCGTTCAAAAGTTTGTTTAAAATTGAAATTTAACAGGGGGCTGGTATCAGCCCTTCTGGAGACACAGTTTCACACACAGCAAGAGCCACCACCTGGCCCGGAGTCTGCCCTGCTGTCCCATCAGGGAATGACACCTGGCGAGGACCTTGCTTCGGTGGCACTTCTGCCCAGAGCCAGCACTCACTTTGCCTTCCAGAGGAAGAGGAGGGCTTTCCAGAATGGGAAAGGGGTGAGCCTTACCTGTGCTCTTCCTGACGGGGATGGAGAGAGGGGCAGGGAGCCTTATCTCTCCTCTTCCCAACTGTGATGAAACGAGAGCTGCAGGTGGTTTCGCCACACACCGCCCTCTCCACTTCGCTCCCCGACCTGCCTGGCCCGGTTCAGGCAGCACCTGTCTCCTTCTTCTCCTTTTCTGTAGGCTCACAGGTGAGACCCATGCCACCATCCACCACACAGTGTTTTGCTTAGTGCTACCTGTCCCCTGTTTTATTAATGAGACCCTGGAGGGCGTGAGGGCACATGCGTGACTCAGGCCCCAAGTCCATGTGCACCTGCACCAGCCCAGGGCCCAGCAGGCCACCAGTGGGATGCTTCTGCACGTCCAGTTTGGGGCTTTGGGGACGTGTGCCTGGAGAGGGGCCCTGGGGTGGCTGTGGTGTGTGCTGCCCTTGAGCAGGTGGGGACTTGCCAAGCGAGGTTGGGTGGGACTTGTGCCAGGACCCTGGGAGGGGTGGGGTATGCAGACTCGGACCCCTGAAGGCTCTCCAAGGCCTGGGAGAACGAATGCTGAGAAAGGACAGTGGGGGCGGGGTGGGGAGGAGCCCATAACAGACATCAGGAAGCCCAGAAACACGCTCCGGGCTTCAGGAGGGCGTGGGTTTCTCTGAGAGGAAACGCATGACGGCTCGGTCAAGGTCTCGGCGGAGGATTTTTCTCATAGGCTGTGACTCTGGGCCACAAGCGCAGACCGACTGGTGTTCAGATGAGCCAGAACCTGACATTTTGTCTCATTTTTTCCATGTGTGTTCTGTCTGCCTTCCTTCCTTGGGACAATGCCAAGAGTCTGCATCCAGTCCCAGCCATGTGTTCCAGAATATTCTATGTCAGGTCTGGGTTCAGATTTGCTGAAGACAGCTGTCAAAATGTCAGTCATCTCTGAAATTCATAGGAAAGGAGGATTGAGCTTGGGAGGAAATGAGGAAGCTTCCAGAAGAGCCAGTGCAGCCCATTCTCCAGCAGGAAGCAACTCCGAGCCAGACAGTCCCCTCTGACCAGAACAGGGAGGAAAAGGGACCACTTTGGAGGTAAACTTCCTCCGTCTGTACCCTCAAAGGGAGAGAGACTTCATTTTCTAAAGTTCATAATGAAAGAGAATTTAACAATTAATAATATGCTAATTAATGCCCCTTCTGTATTACTAATGCAAGTTTTACTATCTAATTGCTAGAGAGCTGCAAGTCGGCAGTGCCAGCATAGCTTGAGCTGGGAAATGCAATCGGAGGTGCAGCCTTGTTTGCAGGGGGAGGGTGACCTTGGAGTTAATTTACCTCCCACCTGTCCCGGCGTCTCCAAGGCGCCTGGAGGCAGAGGTGGAAGGTCCTCCAGCCATCCTCTGTGGGCATGTGGGAGCTGGCGAGCAGGCACCGCCGGTCCCCTCCTGGGGTGGGCAGGTCCCCTGAGTGTCTCCCACCTGCCCTGATGTATATGACGATGCCCTAACCCCAAATATGATGGAATTAGGAGGCGGGGCCTTTGGGAGGTGATGGGTTAGATGAGGCCAAGAGGGTGGCGCCCCCGGGACAGGACCAGTGCCCTTGTAAGGACAGGACGGGACCCCAGAGTTTGCTCTCTTTGTCGTGGGAAGATGCAGTGAGCAAGTCAGGGAGCCAGCCCCCACCCAGAGCAGAATCTGCAGGAACCCTGACCTTGGACTTCTCAGCCTTCAGAACGGTCGCACCGCCCCCCTCTTCCGCCGTCTATGCTATTTTGTTGTGGTGGTGAACTGACACACCTTCTCGCTGGAAGGAGCCACTGCCCAGCTGACCAGGTGCTGGGAGGAAAGCCATGGGATCCGGAGAAGCAACGCTGGTCTGGGTGTGTCACGCTGTTATGAGTGAGCCTGGGCATCGCTTCCTCGGGGGGGCCCTTAGCGCCACTTGCTCCTCCCTTAGAAGGAGCCCTGGTTCTGATGGGCAGCCCGGAGCACCTGCTGCCGCCTGAGTGCACAGCCGTCTCCCTTGATCACCTCAAGGGTTCTCTGTGTTGGGGGTGATGCCGTGTGAGCGTCCCTGAGGGTCCTGACCTGTGCCCCTCTTTTGTCCATCCCTGCCTCTCCATAGAAACCTGCCCCTTTGTCCCACAGGTGAGATGCTCACCTGCTGCAGGGGGTTGTCGTCCTCGCTCTGGGTTCCTCGCTCACTTTACAAGGTGGCCGGTTCCCCTCCGTTGTCCACACTGACTGTCTTCTCTGGGGTCCAGACTCTGTCTCTGTGGGTATACGTCACCCCAGCCACACGGGTTGTTCTGCGGGGGCTGCAGGGAGAAGGCTTGAGCAAGGCAGTTGGTGCTTGCTGAGCTGAAATTGAGGACTTACCAAAACCGGGTAGACAGTTCCTAAGCCCTAGAAATAATCTGGTAATTTGCAATGGAACAAGGCTGTGGAATCTGCAAGATAAAACATGTTTATATGCTCTAATGGTTTGCAGAATGGGGAGGGTGGATGGAGGAGACCAACTAAAAAAAAAAGACATATTTTTAATAAACATTTTTGCTAATTCAAATTTTAAAAAATATGTATTCAGAGCAGAAAGCTTGAAAAATGAAAAATAAATCACAAGCACTAAAATCAGTAAATAAATACATAGACTTGCCCATCGTCATGCGACCCAGGAGGGAGAGCCAGTAACACTTCGAGGTAAGACTTTTTAGTCTACTTTTGAGACTATAATTTTATTTATTATTATCTTCGGTATATTAAAAGGGTGTGATTTTATATATTCTCTGTAGAGTAGACAAAAAATATACCAGGAAAATACTATCTCCAGAGAAGCTACTACGGTTCTTTTATTATTGTACTAAATTAAATTACATTTCTAAGGCCAGCAATCAACACTTACATGGTATAACTGAAAAATGCTACGGAATAAATCTAAAAGAGATGTGTAAGAAAAAGCAATAAAAACTTTTACTTTAAAAGTTATTAAGGAAGACCCAAATACATGGAGAACTCTACCACATGTGTGGCTAGGAAGACTCAACAGCATAATAATATGAATGTGCCAAAAAGTAACGTATAGATTCAATGCACTGTGAATTTTCCTTGTGTCAAGTAGTGTTATAATAGGATTTTGACGGCTTACAGAATTGTATTATGTAGACTTACCAAAACTTGCTTAAGAAACCCTCTGTTTGGTATTCAGATAATATTTATATTTTTCACTGACAGAAAATGCAAAGTATTGATATGAAGTTAATGAAAACATTGATATACAATATGCGTTGGATACCTTTGAAGTCAAGCTATCAAATGTATTTCTAGTTATTTCCTTGTTATGAATTCTTCGGTGTAAAATTGCTAAGCCAGAGGCCACAGCCGTTGAAAATATCTTCCTGCAACCTGCCCACCAGAAACGTTTGCTCAGTTTTCACTCCTTCTATCGAGTTAGCTCCTGTCCCCACCCCCTTCCCAGTCCTGGTGTCCTGTTCACAGGGCAGCAAGATGCACCCATGTGCTCGTGGCTGGACTTGGCCCGGTGCCGCCCAGGAAGGTTCCAGCCAAACATGAGGCCCATGTGTGGTGCCTGAGAAATGTTTTTGAACGAAAGGGTAAAAGGCAGGTTGAGGTTGAGGAGAGGCTGTTACCCGCTTCCCACTCTGCGCCGAGAAGGGAGAAGGAGGTGACAGCGGGACGGAGCCCTAGGAGGAACGGGAGCACGTCGTGTTCCCAATGGGGACCAGCCAGCAGGTGCCGTCCGGAAACGGGCCCCCTGAGCCCCCCGGGTGCCTGTGCCCCGCCTGCTCTGTGTTCTCAGCCGGGGAGGGGGTGGACATACGTGGTCTCTAAGGCCCACGTTCACTCATTTCATCTTCGCGTCACAGTCCAAGGAAAATGATGAAATCATGGACTCGTGACCCATAAACATTTTCAAACTCGGAGCCCTGTAACTGCTGGGCCGGAGCCGATGTGCGAGGCTTTTAGGTGTTGCCGAGAAGGGCCCACGGCCCTGACGTCCCTGCCCCCTGGGGTGGGGGGCTCCCTGCACTGAGGGGCTTTAGCCCCTACATGACCTGGGGGCGAAGGCACTGGTTCCCACCCCGAGTGTGTGCTTTACTGTGAAGCCAGTCACGGGTGTCGGCGATGGCCAAGGACCTGGGTCTAATTTCACGGTCACGTCACTGCTGTACGTGTTGTTTACCGAAGGCCAGACGTACCTGGTTTATGGTTTACGTTTTCCCTGGCTGCACTGGCATAAACTGCAGACACATTTATGTGAATATAAACCATATGCGTCTCAGGTTTAATACGTTTAAAAATGTTGGATCTTTTAACAGATGCATGCCTGTGTCTCCTGATAACTCATCAGTGTCTCAATTTTGGGGAAGGCTCCTGGAGGCTCTGAGAGGGTTGTAAGGACACACTGAAAACGGGGAAGCCAGGCCCCCAGCAGGTCGGAGGGGAGGCCGTCTGCCTTTGGACCCCCAGGGTGGAGAGCCCTGATCTGCAGAGCTGGGACATTCTTTCTCAGGCATAGTTCTAGTGACAGTGCAGGTTAATGCATATGCCCCGGGTAGGAGTTCCTGTTGAGGCTCAGCGGGTTAAGAACCTGACATAGTATCCATGAGGAAGTGGTTTGATCCCTGACCTTGCTCGGTGGGTTAAGGATCTGGCGTTGCTGCAAGCTGCAGCATAGGTCACAGATGCACCTCAGACCCTGTGTTGCTTGTGGCTGTGGTGTAGGCTGGCAGCTGCAGCTCCAATTTGACCCCTGGGCCTGGGAACTTCCATATGCTGCAGGTGCAGTCCTAATAAGGAAAAAAAACAAAACAAAAACAAAAACAAAACACCAAAAACCCCACTCGGGGTAGGTTCTTAGAGACATTCTACAGGTGTGAAAAGGTTGATCTGTAGTTGTTGCTTTAACTGAGTCCTTGAATATGGTTTTCTCCTTTAAACCAAGAAGTGGATGTATTACAGGTCATTCTCATAGCAAGACCTCATCTCTGGTCGATGCTTCAAGCATAGCTCAGCACCAAGCAGCCCAAACCCAGAGCCCCTCCACCCCCACTCGGGTTCTCCCAGGGTCTGTGAGTGCTGGGCTGGCAGGGCCGTGTTCCTACCCACAAACCGCACCCCACAGCCCTTCTCCCTTCCCTGAGAACATCCATCATACACCGTCTGGCCGTGTTCTGCCCATCAGTGGGAGTCCGTGATCAAGCTGTTACCCAGATCTCATAAGGTCCCGTGGGAGGCCGGGCTCAGATGCGCCGGAAGTGCCCCAGGGTCAGCCTTGACTCCAGCCTGTGGATGCGGCTCTCACTGGCATTTGCTGAAGGAAGCGTGCGTTGACGCTCAGTTTGGAAACTTCTGACATAAGAGTGGCCGAACTTCAAGAGATGATGCACTGTTGCTCCAGCAGGAAGATGCCAGAAGCCGAAACACTGGATGGATCTGGAAAGGCTCTGCCGAGCTTTCCGTCTTGTAGAGAGTGGGACCTAACCTTTAGATCGACCTTCTCCAGACTAAAATGGGATAAAAAAAAAAAAAGCAAACCGTATCAAGAGAAGCCCGGGTGAGTGGAGCCTATAACAAATGTGCTATTTGAGCCTAAAGAAACTTCCAGCCCAGAGTGTATTCTGTCTGCTTTTATCACTTAAAGAAGCATGAAAGACGGGAACTCTGAAACCTTTAGAAAGTGCTGGATAAAGAGTAGTGGATTACTGATGGCTGTGATATTATTGCCAGGGATCAATATGGCAGTCGCAGTTCAATAAAAAGAAATTGGCAGCCTCTGCTGCCCTGAGAGATCCCCGCACGCTCTTTCCTGGGTCCTAGTCCCGACATTGCAGAGATCTTTCACCACCCCGCCGCAGGGGCCGTGGCAGGGGAGGCATCCCGCAGCCGTTGGCTTGAAGGGGTCTGGATGGGGCTCTTGCCTGGACCACGCATCACAGCCGAGAGCATCCTTATTCAGGGAACGTGGTCCCAGGAGCCCCACGCAGGAGCTGCTGTGTCCAGTTAATCATTTTCTGATCTGTTTCCCTTGTGAAATTCATTACTTTTCATGGAAACAAATATCTGTCAAAATATCACATTAGCCTGGCACTGGAAGATTCTTAAATCCTCAGCATTAATGACCTTTTTCCGCTGAAGGAGAGCTGAGCAGCCTCTCTGAGGATGCCTTCTGGATCGTGGGGCTGTTCTCTTGTCCTCAGGTGGTACATACCCTTAATTGGTTCAGGAGGCCCTGCTGCTGGGCCCCAACCAGGGGGCCAGTGCGGAGGAGCCAGCACAAGCTCGAATGCACTTTTCAGGGCAGATAAAGTCTTCAGATGAGAGGCAAAACGTCGTGTTACCGCTCATAAAAAGTGCCAGGTCTCTAATCTATGGCTGCACTAACATGTTCATCAGGGAACTGGCTGAGACAGAGAGCGTGGGCTTTTGCTGCTGCAGTTGGATATTTGTCTCATATTTCATTAGCCGGAAAGTGTGGAAGAGGCCCAGGTCAGAGTAGTTTGGAGATGAGCCCCCGAACTGGTTTTGCTCGACGCCTGCCCTGGCTCGGGAGGATGCAGGGGGATCTGGGTCCAGCCCAAGGTTCTGCCACTGTCTTCTTCTTCCTGCCCCCCACCCCGCCCCCTGCCCCCGGCCCGCTCCACCTCCATGCGGGCCTCCCCCACCCAGAAGGTGGAGCAGCCCAGAAAGGAGAGATGTGCCCAGGACCGGCCACCAAGCGTCTTGCTTGGTTCTCAGGGTAACACCCGCTCCTTGACTGTTGGATGATAACATCCAGCCACTTATGAAGCTGAACAGAAGAGGCCTCAGCCCTCCATCTGAAGTCCTTTGGTGATGAAAGCCCCGTGTCCGTGGGCGCCAAGCCTGGTGGGCTGTTGGTGTGTCTGGACACCTTCCCTCTCTACAGTGACTGAGGTCCTGGTCCCCCCAGACGCCCCACTCAGCCCACTTTCCCCACCGGGTCCATTCCTTCTCACACCCCTGTCGCCAAGTCTCAAGAGAGCAGCCGTGCCTGCTCCTCGAGGCTGCTGCCGCAACGAAAGCAATTGCGGACTTGATTTAACCAATACGTGAGCTAAGCCACAAATTTACAGTCAAACTGTTTTCTCTCTGTCTCATAAACACATTTCAATTGAAAAGCACAATTTCAGACTTGAGCTAAGGCAGACCATCCAGCTGTACTTAAATGGAAATAAATAGAAACAAAGCACGAGCACTCGCGGGCCGGAGCGAGGCATCAAATCCATTCTGCGGTCCGAGGCGGAGAGTGTAATTGATGCCGCCCTGCAGACAGACACAGTTCACGGTCTAACCTGGAGCCACACGGACTGGCGGCGGTGGAGGGAATGGACCTGGCTTCCCCGGAGTTGTCCTGATGGGGCGGCTGCTTGTGGCCCAGCCAGTGATGATTCCAGATCATTCTGGCAAAGGTGAAAGCGGAGAGGTTTTATACTGAGTCATGGCCCCAGCTGCCTTCCAGGGCCTGCCTGGGGGTCCGGTGGGGGCCTGGCTCTACTGTTGGGGCCAGTGTGGTCTGGGTTGGGGTGAAATGTTTGAAGTAGTTATTAGTTCATTTGTTCATAAGTATTGTTTGGGCCAGGCCTTGTGCAAGGCGCAGGGACAGAATATGAGCAAGACAGACCTTGTGAAGAATAGAGCCGGGGGTGGGGGCAGCCAGCCGTCAAGTCAGGATCAGTTTTGACTCTGTTTTTATTAAAGCGCAGTTGATTTACGGGGCTGCGCCAGTTTCTACTATGCAGCATGGGGACCCAGTCACCCATGTACGTACATTCTTTTTCTCCCACTATCTTGCGTCACGGTCTGTCCCAGGAGACTGGATAGAGTTCCCTGTGCTGTACAGCAGGACCTCATGGCTTATCCATTCTAAAGGTAATAATTTGCATCTACGAACCCCAAACTCCCCGTCCCTCCCCCTCCCTCCCCCTTGGCAGACACATGTCTGTTCTCTACGTCCCTGAGCCTGTTGCTGTTCGGGAGATAGGTTCATTTGTGCCCTACCTTAGATTTTTTAAAAGATCCCTCTGTTGAGTTGGGAGTTTCAGGGGTGGATGAGGACAATCAGACGGAGAGGGGAGCAGCCACAGGGACAGGCTGGTGGCAGCTGGGACCCGAACCGTGACGGGTGCCTGGAAGAGACTGAGGCGGGGCTTCTCCAGGGCTCGGCACAGCGTGACCTTCGGGGGGTGGATGAGGGAGAGGCGGGAGTTTGGGGTGAATTTTAGAGTCCTGGTTTGTCCAGCTCCTTGGGTGGTGGCTCCAGTTCCTAAGGAAAGGGATCGGGGGAGGACCGGGCTGGAGAAGAAGATCGCTGCGTGTGAGCATGTGTGGCCCCGGGGCGAAGAGATGCCCGCTGGGCTGTGAGGGGCACGTGGTCTGGGCACAGAGGAGTCTGGGCTTAGTTACGAATTTATCATGAGCCTGGACCCAGAGGAGAATTCCTGGAGACAGGGTACAGGTGGAGAGAATAGGCTTGAGAGTCTTGGATGCCTGGCGGAGCATCCAGAGATGGAGGCAGGGCAGCCGAGAGTCCAGGAAGGGGGGGCTCTTGCCTCCACCCAGGAGGCTTCGCAGACGGGGGTCCGGTCTGGGTGCAAAGGACCCTGAAGAAAACCCATCGGATGTCGCCGTCGCTGGGGATTTTAAGGACGACTGCTCAGCTGGAGCGATGCAGGCCTGAGGCCGAGGGAGCCAGTCGGGCGCCAACATGTCGTGAAGAAAAGGAGGCGTGCAGTAAAGAGGAGGCTGCTGGCGTTCGGCTAAAATTGAGGCAAAGCAGTTTAATGTCTATCATCACCCCTAACGCAGGAAACTTCGGATGGGGGAAAGCTTCACCCACTCGCAGCAGAAGCTCGCCCATCTCAGAAGATCCCGTCCTCTGCGAACATGCAGCCCAGCCGTCCACGCACAGGCCGTGCTCGCCTTGGGGACAGAACCAGGGCCAAGGGGCAGGAATCTCTGGGGACATAGAAGAGAAAGATAAAAATGTGAGGGGAAGAAAAGGGGGGAGTTCCCGTCGTGGCTCAGTGGTAATGAACTCGACTAGGATCCATGAGGATGCAGGTTCGATCCCTGGCCTCACTCAGTGGGTCAGGGATCCAGGGTTGCCGTGAGCTGTGGTGTACGTCACAGACATGGCTCAGATCCTGAGTTGCTGTGGCTGTGCTGTAGGCTGGCAGCTGTAGCTCTGATTCGACCCCTAGCTTGGGAACTACCATATCCCCTGGGTTTGGCCCTAAAAAGCCAAAAAAAAAAAAAAAGTGACTCCCTTGGTTTGACGGTCTTAATTCCCGAGGCAGGTGTCTTCTGAGCTTGAATGTCTAGCAACCTTCTCCTCAACACCCTGGATCTACTGCCACAACTGTCAGCCCCCAAGGACGATCCGAGGCTGGGGACAAACATTTTCTCATAAAGAATGCCCACTGGAGTGTGTGTCACTCTACCGGCTTCTCCTGGCAGCCCCACCTGCGGAGCAGATGGTCTGGCGCCTCCTCTGCGGAGGCGGCCAGTGGCCTTGGGGCAGTGATGTGTTTCTCCAGGTGTGTCCGCGGGGGTCAGCCCTTTACATGAGGAATCACACTTCAAACCAGCCGAGTATCAAGAAACCGCCCCCCACCCCCACCCCCGGCTGCCACAGCCAGGGAGCTTCTTAGGACCCGTGGCCTTGGAGACCTGCTTCGCAGGCTGGGAACAGCGACCCCTGCTGGGTCCAGACCGGTCCCAGAGGCCGGGCTGGGCACCCGGTTACCACGTCCATCCTGCTGGTGCTTGAGCTGCAATGAGCAGGTGGTCCCGGGGTCCCATGGCCTGAGCCGCCCAGATGCTCCCAGGCTTCTCCCAGCTGAAAGCAGGGTCACCCTCATCCCAGCCACGACCTTCTGCCGGCCCCTCCAGGAGGCCTGCTCTGTGTGTCGGGGCCGTTCTCCTCAAGGATCTGGTTGGGGGTCTGGTGGAACACAGCCAGACAGAGGGGGTGCACAGGGAAGGTTCTAGATGCCAAGCCACGCAGCCACTCAGGCTCTGCTCTGCGGGGTCCTACCCCTGTCTCCCCAGGGTGCACAGCCTGCGAGGGGCAGAGGGGCTCCGAGGACACGGCTCCCGAGTCCCGAGGAGCCCACTCCCAGGTCATGGAGGACATGAGACAATTTCCAGGGACACAGAAACCCCTACGTCTGGGCTGGTGGCCACAGTAAAGGAATGGGGCCATTAGGCTCGAAATGGGTCAGAAAGGTGGAGTTCGGCTGTGGGGCCGGGGGTGCACAACAGGATGGAACAGTCTTACAGGACAGCCCCAGGCGGAGGGCTCCGGCAAGGAGGGACCCAAGCAGTGAGTGGAAGGAGGCGACAAAACCCTAACAGAGTCTGGGAGACAGGGTCCGGCGCAGAGCCTCCTGGGACAGGGGTGCCCTCAGCTCCCACTGCTGCTGCAGAGACCTGGGTTCCAGCCCATTCCTGCCAATGGCGGCGCGACTTGGACAAAGCTTGGTGGCTTTGATGGGTCCCAGGCTCATGTGGTCCCCAGTAAGATGGCAAGAGCACTGCCACGTGGGAGGAATGGAGCCTAGGCATGGCACTAGCGATGCCGGAGGTACGGATGAATAGTTTCCTTAAGCCCAGGACTCCAGCATGGGCCCCGGAGGGAGCTCCCACGGACACTCCTCATGTCCGTTTCTTCTGGAAAAGGAGGCTTCTCTTGACTCCGGATGAGAAGGGCAGGGTGGAGGATGGAAGCTCCCCACGTGATTTGGGAGCAGCAGGGCAGGTGCCCCATGAGGTCGGCTGAGGATGTGACTTTTCCGGGTGACACGGGACATTCTGCTCCATTAACAATGGCGCCTCAGCCTCACCCCCACTCTTAACATGCTTGATCTAGGCGACTTTCCTTGGGATTCTGCACGGCCAACTGAATTCTGAAGCCGAAGGAATTCCGAAATGAATGTGCTCTGCTCTGAAGCAGAACACCTGTCATTCTTTGGCCCCGAGTCCCGGGCACCATCCTGGGAATGGACACAGTTTACGAAGGCTGTTCTGAGCTCATTGCTCAGAACTCCAAGGCTCCGAGCTTCATAACATGTCACGTAGCTTGTGCCACCGCATAACAGGCTGATCCTGAACACATTTTGCAAGTTTACTTGCCGTGACAAGAATGAATATAAAATTATTTGCAATAGATTCACCAATAAAAAGAGAATTTCTGTTTCCATCAGGAAAGCTCTCACCCATGGCACCAGCTGCCACTCGGCACGTGGAGGCAGGCCAGGCAGGGTCCCCGCTCTGCCCGCAGCACCAGCCTCCCCAAAGCAAGCGGATGCCCAGCGCCGGGGACCCTCCTGGCTCCCTCTGATTCCTGGGCCACCCACGCTCCACTTATCCTTCTTTGACCATTAATCGAGGGTATTTTGCCTCCAAAATGCCTCCTCCTGTGGTTCAGAATCTCTTCTGAATGGGAGGGCTGCTGCCAGTCCATAGAAGTGGCAGGAAAACGAATGCTTAAAAAAAAAAAAAAAAAGAGCAAATGCTGATTTGTACCAGTCACTTTCTTTTCTTCTTCTTCTTCTTCTCTTTTTTTTTTTTTTTTGGTAGCTATAGGCCAGTGTTATGCTGTTATGTTAGATCAAGTCCCCCGGCCCAGGGTGAGGAGACATCATGACGGCGGGTGGGCTCCTCTGAGATGGGCCCTGCTCTCCACGTCGTTAAGGCGCTGGTGCCTTGTGTCCCCGTTTGCCCCTTTATTCGCCAAATATCTACACATCTGACCTCTCTCTGACTCTTTTTGCCTCTGTCTCCCTCTGTCTCTCCCTCCCCTATCTCCATGTAAATATTTTTTTTTTGATGGATGCTGAATAATGCAAAGGCATGGGGTGGGGTGACCCCAGGTGATTCTACAGAATGGCTAGATGGAAGGGATATGACTTCTCTTTAAATTATTGGGGGGGGGATATAGCCTTCGATGTGCAATTTTCTGGCTAGCTGCTGGGGCAAAGAAACAAGTCAACACAATTTAATGGTGCAAAGTGACAGACCTTTTATTAGGCGTGCAATTAGGTCTGTGGTTCTAGACTTTGGCAGGAGTGTGGCTGGCGTCTCCACCCGGGGCTTGCAGGGCAGGAGCTGGCTGAGTCCTGGCTGGGTCTGGGCATCTGGCTTCCTGTTCTGTGGCTTTGATCCTTCTCCAGGTGGTGTGGCTGGAGTTGGAATGTGCGAGGTAGCGACTGGCCCCGGGCTGGGGGCTGGCTGGCATCGCCCTCTCCGCACGGCCTCTCCTAGGCTGCGAGGGGTTTCCTGGGCACAGGTAGCTGGGTTCCCCGGAGGGAGCATTTCTGGAGACTGCAAGTAGCAGCTGCCCATTTCTTAGAGCCGGGGCTTGTCCTTTCAGGGTATTCTGCTGTCTCAGCCATGAGCGACCCTACCCGCTTGTGATGGAGCGAGTGTCAAAGAAAACGGAACTCCTTCGCCCGCCCTGGCAACGCCTGCCAGGGAACCACGTGGCTCACTGGCTTGGGAAGCGTTCATGGCAATTGATTCTGGGGGCGGGGACTGAACAGGAAGGAGAGGGGAGATGGAGGAGGTGATCTGGGGGTAGAACCTGGGCACCAAGATGAATCAGCCTTCGCTGAGGTCAGAATGTTGCTAAGCAGCAACCCAGACACAGCCACCCCAAATGTCTCACGTTGTTTTCATGATTTCGCTTTTTTTTTTTTTCCCTAATTCAAGGGTGAAAAACCAGGCTGGTAGAACAGGTCTACACTCTGAAACCACCACGGTGGACTCACAGGAAAACTGCCCTCTGAGCTCGCTGCGGGGGATGGCGGCCCTGTGGGTCACCTCTGCTTGTCTCCACAGGGCCCAGCACAGTCCCCGCCCTGGGCCGGGTGCCAGGCGGGGTGCAGCTCCCACTTTCCCATCAGGCCTCCTCCGCCGCTTCTCCCCTCCCCGCGCCCCCAGCAGCCCCACCCGAGGGCCGTTCTCTGTTGACATGCGTTTTCATTTTATAGCGTCAGGTTTCCAGAGCTATGTTGGAGGCTGTCTAGGTATAAATAATAAGCGTGTTAATAGTTCAGATTTTAAAATTGCTTCCTGGAGGAAAAGGCTCCCAGACAACGGCCACTTAGGGATTCCAGCAGGTGCCGCGTTGGGCTGAGTTCTGGTCGGAAACTGTCCATGCAGATGCCTTGGGACTGGAAGGTGAGGCGCAGGCTGCTGAGCGATTCCGGGAACTGGTCCATACAGACTATCCTGTCGCTTCTGCCTTTCTCTCCGCCCTCCACTGGGAGGCACGCGGGAACATTGGAGGTGACAGCTGATGAATACTGCATGCGGGTGTGAAATGGGGCCTCTTTCAGAAGAGGTCCACGGGGAGCGGCTCCTGCGAACCTGTTGGGGACCTATCGGGACCGGCTGTCTGCCGTGCAAAGGGAAGTACGCGGCTGGCGCGGAGGAGGCTGAAGCGGGCGCGCGAGCCGTCACATCCGATCTCAGTCAGTGATGAAGTGGAGCTCACCATCCAGAGGTTTTTCAAACGCATTTTCTCAAATTTGCATCTAACTATTCTTAATCATGGATACTGTCACCATCCCGTGCTTAATAAGATCAGAGAATTCTTCGGGGGGAAATGATACCTGCCGCAAAGCGGAGTGCCGGCAACGTGACCGGCAGAGAAGGGGCGCCACCAGCAAACGTGGTGCATCCTGAGTGCAGGGGAGCGCCTTTGGGTGTGCAAGGTGGGCCCCCGCGCTGGGGCTGGGGAGGGACCTCTGGGGGTGGGGGGGGAGGCAGGCCAAGGATGGTGACAGGGACACGTGGGCACAGTGGAGGAGGGGCTTCTGGAGCCGTCTGTCCTCTCTCTCTCTGTTCCTCAGTTCTTGCTCCAAACCCTTGAAATATCTCACTTCACAGCATAACATGATACAAATCACAAATATATATATATGTATATATATATGTATATATATATAAACCCTCTTTGCAAAGAGGGAATCATATTAAAAAGAAACACTTTGGCCCTTAATTTGTTTTCGTTTTTATTTTTAGGGCCGCCCCTGTGGCATATGGAGGCTCCCAGGCTAGGGGTCGAATCAGAGCTGTACCAGCGGCCTACGCCACAGCCACGCACAATCCAAGCCAGGTCTGCGACCTACACCGCAGCTCACCTCAACGCCCAGTGAGCGAGGCCAGGGATGGAACCTGCAGCCTCACGGTTACCAGTCACATTGGTTTTTGCCGCACCACGGAGGGAACTCCTGGCCCTTAATTTTTACGCGGTGAAATCCGGGTACTGTGGCATCCTGCTCGTGGCACTGGCTTTGGTTCTTCCTCTGCCCTTGCTGTAGGTTCGCTCTGTCCCTGGAGCTCCACCCCCACCCCGAAGCCAAAGGCAACACAAGGGCTAAGTGTGGAGGCACCATGGGGAATTCCTGGGACCAAGACCAGCGCCCCCATCCTTC
The DNA here is from genome assembly GCF_016906955.1 of Phacochoerus africanus. NCBI lineage: Eukaryota > Metazoa > Chordata > Mammalia > Artiodactyla > Suidae > Phacochoerus > Phacochoerus africanus. Next base: position 139,766,980 of record NC_062558.1, read on the forward strand.
TCTCGAGTGAGTTGCATCCTCAGCCTAGGCCGGCATCGGTTTATTAGCTTCAAGAAGATTTAATATCTGAGTAAGTGGGACACATCAGAACCCTTGCCTTCTCTCTGGATCTAACTGGTCCACCACTAATCTGACCTTTTGAAATCTGAAAGGCCGTTTAAATCTTTGCCTCCATCGACTTCTTCTGCCCAAAGACGTTTCGTATCCCTCACCTGGACCATTTCTCAGAACTGGTCTGTCTACACCCATCCATTCTCAGCCTTCCATCCTATCTCTGGAACGGCTTCCTGACAACAGCAAATATAGATTAAATTAGAGTAGTGTCATGTCATATGCATATTTAATGTAAAGATATTCAACTCGACATCTTCAGCAAAAAGATACAGGTATTCATACAAGAGACGGGACCATGTGACTGTCCGGAGCAGCATGTGTGGCTCAGAGCATGTGATGTGCGCAGGTGCATGGCGGGCTCTTTCTCAGCGGGGCTCTGTTCTCACGTGCCTCTAAAGGGCAAGCATCTCGTCACAATGTCGTCTGGCTACTCTCGACCCGGTGGATGACCTCTGGGATGTGATTCCTGCTTGCTTGTGTCATCCCCTCCCTCAACTTTGGGCTGGGTCTAGAGACCCACTTCCAATGCACAGCAAATGACAAGAGTGATGGCGGTCGCCTTGCCCAGCTTCCCTTGCTGCCTACTTCTGGGTGGTTTCAGTCAGGGAAGCACTGGTGGGAAATGGGAGCTTGGCAAAGAGGAAACGCAGGGGACATTCCCCGCTCTGCCCAGCTTCTACTGGACGCCTCACTCGCCATGTTCCCCGATGCCGCCAGGACACCCTCCCCCCCATGAGGATCTGGCCCCCACTTGAAGGCCCTGGATTCTGGGCTCTGCTGCAGCCGATCAGCGCCTGGGGTGTGAGTGGCTCCTGCAGGGCTATTTTCCATTTTGCTTCATCGTCTTTTAATTATTCCATCAGCTATGCAACAGTTCCCTCTGCTAAATTCTCTCTGTTCAGAAACCCAGAGTTTTCCCAGCCAGATCCCAGCCAGTAGCGTGCCCCCCAGCCCCCCCATCCCTGGTCTCTGTGGGACACCCTCCATCTTGGGTCACGTTGGGTCGTGCAGGCTCAGGGGGAAGAGAAGCTATTTGTTGCACGTAGCACTTGGTCAAGAAAAACCACTCTGCTGCTTTCTTCCCTGGGAGCCTGGATTTCTCACAGACAGCAAAGTGGAAATGGAGGAAGCAATTAACCCTTTAGCTGATAACGCTACCCTGTTAATCCTTTAAACAACATCAGTTAAAAACATGACTTGATTGTTGTAGCAAACATCGGGACATGTCGCCAGCCTGGCCTCTCATGGCCTTGGGCTCAGGGCTCTGCCCTTGGCCCTGCTGCTCGCTGTCTTCCAGGATTACATGGAAGCTTCCCCGACCACCTCGCTGGGTTGGGAAGGGCCATTGGGCTCACAGCTGTGAAGGGGCTTGAAAAGTGTGAGGCAGAGCTCCCCCCTCTAAGGTTTGGCCTCATCAAGCCCTTCTCTGCTTTGGTGTCATAGACTTTTACTTCCCATGAGAATAGCAGAGGAGTTCCTGTTGTGGCCCAGTGGATTAAGAACCTGACTAGTATCCATGAAGATGCAGGATCGATCCCTGGCCTCGCTCAGTGGGTTAAGGATCCAGCGTCGCCGCCGTCTGCGGCAGAGTCCGGGGTCTGTCTTGGATCTGGTGTTGCTGTGGCTGTGGGATAGGCTGGCAGCTGCAGCTCTGATTTGACCCTTAGCCTGGGAACCTCCATATGCCATGTGTGTGGCCCTAAAAAATAGAGAGAGAGAGAGAAGCAGAGCAAAGCAAACTTCTCGTTGGGAGGAGAGCTTCCTTGCTGTGGAATTCTCAGTCAGGATGGAGACACAATGGTGTAGGCTTTGTTAGCAGGGCCTGTGGAAGCTCCCAGCACTCATGACACTGAATTTGACATAGTCAGCTGGCTGCCTTCCTGGGACGTGTGCGTGAGTTTTACACACCGGAGTGCAAAGGGCTTTTTTGGGAAGATCACGGAAGCCAGTGACCGAGCCCCACGCTGTTGAGATGAGCAACACCTTCCTTCAGTCAGCGAAACCCGGCCGTCCGCTCCGTCTGCTTAGATCGTCCAGAGGTGCAGGCAGCTGCCCCTCCCCTCGTCGGCTGTTAGAGCGGCCAGGAAAGGCCCCAGCGTCATTTGTGTGACAGATGAGAGATTCTGTTGGACAGGTTTCCCCTGTGATGGACAGAAGCAATATCTGGAGCTACAGGAGGTACCATCATGCAAGTCTTTATAAAGGCAACGCTTGGGACACAAAAGACTGTGCCTCTAAAGAGGCACGGTGGATATTTACCTGTCACCTAGAGCCTGAACAGCAGTTTTCATTAAGAGTCACTGGTGTTTTAAGTCTTTTCAAGCCCTCCTTCCTCTTCTTTCTACATTCCTATCTCTCTTGTTCCATCTCGTTTCATTCTTTGTTGGAAAAGCACACACCCCCCTCTCACCACCCTCCAGGTGGGCTCTCGTGCTCTGTGCAAGGCGTCGGAGAAGATGCCGTGTAGGGCATTAAAGGCCAGTGCTTGTGCTGCATCCCCTGCCTGTGATGATGTGAACGTCTCAGCATGAAGCTCCCTCGGGATCGTCCCACGAAAAAGGAGCGCGCCCACCCCTGCCCCGAGGGCCAGACCTCTGCCACCCGCCCCCAAAGGTCCCACCTTTACGCTTCTTCTCAGCGACGGTGTTGGTGTAAGTGACCAAGTCCGCCATTGCTGGACCTGCCCTTCTGTCCTGATTTGGGTGAGAGGGACTCGCCGCTCTTTGCTTTTCTGTCCTAGATGTGCCTCAGCTCTCTTGGGGCCTTTGTGTTTTACATAAATTATCAATCTCTTCATTGGATTCTTTAAAAATATTCACAGGAGTTCCTGCTGTGGCTCGGCAGGGTAAGAACCTGACATAGTGTCAGTGAGGATGCAGGCTTGATCCCTGGCCTCGATCCCTGGGTTCAGGATCTGGTGTTGCCTTAAGCTGTGGTGTAGGTCATTGATGAGGCTCTGGTCCAGCGTTGCTGTGGCTGTGATGTAGGCTGGCAGCTGCAGCTCCCATTTGACCCCTAGCCTGGGAACCTCCTATGCCACAGGTGCAGCCATGAAAAAAAAAGCAAAAAAAGAATATTGGCAGAAATCTCAGGACTAGTCTACTGGCATATAGACTAGCATTGTCTGCTCTGTGGCTGTTTTACTCTCTGATTTTGTATGTCATTGATTCATGTCATGTGCTGATGTCAGGGGCGTGGTCACCCACAGACCTCTAGATGTGCCTTCCAGAACATTCATGGAGAATTCCTCACTCTAATAAACATGGACGTTGTCATTGGTAGAAGGAAAAGTTTTTCACATGTGCGCTTTCTCCTGTCTATATCGTGAGCTCCTCAAGGGCAGGAACCCCGTGCTGTGGATCTTGCTGGCACTGCCACCTTACACCATGTCCGCAAAAGAGCAGGTGCTTTCAGGGCTGTGCTGGAACAGACTCTCACGGACTCATCTTTCTCCAGCTCTGCGTCCGGTGATGTTATGTTGAGGTCGAAGAAGGTCCTATTGGGAATATTTACACAATAAAAAAATTGGCAAACAACAGATACATCATGTTTTTTCCTCCAGGAGAGGCTATGCCAACACCCCATTCACATACATGTAGTATATTTACTTTGTGAATGAAGATACACCGCTTTTATCTCAAGATGTGGAGGTCAGCTGTTCTGCGCAGGGCTATTGGAAGGGATGGCTCGTCTGCGGGTGGAGACGGCAGATGCAGTCGGCCTCAGCCACAGCAGGCTCAGACCCGCAGAACAAACCTCACCTGACACTCAGCTGACTTGGGAGGTAGGTCGTGAGGGCTGTTCTAAAGCAGCTCCAAGGGCATCAGAGGACAGCCCTCTGCGCTAAGCCAGCATTTGTTTCCCACGTGGGCCTTGGGCAGAGTTGGGAAGCCCAAGATTCTACCCTTCTGTGCTCTCATATTAACTGGCAATGACTCACATCCACTCCTTTATCCAAACCAGTGGTGGACTGAGTGCATGAGTCTAAATCGAGATGTTAACTACTGCCCCCATCAGGATTTTCAAGAAATTCTATCCTTCACGCTTCAGAGAAGCGTTGATTAAAGATCTACTAAGGTCCCATTAAGAACAACAGAGGAAGTTCTAGGGGCCCAGCAGTGCTAATGGATTGCTTTTCTCTTTATGCAATTTAATTCCGTCATTGATTTCACTGTAAGGAAAGGTCTGTTATTGCAGAACTACCGCCCATCTGCACAAGGTTGCTCAGAAAAGAGAGTTAATGAACCTCCAAAAATAAGCCTGCCTCTCACCTGGGATTATCTTGCTCACAGGAAGAGTGCAGGTCAGTGTGTTGAAAGGAAAATTATGCTTTGTTGATGCCTCACTTTGCATTTCAGAGAGCTTTGTTTTTTAAGGAATTATCAGAAAACAGTGACTCCCGGGAAAGACTTTTTTGGCTTGTGAAATCTGCGTATTTTCTTGGCATCATTAAAGAACAGGAAATAAAATGTTGTCCAGTGTGTGACTCCAAGCGGCCATCTCGGTGAAAGGAAATTAAAGGGATGAGAGGTGAAATTGACAGCCTCATCCACGTTATTAATATTCTGTGAATCTAAAAGGATATAAAACGCCAACAGTGGGAGCCAAATGCAGAAAAAGATGCTCCTCAGATCAACCTGAAGGAAAACCTTTGCGATGAGGTAGGTCTAATGAGGCTGAAGCCCCAGGCTTCCTTCCCCACGTCTTAGGAACCAACTCCAAAATGATCAATATATTTTATTCAGTCTCATGTGGTGCCCAGTCTTGTCGGGAAGATGTGGGATGGGTTAATGGATGAACTGATCAGCTGTCTAGCTGTTTCCCCTAATTGTTTTCTCAAGAAACTGATATGCTTTCTGGCCGCTGCCACCACGTTCCTGCTGTAAGTGTGATGAGCTTTGACGCCGGAGTCCAGGCAGATGGTTAGACTGAAGTCCCTCACTCCTCAAGACGGCAAAGCAATCAGCTCGTGCTCGGGGGGTGTCACCTGCCTCGGCTTTTCCAAGCCTCAGGCTTGCCGGGTCTGGCGTGATGGGTGGCGTGGCCTGGACACGTCTGTGGGGACCTGGCTGAGTGGTCTCCCCACAGCAAAGTCACCTTCCAGCTGCTTCTTTGTTTCGTAGGATGTGGGGTGAGCTTGCTGAGCTCTCAGGCCGGGATGGCCGTGCGGCTCTCACTCACAGCCCCTCGGTCTCCTGGTGTCTGCCAGAATCTCTCCCTGCCCTGCGCTGGGCTAAGGCCCTGAGGCACTGGCTGAGCGCCAGAGGGTGTGGCGACCCAATCCACCAGCCCCCAAGGTTCCGGCCGGTTCTCGGGCCCAGGTCCTGGAGCCATGCACGTCTCCCAGGGGCCCCAGCCTCCCAGACGCCGCGGCAGCCCAGGGGTCCCGTGAGATCGGCCCTCTCAGCTGCAGGTGAGTGTGTGCGAGGCTGGGGGAGGCAAGAGGTCTTCCCGGGCCTGTGTGCAGATGCTCGGTCACGCCGGTGCACTTGGAGAGAGCCGGCCTGGCCAGCCCGCCCGCAGCACTTCTCAGCCCCAGCGCCTCTAATCCTCGGGACAAAAACGTCTCTTCAGGCTGGTGCTGTTATTATCCGGTTTTACAGACGGGAGAGTGGGGCTCCCCGTCTGGGCTCTGCCCTCGAAGGTGGTATCACTGGGACCTATGGGGGTGAGGGAGAGGGGAGCTGGTTCTGGGGAGGGGCCTGGGGGCTGGGACGGGGACAAAGGGGACATTGCGTTGCATGCTTTTGTCCAGACTCGGGTTCCTGGAAAGAGCCTCAGAGATGAGGATTCCCGCGAACGTGGGACGTGGCCCAGGCGAGGGGCTGGGGAGCGGGGTCAGGTGGGGGCACAGTGTGCAGCCGCCCCCGGGGGATGGGAACGGCACCTGGCAGGTGCTGCAGGTGAGCTGGCCCCTCCGCCCCAGGACTCCCAGCCCAGCCTGAGGGCCGGCTCAGAAAGAGGGGGCCTGCAGCCTCAGGGAGGGGGACCGAAGGGGGGCTCAGCCAGGCTTCCGCCACTCGAGATTATACATGAGGCATGTTTTGCCTGTTCAGGGGACGGCACCCTGTTTCTCTCTAATCAAAGATTTATTGGTGCTGACCCTGCTGCCCACGGCTGAGGACAGATCTGGGGACAGAGCACCCAAGGCACCACCTTGTGATGGAGGGGTGGACAGAATGGACCAGAGGGGCTTGGGGTCCCCGGGACACACCTGCTGGCCACCCTGCTCCACCTGAGCTTGAACTCAGCTCCGCAGAGGAGGGGACGCCCCCCGGGCCCATGCGGCCTCAGAGGAGGAGACGGGGGGGTGGGGGAGAAGGCACGGGAGGCACCAGAGACAGGATTTACGGGGAGACAGAGCTTGAGAAGGACCTTGGGAGTCTGGGCAACTACAGTCAACCTCGCGCCTGCCCAGCAGACCGTCCCTCTGCCCCAGCACGACGGTGTCCTTGAGGCAGGGGGTCGATGGGCTCCAGGAGAGGCAGTTGCAGGTAGCCTCCTGTCTACACATCCTGAGGCAGGAGAAGGGCGGACTCTAGGACAGACCTTAGCATCGGCTGCCCGTCTACACTACACGGTAGAAGTAACAACAGCCGCAGGGCGAATACCTGGTGCTTGTCTTCTGAGAACCTGTCATGCGATGGTGAGGACACGATCAGAAGAGGCAGAACAACGGGGTCCCGTCCCCCGTCCTCAGGGTCAGGGAGACCCCAGCTCCACATGCACAGAGGGACCCCTCTGGGTCAGGAAGGGACGGGGCTCCGGGCCATAATACGTCGGGGCACCCTTCCCGCCATGCTCTGCTCTGGAATCCATCGTGGCCAAAAGATGCGCACGCACATCCGAGAGGGCCCTGGGTCTGGTCAGCGCGCGAGAGAAGACAAGGAAATTGGCCAGAGGAAGACGAGGACTGGAAGAGCCGTGCTGTGTAATTTAAATCACCCCGCTGGTGCTCCTCCTGCGGGGGCGCCCGCAGCCTCATGGCTCCTTTGGGACGCATCGCTGTTTGCTTCCGCCTTAGATAAACGGACTAAACCTCGGTGTTCCTGGGCTCTCCCCCGTGTTCTCCCGTGTTTCCAACAATAAACTTGATGCCTGTTTTTACAGTCGTTGCCTCCTTGAAACTTTCCTGCTTTCAACAGGGGGCAGGAATCAGGGCAGTTCTGCTTCCAGCCGCTAGCCGGTCGAGGGGCTGGGATTCCCGGTTTTCATCCAGACCGCCCGGGTTCCGTTCCTGAGCAGAGAATTAGGATCTGTCTTCGAGCTGTCCCCCACTGCTGCCTTTCCGAGTTCATCCTGACTGTGGGGTCAAGGGCAGGAGAAGATGGAGTGGTGGCAGTGTCCACTGGGATGTCCCCTGGGAAGCATAGCCACAGAATCCCTGTCACCCTGGGTCAGCCAGCACGCTGAAGCCTCTGGTCCTTCCTTTGGGAGCCTGGCACCCCAGGGGCTCAGGGGTGGGGGTGAGACAAGGCTGATCAGTCACCTGCACGTGGGCAGCTTTGATGAGTTGAAAGAGCCCAGACCCCCCCTTCCCAGGGCAGAGACCCCATCCCAGTCAGAAGAGCTCTCGGGGAGAAAGTGACACGCTGTTAACAGTTTGAAGAGTAGTTTCCTTCTGGGTGTCCCCACGGCCTCCAGGCCCCGAAGTGCACCTCTCACCGTGTGTCACAGCACTGGGACCCCACCTCTCCCCACGCTCCCTGCCCTGCATCCTCCCAGGACTGTCCTGTGACTTTCAATTGCCCCTGCTCCTGTTCGGTGTCTCAAGGCGACAAGAGGAGAAGGAAAAGCCTTTTTGGAAAAGAGAGCATGCAGAGGGCCCTTGAAACGGGATGAAAGAGGCACAGACAGGGGAGTGTTTCTTTTGAAAGCAGATATGCAAGTATCATTTCAGAACGAAGATTTTTAAACATAGACCAGATCAAAGAAGCGTGTGTTTTCTAAAGAATCAGGGAATTCAGGGGGATACAGCTGCCGTATCCCACTGCCGGGGGACCTTGGGCCTGCACACGAGGGGCTCAGTTTACCGACTGGAACCGTGGCTTAAAATCTGCCCAACAAACCAAGTGTCAATTTCCTGTGCCAATAAAGCGATGGTGGTGAATTACGCGGGTGTGGACGGGGTCCTTGGCACGCGTCCGTCATGGACACAGATGTTAACTGCAGTACGTCTCTCTTGAGATGTTTTATAGTATTTATGAAGATGATTCATAAAACTAAATCCTGTTTGTTCTAGAGCAGCGCTTGATACGTGTCGAACTGTGGACGGGTCGCTAGAGGGGACACCCTAAATTCGGGTGACACCGAATGGCTTCTGATGAGGACCGATCGGCAGAATCAGCCCCACTTTCCTGTACAGAGATGCCTGTCTGTGCAGAAGTGTGTGTCTGTCTGACCTGCACCCTCAACTACCCACTTCCGGTAGAAACCGACTCTACCCAGTCCCGCCTCCTAAAGCAACCGTGTCAGAAAAGGCTTTTCCTGGAAGGCATCGATAGATGTGACCCTGGCCGTTTATCAACCACGGGATTCTTCTGCTTCCCCAGGTCATTGGCAGGGACTGTCCGTGCTGACCCGCTGACCTGGCTGGGGGAGGGAGGCCTGTGCGTTCCTGAGTGCCTCCGTGTCACCGCGGGGGCTACTTGGCTGGTGTCACATCACCCGCCCCACATGGCTCCTCAGGAGGTTTTTTCACCCTTGATCAGGTAGCTGTTCCAGAGCGTCCAGAGGCTCAGATGCTTCTAACAGGTGCATCCTGACTACTAAGGAGAGGCAGAGCCCAAAGCAGGGCCTGTGCCAGTCTTAGGGGAATTGCCATCAGCAGAGAGCAGTTTATTTCTGTTACAAGTTCCTGGTCTGTGTCCTGTTTTTAGGTATGGAACTCCAGAGGTTTGCTTGTTTCGACATGGATGGCGTTCATGGGGATGCCACGCTTGGCACACGGCAGGTGCCATTGTTGAGGGAACAACCGGTTCATCACAGCAGGGCCTTTGCTGCCCGAAGGGACTGAGGCCACCAGAGCCACCATATAATAGCACCTGATGACTTGCGAGAGATGCAGGGCGAGCGAGACCCTGGGGAGCCCCTTGCTCAGAAGCCCTGAGGACCCCCTGCAGGAGAGGGCTGAGCGCAGAGGCCGTGGCCCGCCAAGGAGCAGGGCCAGGGACACGGCCACAGAGAGGGGCACCAAGCACCCCCGCGTGGAGGCTGTGGCAGGTGGATGCGGTGTCCTCGGGGGCCGGGGAGGCTGAGATGTGGGACCGGGCAGGCACTGAGGCAAGCAGGGCTCCTGGGGACGGCGTGGGGGCAGCTGGGGGCCAGAAACTCAGAGCTTGACAGCAAGGCAGAGAACCGGAGAGCCCGGAGGCCAGAGAAGAGGGAGGAAGGGCTGGGGCTCTGGGGAAGCTGCTCAGACAGGGGTCCTCTGCAGGACGCTTGTTTACCGGGAGGGCCTTCAGTGGACCCAAGGGCCCCATTGGAGTTATCCCCTCTTTAGGAATTTGTCACTGGTGTGGCCACTGAGGGTGTGACCAAGTTGAGGGGGCTCGAGAGCAGGGCAGGCCCTGGGGTCTTCCACTGACCCCTCTCCAGCCCGGGCAGAAAGGTGCCCTGTGGAGGACGGGGACGTCTCCAAGCCCCCGGTGGGCTGTTAGGGCATCAGCTTGTACAGAGACAAAACCCATTGCTCGCTGCGCCATGTTCTCTGCTGTTTGGGAGGGTCCAAGCTTGCCTTCCTGTGTGTTCTGATCAATTCCCGGCAAACCGTAAACTCACCAGGACGGCGGCTCACTTGTGTGCTGGGTGTTCCCTGCGGGCGCAACACAGCTAAATGTGGGGCACACGCCTCTAGCGGCTGCGAGGGGCAGCCAGGCTGCAGGACTGCCGGGGGCGGGGGGGGGTGCCAGGACACCTGGGAAGCCTTCCATGCGTGTGGATTTCCAGGCTGCCCTGTCGGGATCACGGTCTAAACTCAGAGCTCGAACCCTGTCCTGCCCTGGACATTGTCGAGAAACAGATTCTGGAAACGGAAGCAAATCTGTTTGCTGATTCAGAATGTGGGCCTCTGGCGTGTTGTGTTTATCCAGAGGGAGAAGTCTTTGAGTCAAAAACAGAATATTTGTGCGAAACTGGGGCTGAAGGAAGGAGAGCTGGACCGGCCAGCTCGGTTCCGTCGTCGCCTTTCTCGGCAGGACCCTTTCTAGGCGCAAGGCCTCACCGCGAGCGCTGGGATCCCCCTCCCCGGCCTCCCCCCTCCAGCGGCTGAGCTACAGGTGCAGAGGGCAGGCTTGTTGCTCGCTGACTCGGCAGAATTCATTAGTCGTCTGCAGGAGCATCAGGGCGCCCAGGACGTATGGACTGCTTTTGAAGGGAGGCACGTCTCGTGTAAAGCCGTGCATTCATCACGCTCTCTTCTCCAGCTGCACTTGCGTTCCAGGACCCAAGCAATTCTTAAGCACTCATGGGTTTTTGACTTGGGATTTGCTCTCTCCTTGTAGGCGTCTCTGTTATAACCTTCCTGTATTAATCCAGTTTTGAAGAAGTGTTTTAAAAAATTCTCCTGCGGGGGGAAAGAACCTCGGAGCTAAATTGGCCTCCAGGGTTTCGGAGACCGGCTCTCTCTGCACTTCCCCGTTCCTCTCAAGCTGAGGTTTATCAGCCTCTAGGATCCAGTTCAAGCCTTAAAACCTCTTGGTGCGTGGCCTTAACCCTCACCCCGCTCTCAAATGTGTGTTTCTCTTTCTGCCATCCAGGCAGCAGGGATTCCCCCCCACCGCTCTGCGGTCTCCTCTCTGTCCTGGGGGAGGCATTTGGGGCCTGCTCCCCGAGTTCCTGGAGGAGAAGCTGTGAGCAGGTGTGTGCAGAGCTGGCAGAGCAAAGAGCCAGACAAGGGTCCGAGAGTTCCTGGGTCTGGGGATCTCACCCACTTTACTCTGACGGCGGCTGTCCCTGGGGGCGCAAGGCCAGGACAAGGCATCACCGTGGTTTTCGGGTGAGCTCTGCAGGGGCTGCCCGGCGGCCGTCCAGGCTGCTTTGGACTTGGACTTGGACTTGGACCACTCGTGTGATGGGTTCTGGTCTCCTGATGGGTCCCCACCAGTTCGACCCCAGGAGGGTCTGGGCTCAAACGTGCCAGGGCACTCCCCAGATGGCTCCGTGACCCTGGCAGGCACTCGAAAGAGGAGGAAGCCAGACGGCTCCCTAAAGAGGCTGCGTGGTATAGAGCGTCAGTCTGGTCCCCGTGGCCATTGCCTTGAGATGGAGTCAATGTCGCAGGACCCCTGAACCCCGAGGGGCCAGGTCCTCATTGGGCTTCGAAGGGCAGTGAGATGAAGGCAAAGTGATGGAATCAGCCTTGCAGGTGGCCGTCCCATGTGGTAGAGTCCCTCCTCCCCGCACGGTCCCATCCCAGGAGGTTCCAGGATCTGCTGCCGAGGCTGCAAAGTAGCAGAGCTGCTTCTTTGGTTTGGTTTGGTTTGGTTTGTTTATATGGTGTGAAGAAGAATCATGCTTTTGCTCAAGATAGAGAAAATACATACAGAAACCAGCTCGGGGCTCGGAGTGCCCGGCTCTGCTGTCACCCTGTCGACGCCCCCGCCACCTGCCCTGTCCCCTCCTGCCTGCGTGAACTGCCTTGTTAGCGTTGACACGGTCACAGCTTTCTTATCTGCCTCCAGTTTCTTGCCATTTAGGTCGTGGCTGGCTGTGGTTTCCATGTCGGTCTCCACCAACGTTTAAAACACGTCAAAACCGAAGACGCCGTTACTTTTCTCCCTGTCATTGCGGCTCCTGATGTGGGGATGGTTCACTGCGTGGTTAATTGCTGCGGTAGACACTGGGCATCTGTCACTGCCTTGTGCCCTGTGGTCACTCTTACCCCGTTCACACTGAGAGGCTGACCGCTCACGGGTGGAGCCCTGGAAGGCGGAGCTAAGGCTGACCCTGGGTGTTCTTTGCTAGGCAGTGACACGGGCACACATCAGTCACATTCTGTTTGCCACCCTATCCAATGGGGGCCGTTCTTCTACCTGCAGTGACGGCAGGTGTGGGCCCTGCGCCTGGGCCCTCTGCGCACAGCCACTGGATGGATCCCAGGGCCTCCGCTTGCCCCCAGCCTCCCCCACGCGGGAACAGAATTGTGCTGAGTGACCAGGGCAGCGCTGTCCACCCTGGGGGCGTCCTCTGCTGGGCGGGGCTTTCGCAGAGGGTGGGCCTGTGGGAACCACGTGGCCACAACCAATTTTTTTGCAGGAACGTTTCAGAATATTCTCCGGGCTGCAGAGTGATGTTCCGGGAGGGCCATCCGGGACATTCTGGGAGGGATACTCCGGAGGTCCTTTAGCAGACAGGGCGGTGCCCACACAGCAGAAGGCTCCTGCAGGGTGACAAATTCCAGTGGAATTCAGACAATTCGTAATGATGATCCCGTGCCCCTGGGCGCCCCAGGGGCTCCTTTCTGAAGCTCCCAGTCCAGGGCACCCCATCCTGTCTGCTCCCCTCAGAGGCTGCTCTTGGCTGATGGTGGACACAGCAAGCCCTGCACACCCGGCTGGGGTCCCTGTGCCCCCCAGCCCTCCATCCCACCCCCGAGGGCCTGGCCTTGGACCTGGGATCCGGCCACACTTCAGTCTAGGCGGACCTTTAAAAGTCGGCCCTCCCAAGGATATTCCCACCTGGCCCTGGGGGCAGTCGCTTGTTTAATTGCAAACACAGCTGAATTGAAAAGTGTGCTTCTTTTCCAAGCAAAGAAGAAACGGTAACTATCAGAAGCCTCACAGGTGGTTTTCAGCAACTGCGTGGGAGACACCAGGCTGCTTTCAAAGGCCGTCCTCCCGAAGGAGACGCACAGGCCGATGAGCACAGATGGACGCCTGCCTCTGTCCTCAGGTCCCAGATCCCCGGGCCGAGTGCTGCCTCCCCATCTCCGACCTTCCGGTCCTGCCGCCCCGGTCGTTTTGTTCCCGTTGAGGGTTCCGAAGTTCCCTCCTGAGTCCTGTCTGGACTCGGGCCTCCCGCACTGGAGACGCTTTGCTGCACATCAGCAGAGGCTGTGTGGACCCCCAGACCCTTCAGAGTTGGCCGTACCCAGACCTCCTGACCGCAGCTGGCACATGCCTGGACGCTTCTGTGGCCTCTGGAGACGATGCCTAACTTTCCCATCAAACCCCTGGGAAAGGGTTGATTTTCCAAGGACTAAGCTATTAAGATTAGGCAATAAGACAGGGGAGCAGCCCAAGTGTCCAGCGACAGAGGAATGGATAGAGAAGCTGTGGTACTTACATGTCACTTACATGTGAAATCTAACATGACAAAAATGAACTTATGTATGAGGCAGAAACAGACTCACAGACAGAAAACAAACTTAAGGTTACCAAGGGGAGAGGGGCTGGGGTGATGAATTAGGAGTTTGGGGTCAGCAGATACACACTACTGAATATAAACTAGATGAATGGCAAGTCCTACTGTACAGCAAGGGAGCTATATTCCATATCCTATAATAAACCATAATGGAAAGAATAGGAACAAAGTCAAGCAACCATTTATTCTTCAAGCAACGAATATACAAGCTGTAAAGATTAGCCTGATCCCCAGTGCCCGTGTCCTCAGCCTGCCTCTCTTCTGCAGGAACGGCCCTCCTGGAGCTGCTGGCACCTGATGCCCTCCCATTTTTGCAATAGCAGCTGTGCCGATGCTCCTGAATATCATGTCAGCAGCTTTGATTTTGACAAATGAAATCTCCTGCAGCATGCCTGCGGTACAGACGGGAGCAGATGAATCACGTTTGAAAACACGAGGCTGAGGAGACAGGATGGCAGGGCAGCCGGGCTCAAGCGCCCCGCCTCTCGCGGAAAATATAAGGTGGACTGTGCTTTGAAGATGTGGGGCCCAGGAAGGACCTTGATTTCTGCAGCAGGTCCAGTGACGTGGACACACAGACCCGGGTGCGAGAGGACAGCCGTCCTGAGTGACTCTCCAAGAGCGAGACGCCCCAGGGGTCAGAATCTGGACCCCTGCTGAGGCTGGTGGCAAGCTTCCCCATCAGTGCCTTGGTGAGTTTGTGTTGATCAAAAGCCTGCAGAGGGGCAGCCGGACAGAGGACTCTGAAAACTGGAAGGGTCCGGGGCGCCGGGCTGAGGCTGACGCTGCTGCAGGCCAAGGCCCCGGCCGGCCCTGGGGAGATGGGCAGTGGGGATGCTGGGAAGTGGGCGTGCGAGCGGCTAGAGGTCAAAGCTACCCTCCTTCTGGGCCTGTGAGGGGCTGTCTTGGCCCAGCTCCGCTGAACTTGGCGTCTGCACCCAGCGTCCAAGGACTGTGGCGGGCGCTGTGTCCTCAGGTGGCCTCCCGGGTCTGTTTCAGCGGTCAAGGGCCCTTCAGGACAGTTGGACAGCCCTGAGCCCCGGGGGTGAGGAGACTCTGGTGAGGGCAGACAGCCAATAATGAGGTCATGGCCTCGGTCAGCAGGAAGCGGACATGAGAGCTGAGCGGACCCTGCACCTGGAGCGATTCTGAGATCGGGGAGCGTGGCGACCCTCAGCACGTCTGTGCAGCCAGCCAGCCCCCCGCATCACAGGGGAAGCCCAGCCGTGGCCGTGGCCGTGCATCTGTCCGGGGCTGGGGGCACCCGGGGTGAGCTGCCCCTTTTGTTTATTGTAGCCCCCATACCTGGGGGAGGCAGTCAAGGGCTGCTCTCTGTAGCCCCCCTTCTTGAGTGAGTGTGCCTGGCTGGACTGCAGGCTCTGCGCAGGTGGCAGAGGCTGGCAGGAGGGGATCCTGGGATGCGGGGGCGGGGGGGTGGAGGAAGGAGCATCGGCTCTGCAGTCAGACCAGCAGGTCCAGGCCCATCCTGCCTCCAACTGTTTGAGGCTTGAGCCGGTGAGGAAACCGCCTTAGCCCCAGTTTCCTACCTGTCACGTGACGACAGCAGCAGTCACGCCTCCTGGGACACGTGAGGGCTGAGCCCTAAGCCGGATGCTGCTCGGAAGGGAGGTGCCGGACGTGGTGGGGCTCCTTCCTGAGTTACTGTCCCTGCGGCGAGTCTGGGGACTCGGGGGCGGAAGTGGGGTGCGGACGGGGAGGGTGCGATAGCATGGGGATGGGGTGGGGGGTGTGTGGGGACTGGGGTGAGAGGGGAATGAGATGGCTGGGATGGAGTGAGGATTGGGGGGGATGGGATAGGGTGGGGTGGGGGGGGGATTAGAGAGCAGCCCAGGCCCTGCAGCCCTCACCTCCCCTGCTCCTCGCTCTTGGGCTCAGGACCTTCGGTGGTTTCCTCGAGGTTAATCACAGGCTCTCTCCACCAGGCAGTCACGATCGGACGGCAGGAACACCTGCTAATGAGATAATTGAGGCTATTTATAGCGGTCGAGGCGGTGCTGAAAATCGCCAGGAGTCCGTGTCTGGCTCTCTGGAAAAGACAGTTAGTGCCCCTCAGAAACCATCTCTTCTCCGAGAGCACCTGACGCCGGCAGGCTCAGACCTGGTAGAAAGGGACTTGAACTCATTTCGGAAACCATTGTCACTTGAACTCATTTCGGAAACAGTGAGCGTGTCTGCCCAGAGCACCTGCCCCCCGACGGCCATGCCGGCGGGGGGGGGGGTGGTTCTGTTTAACTTTCGCACTAACCCATCCACCCTGGGGCCCAAGGGGACAGAAAGGGACCAGGACTTACAAGTGCCTGTGACTCCAGGAGGGGCGCCTGGAGATGCAGACAGCACCCCCGCCCCCCACCCCTGCCCGCTCTGCTGCCCCATCCCCGCCCCCATCCAGGCTGGTAACAGGACCAGCATTTTAGAAAGTGTTGGTTTTAGTGTATAGTTTTATAAATAAGACTTTATTTTCAGTACAGTTTTAGATTTAAAGGATAAGTGAGCAAAGTCTAGAGTTACCCGCACCCACTCCTCCGCGCGGTTCACCTGCTGGTAATGTCTTGCCTGAGCGCGGCACGGCTGTCACACTTGCTAACATGCCGATAGGCGGTGAGTCACTGAAGTCCGCCTCCCCCCCCCATGCTGTGCAGATCGTCGGGTTTCAGCAAAGGCCCAGGGTCTGGTACCCATCATGACAGTGTGACGTGGAAGAGGGTTGCGGCCCCCAACACCCCCTGCTCCGACAGCCGCTTTGGCGAACTGGGGGCATAGTTAAGGGGCCGGCTGTGCAAGTCCACGCTGACCATACCCTGCACCCAGGCACCTGCCGCCCGAGAGGAAGGACGGGGGTGGCACCCCCTTTCCCGCTCTGTAGGCAGTCTTCACCGAGTCTCCGCGGGCATCGAGAGCCAGCCATGTGGCAGGCGTGGCTCCAGCCAGCATCAGGGCTCCCAGAATTGTCTTCAGCCGTCTTTTTTGTTTAAAATCATTTATTTAGAACAGGAACAGGAAGGGGCTTCCGCCTCCTCACCTTCCAGTTAATCCAGGTCTAGCAGAAGCCTCTGAGGCCGGACAACCCCATGACCTCTCCTGGGCCAGGCCCTCGTCCATCCCCTGTGCCTGTCCCTTGAGCCCCGTCCCCGAAAGGGGAAGCGTCTGGCCCTCAGTCATCTGTTCCCAGGCAGAGGCTCCGGGATGCGGCACAGGCTTCACGTCTGGGACCCTCAGAATCTCCCTACCCTTTGGTGGCCTCCCCTCCACGCCCTCAGGCCTGTGGGCTGTTTCCCTCCTAAAGCCACGTCTTGCTGGACCAGACCTGCGTCCTTGGCGCCTCTGAGAGTTTGGCCGTGTGGGCTACGAAACGCCCCCAGGGCCCAGAGCCAGAGCAGGCCCCCTGCAGTCTCCAATCCTTCCCAACCTCCCAGATGGCAGAGGCCCGCCCACCTGCCCAGCTGCCGCTCTGGGCCCCGCCACACCTGGGGTGACAGGGATTCCATGGCCCAGGCTGGGCACCAAAGCATCACCGCGTGACCAGGAACAACCTCCCCAACCGTTTGAATGGCCTCCTGCCCATCCGTGTCACGTGGGGCCCGAGCGCTGTGCCTGTTCTCGCTCTTCTTGCCGTGGGAACACTGCCCTGGTCGCTGACAGTCGTCTTTCCAGAAGGGCCGGGGCTGCTGGTCCGACCCTGGGACATCAGCACAGAGATCTGACCCCGAGCCCCTCTGCTCCTCCCCTCTGCTGCCTCGTGTTTCCAGGGATGTCGCTGTAGCCAAATGAGATTTATTTCCAGGAACCACCGTTGTTCTCTTCAACACTGGCTCTCGGCTCCTTTCCCATCTAAGGCGCGTGTCCGTGTGTGTCTGCGTGGGGCCCACAGGGATGGACCCTGCAAACGCCCTGTCTTTGGCTTGGTTCCCCTTTCCCTAATGCATGGTAGGTGACAATGGTGTTTGACGCCAAGCTGGCCCGGTGAGGACAGATGGCCGGCCCTGCGGAGAGCAATGGGGGCCGGGAGTTGTGGCTGCTGTGATTCCAGCAGGGAGCACAGCCGTGGCGCCAGCTTGGAACAAGCTTGGGGAGCAGTTCAGTGTTTTTGAGCATCTGGGTCGTGTGTGCAAAGGGACCAAAGTAACGAAAGTGGGGACACGTCACACTGAGGATAACAAGAGTAACACAAGGCATAAGACAAGGCGCCTTTAAGAAATAAGCCAGGGGAGCTCCTGTCGTGGCTCAGCAGTGACAAATCCGACTAGTGTCCAAGAGGACTTGGGTTTGACCCCTGGCCCCGCTCAGTGGGGGAAGTATCCCGCATCGCCATCCTGCGTTGCCGTGAACTGCGGTGTAGCTCACAGACGCGGCTTGGATCTGGCCTGGCTGTGGCTGTGGTGTAGACAGGCAGCTGCAGCCTCGATTCTACCCCTAGCACCCTCGGGTACATATTATTTCCTTAAAGGCAAATAATAATAATAACGGCAGAGCAGAAACGGATGTTCAGTTCAGTCCGTAAGAGACCTCTTTCTTTTTATTTTAACAAAGTCTCTTTCTTGTTACTTTGTCTTCTGCTGGTGGCGTCTGCTCTACCCACAGGGTGGTGGCCTCGCTCTGGAGTTGAGAGTGTTTCCAGGAAGCTCAGCAAGGAACCCAACTTCAGAGGGGAGCTGCACAGGCTGTTGGCATCTCCTTACGTTGGGGGAAAAAATCCTCCTTTAAGGGGCAAACAATTACTTAAGCATGAGGTACAAATGGAGGGTATTACTACCTGCTGTTCTGTGAGCGCAGTGCCATCGATCCGTCCCTAACCGCCCTTGTCCCCCGCTGAGCTATCTGAAGAGGGATCTCCTGCAGTGGCAGCTGCAACAATAACATTTCAGGGGAAACGCCTTTGAATTTTTTTCCCACTAGATAATCGTCTGAAGCTACCTGTGAGGCTTTAAATAGACCCTGGAAAACTTTGTTCTCTGGGTAACTAAGCTCACAATGGTTGCTTCTTCTTTTTCTCCCCATTGGTCATATTCTTTTATTTGTTTATTTATTTATTGAGACTTACAACCCTCTTGAAACAGTGGTTTCAGCCCCACGATCCAGCTACATTTATTAGGTCGTAGCTGCTCGGAAGAGCCAGACACGGACACAGAGGACCGCCCCCCCCCCATCCTCCAGACACCGCTTCTGGGCAGCAAGACGTGGGGGGAGGATTTTTTCGAAATGCAGCCGTGTCTTTACTTAGAATGTTAGCTGTGCATCGAGTCCTCCTCGGCCTGTGCTGGCTTCTGGCTTGAAAGAGGCAAAGCCGGCTGCTCCAGACCCGCCTGTGTCCCAGGGACCTGACTCACTTCTTTTTAGAGGGCGAAGGGCTTCGGAACAGGCCCCCTTCACACGTCGCTGCCATGCTTGGAGCCAAAGGCACCTGAACCACAGCAGACCTGGGATGGGCTCTCGGACCCCCAGCCCGGCAGCCCGAAGGCAGTGCATAAATGCCCTTGGGAGGGCGCCGCCGCTTCCTGCTCTAGGAAGGGGAGACCAGCTTCAAACTTGTCACGGGGGGTGCGATGGCCCAAGTCCACACAAACACCCAGCCAGCCAGCCCTTATCTGCCCTTCGTTTCCCCACGAATTTGCCTTCCCACACTTGCCGCTCCCCCTACCCAAGCCGGTTCCTGGTCCTGCGGCTTCTCTACTGGGTGCTGTTCTTCTAAGAGCCTCTAAACGCCCCAGTACCAGCCACCCTCGACGTTTCTCATCACTGGCTGCTTCAGTGTCTGCGTGTTGCTCCCCTAATAGGCCTTTGTTTGCTTTCTCCGGTTGACCTACCTCTGGTCCATCGACTCTGCCGGGTCTCAGCCAGAGCATCTTTTTTTTTTTTTTTTCCTTTCTTTTTCCGGACACACCTGGGGCATATGGAGGTTCCCTGGCTGGGGCCGAATCAAAACTGCATCTGCCAGCCTATACCACAGCCACAGCCATGCCAGATCCGAGCCGCATCTGCGACCTACACTACAGCTCAGGGCAATGCCAGATCCTTAACCCACTGAGCAAGGTCAGGGATCGAACCTGCATCCTCATGGATGCTAGTCAGATTCGTTTCCGCTGTGCCACAACGGCAACGCCGTAGAGCAGATCTTAAACGCTCTCAGCACAGAAAGAATCGGTGATGATGTGGGGGTGATGCAGGTGCTAGCTAAGCCCGGAAGTCATCGTTTTGCAAGACACAAGTGTATGGAATCAACCCCACCCGAGGCTGACACAAGGTCCTCTGTCCATTAAGTGCCCTCCTTCTTACCAGAGGTGGTGGGTTTGGGGGTGAGGGCTGGAAGCCGGGCTCTCTTCATTAGCAGTCGCGATTCCAGACCCTTTGGAATGTCAGACTCTTATTGCGTAAAAGCAATGGACCAGGCGCCTGTTGTCAGGATCTGGGAAAGGTCGGACTGAGAGGACAGAGCAGCTTCCTTCTGGATCAAGGACACGGCTTGTCCCCAGGGCACCTGGACAGAATCCAGCCCCTGGGCTTCTCTGAAGGACCCCCCCAAGCTTGGGGTTGCTGCCCACAATCCCAGCAGCTGGTCATCTGTGGGAGGAGCAGGGGGCTCCCCTCGCTGCAGGCAGCCCTGGGAGACCCTGTGGGGGTGCGTCCTCCAGACCCCCACTGGCTCCATCTCCCGTAACTGCAGGACGATATTCAGCCTCTGGGGGTGCCACCTGTCCCTGCTTTCTAGCCGTCCTTGCTCTCCTGCCATCCCTGTGGAAAGGCTGGCAGGAAGGCTGTTCCAGAAAGGAACGAATCTCATCTCGGCCTTTGCCCCTGGGAACCAGAGCCCAAGAGATCCAGTCTTGCTGCTCCTGGCGGGGGCTGAGGGTCCCCTGCTCTCTGCTGGTGGGCAGGTGCCCGGGGGTGGTGTCACGTGGGCTGTACCTTCAAACTCAGGCGCAGATGTTCCAGGCTGCAAGCACGCAGCTCCCTCGCCTGCGCTGCCTCCCACCCGCGAGGTGTCCTCCTGCAGCAGAGGGGCTGTGGCGCTGCAGAAAGTGGCCAGGGCTTTCTCTCCCAGCCGTTGCTGAGCCGGCCGTGGGCCCCGAGCATGGCCGCCCTGGGGAGAGCTGGCTGGTGCTCAGGTGAGGGCTGCACGTTATTTTCATGTGGATCCGCCAAGGACCTTCTGCTTCCTGACCCGTTCTTCTTTTAGAGGAATGAAGACATGTAAAGACGTCTCTTCCACAGCCCGGCCATTGCCGTTGCTCCTTGAAGCAGCGGGGTTACGTGGCCAAGAGACACGCTCGGCCAGGAGGCGTATTGAGCCCAGAGGATTGTACTGTCCTCTAGGGATGGTTTCTAAGCAGCTTAGGGTGTGTGTCACCGGGCAGGCGGTCGTGGCGCCCTGTCTGTGGGGGGGTCACAGCGCCCCTGTCTGGGGGTGGCTGGGGTGCAGATGTCCCAGCAAGCTCTCTGGGAGAGCAGGGTTGTCCCAGGAGAAACCCAGCAAAGGTCGGTGGCTCCACAGGGAGCCTGTGCCATCGCCCGGCCACCCTCCCCAACCGCACGCCCTCCACACCCGCTCCGTGAGACCCTTCCTCCCACCAGAGTGGTGAGCTTGACGGCCTTCCCCTCCGAGTGGCCGCTCGACGGCAGCTAGAGCCTCATGCCAGGCACTGGCCTGTCCTCACTCCTGTCTGTTTGCTGGACCCGTCTCAGCCTCCAGCTCTCGGGAGCCTGACCAGCACCTTGGCCTTCGGTGCCCCAGGTGGGCACCTCCATGTTTCGGGTGACGCAGCCCCTGCAGTCCAGGGGATAGGACACGCAGGCAGAGGTAGGAGAGCGATGCTTCTGCGTGAGGGGTGTCTTGGGGTAACTACTGGGGGATTCAGCCTCTGGCAGGTACAGCTGACCCCACACTCATGCTGCACTTCCTGAGCATGCTGCCCTAAGAGGGGCTTTCCTTGGGGGTCCCTGCCTGAGTCTGGAGTGACCCCTGGAGACACGGGGTTGGACCCAGACAAACCATTCAGAAGACCCAACTTGGAGTCTGAATCTGGCACTGACCTCAAGAGCCTTGGCATGCCTCACCACGCTTCCCGCTTGCGATCCCATCAGATAAGACAAATATTGTCCCTCGTGGGCGTATGTAACTGCCTTTCATGATCTGACCCGTATTGACTGAGCGTCTCCCGTGGACCAGGTTGCTGGCAGATGCCGGGAAGGAGTGGCCATGGGCAGAGTCTCTGCTTGTGGTGCTGCTATTCCACCCCCTCTGCCTGGTGATACCCAGCGCTCAGCCGAGGTGCACCTGCTCCCAGCACCTTGACACTGGCTGCTCTGCCAGTATCAGAGCCACTCGCAGGTGCCCCAGAGAACTGGGCCGCCTACTGCCCAATTGGAAAGTAACACTCAAGTCAGGCTTCTGCGTGAAAGCCATTTAGTTTATGTTCTAAGCCTGGTTTTATTCAGACCCTCCGTCTTTAGAACCACATCTGGATCCCAAGGGAGAACTTGAATGCTTAAGAAATAAGACCAACGTCTTTACCTGAAATACGCGTCTACAAATGCTTCCTAATGACTTGATCCACAGGAAGGTAGGTCCTCAGCTTGTGTTAAAAATACACGCTCCTCTTTAAAAATAAAGTGAATTATAGCTAGCTTGCCAGTTTACCGAAACAAATAGACTGCAAAGTTGAACGTGGCCGATTGTTTCTAAATAAATCCATTTCCACCTTCCCTGAAACGCACTGGTAACCCATACATCCATTAAGCAAGTCTCTTCTCTGCCATTTAGAACCAGGGAGTAAAGATATTTATACAAGAAGCGTGATGTTTGCGGATAGGAGTTTCTGAGGACATGACTCATGTGTGGTGTATCGTCAGGACACAGCCGTCTTCAAGCTCCATTTTAATTTCCTTATGATCTTTGTACTATTTACTGTACAAACAGAAACCTGTGCATATTTATGGCAAATAGCAGAGCTTTCCATGAGAGCGGGGGCATAAATCCACACGCCCTGAAAGAAGGGAGACAGGCAAAGTCCAGTTAGGCAGCGATTGTGGACATAACTTTCAATTAAAGTGGAGTTGAGCGGAACAGGATTACAATCATTCCTCATTTTTACATCGGCTCCCAAGCAGATAGGGGAGTTAAGCTCCAACTCGCCGTCTCATCAGGCTGTTTTCTAAAGGACTCACAGGCAGGTGCATTTGGGGAATTTAACCGAAGCGCGAATTTCCAGATCCTATTGTGTCCGATGACTGCTGACACGGAAGGGGGCATCGTCTTGAAGCTCCGGGGAGGTTTTCTTACTGGGAGGCGATGGCCGGTTACGTCCTGCATGCTCTTCCGAGAGCAAATCAGAAGCCTCCTCCGACGGTGCCTGAAGGGACATTTCCCTCTGAAACAACCAAAGGACATCCGTGAAATGCGGATGGCTCGAGTCTTTGACCGAGTGATTCGTTGTTCTCACTGAGGACGAGAAACTTCCAGTCCAAATGCTTTTACCTTTTCGAAGGTTTTTCCCTGCAGCGCCGCCCAGGTATGACGCAGCTTCCGGGGAGGTTGGCTCTGTGATCTGGAAAGTGTGCTCTGAGCAGGTGCCGTGAATGTGCCCGTGGTCCTGGGGGCCAGGCAGGAGAGTCTGGTGCTTAGGGCCTCGCCTCTCGGTGACGGTACAACTGAGGACAACGACGTGTGCCGCCTAGGACCCAGCCGCCTCCACTGCGGGGGGTGGGGAGGGAGGTAATAGCACCTCCCCTTCAGAGACGCGAGGGATAAAGTGGAAATCAGGGCTTCCTGTCGTGGCTCAGCAGAACGAGCCTGAGCGCACCCGTGAGGACGCGGGTCCGATCCCTGGCCCCGCTCAGTGGTTGAAGGATCCGGCGTTGCCATGAGCTGTGGTGCTGGTCCCAGATGCCACTCCCATCTGGCATTGCTGTGGCTGTGGTGTAGGCCAGAAGCTGCAACTCCGATTGGACCCCAGCCTGGGAGCTTCCATCTGCCACATGTGTGGCCCTAAAAAGAAAGAAGGAAAAAAGGCAATCAGCACAGTTGCTTGTTAATTGTGCAGGTGGCCAGTGCTGCTTCCTGTGACCTCGTGGCCTGGGTCTGAGCTTCAGGATGACACATGCTGGGCAGGCTGTTGTCCACTTTGCTCCCAGTGCCGGCAGGGTGGCCCAGAGCAGGTGCAGTCATGGTGGTCAAGGGCGCAGGCGCCTCGGATGTGCAGGGCTCTGTGTGTGTGTGTGTGTGGGGGTGCCTGTGAGGGGGGGGGCGGCGGACCGCCCTGCCTGGGACAGGGAGGGCCTGGCTGGAATGGGCTCCTCCCCGGCGTGTGGACTGAATGTTTGTGTCCCCCCCAAACACGGGTTGAGACCTAGCCTTCAGGCGGTGGTGTAGGGAGCAGGATTCGGGGGTGGAGCCCTCATGAATGGGACGAGGGTGCTTGCAACAGAGACCCAGAGAGCTCCCTCGCACCTGCTGCCCTGTGAGGACACAGTGAGACGGTCATCTACCCAACCGGACCTCACATCTTAGTGCCCGAGGCCTTGATCTTGGACTTCAAGCCTCCAGAAGCCTGAGAAATAAATCTCTGCCATTCACGGGTCACCCATCCTGTGGCGTCTCATTACAGCAGCCGCAGGGCTCTGAGACACCCTATAGTCTCCTCAAGCACTCGGAGCCTCTTGGAGCTGATGCAGAGTCCACAGATTAGCATGCGGGCCCTGCTGGCCGCCAGTCAGCTCCTGGGGCTGCCATTCCTGTCCTTTCCCTCCAGGTCCCTAAACCTCAGCAGTTCGGGGGCTGTGAGCATCCTGGAGCGAGTCCAGTGAACTTTGCGGGGTCCATCTCCTGGCGGCCGGCTCAGTTTGAGAACACGGTAGGCACTTAATGAAAGTCCTCCAAGCCAGTGCTGTTGATGGCAAGGCCAGAAGGTGCCTCCCTGATGTAGCACTGTCCCCATTTGCGTGAGCTGACGTCCTGCTGACCAGAACCAAAGTGCAGAGAAGAGGCTTCAGGGAGCAGTCAACGTGCCTTCTAGGGGACACAGCAGATGAGGCATCGGGAAGGCCCAGGGGTCTGCCTCTCTGAAGGTGAGGTTCGGACAGGAGTAGCTCAGTCTGCGGTGGATGGGGGGGTGTCATCCGGGGGAGGGAGCAGGTGCCCACACCCGTAGCTTGTTCACCTCGCAGGGATCCAGCACCTGGCAGCACCAGTAAGTGCCGGGGGCTCTAAATGCAGAAGTCGTTGCCGTCCAGGGGTTCCAAGGAGGCTGGAGGGGAGACTCCTGGAGCAGCTGAGCATCCCTGCCCAGCTCTTCACAGGAATCAGCCATTGGCTCTTAGTGGGGTCCATCCCTGCCACCTTGCCATGTGGGCGTTTACCTACGCGCACCTGGTAAGGGCTATAGGAGCACTCTTAGGATGCTGAAGGTCATCCAGGGTCAGAGCCCAGAGGAAATAGAGGGAGAGGAGGTATCTGTGCTAACTGCAGTGCCCTGAGCCATTCGCAGGTCCAGGAAGATGGGGGCGTGGGCGGCACTAATTTCATTAGTGAAGGGAGGTTATGTGTGGATAATTGCCTCAGGTGGGCAGCCTGAGCGGACGCCCCCTTTCATTTGCATGTCATTTGGGGCTCCCTTTACGTCTGTAAGAGCTCTTCATATGTGGAGGAGGACAGAGTGGGCCTGTGAACCGCTCCCATCCCAGTTCCTCTGGGGAAACTTAAGAAGTTACAAAGGAAATTAAGGATGCAGCTCCAGTCCTTCCTCGATTCAGGGTAATTGGTGTGCACAGAGCAGGGCACCAAGAGCATTTCTGATTGCCAGCATCCCGCCGGGCCCTGGCCGTGAAGATGCTGTGTGAGGCTGGAGCTGGTCCCCAGCATCTGGAGAGGTCCCTGGAGCCTCATCATGCCGGCTCTGGGCAGATGGGATAGGCGGCTGGGAGAGGATGCTTTCCTGGAAGCACAGGTGGTGGAGGCTCGGGGCCCGCCCCCAGGACGGCTGGTCCATCCTAGCTGTGGGGAAGGAGACCTCCCAGCTCCCAGGGAGGTCGGGAGCATGAGCTCCTCCACTGGGAAGGTCTCCCTGGGCCATCCATCCTGGAGGAGGGTGATGGGAGAGCCCGGGCTGCCCACTGCTTCCCCCTGAGGTCGTCTTGGGTCTCCAGGTCCCTGGGCTTCCAACTGCGGGGTCCCCTGTTCTTCCACCACTCCGACACGTAGGCGGATGGAAACACGGAGCTGGGAAAAACACCCTTCGGGGTGGACCTGGAGCGAGCGGGGGACCTGCCGAACTTCATGTGGGGCTTAGAAGGAGAGCGCCCCTGCCTCCCAGTCCCACAGTCTTGCCCAGTTCCCACCACTAGGAGGAGAGTGCCCCTGCCTCCCAGTGCCATAGTCTTGCCCAGTTCCCACCATTAGAAGGAGAGCGCCCCTGCCTCCCAGTCCTACACTCTTGCCCAGTTCCCACCAAGTTTCTCTGGAGGATGTGTTACTGCCCAGATTCTGTGCACAGGGGCTGGACCCAGGGTGGAAATAGGGTTCTGAGGCCTGCGTGTCCCCCAGACTCCGAGCATCTCCCGGACGCCACCTTCTCGCCTCAGGCAGCTTTGACCTGCCATATGGATTCACTCAAGCCCTCGCCCAGTTCCACGGGCACCAGGCTTCCTAGGACGGAGCCCCATCCATCGACACAGTCCCCAGAGACGGCGCCCAAGGAGCCCAGTGGAAAGCCCACCGCTGGGGCTCCATGTGTGTTAGAAGAAAGCACGGCAAGAGAGGTGGAGGCTCTGCGACATCCCAAGGCTGGAGCTGAGGGAGAAGAGTGATGGATTGCTCAACTCCAAGTGCTGCAATGAGACGGGAGCCTCCCTTCATGCCAGGAGAACTGCATTAAAAATACAGATTTTGACGACAGGAAAGGAACAGAAACACTGCTGAGCGCATGAAAAAAAGTGCTGCTTTTAACAGACGATGTGCCTGGTTCCCAGTCCAGGGTTGTCTGAACGAGTGAAGGGCGGGCACGTGGGGCCACAGCGCCCTCACACCCCACCTTGTTTCAAACAGCAGCGCTACCTGTGGAGGAAGCCAGTCGCTCCGTTCAGAGGCCGTTAATTTCGTAAGTAGGAACCGAAATCCCAGGCTCCGAGCAATCAAGGGTGCCTGTGCCTGAAGGGGCAACTTGGTGTCCTTATAGAAACGTGCCAAGGAAAAATGGAACGGTGTGAGGGCAATTTCCTCTATGGTCATAACTCGAAAATATCTTTAGACTCTTGTGATCACACACCCCTGAATGCAATGCTTTTTCCACATGGCTGGCTTATCTTGACTTCCTCTGATAGGAAACAGAAAAATTGGTTACCAGGGAATTTGCGTTGATTTGTCTCTTGGAAACGATGGACTGTCATTGTTACCGGCACTGAACCCAGGGCGTCCCTGTGGGGAAGGAGGAAACTCATCAGGAAAAGGACGGCCTGGCAAGGCTGGTGACCAGAAAGGGACGCCATCCGTTTAGGATGAAGAGCCTGTCAGTGGCCCCATTAGCCTGCCTGTTTCACCGCACTTAATACCTGGGGCAGTACATTTGTTTCCGGGAGACTGTGCAGACGCTGTCTCAGGGCTTGGGGCCAGACTCGTGCGTCTGCTGCTCTCGGATGAAATCACGAGTCAGCCATTCTCTGGCCACATCAGTGCCATGCTGTGCCACCTCAAATCTGGGGCGATTCCCAGGCGGGTCCTTGCTCTCAGAGGATGGTGTGTCTTTCACGGTCCACATTCACCAAGCAGCCCTGCAAATGCAATGGAGACGCAAAGAAAAACGAGGAGGCTTCCATTAGCCTTCACCTGTTCAGCCCACCTGGGCGATAGGCATGTTTGCTTCCCTATCAAAGATGTTCCGCATCAATGTCTGCAAAACACAGAGAAGGAAGACGGGTCTGCACTGAGCTTCTGGGCATGTGTTGAGTGCCTTGCGTATTATTGTGCTTTTTGACAGTGGGTTTTCAATGAATGAAAGCGGACAATGCTTTGCAGGTTGGATTAAAATATGGAGCCACCATGGCTGTCTGCAAGGCATTATTTGATTAGCGTGATAAAGCATAGCGCAACTTTTACAGCTGTCGACACAGATATTCTTGGGGAAATAATTACACGGTGCCTGGGGACGTGGCTCAGTGCTCAGCCCAACGCTTTTCTGAGATCACGAGGATGAGTGTGACACGGATTTACTGCCTTTCCCCTTGATAATGCCAGCCCGCCTTCAAAAGAAGTTGAGAAGGCATTTTTAAACACGGATCTTTCAAAACCATCCCTTTGATATTAAAGCATATTTGCCTCTCTGTGATCAGTATGGTGTAAAACCTGGGGGCTCTGATTAGAACGGAGCAAAATGGAAATGCCCCTGGTAGGTTTTGCTCCTTCACATTTTTGGTGCTCAGACCATTGCAGCATCCTCTCTTTCCCGTGCTTCAGGAAGAAAAGGGAAAATCATAGTGATGCCTCAGTATTTGACGCTACCCTTTCGTATTCTCAAGTGGCATTTATTAAAACAGCCTGGGTTCTGGTGTCAGCAAGATCTAGGCTCCAGCTCTGCTTCTCTCACCGCCTGGCCCTGTGGCCATGGACATCTCACACAGTTGCCCACCGTTCAGTTTTTCGCACATTGGAATAATAAGGTACTGCCTGCTAGAATGGTCATGAGGTTGAAGCATTAATGCATGAGAAGCACTTATACAGAAAACAGCACTCCAAAGAAGGGCAAGAAATAATGGCCATCCCTAGCCCCCGAGGCAGCAAGTCCTTCTTAAGGACTCCCTGTGTCGGGCACTGTTCCAGGGGAAGGCAACACAGAACCAGACCCAGAACCAGAAAGCGCCGTTAGAACCGCAAAGCACAGCTGCTGCCCCCGTGGACCACTCATCCCTGTGAGGATAAAAAACAAAACAGGATATTTCTGATGGCTGCTGCAGCTCTAGGAAAAGGGAGAGATGGCATAATGGACAGTGACTGGCAGTGGGTCTCGGGCAGCGGGTGTCAAGGAGGCCTCATGAAGAGAGGCCCTTGGAGCCAAGCCTTGAATGATGGGGGTAGAATGCAGGGGGCGTGTGGGTGGAGAGCATCCAGAGCAAAGCTCAGGGCCAAAGGAGCAGGGCCAGGTTTGACTCGCTTTAGGAACGGAGAGGAGGCTGAGGGTGGCTGGACAGCAGGTCTGGCAGTATGCAGGCGTGGGGTGAGATGGCAGGAGCAGGCAGGGGTCTCACGACTGGCACCTCACAGGCATGGTGCAGATGCGGCATTCAGTCCAGGTATGATGGGAAGGCCGTGTGGGGCTCATGCTCCTTTTATTCTTATCACTTTACTATTTGTGACCAGTCACTGCTGTTGTGCGGACAGAAGACAAGGTGAGCGATTAGAGGGGAGAATGAGGGGCTCTGGGGAGGTGGGTCCAGCGCTGGAGGAGAGGAGAGAGTGAGGGCTCATCGCAGGGTGGGTAGAACTCACGCGAGCTGCCGATGGCTTGGCTCTGGAGCTGGCGGCGAGGAGGGAGTCCACTGTCACCCCTTGTGTGCGGCCTCTGCCCCTCCTAAGATTGGGGAGCATCTATTGTCACTGGTTCTTGGCATTTCCTTCTGCTTCATCAGGATGTATGTAGCCTCAGCAGAGATGACGGCCAAGCCTTCTTGGACTGAGTTCAAAAGAAATTAGAGGCACCGAGGACAAACAACATGTTTGAAGTTGTTGCCGTGAAGGGAAGGTGAGAGATGGGACATAGCGGCAGGAGAAGGAGCGACGGAGAGAAGATGTTTTGCTCCTGGTTGAGATAGCAGCATGCTTATGTGCTGAACGGGACGATCCAGTGGGGAGAATCTGATGATGCTGGAGGGAGCAGGAGAGCTGCTCTCACAATGCCCTTGAGGAGAAGAGGGGCAGACGTCATGCAGGAGAGAAGGCTGCATGGGCTTTGAAACTGCAGGGAAGGTCCCTGGACACAGGCTCAGATGGACAGGTGCTTGTGGTGATGGGAGGCAGTGAAATTCCATTCCGATTGTCTCTACTTTCCTGACAAAATAGGAAGCAAGGTTAGCTGGGTGTACACATGACAAAAGAGGTGTTGGGAGGTTCAAAAGGCAGGGGGGGATTTTGAAGGCGACGTATGGGAGGGGAGAAGGAGCAGACACTATGAATAAATATTGAGGCTTTCTGGGCAGCATCAGAGTGCCTTTGATGCCAACCGGCTTGAATCTGCAAATCCAGTTCATGCAGGTGTGTTTTCCTCAGTCACAGAGACAGTCAACATGAAACAGGCGGAGGACATTTAGGGCAGCAAAAATAGGGAAGGGTGAGAGAGCTGACCGTGTGCACAGGAGTGACTATAAAAATGGAGGAAGAAATTTAGTTCCCGTAAGGGAGAAGCGTGGCCGTTGGGGTGAGGGAGGGTGGACCTGTGGCAAGGTCAGGGCGGTGAAGATGCTGGGCTTGTAGGATTCTTGGAACCTGGTAATGCAGAGGGTGAGCTGAAGGCACTGACCAGGGAAGCTTGAACGTGAAGTTAGGAGGGGTTGCCGTGATCGGTAGTGACACGCTCTGGGAGGCGACCA
Organism: Phacochoerus africanus; assembly: GCF_016906955.1. Taxonomy (NCBI): domain Eukaryota; kingdom Metazoa; phylum Chordata; class Mammalia; order Artiodactyla; family Suidae; genus Phacochoerus; species Phacochoerus africanus. Next base: position 139,797,040 of record NC_062558.1, read on the forward strand.
TAGGAGTGGGGGTGAAGGCAGACGGTCTGGAGGATGAGATTGCCCGAGAGCAGGTCCTTGCAGAGAAGATATAGAAAGTTCAGTACCAGATGGCAATACTGAAAAAGATATGACATCAGTCCGAGGGGACAGGATTATCACAGAACCTAGGGCCTCCTGGGGTGTGGAAATGGGTGCACTGCCCTGGAGAAGGAAACCCGACATGGCCCTGGGGCTGCTATTTAAATGGCGCATTCTTCCTGGTGCAGCCCGCGCGTCACACCCGGCAGTCCTGGATAACTTTCCCCCAGCCTTGCCACGTGCACACACATCCCTCTGCGAAGGCAACCAGCGCAGTTCAGCCCTCTTCTTCGAGTGAAGTCACTGCCGTGCCATGAGCCCTGGGGAGGCAAGGGCATCAAATTCTAGCGGTGTCTGAGGACGTGCCCTGGTGTCAGCTCTTCCTGTCTGTAGATAACTGTCCCCGCCACGTGCCTCTGCTTCCCCGCTAGCTCTCCGATGACCTTTTATCTCACATGACACAACCCAGCACATCAGAGTCTGGCTTATCTCCTAATCGCAGCCCGTCACAGAGTGTTCTCACGTCGCACTGAGCATATCATCCCCGGAACACACACCGGCGTCCACAATCCAGAGTCGCTTCCACTCCCTCACACGTTTCAGCCCTCGGGATGCCAAAGCTCAGAGAGGTCTCTGGTGGCTGAACTTGTATCACGTGGCCACTCAGTGTCTGACTTGAGACGGAAACTTTACTCTCCCAAGTTTGCACCTGAAACCTTGAACCCTCCTTGACCGGTGGAAAATTGAACAGTTACTTTACTGCTGGTAAGAATGAGTCCTGATGCCCCAGCAGCATTTCCCTACGACTTTCTCACAAGGATTCAGGATTTCTGTGAGCAGCATCCTGGATAACTTTCCCCCAGCCTTGCCACGTGCACACACATCCCTCTGCGAAGGCAACCAGTGCAGTTCAGCCCTCTTCTTCGAGTGAAGTCACTGCCATGCCATGAGCCCTGGGGAGTGAACAAATACAAGGGAATAATTTTTGCTAATGGATTATTATATTCCACTTACATATATTTTGCTAATTATCTTATTCATAAAAAATCATTTCTCCAACTAAATGACATGTGATTCTTTCTGTTGGAGGCTTGAGACATTTTCAAAAGCATCTGGGCAATTGACTTAGTTAGCACTAAAACTCTGATGTCAAGAATGCTAGGGTGGATGGAGCTCATCCACTGTAGTCACCAAGTTACCTCTGGGTTCCAGCGAGGTTTGCATGATGAGGGTTTCTAGAAGAAGCTTCTAGAGGGATGTCTAGAAGGAGACTCCTTGGAGGCTGGCGTATCAGTGAATCAACATGGCCTGGTAGTGCTTGTGCTCGGGTGCACTGAGTGGTCACGGTGGGAGAACGGAGGGGAGGGCTGGGGCTGGCACCCCCTTCAAGATCCAGGATTAATGTCTCCAGAATCCGAGAGTCTGATTTACCATAAGGAGGCAGTGCCTAATGGGACTGTTATTTGAATTGGATATACTTATGGTCAAAACCTAGCAGACAGAGAGTGGAAGCACAGTCATAACACTTTGTGTAAGCAATGCATCAGGGCAGACCAGGATCAGCTTCTAAAAGACAAGCCCCTGATCCTGTCGAGGTGTTTCAGGACCACGGACAGCAGCCACATGCTTCTCCCTCTCCTAGGGCTGCGTTCCACTTCTGCTTACAGTCAGCATGCTGCTCTCAGGGACCTGGGAACCCAAAACTGAGATTTGTAAGATGGGTGAATGAATGTGGGAATGGATTAGATACACTGTAACACATCCATATGCACCAAATCACAACCTGAGGACCAGCAGTGCCCAGAATCTGCCTTTCATAATTACGAGCCCCCATAGAAACTGGGTTTATCTGTTTGTTCATACATTCGCTGTCTGCCCCCCAAATATGTCCTAAATATTTATTCTAGGAAATCTCCATGGGCCAAAGAAAAAGACTAAGTCTCTGCTCCCATGTGGCTCACATTTCCAGCGAGGGAGACAGACAGAAATAAGCTGATGAAGTAATACATATATGATATGCACTGCAAAGCATTTAAAGTGACAATAAAGCAGAGCAGGCAGGTATAGATGAAGCACTGTTCTAAGTAGGATGCCGAATCAGTCAGGGTCCAGCAGGTCAGAGAGGGCGGCCTCAGAGGGTTTAGGAAAAGAGGTGTCATGAAGGAATTGCTCACCGAGCTGTGTGAGAGCTGAGGAAGGCCAGACACTGTGGAGGAGGGCTCGGGAGGGACAGCAGTAAGCTCTTTACGTGAGAGGAGAGGACAGAGTTTCCAGAGTCGGCTAAAGGATATTCCCACAGAAGAAGGTCTGATTAGAGGGAGCGACAGCCACGTTCCCTGCTAGAGGCAGAGGCAGGGAGTAAGGCCAGGCTTCCAAAGGCTGGGGCTTACCCTCTCCTCCCCACCTCCACTCCTGCGGGTGCCTCCTGTTGTGGGCAGACCCCAGAGGCCAGAAGGCAAGGGAGCCTGGTGGATGGAGTCTGTGCCTCCTGGGTTTGAGTAGGGGGGCAAAGGGATACAGGGCGGGGCATAGTTGGTCAAGGAAGGCTACTCTGATGAGGCCACACTTGAGCTGGCAGCTGAATGAAACAAATATTGAGCCACCCGGATGTCCTGAGAACCCCCACCCGGGGGGGGGGGGGGACAAGCGTCCTGCAGAGGCCCTGAGGCCGGAGCATGCTTGGTGTGCACAGGAAGGGCAAGGAGGCGGGAGTGCCCGGGGAGTGGGAGCAGGAGATGGGAGAGATGAAGATGGGGCCATGGGACCAGGTCACATCAGGCGCATGGCTGCATCCTGGATACGCTGCTTAAGCCTCAGTGAGACGGGAGGCACCAGAAGAGGGACACAATAGAACCTTACTTCTGACATTTCCTATATGAATTTTTAATTTTTTTACGGTTTTATTAAGGTAGAGTTGATTTACGAGGTGGTGACAATTTCGCTGTACAACAAAGTGGCGCAGTTGGCATATGTACACTGGGGTCTATGGAGTGACTGGCCAACAGGGACCTGCTGTTGAGCACAGAGGATGCCACCCCATATTCTGTGACCATCTCCTGGGAAAAGGATCCAAAAGAGAGTGGATTGGGTACACGTGTACCTGAACTAAGATAACTGAAAATGAGCGCTCTGGCCGGTCTAGGAAGAGCAGGCTGGCGAGGGGCAGGACCGCAGTTAGAGCTCTGGATGTTTATTTGAGACGGACTTACTGAGTTCCTGCTAGTTGCCAGACATCGTTACAGGCCGTGGTGGTGCAGCAGCATACGAAACACCGAAATAAAACAATGCAATACCCTCTTTCTTGGTGAAGGCTCGTGCGATCATCCAGGCAGGACACCCAAGCAGCTGTAACTAGGTCATCATGGGACAGACAGGATGAAGTGGTTGCATTCTTGATACGTTTTGCAAACAGAGCCATTACCATTTATTCGCTAATGGATTGGATGGTCGGATCTAAGGAGACAGAGGTCCAGTAGGACTCGGCCTTTTGTCCTAATCGAAGGGAAGCATGGGGCTCCTGATCTGCAGACGGGGGATTTGGCAGAAGAGCCGCGGGAACAAATCAGATGTTTGTTCCACACAGTGGAAGTGGCGTTGGGCACAGGGCTCCTGGGCGTAGAGCCTGGGGTGGCAGAGCTGCTGTTCCACACTTGGGAGCTCTTAGAACAGACATGTCCCTGGAGCCATGGCGCTGTGCCTATGAAACCGCCTGGGGCGTGGACGTGGGTAGAGAAGGGACGAGGCTCCAGGTCGGAGCCCCAGTTCCAGCCAGATGGCAGGGCCCAGGGCACAGGGACATGGGGCTGCCGTGCACGAAAGGGTCCAGCAGCCATTACAACCTGGGAGCTGAGAGCAGGAGGGACAAGGGAAGAGGAGGTGCCCCAGGCTGGACGTGGGGGGCAGAGCAGGGAGTACGAGCAGGGCTGAGAGAGGGCCTTGAATCCGGCCGCATAGAAAGGCACTCGTGACCTTGATGAGAGCAGCCAGGACGACATCCCATCACTAAAATATCTGCGTGAACGAGGACCCACCTTTAAGGAAATAATCCTGAATCCAGGGTCTTTAGGGCCACGTCCCTGAAAATGTTGTGGATGGGACCCCTGCCCCACTGCGCTCAGGGGAGAGGGCGGGATGTGTCCAGGACCCAACAGGGCTCTCTGCTGGCGCTGTAATGGGGACCGCCAGGTCGCCTGGACCTCAGCAAGGACCTGCCTGCCTCTGCTTCCTCCATCTGCTGCACCTTCTCGAGCCACTTTCAGAGGCCGCCCTGCACAAGCTAACCAGGACCACAGGGCCACTTGCTGCCGTCTCTAAGTGGCAGAGGCGCCAAATCACATTTAAAGCCATAGCAATTTGTAGTTTTTTTTTCTTCCCCCACACTCAAGGCGTATGAAAGGTCCCAGGCCAGGAATCGAACTAAAGCTGCATCTTCAACCTACACTGCACCTGCAGCCTATCATGCAGCTATATCTTCGACCTACACTGCACCTGCATCTTCGACCTACACTGCACCTGCATCTTCGACCTACACTGCACCTGCAGCCTACACTGCAGCTACGGCAACATGGGGTCCTTAACCCACTATGCCAGGGCAGGGATTGAACCCGAGACCACACCGGATCCTTAAACCTCTGCACTACAGTGGGAACTCCCAGAATTTGTAGTTTTAATGCTGATAATTTATAGGAGCGCCCAGTTGCTCCTCATGGAAGCTGCTACAACCTGCAGTCAAGAAGTTATAGAATGTTCGGTGTGCCAGTAGGCAAGCATGTCTGAATCATTTTCTCTCGTTGTACCAATAGACCTGCAAACACCTGCATGCGGGTCCTCCCCTGGATGTGCAGCAGGGAGAAGCTGCGAGAGAGACAGGTCACTGCATGAGACCCCAGGCCAACCGGGAGGACCAGGGCCGGCTTCCTTTTAAACATCTTCCAAACCCGGCAGATGGTGGAACGGGCCATTTCCTTCCTCAAGTGCGATCCCTCCAAGGTCTTAAATTCCGGTGCTAAAGGAGCAGCTTTTCTCCTCCGCCTAATGAATTCGAAGTCACAAAATTGCCCGGGTAAAAGCAAGACAACAAATGCTTAACCACCAGGCATTTGGGGGTTGATGAAAAAGCAGAGCCCGTGGGGTGCAGGCCAGCATCTGGGAGGGTCAGGCTCAGGGCGCAGGGAGAGGAGAGCCAGTGGTCCCAGGACAGCTGCTTCCCCAGGGCAGCGGCCTCCCCAGGACCCAGAGGGGCGACGGGCCATGGCCGCTCAAAAAGGAGGCTGGATGGGAGATTGGGGCTGGGCTCCTGGGCCTGAGGCTGTGTCCCACCAACAGCGGCAGGTGGTCATCTGCAAAGCGCAGCAAAGCGCCCAGTGCTCCTCCTGCTGAGACCCTTGGAACTGGCCATGTGTGGGAAGAGGCAGCCCTGGGGTCTCCCGCCCTGCGATCAGAGAGAACTGGGGCCTTGCTGGGTACGCTCACCCGCCCGGGGTTCTGGAACACAAATGTGTTCATTACTGAAGAAATGCTGCTCCTCTAACAGTTTCTGGAAAACCTGCCCAGGTCACCACACGTCGTGAGATAAACATGCCCGAAAAGTTCTGGTTCTGTGAGGATGGCGTTAACACTTGGCGCAGGTTTCTTAGCCAGGAAGCGATCAGTAAAATAGACAAGGTGCCTGGGGAAGACGGATGCTTGCTGAAGTCCATGGAAAGCGCCGCCCTGAGGCTGGAACACCCTGTGGTCTCGCTGAGTCGCTGAGTCGGGGACAAGGGCCTTGGCCGCCCGAGGCACTGATGCCAGGGGCTGAGGTAGTAACTGCTGATGGAGGAAACCCTGTGTGTGTGTGTGTGTGTGTGTGTGTGTGTGTGTGCCTGTGCACGCATGTGCACGTGTGTGCAAAAGTACCAACCTACGATTTCTAACTTTGTTGGGCTGGGTGGGGGTCACAGACTCTGTAACTGGATTGAATTTGTGGCTTTTCTTTTAGAAAAAATGCAGGTCCCCACCCAGGGGCGCAGTTGTGCATTTGGCTTCAGCAAGAGCTGCTTGGGTAAGAAGTGCTGAGCCACAGCTACTTTGAGCTCAGCCTTGGGCTGTCCTGAGAGCCCGGTCGGGGGTGGGGGGGGGCGGGGGGAGGCTGTGAGGAGGGGCCTGCACATCTCTGGCAAGTCTGTGAGGCGCCTTCTTGTGGCTGCGGGGGACCGGGGGACCGGGGGGCTCCCTTAGGGTGGGGTGCTTGCTCAGCAGCCCTCAAGGGATGGTGCCATTTCATACACGTGGTCCCCTTGGTGTACCCCTCACCCTGGGGCATTGGCCCAGTTTCTGGAACAGAGCGCCCTGGAGATTTGGGGCAGGTCCTGCACTGGTGCTACCTCTGTCCTGGCTCTTCCGACACCACACTCTGGATTCTGGGTGTGGATTTGCCCCAGAGACAGAGTTTGGAGCAGAAGCAGGAAACGGGTGGCAAGAGGGCTGCCAGAGTCCCGGGGACCCTCTGGTGGTGCCCTGGCTGCCCCTGACCTGACCTCTGGCTGCCAGCCATCTGTACCCCTGTGGTGGACGCCGGGCACAGAGACGCCCCTGAGAACTCCTGGGTCAGCCCCACTGCACAGGGTCTAGTGGGTCCCACAGCCCGGCCAGTCTCACCAGTGCAGACATGAGGGCACTGGACACAACCTGCCCCCACCCCCCTGAGTCTGCGTCTCTGCCCCCCTCGGCTCTCTGGTCATAGCGTCGTCACCAGATCAGCTGCTCAAACCCACCCCCGCGGGGCCTCAGCGTCTCCCCAGAAAGCTCCTGGGGGGCTTCAGGATGGAAATCTCTGAGAACCGGCAGAAAGATGGGGGGGGGGAACTGTTGAGGATTGCAGAGCCCTGGGCCATTTTCCGCCAGGTCTCACCTCTCCCCCCACCTGGGAGCCAAGAGGAGGGAATCTCCTCCCCCCACGCAGGCTGCATATCAATAGCTGTGAACTTGCTTGCCCAGCTGTGGGGTGGGGGGTGGGGTGGGGGGCAGGGAGAAAGCAGGCCCTAGGCGCCTCCAACTCAGCCCCTCCCTGTCTCCACAGCGCCCCCCTCCCCCTCAGCCCTGCACCTCTGCAGAATTCCAATGGGGCTTCAAGTGTTCCCTGCAGCTTGCTCATCTGCATCCTGCCTCCTGGTTTCTGCCGCTTCTCCCCAACACTGAGCACTCCCCCGCCGCACCCCCCCACCAGCCACGGAGGACTTAGTCCCGATATCAGGGAAAACCACGCTGTCCATTTTAAACTCTTGATAGGAAGAACTCCCCAGACCCCTGAGCTTCTGAGGAGCTGCGAAAACCTTTGATCCTCCTGTCCCCAGCGCCAGACCGTCCCCCTGCGAGAGTCCTGGTTCCCTGCAGATGGACAAAGCCCCAGAGCAGAGCGGAGCCTGAGTCCCAGTCAGAGAAGAGGATGGGGGCGGCGGAAGAAAGTTAGAGAGGGTGAAAGAAACGGGGTGCTTTGCTCCCGCCCTCCTCGGAGACCAAAGTGATTGAAGCAAAATGAACTGGACGTGGGAGATTTTGGAAACAGACCCATTGGAGCTGTGGTCACATAATCCTGGCACCCGAGCGTGGCCAGGCCCTCCCAGCCGTCCACAGAGCGGCCAAGTTCAGAAAGGGCCAGATCAGCAGGGAGAGCCAGGTGAACAGGCAAATGGACAAGACAGACAAGTTACAACCCGGCGAGTGTGGTCAGAGAATTCACAGAATTGGAAGGCAGACTACAGAACTACGTCTTTGGAAATGGGCGGCCTCTGGGGGTAGCGGACCCTCCCACCACTAATAAGGGGCCGAGGAGGCATCTGCTGACACAGAGATTCTGCAAGGCCAAGGGGGGCCCGAGGACGTGCCCCGCTTCTCAGAGAATCCTTCATGGGCAACGGGCACCTCCAGGCTTCCCACCTCACCTGATGGACAGTCTACATGGCAGCAGCCGGAAAGCTGTCCTTGGAGGCTGTGTTTTCTGACCCGGGCAGAGTAACTGATGACCTGGGGCTGAGTGAGTGGCTGATGACCCGGGCAGTGTGGCCAGTGACCTGGGGCAGAGTGGCAGCGTTTCCAGCTTTAGAGGGCCTCCCTTGCCCGCACCCCTCCTGCACTGCCCACCCCAAGCTGGGCTCCGAGAAGGACTGGGCTCCAGCTTTTGCGTTTTCTCTTTGGCACCCCACTCTCCTCTGAGCAGAGTGGGGACAGAAGCTCCCAAGGTCTCACGCAGTTATCCTGTGACAATGGCCAGCGTGGCGGGCAGGCTCTCCAGGACTCAGGACCAGGCCCCTTTTCTGGGCTGAGCTCTGACTTGCTCCAAAGAGCTGTGCTCCACCTGCCCTGGGGTCTGGGCCCCTGGGCCCTCAGACGGTTCTGGCCCCCCCTCTGCTGGCCCCACCCCAGATGGAGGCCTCACTTCTTTCGTCCTCCTGGCTTTGCTCCTGTTACATTATTGACCCTCAAGTGCTGAAAAGGCACACCTTGCTCTCGCTCATTCTGCAGAAAAGCCCCCAACGCCAGGGCCCCCACAGTCAGGGAGCGAGACCAAGCAGGGGGACAATCCAGAATCTGAGGTATCCTTGAACTGCCTAGTTTGGCCGCTCCACCTGCTTCTCACGAAGTTTGGACGAGAACACGAGAACCCCCCCCAGGCTCATCTTCACTCCTGAGCCCACCGTGGAAGCATCAACATCCACCTTTTAGGGCTCAGCGGGGCTCAGAGGGTTTGGGTTTCTTCCCCACCATCCAGCCTCTTGTTTGTGTTCCCCCCTCATGTCTGGTCTAAAAAGTACAATCAAAGAGCAAACACTGGCAAGTCAGAAAGCAATGAAGCCCTGCTGGCCGGGCGTAGGAGGCTGCCTGGGGCCCGTCATCTCTGATCCCTGTGTGACTTGACGGAGGAGTGAACAGCGGTTCCTGTTGCCCTGACGACTCTGGGGCGATGGGCCGCTGCTCAGTCTTTGTCCCCATTCCAGGCCAAGGGGCTCCACCTCCACGCCCTCGAGACTCCTTTGTCTCGCCTCGTCAGTAATTATTTGGGAACTTAAACCAACAATCGCCAATATGCTTAAAAGGCCCCCCGGGGGGAGGACCCCGCAGCCTGCTGTGGACGGAAGCCCACTCTAGCCCACTCTGCTCGGCAGACGCTTGGCGTGGGTGGGGAATAAGCTGGGACCATGTGGAGAACAGGTCCCCCCCCACCCCGCCGCCCCCGAGACGCCCTCCTGGCAGAGGGGGGTGGGCTGTAAACCCTCCTGGCAGAGGGGGGTGGGCTGCCGCTGTCTGCCTCTGTGCCCCTTCTCGTCTTCTCTCAGATCTGGAGCCCTGACATAGCCGGGCTGGGCACCTGCTAATGTCAGAAGGCTGGGCTGGCAGCCTTTATGCCAGCTCTGAGGGGCATCTGTTTTTCGCTTTTTGTCTTTTTAGGGCCCCGCCTGTGACATATAGAAGTTCCCAGGCTGGGGGTCAAATTGGAGCTGCAGCTGCTGGCCTACACCACACCCACAGCAACCAACGCCAGATCTGAGCCGCATCTGTGCCCTGCACAACAGCTTGTGGCAATACCGGATCCTTCACCCACCGATCGAGGCCAGGGATCGAACCCGAATCCTCGTGGACATTATGCTGAGTTCTTACCCGCTGAGCCACAAGGGGAACTCCTTGGCATTTGTTTTGATTGTGATGATGAGGGGCCACCGACTTCCTGGGCAAAGTCTCCTGTTTGGGCACCTCCGTGTTAGCCTCTGGGGCCTCCTTCCGCCCTGCCCCCAGGCACAGCTGCCCAGCGCTCCAAGCCCTGCTTCCCCAAAACCCCTTCCCACCCTCTTGCAAGATTTCACAGCTGTAAGATCCAGTCTGGGCACAGAGAACCTGGAAAATCACCCCGAGAGGCTCACCTGTGGGAGAAGAAGGTGAGGGGGTCCCGTGGCAGCCTGCGATGCCGGCACGGGTCCCGGGCCTTCCTGCCCTTCTGCCGGTCCTGTGCCCGCCTCCTTTGGGGCCCTTCCGGGAGATGCCCACCCGCCACACCCAAATGTGCACATTGAAGGCCCCTGTCCTGTGAAATCCTGGACACACTCCCATTACCTTGCTGCTGCCTGCAGAGGCCGGTTAACCACGCCCGGGGGCCTCCGTGTTCTAGAGCAGGGCAGCGAACGGCAGCCCTTGGGCCAAAGTCACGGTGGCTTTGTAAACAAAGTTTTTTTGGAACAGAGTCCACTCCCCATCTACCCCCACCTTCCGTGTTGGCTGGCACACAGCGCGGGCAGAATGAGGGCTTGTCACGCCGACGGCAAGGCCCTCGAAGCCCCAAGCCGCTGCTCGGCAGAGTCTGACCCCTTCCAGAAATTTGGCTGACACCTGTTTGGGGGCAGTTCTTCTCCAGCTTTAGTGCATGCTTAGAAAGCACTGGGGGGCTCACGAACCTTCCAGGTCTGGGGCGGGACCTGGGATTCTGCATTTCAACAGCCACGCTTGTGGTCGCAAGTCCCCTAAGCAGTGGTTCTCAGTCCTGGCTTCGCGTCTGAATCAGCTTCAGCTGTTGCAGAAACCGCAAAAACCGTGGCAGTGGAAGGAGACAGAGGGCGCTCAGAGGTATGGAGAAGCCAGGCTTCTTCAGCACCGCTGCGGGCTCAGAGGAGTCCCCTCCAGAGTCTGAGCACCAGGTCTTTGTTCTCAGCAATGTTTATACATTGCAAGGTCTTGATTTTCCCATGTAAGCATCCCGGACCTCCCCCCGTCCCTAAGCAGACAGTATTCCTCCCTAAGAAACTAAGCAAGCAAGGTTACAGAAGCAGAACTGATCAGCAATGCTGGGGACATGATTAGCAGGGCTGCTGGCTTGGACAGAGGGCACACAGTTGTTACATTATTACAAGAAGGGTGGTATAGTGATGAGCCCAGCTGGAAAGGCTGCAGCTGCCTTTTTAGCCAAGGGGGTGGGGGGTTGTTCTTTAGTTAAAACTCTTATTTCAAAGCAAACCCCATGGTCCAGACCCAGCTCCCACCAGCGAAGTCAGAGGGATGGGGTGACATGTGGGTGCGGGCACCTGTGAATCAGTTCCAGGGGTGCCGCGGGGGTGGCCGCCAGTGCCTGCTAACACTGCCCAGGAAGTTCCCCAATCCAAGCTCCGCCTCGTCACATGGTCCCCGGCAGAGGACACGCCTGGACATTCCAGGGAGCCCTTAGGGAGGATTCTGATATGAGCTTGTCTCGTTGTGGGTGGTGGATGTGTAAACACACCTGCCGGCAGCTGTGGGGGCAGCGGGCAGCCCGTCCCTGGGACTCTCGGTCCCTCCGGGTCCCCGGCTGCCATGTCCGTGTCTGGCAGGGCAGCTGGGGGTGTGGAGCCCCGTGCCCTGGATCCGGCTGCGTGCGGGTGAGCGATATGATTCCAGACGGGATCCCACACTTGGGCAGCGCCAGCTGCGGCCACACGGGGAAGCCGCACGTGGCTTTTGACGTCGGGTGTAAACACACGCAGGAGGGAGAAGGCGGCCCTGCTCTTCCCATGTTCTTAGAGGGACGCTCACCCGCCACACTGGCCATTGATGTAGGTTTGAGCACGGTCCCTGTGCGGGGCTTCTCCCTGTAGCTGTCATGCCTGACCTCGGACCAGGCTCCAGGCTTGTCCACGCCCAAGGCTCAGGCAGTAAAGGGGGTGTCGCCTGTAGAGGATTTAAAAGGAAAGCCAAAGGGGAGTTCCTGTCATGGCTCAGCGATTAGCGAACCCGACTAACATCCATGAGGTTGCAGGTTCGATCCCTGGCCTTGCTCAGTGGGTTAAGGATCCGGCGTTGCCGTGAGCTGTGGTGTAGGTGTGGATGCAGCTGGAATTCTGAGCTGCTGTGGCTCTGGTGGAGGCCGGCAACTACAGCTCCAATTCGACCCCTAGCCGTGGGTGCGGCCCTAAAAAGACCAAAAAAAAAGCCAACGATAAAATACCCCCCCAGAGGCTGGCCCCACCTGGGGACCCCCAGAGTCTCTGTGAGATCAGGGGACCGTCCTTAGCGGACCAGACGTGATTCCTAAGACGGCCGAGTTGCTGATGGCCACACTGAGCAGTTAAATCCCCCTGCCCTTCTGGTTCTGGGGCACGGCTGACAGCAGAGGTCCACTCTCCCCACGCGACCCGGCTGGGCCCCTGAGGCCCCTGGTGACCTGGACAAGCCCAGACTCAGACCCCGACCTCCCGCCTTTCCTCCTCACTCACCCCTCGGGACGAAACGCCTCCCTGGCCAAGTGTTAGTCCTTCGTGGGAACCGGCCTGGAACCCCAGGATGGATAAGAAAATTCCTTGAGGCGGAAAACACTTGAGAGCAGTAGATGCGGAAGGAAAGGCCCCCTTGGAGCTTCCCTTCTTCGCTTAAAAACGGTGACTTCTGGGCAGTGAGGCTGCTGTCCACCCCTGTGTCAGGTGGGTCTGCTTCCAGGGAGAGAACAGGGGGAAACCGGGCCCAAGTCCCCTCCGGGGAGAGTCAGGGCCTCGGAGAAGGGCCCCTGGAACCTGCATGAGCAAGCGTTGTCACAAACGTCCTTGTTTCTATTGTTCTCCTGAAACCAACGTGTCTTTTTCCTAAAGAAACCTTTTTGGGAGGGCCCATCGCGGCTCAGTGGTTATTGAATCCGACTATGAACCATGAGGTTGCGGGTTCGATCCCTGGCCTTGCTCAGTGGGTTGAGGATCCGGCTTTGCCGTGAGCTGTGGTGTAGGTTGCAGATGCGGCTCAGATCCTGTTGCTGTGGCCCTGGCGTAGGCCGGTGCTGCAGCTCTGATTCGACCCCTAGCCTGGGAACCTCCATGTGCCGTGGAAGTGGTCCTAGAAATGGCAAAAAGACCCCCCCCAAAAAAAAGAAAAAAGAAAAAGAAACGATTTCGTTCTCCCCCCAAACCCAGCTTTTCCATTGCCCATTCCTTTAACTTGCTAAGTCAGGTGCATGAGCCCCAAAGTCTAACCACGGTCGACTAAAAACATGCACAACCTGAAAGCCAAGAGTTCGATTTTATTTGGGGTGAAATGAGGACGTGAGCCCAGGAGATAGCATCTCTGGGAGCCCCGAGAAACCGCTCCGAGGAGGCGAGGGGGGAGCCAGGATCTAGGAGTTTTTGCACCAAAGGGAAGGTGGTGGGAACAATAGATTTACAGAAAACCAGGTTTATAGAAAACCCATTTCTATGGGAAGACGGACGGTCCAGGCCTCCTGGAGGCCTCCTTGGATGCGCCTCACTGGGGGCCAGTCTCCTGGGTCCCTCCCCTGAGCGCCTCCGGCTCCCTGGCGCCCCTTGGGAGGGGCCGCTCTCACCGATGACCCCGACAGCTTTTGTTTTGCCCAGGAACTGCGGCCCAGCAGGCGGTTATTCGAGAGCACCCCGGAATTCCGCCCCAAAGAGGAGAGGGGACCCTCGGGACCGCCGTTCTGGGGGGGGGGGGCGGCCTGCAGCCAGGGACGCGGGTCACAGGATCTGCTGCTGGTCTCGGGAGGGTCACTCCTCGTCACAGACCTCTGTCACCCGGACGGATTTTAGTGTTTCTCTAGATACGAGGAGATGCAAGAATTGGGCTCATCAAGCCTTCGCCTAAAAATATCCAACTCTCTGAAGACCTGCTTCTCCCGTTTTCCCAGAGCACAGAGCCTCCCTCCTCGTGTCCGCCCGCAGCTCTGCTCGGGGGCTGCTGTGGGTCGGCAGCAGCTGTGGCTCACGTCTTACTCCACGTAGAGGCTGATGGCATGTGCCAAGCTTCACACCAGTGTATTGTTACTTGTCCCTGAGTAGATCCACATTTCATGTGTGAATTTTTCTCCTCTTGATCTTTCGTCGATTTAATTCACATGCCCCAGGTACCGAACATAAGGAGGTAGAGGAAAACGTTTTTCTCCACAACACAGGCTTCTCTTTTCTCCAGTCCCTGAACTTGGCCAGCCCTTGACAGTGGGGACGTGGCACACTTGCTCACAAGGACATTCTCTGGTCAACTGTCCCTCGCTCCATCCACTTCACCCCGTTCTTTCCTGGCTTTGTTACCCCCCCCCCCCCCATTGAAGCAAACGTCTCTTCTCGACCTCAGAGACCCTGGCAGGTCGCCTGTCTGAGGTCCGCCTACAGCAGTAACCCAGCCACCCCCACCCCGCTGTGATAATCCTTTTGAAAAATGCCTCTCCCGTCTGGGTTGGTTTCTCTTCCTCGCGATCATAGGCCCGGAGCCACAGCCTGGCCTGACGGTCACACCGGTGACGGGGTAGGGCCGGCTGTGTGGGCCTCTCTTCCTCCCCAGCTTGCTTAGATGTCAGCACGAGCTCTGAAGGCCAAACCCAACGGCGGCAGCTTCATTGCCTTGTGCTGAAGACTCGGAAAGTCTCGGAAAGGCCAGGCTGGAGCTCGTAGAAGACGGCGAGCGCCACGCTCCGTTATGCCCTGTCCTATCACGGTGCAGAAATCAGGCCCATTTTGACTCAACTCTATGAACTTCCGCTTTGGTGCTGCAGTTTATGTGACGGCCTCAGCCCCTCGCGGCCGCAGAGGCAGGAGGCTCGGGAGGCCACTCGTCCAGAGCTAGCACGCGGGGCTGCTGTCTCCCAGCTGCACGCACGCAACGCGTGGGAAAGGCCCCCGAAACATGTTGGTTTCCATGAGCCGCACTCCCTGTCCCCTTGTTCTGGTCTCTCCAGGGAGAGGTGGCTCTGACCCCTGCCTTTCTTCTCATTCGCTCGCGCTTCCCTTTATGTTGGAAACTCTCTCTGGATTTGAACAGAGACGATGCGAACAGCTTTCTCTGATTTACAGTCTCAGGCGGCAGAGGCCTCGAGATCCCGCCCCCCCCCCCAGACAGTTAGGACGGAGGCGGGACTTGATGGCCTCGGCGGGCAGCCTCCTTTGCCGAGCCCTGGCCTCCCCTTGCAGCCGGGACCCCTCACCCTCTGGGGGTCCGAGGGTCCACCTCCCCACACACGGCGGAGCTCAGAGGGGACACCTGGGATTTTCTGTGGGGTCGACAGCAACGGAGGCTGCACACGGGAAACCCTGGCGGCTGGGCTCTCGGTGTCACTGCTTCCCCAGGACACTGCCCAGGGCACTGCCGGTCACTCGCCTAAGCAGGGTGGCTGAGGCGCAGCTGGGCCCCGGGGCGGCAGCCTGGCCTGTGAGTCCCCCTCACCCCCCTGTGGCTCTCAGCTGCCTCCCGTGCCCTCGGCTGCCCTTCCAGTCCCGTGACAGGGGAGACAGATCCAATTAACGGAAGTCACATGGCCTGACCTTTGCAAGGTGGTGGCTCTGGCCTTGATTTACTTTCCAGGAGAAGCAGCGCCTCCTCAGTGAAACATGAAATAGCGAAGAAGCTGTCCCTGGTGTGTTTGAAGTTTAAAAGGCTGCAGCCTGTGGGACTTGTCACCCCGGTGTTTGAAAAGCAATGTTCATGCACGTTTACACACCCCCCGACCCTGAATGCTTCAGCCGAGACGGAGGCCGTTGCTCAGCCACGTGCCGTCATGCTAGACAGCGCGTCTTGGCAGCCGGTGGGGGCATCTGCTGAGAAAGCCTCTGCTCAGGCGGACGGGCCAGCTCGAGGCAGAGCTCAGGTCAAGTCCATTCTAGCGCAGCGGTTCTCTGATCGGCCCCACGTGGGCCCTTGAGCTGCAGGGAGAGGAAATCTCTCCTGCCCGTCCAGGGTGGCTTTCTAAAGGCCGCCTGCCGCCTGCAGAGCTCAGGTGCTTATAAAACACGCTGTCCTAGCTCCAAAGTGGGACAGCGTCTGGCAGACCCGCCCCTAGTGCAGCCGCCAGAGAGGAGGAGGCCGTGGCCGGTGGGCCGCTGGGCCTGTTTCTCCAGATGCCCTGCGGCCAGGAGGAGGGGGAAGGCCGGGGGGGGGGGGGAGGGCTGGCCAGAAGCGGGTCTGAGCATGCAGCGGCCGCCCCCTGATGTGGCTTGGGGGTAGGGGACGGGGTTTTGGGGGGAGGCCAAGAAGGTCCGTGGCTGCACATCAGGCT
This sequence comes from Phacochoerus africanus, assembly GCF_016906955.1. Taxonomy (NCBI): domain Eukaryota; kingdom Metazoa; phylum Chordata; class Mammalia; order Artiodactyla; family Suidae; genus Phacochoerus; species Phacochoerus africanus. Next base: position 139,813,082 of record NC_062558.1, read on the forward strand.
GTGATCTTGTCTGGTCCATCAGCTGCCCTGCTGTCTCCCCATGTCGTGTCCCACCTGTGCTGTGGCCCCTCCCAGGCTCATCCTGGCTGGCTGCATGGCCTCTCAGGGTCTCCCTGCCAAGTCTGGGCCCGATGGGCTGGCGGCCTCTCTCCTCCATCCCCCCACCCCCTTCCCAAACCCCCCCCGGGTCACTAGCAGCCACTGACCTTCGGCTCCTCTGCGGTCAAGACTGGAAGGTCTGATCGGACAGGGTTTTGTCTTCAGCGTGATCATCTCCGCCGAGCATCTCAGTTGCCTATCGGCGCGTCAAGGCCCTTTCAGAAACACCGCGCACTTGGCCTTGGAAACAGTCACTGCAGCGAAATCCATAGGTCGCTCCCGAGTTCTCTCCCTCGGGCCCCACAGAGCTTCCCAACGCACAGAGGATCAGCCTCCCCGAGGCTTCTGGCATCACGGTGCTTAGATGACTGCCACGTGCAGGTGGATCTCCGTAGATCAAGATGGAGGGGCGTCCCCATTGCGCCCCAAGCCCTCATGACACCAAAGCCCACAGCGTTCGTGAGCGGGCGGATGCCAGCATCCGCTCCTCCACGTGCTCACATAAGGCACACGCCCTGCTCCATTGCATTTGCCAAACGACACATCACGAGCCACTTCGAAAGCCGAACACATGCTTCCCCCGCGGCCGGTCACACTCTTCAGCAATTCTCCCAGGAATATGAAAAGTACGTCCACACAAAATCCTGCGCTCAACAGTTTATAGCGGTTTTATTTGTGATAAGCAGAAACCTGGGACCAGTCACATGCCCCTCAGTAGGAAAATGCTTAACCCCCAAACGGCTCAGCCACAGGGACGAATGAACCAGGGAAGGACACGTCTGCTTGGGAGGACCTTGAGGGCAACCCCGAACGGTCACGTGCGGCATGATGCCAGGTGTGCAACGTTCTCCGAATGACAAAATGACGGGAGGGGAAAGGACAGGGGGTGGGGATGGACGTGGGTGTGGTGGGACGGGAGCCTGAGGGGACCCTTGTGCTGGTGAGGTGACTGTGACCTTGCTGGTGGTGGAGGCCACCTGAGTCCACACGGTGCGATGCTGAGAACGTCACACTTGGTCCCCACGCGGGGCTCTGGGGTTTGACGCTGTACTGTGGTTTTAGAAGATGGAACCACTGGGGGAAGTGGGGGGCGCCTACAGGGGGCTCGTAATACTGTCTCCGCGGCTTCCTGCTTCAAAATAAAAATGGTTTTTTTAAAGCAAGTGGGTGGAGACGACGTTTTAATATCAGATGAACCACATTCACCTCAAACAAGGGAAGCGTGACACCCTGGTTCTTGGGATACCGTCCTGCTGCCCCTCCGTGTGAATCCGCCCGAGGTCAGAGGTCTTGGCGGGTCACCGTGCCTGTGGCTGTCGTGCGGGTGTCTGTGCTGCACTGAGGCAGAAACCAGGGAGGCTGCAGTGCCTGCCTTTGTACGAAAAGGCATCATACAAGGCAGAAAAAGGAGGCTGCCACCCTCCCTCAGTTGTCTTAAATCCTGGACGAACAGATATTACTCTGCCTAGAAATGCAGCCTCTTGGAAAGATCTATGGGCGGAAAAGGTATGTTGATATAAGACAGCCGTCATTTAGAAGGAACCCAGCCATCTTCGCGGACTCGTACATTCTTTCAAACTTGGAAAATGTGTCATTAACATCGGGGCTGAGACCGCACACCTGCACGTGTGTTTAGCATTCAGAAAGGGAGCCCCGGATGCCGGATGCCGAGTGCAGGCTCCCAGCAGGGAGGGAGGGAGGCGGAGGGAGGGTGAGGACAGAAGAAGGGGTGAGGATGGAGGGGTGAGGTCGCAGGCGTGCAGAGGGAAGAGGGAGCCGACACTGGGCCGGCTCTCCCAGGGTGAGTCCCCAGAGGGCTTAACACAGCACATGCCTTAGGCTTGTGGCTTCAGAGGATGCCAGCGCCTTCTCTTATGGTTCTGGGTCGAGCGTCCACAGTGGGCCTCCCTGGGTGGAACCAGCGCCAGCAGGCTTCCTTCTGGGGCCTCAAGAAGGAAATTGGGTCCCGGCATTTGAGCTTGAAAAGCGACTGGTGCCCGCCCCCTCCAGAGCCAGCGGCGGTGGGGGGGTTCCCTCCGGGCCATCTCTCAGCCTCTCCCTTCGCCTCCGCATTGAAGGCCCATGTGGTCACTTTGCTTCCCCCTGGATGATCAGAGGGACCGTCACTCCATCTCAAGGCCAGTCAGTGAGCAAGCTCATTTCCACCTGCCTCCTTACTTCCCCTTTGCCAGGCAGGGCCTCAGGGTCGCAGGCTCAGACTCGGGCGTGAACACCCTCGGGGGACCCCCGTAGCCTTGCCATCTGAGGCAGCCCTGGACCTCGGGCTCCCCGGGGCTCGGGGCCGGCTGCCTGCAGGGTCTGCCCCTCAGGGCATGGCCGCTGTGGGCGGGTAGGTTTGGGTTTCTTTCTATCCTCAAAGCGCAGAGCACGCATCCTCTCCCTGACGTGGCCTCACGCACCTTCGTCCGCACAGCCCAGGGCAGGTACCATCGCCATCGCCTTTGTACAGATGAGAAGAGCAGGCTCTGAGCGCGTGCAGCGTCTTCGCGCCGCTGACCTGGGACTCACACCCGGAGGCCTGGGTGCTCTCCTGTGGCGTCTCCTGACCCATAAACACACTGGCAATGCAGGCAGAGACCTGAGATGTGTGTCTACACTGCAATGAGCAGGTCCTGGTGGTGCATCAGCCCCAGATCCCTTTCAGCAGCAGGAATCTGATGGGCAGAGCCTGGCCAGAAGGAGCCTATGTGGCTGGGGGGCCAGCTGGGGCAGGCTGAGCCGGGAAGGGCCAGCTCACTTGCCTCGCTCCCCATGGCCATGACCTGGGTCCCTGTCCTGTGTCCCGGGGCCACTCCCCTTCCCATCCCTTCTGCAGGCGGGCATGGGGGCTCTGCCTGTGGCTGCACGGCCCAGCACACGCCCCTTGGAAAGGCTGAGTGGAAGGCAGAGGCTGGTCTGGGAGAGCAGGGAGTCCCGGGGAGAGGGAGCGGGGCCCAGACTGTGAGGTGTGGAGGGAGGGGTGCGGTGCTGTCCTGAGACAGGAGCACAGGGACCCACCGGGAAGACCAGGTGTTGCCTTGGCAGTTCCTGCAGCTCAGCCAGGCGCCCAGGCCTCCCGCCGAGAAGCCGCCCTGGAGCCTGCATCTGGCTCGGCATTCAGTCCTGTCTCTGCTTCCGAGACTTCTGTTTGTGTTTGCGCCATTTCTCGGGTAACTGCGCTTTACCCGTGAGTGTGATGATGGAATCTGTGTTTGTGCATTGTAAATATGGTAACTTTAGAACCAGTTGCATAAAATATGAGAAATGTATTTATAATGGGGCTCGTGTATTACCGTAAGAGTTTCGAGAGAAATAGGTTTAAGCATTCTCATCGTGAAAAAAACGATTTCATTTCTCCTTATTTACAGTACACAGTTCATTGGTTTTTCAAAAAAGGGAGACATAAAAAGAATCCATGCTGAAAATGCAGAATGATTTCAGATCTGTTTACCTCTAGAGACTTCTCTTGGACAGAAAGAAAAACAAAGCCGGGAATTGTGGGAAGAGGTTGCTGAAAAAAAGTCACACCATCACTTAAGCGAGGCTCCGGCGTGTTCATGTTTATTTACAGCTCAAGGGGTCCATTCACACATTTCAAAACCGCTCTTGTGGATTTCGCTGAGCTGATTGATAAAATGCGCGGAATGGACAGTGCTTCCTGGGCAGGTCGACGCTCTGACCTCTGAGGGCGCCGCTGGGGAACCGGCAGCCTGGCCCCCGTGCTCCACGCAGAACTGCCCCTGCCCGGCCATGGCCCCTGGCCAGTCCTGTCGAAGCCACAGAGACGCTGGCTCATGTGACCAAGTGCTGAAGAGTGACAAGCTGGCTCAGCTGTGACCCGGGCGGCTGCCGTGTTGCTCCTGTCTGGCATGCCTGCCTGGTCACCTCCTCGGATGTGGGGCCCTTCCGCTGCCACCCACCCACAGGGGACGTGGTGCTCCCCCAGGGTTATGAAGGAAGCGCACACCCAGTGAGCCAGGGTAGGCTCATTGCTTTTACCCGTTTCCCAAGAAGCCAAACAGGCACATGGTCCTGCAGCGCTCAGGGGTTCGGCCGCGATGCGTGAAGCCACGTTTCCTAACCGTTCTGCCCGTGATGGCATGACCATCAGCTCTTCTGCTGGCTCGTCTCTGCACTCAGCTTGCTTTCTTGGTCCACCCAAGCCATCCTCACGCCGCTGCTGGGCAAGAAATGGTTATAGCTGGAAGGTTTTAGTCGTTAATATCGCATCTTATGTTCCTCTGCATAATTCCTTTGGCAAGGAAAACCGAGGCCCTTTCATTTTATTATAGTTAAACGCATTTTCCTAACAGCTTGTTTTCTTGAGCATCTTAATAATTCTTGCAATGGCAGCGGTCCCTTCTCTGATGATAGCAGAAATTGCAGCAATAGGAACACAGGCAATGCCATCCTTCTTTTTTTTTTTTTTTAATCCTATTTTGGCTGATATCACAGAATCCGTGGTCCTAAAAGAGAGCAATCCCTTTCCAGCTCAGCATCCATCAAAGTGATTCTAAACATTAGTGGGCAATTGACTCGTTGAGGCTTCGTGAGCCCACGTGGGGAAGCGGGAGGGACTCAGAGGACACAGCCCGGAGCCCGGAGCTTCTTGACAAGAGGCTGGCTTTTCAGTGCGAGGCTCAGTGTGATTTGGTATGAAAGAAAGTTAGCCTTTTTTTTTTTTTTTTTGGTCTTTTTAGAGCTGCACTCAGGCTAGGGATCAAATTAGAACTGCAGCAGCTGGCATACACCACAACCACAGCAATGCCAGATCCAAGCTTCATCTGCGACCTACACCACAGCTCACAGCAACGCAGGATCCTTAACGCACTGCATGAGGCCAGGGATCGAACCCGCATCCTCCTGGATACTAGTCTGGTTTGTTACCACTGAGCCACAATGGGAACTCCGAAATTTAGCCTATTTAGGAGCAAAACCGCCCTGAGTTTTAGGAGTCTGGCCCTCGGGTGGCTCGGCCGACGGCCTGATCCCCGGGTGGGGGATGGGCCCAGGCTGTGCTGTGCTCTGACACGGACGCGCATCATTGCTGGCCAGACCGCTGCTCAGGGCCTGACCTTGTTGCTGCTCCCACCCTGTCCAACCCTGCCCAAGCACCTGCTGACGCCCCCTCCGCCTGGGGAGCACTCAGTCCCAGGCCCACCCACCAGGACTGCCCCCCTCCCCCACCTCCAGACAGCCTGAGCGGCTCAGCCCAGAGGGGCTGGGGGCCCCCCCGCCTGCCGCCTCTCTCCAGAGCCCCCTGGGGACCCCCTCATGTGCCCCTAGCCTGCGGCCCCGCACTCTGCTGCCTGGGGTGGGCCTGCTTCTACTGGGACAGACTAAGAACTCAGGGCTCTTCCAGCTGCGCTCCCACCTCCAGGCCTTTCAGAACAATCTCTGCCCCGGGCAGCCCCTGCCCCATCCTTCTTTCTGTGGGTGTGGGGCCTCCCGCTCGGAGTCCAGTGCCTAGTCTCAAAAGGCAGACTCCCTGGCCGAGGAATCCTCAAAGCAGGGGTTCTGAAGACACCGGAATAACGGGTTGTTTGATTTTTCAGGAAAAATGTATCCAGACCTTCTCGGGGGCAAGATCGGAACCCCACGTTATGGTTGCAGCCCCGCTGACCCCGTGTGCACGGCCTGTGGTTTGGCACACTCAGGACTTGCTGTGCCTCCGGAGAAAGCCCTGACCTCACGGCCCCCTGAGGCCACCGGGACACACTGTGAGAGCGAGGCCACCGGTGAGCGCCCGGACACACCTGCCCCTGACCTGTACCTGGCCGCCCAGGTCTGCAGGCCTGGAAGGGGCAGCTCCAGTGCTAGCCGGAGCTACGTGGGATCTGGTGCCGGGACCCTGGAGCCCAGCAGCCACAGGCCTGAGGGGACACACGGGCTCTGCCCAGAAGCACCGGCTCATGCTGCATTTTCCTTTCGGCTGAGACCAGGGCCTCCCATCTCCCCAGTGTCTCTGTAACTAAAGTGGCCTGAACCCCACCCACGGGCCGTGTCCGGATGTGTGGGCTTCTGGTGGCTGCAGTAACAGAGCACCACGGGGGGGCTGAAAGCCACAGAGCTTGTCGCTCTGGAGGCCAGCGGTCCTGAGCAGGGCCTGCAGGGCCGTCTCCCTCTGGGGGCATCTTTCCTGCCGCCTCCAGCTCCCGCGGCGGCCGGAATCCCTCACAGGCCTTGTCTTGCACCTGCATCCCTCTGCTCTCCGCCTCTGTGCCGCCTGGCCTTTTCCTCTGGGTGTCCCCTCCTTACAGGGACACCAGGCATTGGATAGGGGCCCACGCTGAGCCAGCGAGACCTCACTTGAACTGATGACATCGGCAAAGCCTCTGTTTGCAAACATGTCACATTCTGGGCGTGCAGGTGGCGAGAGCAGGGCTGGAGGGCTTGCTGGTCCCTGGCTCTGATGCCCACTCTCCTCCGAGAGGCTGAACCCACGCTCTGTGCCAGTGTCCCCACATGGATGGCCTTCTCCCGAGTCCTCACTGGCCTCTGGATCGATGTCGTGTGCGGCTGGAGGCAGACGTGGGGCCTTCTGCTCCAGCCGTGCACGCAGCTGTCACAGGATTTCTAGCTCTGCAGGAACCGCATCCAAGGAGGACGAGTCCCGCCACAGGACTTGCTCTAGGAATTGCGGATGCTGGTAATTTCCATTCAACTCGAAGTCCAGCCCCTCTTTTATGGGGGCCCTGAAGCCACACTCCAGCCCTTGTCTGCTGGACAGCTGTTCGGCTCGCCTGTCACTCACACTTGTGTCTCAGCACCAGCGGGCCGTGGACAGGGAGCAGGATCTGTACCCAGAATTTCTGGGAGGGGCCGGGAAGGTGGCAGCTTTTGCAGGGCTGATTTTGTATGGGATTGCAGCTCCTTTTTCTGAAAATTTTCCCATGGAGGCCTAATGACATTTCCTGCTTGTCCCAATCCCCGCAGAGCAGAGGGATCTTGGCTCAGGGGCCATGGAGACTGGTCACCTGCAGAAATGGTTGACCCTAAGTCATGCTCGGTGAGGTCCCTCTCGCACGCGGTCAGAGGGAGCTCTCTCTAAGACGTCCGCCCTGAGGGCCAACAGGAGGCAGCCCACCGGGTCCCCAGTCTGAGTGGCAGTAGAAAAAGTCACTGTGCAGCATTACCGAGCGCCACCCAGGCCCGGCTCTGGGCAAGCGGACTGGGGTCCAGGCGTGCGTGGCTCAAGGCCACATTTCCCGGGCACCACAGACTCTCACTGTTTGCACAGAAGAGAAGCAAAGACGGACCCAGACACGGGGTCCGCCCTGGAAATCTCCAGTCAGCGCTCAGCGGAAATGGGAGGCAATGGCCAGGGCTGGTGAGGCGCCGGCCGGGGGAGGAAGCAAAAGGCCCAGCGGGCGTTGGGGGAGCAGCGATGGGCTGTCAGTGGCCCTGATGGCCAGCAGGCCTCCCTGTGCGGCCTCTGTGGGGCGCATCCTGGACACACGCAGGTGCGCAGGAGGCCAGGCCAGGCTGCGCCCCTTTGGCTGAACCCAGCTGGGGGTCAGGGGGCACCCGCGAGGCACAGGGCAGGGTGGATCAAGCGGGGAAGCAGAAAACAAACCTCACAAATACTTCATTTTCTGCGTCTCGGTTAGTTCCACGCTTTTAGAAGAACAGGCCTTTCCTGTCATCCTCTGAGCGTGTACAGAACCGTCCGGATCTTTCTAGAATAGATTAAAAACACCTACTGCTCCTCTTCGCACCTGTTCCTCTTGAAATTCGGCATCTCCATCCCGGGGACATCGATTTCTTTCAAAGCCGCAGAGGCAGGGCTCAGAGACCTCAGGACCTCCATGTGTGGGCCTACAGTGGGTTTTTGTTTTTTCCCGCAAACAATAAATTGCACAATGAGCATCTATGATGAGGTGTCTTCAAGCACAGCCCAGCCCACTTTGAACACAGCGGTGTTCTGAGCTGGCTTTGCCCCCCCCCCCCCATCATAGCCACACACCTGCAGGCTGACTGCAGATCGCTCGGGCTGCCAAGGCCAACGTCCAGCGATGGGTGGAGAGAGAGTCGCCGGTCAGCTTCCCTTGCCCAGAGCTAGTGCGACAATAAGGACGACAGGGAGGGGGTGGGGGAGGCTCTGCCCCCAGGCGCGGCGGAAGGGGGCCCCAGGGCCTCATACACGTTAAATACCTCTGTGCCCAGGGACTCCAGGTTTCAAGCATTTGAAGTGGGTTTTCCCAGCAGGACTGTAAGACACGAAGAGCCCAATGCATTTACGCTCTGCGGGAGGATAGGTCTTAGCTTACTTTGGAATTGGCACATTCTAGAAACCTACCTTCTGTAGCAGGGCACGTCCTTCAACGGTGGGGCGATGGGGACCAGGCGTGGGGATGTCTGCCCGTGAACTCACGGGAAGGGGGGATGGATCCTTCTGTATTCACTGCAAATATCCCAAATGCTGCATTCGGGATGCAGACGGGGCTGAAGCCTGCTGAGGCCCTCGTGCCTCCTCGCTCCGACGGAGGTGGAGGCCGCTGGTAAGTCAGTCTTTACGCAACGGTGTTATCTCCGTAGAAAGAAGCTCTTCCCAACCCCAAACGAGGTCTTGTACCTTTTCAGTGTTGAGTAGAAGGTTGGTGGTGGAGCTCCCTGCTGGCTCAGGGGGCTAAGGATCCAGTGTTGTCCCTGCTGTGGCTCAGGTTGGATTTCTGGCCTGGGAACTTCAGCATGTTTCGGGAATGCCCCCCCAAAAAATGCAGAAAAAAGATTTAGAGAAAATCCTTTTAAAAAATGGAAGAATGGTGGGTGTCCACAAGATGCTTAGCGTCCTTGGTGGGGGTGGTGCAGCCAAGAGCGCTTCCCCCGCGTCTGCAAGGATGGATGGTGCACCAGGGTCCCCAGGCGGCCGTGACCAAGGGCCACCACCTGGGGTAGTTCTTTCCCCGTCTGGAGGTGGGGTCTGAAATCAAGGTGCCGGCGGGCTGGTTCCTCCTGGAGGCCTCAGGCTCCTCCCCAGATTCTGGTGGTTTCTGGGCATCCTCGCTGCCCCTTGGCCTGTAGTCTCCGCCCCTCCGCCATCACCACATGGCCTCCTGTCTGGGGCTGGGACTTCCTCTTCCCACCGGAGACCCGTCCTTCTACTGGGGCCCCCCCGGTGTGACTGCCCCTTGCGGCCTGACTCGATCACATCTGCAAACACCCGATTTCCAAACAAGGTCACAGTTGCAGGAACAGGAAGGCTTGGGACCCAAACATCTTTGGGGGACGCAGTCCAGCCCAGTGCAATGGTTTAGGCTCAGATTCTGGACCCTGAGATATGGGTCAGCGTAGGGGCTTGTGAAATGTCCCGTTATTAGCTGTGATTTTGGCCTTGGGTGTGAGAACACCAGGCCAGGAATGGTTGGGTTTTTTTTGGTTCTTGTTTTAGTTATTGGTCTTTTTAGGGCCTCACCCTCTGTACATGGAATTTCCCAGTCTAGGGGTCACGTCAGAGCTATAGCTGCCGGCCTCCACCACAGCCACAGCAACTCGGGATCTGAGCCATGTCTTTGACCTACACCACAGCTCATGGCAACGTCGGATCCTTAACCCACTGAGCGAGGCCAGGGATCAAACCTATATCCTCATGGATCCTAGTCAGATTCGTTTCCGCTGCGCCATGATGGGAACTCCCAGGACGGATCTTTGTTGGCCTTGGATGGGCCTTAGCGCCCCCAGAAGAGGCCGGGAGCTCTGTTGTCAGATGCACGGACACAATTGTTCTAAGTCCACGAGGCCCTGGGCAGCGTCCTCACTAGAAACACACATAGGTGAAGGTCACGTCCATGGAAGATTTAAAATTGGTCCCTCTTTGCAAATGTCCACACCACGTTGCCTTTGATTGTGTTCTCTTGGGCCTAGAACGCAGACGAGGGATGTGTGTTCACCGGAGGGGCCTGGTTTGCGGGCTTTCTTTCTCCAGAGCAACAGGACCAGTAGCCCAGGTGCGGTAGGAGGTCGTTGGAAAGGAGCTGGCTCCTGGGACGGTGGAGGTGGGCACGTCTGAGATTTGATGTGCGGGCTGGAAACCCGGGCAGGACTGGATGCTGTATTTTTGAGGCAGAGGTTCTTCTTCTGGAAACCTCAGTGTTTGCTGTCAAGGCTCTCAGGGTTTGGCGTGAAGTCACCCATGTCATCAGGGGTAATCGCCTTTCTTTAAAGTGAAATGGTTGTTGGTGTCAGCGACCCACTAAACCTCTCCATCGTGGCCCTTAGACTCCTGTTTTGTGACAAAACCGGCTACCACAGCCCGGCTAGGTGGACACAAACTGACCCTCGCCGGGGCTAATGCGAGCTTACCTGGCAGGCACAGCACGAGCAGAGCAGCAAAGGCAGCCACAAGAAGGTGGCTGGGGGCTGCACTCACTGCACCGGAGCCCCCCTGCCTCGGGCTGCTGGTGTGCACTCAGACCCCAGAACACAGCCACGTGCATGACCCCTCGGTGGGGGTGGCCCAGCAGGACCTTGGGTACAGGGGGTCTGGGCAGGGCCCGGGAATCCTTGCAGGTGTCTACACAGCACTGTGATGGTGCGGTCCCAGGAAGGGGGGCCTCGGCACCCGCGTTGGAGACACAGCACTTCTGCCAAGAGGACCAGCCATGTCCACGCTCCTCCCTCTGCCTTGTGACCTGGACCGGGTCATTCTCTGCAAAGGAGGTTTGCTCATCTGTAAAACGGGAATGTGGCAGCAAGCCCTAGGCAGGCTCTGGTGAGCGAAGGGGAGACCACGGGGCTCTCACCCCGCGGGACGGCCCAGGAGACAGGGGTTAACGGGCACTGCAGTCCAGCGTTGTGGGTCCTCAGGGCAGCGAGGACGGAGCCTGCCGCCGCCTTCCCGTCCCAAGCTCCTGGGGAGGGGACTCTCGGTGGCCCGTTTCTGTCTCTAAGGAGAAAAGCAGGGCTCTGAGCCCACGGGGACCTGACCCTCTGCCGGGGGTGGGGGGTTGTGGTCATTTCTCCCGTGGGGTGGGTGACATGGAGAAGCAAGCACGACCCAGGAACACGATTGGGGGTGACCAGGTGCACGGCCAGGCGGAGCCTGGCTGGGTCCCCCTTCCCCAGACACCTAGGTCCTCTGGGCCTCACATCCTGGCCCAAACCCAACCACCCTCTCTGTCTGGTCCGAGCTCCTGCCTCCTCCTCCCTGGCCCTGCCCGCCCCTCCTGCCCATCCTCCACGCTGCCCTGCGTCGCCCTCGGACTTGCTCACAGGACCACCCGCCACCAGACTGACGTTCTGCACGGGCTTCCTGACGATGGAGAGAAGGCCCCTCAGCGCCCCAGAGCCCACCCCACTCCCGAGGCGACCCTGTGATGTTGGCCGGTCACCACCTGTCCAGCGGGCCTGCCCCCTCCCGTCAGCCTGTCCCCCACGCCGTCCTGCCGCCTGGTGCTCACGCTGCCGTCCCTTTCCTCTAAGCCATTCCTGTCGTCCTTTGAAGCGGACTCCGTGTCACTCTCGTCCTTGTCTGGGGCGTCCTTGGCCCAGGGGCCCAGCTGAGGTCCCCGCAGCTCCTCGGTCGGCTCCCGCCCACCTCCCCTGACCCTGCAGTAAGACCACCTCTCCTGTCGCTGGCAGGCCAGGACACTGTCCCCTCCCTGCTCTGGCTCCCTGTGGGCAGGGACACGTGCCCAGGGCAGCACGGGCCTCGGCCCTGCAAGCCGGGGAGGGGATGGAGGCTCCAGCACGTCTGCCGGGGAGCTTTGATCCGAGCAGAGCAGTGACTAATGACGAAAAATCACCAGTCACGGCAGAAGCATCGGGAGGCCCGGCCAATTCGGTTAGAATTGTGCATTAATGTATGGATGTTTCTGAATAAATGGATTGTTGGAAAATGCCAAGCACACCTGCTGAGCACGGAGGCGATGTCGTCGCTTTCTCCTGGGGGCTTTGGACACGAGCCTGTGGAAATACACACCGTCGGCCTCCCCTCAGTGAGGCCTGACCTTGCCGCCTCCTTCCTGCTGCTCGGCTGGGCTCCCCGGCCACGCGCGGGGCTTGTCTGGATGACCCGGCCGCCCGGGAAGTGGACGCAGCCCCGCCAATCCCGCTGCACGTGCCTGCCCCGCTCTGCCCTGCGAGCCTGACCCCAAGGCTCTGCCTCCAACGTCCGGCTGGGGACGCTTCCGGGACCCGGCAGCTTCCCCACTCCTGCCTAACTCCCCTCCACCGGGCTCGGTCCTCCGAGCGCCCCCTCAGCTGCAGGTCCCCTGGGCTCTGCTGTCTGCTGCCCCTCTGCCCTTTCTGCGGCATCTCCCGTCCCCGCGCTGCCCGGTTCCCGTGGATTCTCGCAGCCCTGCCCATCGCTGGGCCTGTGGCCCCGACTTTCCCATCTCCCCAGGGAGCCCTCGCTGGTCCTGAGCTACCAGAGTCCTGTGTGGCACCAGTGATCCTGGACCAGGCGGCCGGCCCCTGCTTGGCCTTGTTGCTCTCCTGCCCACAAATGCTGCAGGTTCTAATGGGACATTTTATGTTGGTGCTCCTTGACCCAAGGGGATGCCTGTCTTCCTGGGGATTTGATCCCTGTCCTGAAGCCTTCAGGAGGGATGTGGGTGCAGGAAGGGCCAACCATCATGCAGCAAAGTCCCCTGGGCAACACTGGCAGTGCCACCGTCCAAGTGACCACATCCCCGGAGTCAGGGGGCAGGGTGCTGTGGCCTGCGGCTCCCTCAGGGGCGAGGGCTTGCCCACCTTCATCCCTCCCTTAAAGGCTCTTGGTTCTGGGAGTTCCTGCTGAGGCTCAATAGTTTAAGAACCCAACAAAGCATCCTTGAGGATGTGGGTTCAAACCCTGGCCTCGCTTAGTGGGTTAAGGATCTGGTGTTGCTGTAAGCTGTGGCAAAGCTCACAGATAGGGCTCAGAGCCCGCATTGCTGCGGCTGTGGTGTAGGTTGGCAGCTGCAACTCTGAGTGGACCCCTAGCCTGGGAACCTCCATATGCTACAGGTGCCTCACTTAAAAAAAAAAAAAAAAAACCCTCTCTTGGTTCCTGGGCCTCATTCTGCCCCCAAGAAATGCATGGGGTGTCACTCAGTCTCTAAAATCAGTTCACAAACGTTACCAGACTTTGCTCATCAGATTTCAAAACCTTCTTCTGTCAGCCGCTGAAGAAAGAATCATTTCTTATTAATTCTCATTAGTTCTCAGGGGACAGAAGGACAGGGCAGGTGAGCCTAAGTTCTTTAAAAAGCAAAAGGCTGAGTTAAAAACAGAGGCGCACCTTCCGCCCAGCCTTCGTCTCGTTTGCAGACTGAGAAATAACAAAGTCCATTTCCTCGGATGCGCTGAGGCATGTGCCTGGCGGCCCCTCGTTTCACGGTGGGTACAGAGAGAGCAGGGCTCCTGAATCGTGCCTGTCCTCAGGGAGGCAGATTCCACTTTGCAAACATATGTCGTCACCTTCCTAAGATTCCAGCAAACCACGTGACTGCTCAGGATGCTCGAGTCCCATCCTGCTCCCTGCGCCGCAGTCTCAACACGACCGTCACATATAGAAACACAATCCCTCAGTTAGGTCTAAGTTCACCTTGTGATTCTCAAGAATCCAAGTGATGCCATCCTAACTCTGTGCGTGAAGGGAGCATTGCTGAGTCAGCCAACCTCGGCAGCTCCGTTCTCATTCCCGTCTGTACCTCTAGTCCTGCTGGCGGCACCACGGAGGTGAGATTGGCCGGGACAAGTGCCTGCTTATTCGGCAAAGGCCGTTGGGCTCATCTCACTGGCACATGCGTGGAGGGCAAAGGGGCGAGTTCTGCATAAAATGCGCCATTTTTCCCTTTCACTTCTTACTTATTTTTTTGAAAGAGTGTTTATACATTCAATAGTTCTTTGTTTTTAATTTTTAATTAAAATTTTTTGGACTTTTTTTTGGGGGGGGGGCTATACTTGTGGCATATGGAAGTTCCCAGGCTAGGGGTCAAATCGAAGGTGTAGCAGCTGCTGGTCTATACCAGAGCCACAGCGACATCGGATCCAAGCCACCTCTGTGACCTATGCCACAGCTTGCAGCAGTGCCGGATCCTTAACCCACTGAGGGAGGCCAGGGACTGAAGCCACATCCTAATGGATACTAGTCGGGTTTGTTACCACTGAGCCACAAAGGGAACTCCCAATTTTTAAATTTTTATCAGAGTATCGTTGATTTGCAGTGTCGTGTCAGTTTGCGCAAATACGGCAGTGCGACCCAGTCGAGCACCTTCCCTTTCTTAAAACTGTGCAACGCCGCGCAGATTCGCCTGCCATCCGTGTGCGGGGCCATGCTAGTCTTCCCTGCGTGGTTCCAATTTCAGCACACGTGCTGCCGACACGAGCCCGGCATACGCTTTTTAATCCCTCCACGTGACTCTGAGGTCCGAGGGCACTGGGCTCCATGCTGGGCTCAGGGCACCAAGAACCCACGTCTCCTCCCGGGACAGCCGGGGGCCACCACCCTCCTGCCGTGATCATGCAGGTCTGGGGCCTGCTTGCACCTGCGCTTCTGTTTTCTTGCGCGGGAAGCCCAGGTCAGGCTTCATTGACAGGAATCCAAAGCGAGTGACCCACTCCAGGCATGTGTGCTGTGTTTCCAGCATGAAGGGAAAGTGAGTAGTTTTCGTATATTTCCAGGCCCCTTGGGGGTCCCGGGCGTCCCAGGAGGCTATCCCAGGCCGCCTCGGTTCCCCACTGAAGACCCCCGATTGGCAGGCTGTTGACTAGTCCCAGGTTCCCCCGTGCTGGGTTCATGGCCGGTGGGGGTCGCTCTGTTTCCTCAGAAAGACAGATTCTATCCGAAATCCTGGTACCTGTCAGCGTGACCCTGTTTTAAAGTAGGCTTTTTGCAGATCAAAGCTACCTTCAAGTTAAGATGAAGTCACACAGGAGGACTGGTGAGTCTGTCAGGAGAGAGATTAGAAAACGCAGATCCCCAGAGAAGAGGCCGTGAGACGATGGAGGCAGAGACAGGGGGACGCCCCACAGGCCAAGGAAGCCAGGGCCACCCCGAGATGGGACCTCCAACCTGTAATAACCTATAAGGGAAAAGCATCCGAAATACGTATATATATGAATCGCTGTGCTGTACACGTGAAACTAGCACGCCGTTGTAGCTCAGCTCTACTTCAATTAAAAGAGAAATAGAAATAAAGGAAAAAAGTCTACTCACCGTCCTGTTAGGGAGAGAGTAAATACATTCTGACTGGGCAGAGATCATGTCACCGCTACTGCGGTGTTTATTTTTAACGTCATGATGTTTGGGGGAAGTGATACAGGAACTCTTAGGGGAAAAGGTGCCCCCTCCAGCACCTGCCACGCGTGGATTTCAGGCTTCCAGGCTCCAGAGCCAAGATGTGTCTGTGGTTTGAAGCGGGCGGCTTGTGGTGCTGTACCCGCAGCCCTGGGGCGCTGTCATAATAGGGTTGGGAGTTCTGAACGGCCTAAGTGCCCGGATCTGCCATGAAGCTTCTTCCAAACATCAGGTTCTTGGGGGACCTGGAGGAAGCTCCGCCCTCCTACCCAGGGTCCAGGTTGGGGCTCGGCCACCCCCTGTCCTCAGGATGCCCGCCCAGAAACCCGGATCCACGCGGAGCCCCAGGGCTTTTCCAGCTTCCTCCTGGCAGCGCCCACCCAGAGCCTGGGAGGGCCTGGCAGTGTGCTTACGGGCCTGAAGGGCTGTCAGCTCAGAATCGTCCATCCCTGGGAGCTCAGCGCAGTCAGAAGCCGTGTAGCTCCGCCCAGAAAGAAACTCAGCAGGCGTTTTTCCAGGGTTGATAACCGTCTCCAGGGACGTCATGACGTTACCCACGCTGAGCTGGGAAGAAGGAAGGCCTTCCGAGCATCCGTAACAAGTAAACTTTTCCCTGAGCTGTGCCGGAACGAAGAGCAACCTCCCCTTAGAAAATAGTCCCGCGAAACGGCCACGGAAGGAAGCAGAGAACACGCTGCCCCCCAAAAAGCAGGTGGGGGGAGCTGCGAATTAGAAAAAAGCATTATGCTTTTTCCTGGATTTTGTGATGCTGGTGGCCTTCCCAGCATTTGTAAATTTAATGTGTGTTGTGACATCTTTTTCTTCGTATTTACTTTGCTGCTCAATTTTGTACTTTTTTTTCTTAAAGAGACCACTCAGCTCCAGGTCCTGAACCCTCTGTGTTTCTCAGGTCATTTTATTCTGTGGGAGCAGGTGCCCTGCGGGCAGAGGGCTCCCCATGCAGACAGCCTGTCACCTGCAGGTCAGGGCTGGCCCGTCTCTGGTTGACCTGAGCCAGGATTCTGTGCTCCCTCAAATCCCACTGGGCCCAAGGCCCTGCTCCTCAGCCCCCTCCCTGAGCTCTCAGGCTCTGGGGGGTGTGGGGAATCTGGGGAGGGCAGGGCCTGCTGCTCACCCAGGGGCCCCTCCCATCTGCCTGGAAAAGGCCGGCACTCAGCCAGCTCGGGTCATCTGGTCAACCACCCTCGACCCCTCCCGTACCATCACCTGGAGGGTCCAGTCCTCAGCCAGGCCTGAAAGATGGGTGCAGGCCGGGGACCTCCTCTCACCGGCGATGCTGGTCACCCCACTGTCCCCGCCCTGCTGTCCCCCAACCCATGGCCTCCCTCTCTTTCCGGATCAGCTCCCCTCCCCACCCTCTGCATCACAGGCAGACCCACTGGACCCCAGGGATGCAGCCTGCAGAAGTTTCCTGCTGCGACCGAGCCTCCGAGCTTTGGGCCCCCAGACCCCGCTTCTCTGTCCTGGGAACCCGCGGCCCCTCCAGGCCCTTACCAGCGAGTGTGGGAGCAGAAAGCGGGGGGCGCAGGCCCAGGCCGGCGGACACACGGTCCCTGTAGGTTTTATACCAACTCTGTGAAAAGCTGTTAAAGCTTCTCTCCCTTCCCAAAGCAGAGATAAAATGCCTGCTCACAGACTGACGGGGACTCGGGAGGGAGAGGGCAGAGCACGCAGCGCCGGGCCGGCCGTGCCCCTTCCACGAGGGTGTGTGTGCCACACACGCCACACGCACCACACGCACACTACACGCACGGGTCTCACACACCACACTTACCGCATAGATCTCACACAGACAGAGATCTCACACACACACACGGCACATGGATCCCTCCCACCCCCCATTCGGTCTGCACATTAAAGGAGCCGTCTCAGGTGACACTCACTGGTCTTCAGGCCCCTCGATCTGGCGGGGACGCGAAGGAGCAGAAGCCAAGGTGCCCGTACGCTCACCACTCGCAGGTGCCTTGAACGGTGCTGGACACGGATGCTGCACAGCAAGTTCCTGAAAGGACACTGTGCCGTCTTAGGAGGAGTGGGTGTTCCTCAGGGGGTCGCGTGGTCACCGCGGAGGTGGCTGCCCGTCCCTGGCCTTCCCCAGGCATCACCCTGGCTCACGTGCCGTCAGTTATGCACCCCCAAGGTTTGGTATTTTCTGCCTTTTCCACAGTAACAAATCTGTGAAAGGAAATTGCTTACATGTTGACGTTGTCATTGTCACTGCCGCACGTGGCCGTCCAGGCATGTGACCCGCACGGCAGCTCTGCAGACCGGAGGACGTGAGTGCGGAGGCGCCCCTGTGAGGGGTGCAGAGCCTGGGGGGGGGGTCATCGCGTGTGCCTCACGGCACCGAGGAGCCTGGACGGGGCGGAGACCCTCCGGTGATGTGAGTCCAGCCTCTGCACATCGGGCAGTTTCCACGTCAACGTACAAGCTCCACCCGACGTGGCTGCCTGCTGCTTTTCCAAGGGAGGATCCACGCCCAGACTCTCTCTGCTTCTCTAAGGAGGGTTTGCCTCGGAGGATTCGCAGAGGGCTCGGCGAGAGCCCAGGTGCCAGCTTCCCAGGGGAGCCCCAGACCCCTGGCTCCTGAACCCTGGCCCTGCAAGGGCTGCGACCGTGGCCACCCTCCCAGCGACTCCCAGGTTACTAGTTACCCAGTGTGTTCGGTAACGCCGCCCTCTCTGCAATTAAGCGTAGGGTCTAAACAATAGTAAATACGCAGTCAGCGCCTCATACGGAAAGCTGCTCTCACTCAGCAGACACGAGAGGGGCTGAAATCCGCTCACTCATGTTCAGTGGTGTATGTGGGCATGGGTAAGGGTGTCGTGGACGAAATCTTGAATGGATGCATACACACACATATGTGCTTGAATAAATGAGTGACTAATATAATTGTGTATTAATATTATGTATGTTATGTGCAGAGTTTATGTCCCATATCAAAATATGCGATAGTATCACTAACACACGTGGCCTCTCTAGTCTGTGGACTTGTCCCTCTGCCTGCAGGGCCTCCCGTCTGCTCTGTGTGGGGCAGGAAGGGGAGGTGGTGTTGGGTCGTGGCGTTTCTGTGCCTGCGTGGGAGAGGACAGGTGGACAGGTGGCTGTAGACAAATGGGATCTGTGGGGGTCCCAGGTTGGAGGCAAGGATGCTAGGGTGACGAGGACAGGATGGGCTCTCGTAAGAAACGGAGTTTGGGGGGAGACCCGTGATGGGAAGCTGGGTAATTCCTGTCCCAAAGGCACAGACGGAGGGGCCTTTGAAAGGTGGGACGGTTGTCAGAACAGCTGTAGAACTTCCTGTTCCTTCAGTGAGGGTTGCTGGGTCCTGCCGTCTCGTGCCCTGTGACCAACGGATCCATTTCTTCCCCACGGTCAGGTGGGAAGTCGGGGGTGGGGGCTGACTGCGAACTGCTCTGCTGTCGGGCAGGCGGCCTTTGCTGTTGTTCAGAAGTAATAGCCCTGTGACCTGGTCCCCTCCTCTGACTTCGAAACAAGTCCCCCCTAAGTGATGGGGAGATGGGTGGTTTTCCTAGATACGACCGTTAAGAACGGATTCTTTTCATTCTTCACGTGTTAACTGAATTTTCAGTTGATTTTTTTGGGGGGAGGTCATTTTTAGGGAGCTTATGGAGGTTCCCAGGTTAGGGGTCTAATCAAAGCTGTAGCCTCCGGTCTACACCACAACCACAGCAATGATAGATCCAAGCCATGTCTGCGACCTACACTGCAGCTCATGGCAACACTGGACCCCTAACCCACTGAGCGAGGCCAGGGATCGAACCCACAACCTCATGGTTCCTAGTTGGATGCGTTTCCTCTGTGCCACGACAGGAACTCCTCAGTTGATTCTTAGTGGGGAGAAAAGACAAGAAAAACACTCCAGGGATATACCCTGAATGGATTTCTTAGTATTTCTTCTCAGACTGCGGCCTCCTATGGAGGGTGAGTCACCAGGCGACCGCCTGGAAAACAGCTGAGACTCTGGCTTTGAAAGGGTCCCCCCAGGAGGGCAGGTGGCCTGGGGGCTGGCCGGCTCCTGGCTGGTGGCTCTGCATGGGCCAGTGCCCGGCTCTCCTGAGCGCAGGAGTGGACATGCCCAGCCTCTACAGTGGACAGAATCGAACCCTGGTTATGTCAGGACTCATGCTGAGCAGACACGACCGCATAGGCGTCTTTGTAAGGGTTTAGGGAGGACCAGAAATGTCACGTTTGCGAGGACATCCTAGAATATCCTGACGGAAATGCTGTTCAGGCCACAGAGCTGCGGTCACGTCACTCTGTCCCTACAGAGTTTGATTGGTGTGTAGAGCTTTCTCCACTTTAAAATATTTTAAAATAATTATAGTTAGAATGTTCTGATGTTCAAAATGCACAGGGGCTAAAACAAGAGTCCTGTTTCTAAATGAGGGTGTCAGGGACCTGAAGGCTGACCTTGGAAGCCCCCACCTTAAGACTCCCGCCCCCGACTTCACACACACCTTCTGTGGTCATTTTTCCCAGAACCTCAGGGGCCTTTATAAAGAATTGCACTTACAACAGCCAAGACGTGGAAATAACCTCAATGCCCATCAACAGATGAATGGATCAAGATGTGGGACATATACACAGAGGAATACTACTCAGCCATAAAAAAGAAGGAAATAATGCCATTTGCATCAATGTGGATGCAACTAGAGATTCTCATGCTAAGTGAAGTAGGTCAGAAAGAGAAAGACAAATACCATATGATATCATTTATATGTGGAGTCTAAAATATGGCACAGATGAACCTATCTACAGAACAGAAACAGACTCACCAACAAAGAGAACAGACTTGTTGCCAAGTAGGAGCGGAGAGGGAGTGGGATGGACGGGGAGTTTGGGGTTAGTAGATGCAAACTATGGCATCGAGAATGGATAAGCAATGAGGTTCTGCTGTGCAGCACAGGGAACTCTACCCAATCTCCTGGGATAGACCATAATGGAAAATAATATAAGAGAAAGAATGTATATGTATGTATGATTGGGTTACTTTGCTGTACAGCAGAAATTGACACAACGCTATAAATTAAACTATAATAAAAAAAAGAATTGTGTTTGCTGTACAAAATCCCCCAGAATTAGCCATCAAAATGAGCAGCGTGACCCGTAGTCCCACGTGGCCCCGGGCCGGGGCTGCGATGGTGAACATCCGTGGTTCCTGACTCCAGGAGGCAGCCCCGACAGCCGGCGGGTCCGCACTGGGCGCTCTGGGGCTGAGGGAGGGTGGGCACCTCGGGCACCGTTCTCAGGGTCAGGGCAGCGAGGGCCTGTCTCAGGGCGGGTCCCCCTCCGTAACCAGCTTGCCTGCCCGGCGGCTTAAGGGGGTCCGGGGGCTCCTCTCCAAGTCTATTTCTATGGGGCCAGGTGGTACCCTGACCAGGAGCCTCTGCTCCCACGTGGGCTCTTGAAAGAGAGAAGCATCTCATCAGAAAAAAAAGGCTCCCGCACATTAGTTTGAAACACAAAAATTGGGAAAGATCAGTAAAAACCAAACAGGAAGGAAACCAGGAGATGCGGCAGTGTTGTCCAGCTGAAGAGTCTGAGATGCACCTGGCATGTGCACTATGGGAACAAGGAGGGGGCTCAGCCAGGGAGGGAGGGAATTCTGGAAGCTTCTCTGAGCAGCGTGTCTGGCAGAGCTGCTCTCAGGGGTTCCCGCCACAGGGCACCGGCTGGGCCTGGCGTGTGCGTGGGGTGTTGGGGGCTGGAGATGGAGGGTCCGGGCCCAGGGTCCCCAGGCAGCCCCCACTGGATGCTTCTCCAGAGGCGCACCCCCCCCTCCGGGGGGGTTTCTGGGCCCCTCTCTCCCCACGGCTTCCTGGTGACAGGTGGCCGGGGAAGGTCCCAGCTGGGAAAGACTGTAGGGGACACAGGTGCCGGCAGAGTCCTCAGAAAAAAAGGCGCAGGATCCACAGCATCTCACACACTACAATTCATGACTCCTTCGCTCTTGAAAACGCAGAATCTAATTACCTTCTTGTCAGTTCCAGCAGCGGCAGAGGAAGAGAAACGGGAGACGCCTGTGAGGTGCCAGCCATGGGTGCGTCTGTGGAAAAGCTCAATTTTCTGGTTCTTCCTGGTGGTCGTATTTCTTTCTTCTCCAGAGCATTTCCGCTTACTTCATT
Source organism: Phacochoerus africanus (assembly GCF_016906955.1). Lineage (NCBI taxonomy): Eukaryota > Metazoa > Chordata > Mammalia > Artiodactyla > Suidae > Phacochoerus > Phacochoerus africanus. The sequence continues at coordinate 139,834,574 of NC_062558.1, forward strand.
TATAATAAATAACCCCTAAGTACGCCCTGCATTTGCTCAAAAAACAGAGGCAGAAATCAGAAGACAATAGCAAGAGAGAAAAATTTTGTCTCAGGAAGGGAAAGTATAAAAAAAATATATATGTATATATATTTTTTTCCCCCAGGAACACAACTTGTGCTCTCATTACCAGTTCTGGAATCATCTAAGCTTCCTGGAGGCGTTTCCCTAGGTAGAGTCCCTTCCACCTGAAGCCCTACACACACACACACACACACACACACACACACACACAGACACACACACACATACACACCGCAAAGGTAGAGTTATTTCACAAGACAGATCTTTTTGCTGATAGGGTGCTTTGAGCACACTGCTTCAGGAAGCTGCCTGTAACAACTACATCCTTGTTTCATCAAGGTCAACATCTGGGGACAAGGTGAGTATTGGAAGCCAAGACGCATTCAGATAAATTGTGTTTTGCCCCCTTGAATGTTAACGTAGTGACAGGGTGTCCTCCAGGTACGAAACCGTGCGTCCGGAACCAGGCACGCATGTACCTCAGGGACTTGGTGTTTTGATACTATTTCTTTCAAATATTCTTGGGTTCAGAAATATGAAATGTGGAAATAGACAAAGAAAAAGAAGCTACCCCCTAGAAGAACGAATTCATTTCAACGCACATGTCAGCTTCCGCTGACCCGTGATGGTGAAGCCTGGCATCGTGTGTTGAGAAGGATGCTGAGGGCATGAGAAAGTCCATCAACAGCGTGTGCGCTGGCCGGTGGGGCGTGGGCCTGTGGCCGCATTTCTCCCTCCTGATGTGCACGTTGGGTGAAAAGTGGAGAGGGAACGGAGGGACTCCTTCCCTTCCTTTGGGGTGGGGCGCCTCCACCTGGGTACCACACCTGCCCTCGCCTCTGGGAGAGTGACTGCCTCAGTGGAGACACTGGCAGCTTCATCATCTCCATTTGCTTGCTCGAACCTGTTCCTCAACCAAACGCGGTCCCCTTGCCCGAGTGCAGTGATGCCCATTCTTTGACCCCAGGTGGGGGGGAAGGAAAGGGCAGCGCTTACCGCAGGGCATCAAGGGAGGCGTGCCAGCAGCTGACGCTTCGGAGACCTGAACCCCTCATGGCTTTCAGGAGAGGTTTTCTGAAGACAGGTTGAGGAGGGGGTTGTGGGTGGGTGATCCGCTCGTGGGCGCCCTTCCGATTGGCCGATGGTGAGGTCACTGGGAGTCAACGCATCAACCTTCCGGTTCCAACCGGTCTGGGGCCTAGGTGCTGGTGGGCAGCCCAGAGCTAACATTTTCCTCCTGGTGGGGGTTTCAGTGTCCTCAAAAGAGCTCAAGGACGCGGCTCAGGATATTATCTACTTACAGCCCTTGAGGGGGAACGAGAGTCCTTGACCTTGTTGAGTGGCTAATCTATTATTTTTTTGTCTTGTTTGATTGTTTCCCTCTATTTCTACATTTGCCCATTTTGCTGATTAAATTTCTTCTCTGGAACTCAGGGAAGGCCCGGGGGCTAAAGGTTTTCTACAGACAGGAGGCAGGTGGCGGGCATGGGGGTTGGGGGGGCGGCGATCCCGCCATCATGTCCTGTTGGGTCACAAACCCACTCGGCGGAGAGGTTAAATGGTAAACCCCAGCCAGGGGTCCGCACGCGGGTTAGGGCCAAGTGACGCAAGTAGCATCACTTAATGAAACAGACTGTTTGATGGTCCCTGGTCCAAGTTCAGCGTTTTAATTCCTTTCACTCTCTCGAAACCCCCATAAAGTAAGTGAGCTGTGACATCTCCACATGGCAAGTGAGGAAAGGGAGGCACGTGGAGATAAAGAGGGTGCCCGAGGCCACAGCTACGTGTATCTTGTGTCGCCACTGAAAGGACTGGAAAGGGAGTAAGAAGGTCTCCACCAGGCGGTTGTTAAGAATTCAAGAAGAGGAGTTCCCATTTTGGCTCAGTGGGTTAAGGACCTGATGTAGTCTCCATGAGGTTGTGGGTTCAATCCCTGGCCTCACTCAGCGGGTCAAAGATCTGGCATTGCCACAAGATGTGGTGTAGGTCCCAGATGTGGCTTGGATGCAGTGTGGCTGTGGCTGCGGTATAAGCTGGCAGCGGCAGCTCCAATTTGAACCCTAGCCTGGGAACTTCTGTATGCCGCAGGTGCAGCCCTAAAAAGACAAAAATTCAGGAAGGGGTGGAGACTTTTAGAAACGTTCCTGACAGTGAGTTAGGGCCACGAACACTCAGCTCCTGGAAGCTTCTCACCTGTCAACGTCGTGCCACCCAGGCAACACAGGCTAAGGGTGGTCCTTCTTCACTGTGAGGTCGGGGAGCCTGCATGGAGCCGGTGCTGCTGTGACATCATGACAGAATCAAACAGGAATCAGCCTGAACAAGGTGGGCATAGAGCTCAGCTCCACCTCCGCAGGCACAGCAGACCCGGGGGTCCTGTTTTCCCAAACATTCGCAGCTTCCTCGTTACTTAACAGAACACATGCCCCAGAATGTTCTGTCCCTTCCCTTTCGATCGCTTTTGCGAGTGAGAGAACTGGCCGTAGCAAACCAGAGGGGCTGGGCTGGGCAGCCACATTGGAGACCCAGGTCCTTCGAGATGCCCTGGTGCCTGGCACGGAGCCCACCTGACCCGGGGTTTATGCTGCGCGGTAACTCGCCCGCTGTTCCCGTCATGACGCAGCACAGAGTGCGTCCTCTCCAACAGCTTTTTGGTGTCTTGGAAATTTTCAAAAGAGTTTATGTTAAACATTAATAGCAGCCTCACAAGGGTTTTGCCTTGCGCTCTAACTGCAATTTCGCTGCTATTTAGGCTAATTAATGCACTATGTTTCTGTCCTTAAACCTAGAACTGTGCTCCCAGGATTCTCCCGAGCCTGAGCCTGGTGTTTGATGGATGGAAACGCCTCTCCTGAGGCCATGGGGGGAGGGCAGCGGCTCATGGGTTTTGCAGGTGGGGCTTCATCCCTCCTGCCTCCCACTTATGATCTGGGACCTGATCCAGCAGCAGAGAGGCCAGGGCCCTGAGCCCACGAAGGGGTCCCACCTTCTAGAGCAGAGCCGGAGTCTGCCCCCTCCCCCTCGCCTTCTCTGTAACTCTGCTTCTGGCCGCAGCTCTCATCTTTACCCCAGGGCAGGGGGCTTCCTGCCTGCTCGTGGAATGATTTGGACGAGCCCACCACGTCCTCCACTGGGACCAGGGAACACCGACCCCCCGTTGGGAGGGAGCTTCTTCCAGGGCCCCCACTGTGGCCCCTGTTCCCAGACACAGTGCCGAGGGTCCCTCCTCCCTGGGCGGCGAGACTCTGTGGCAAGTAAACAAATAAACGGCCGGCCAGCTCCTTGGGTGCCATGCGCTGGTTGTCCCCGGGACCCTGGGGCAGAGATCCCTCCCCGCCTCATCGTCAGAACAACCCCCGCTGCTTCTGGTTGAAGGAAGTCGGACCCCAGGCTCAAGGCCACTTGCCGAAATGCCCTTGGAAGGGGAGCGTCCCGCCTGGTGCAGCTCCGCTGAGAGCAAAGTCCTTTCCAGGCCTTGTCCAAACCAAGCACAGTCCCTTCAGTGTCCTCTCGGGAAGCAAGGGTCCTTGTCACTTTCCTTGGTGATGAGCAGGACTTTAGGTGGGGAGCGGGCGTGCCCACCTGCCTGGCACGTCCCCTCATAGGCCTGGACTCATAAACCGTTATCAGCCCGTCTCTTATGCGGGGACTGGCTCCCAGACTGAGGACAGCAGAAGCTGTGACCTGAGTGAGCATGAGACTCTGCAGGTTGGGGGGTCATGTCTTCACACAGATGCCCAGCATCCTCCCCCCTCCGCATGGCCTGGGTCCCACCCCCCCGGGGCCGACCCCTGTCCATGGTGTCTGGAACGTTCTCTCTGCACAGGTGAGGTGCCACTGTTTCTGGGGCTCTGTGAGGGTCCCGTGGGGGGCACTTGGCTAGGAGGGAGGGGGGCTCTTCCCAGGAGGGTGGTCCTCCCACTGCGGGCAGATGCTCCTCTGCCAGCTTCTCGCCAGCTTGCCCTTGCCCTGCCTCTGTGCCCTGGGCTCCGCGTCTGCTGTGGGTCACCTGAGTGTTTTGGGTGTGCTTCTCTCGGGAGGGGGTACGTGGCTGCAGCGCTGCCTCCCATCACACACCCCTTTCTGTGCTGCCACTCTGCCAGGCTCCCGACGAGTGCAGAGCCTGCCAGCCCTGGTTGCCCTGGCATCGAGGTGGGTTTGCCGACTGGCTTTGCACCAGCAGAACAGGGTGTCGACTACCACAAAAGAAATCCGGCGTCTCAGACAATCCCACTGTGAAAAGTCCAAGCCACACGAGAGGTTCTGGGCTAATGATGAGACTCCGTGTTGGGGAGGGACAGAGACAGAGAGAGACAGAGACACAGAGAATGTGAGAGACAGAGACTGAGAGAGACAGAGAGAAAGACACGCAGAGAATGTGAAAAAGAGAGAGACAGAGAGAGACAGAGAGAAACACAGGGACATACGCCCACACCAGTGAGCCCTGCTTGGGCCTCCGCTGACACCCCCTTTGAAGCAGAGCAAACCAGCCAAGCCCCCCCACCCCGTTCTTGACTCAGTGAACCATGCAAACATGCAATGTTTGTTCTAAACCCTGAAGTCTGGGGCTGGCTTCTCAAGCAGCAGTAGGTAATTAAAACACACATCCCCCAAGAGCTGACGTCTGAAACTCACAGTGAGCATTTCCCTGCCTCACCCCTTTGTCCAGGGAGGTCGTTCTCACATTCTCAACAATAACCGTGCCAGAAAGGGGGCACTTTGGAGATGAATGCCTGAGTCCTCAGAGGGAAATTAGGATGTGCTGAAGAATAGAGTGTGTGCTGGTCGGAACCTTCACGCCTCGGAGCCGAGGACCCATCAGGCCTTCCCAGCCACTTGGGTCTTGTGGCCCCCCCCCCCGCCCACACCGAGCCACAGAGACGCGTCTGCGACCTGTCTCCCCTGCCCCCAGCTCCCATGGACCCTGACTCCATGGCGCTGTGGCCCGTCCATCCGTCTTACCTGCTGGGGGCCCTGTGAGAGTTTATGTTTAAGAGCTTCTTTTATGTAAAATTTTGAAAACCACTAATCCTGCTCCCCATGTTTCATGGTTAAAGCCACTATAATCCAGATGGGAGCAGGGACGCACTATTGTGTGAAAAATTCAACAGGACAGCACCCTTCACAGCGGGGAGTCCTGGCCAGAGTCTGCATGTCCCATGGCTCTTCCTTGTGGCCACCGTGGCCACTGACAGGTGTGCACACCTGGGAACCCAGGGCCAGGCTCTCACACGCCCTGGGCAGCATCATGGGACTTACCTGACCTTTCGTCATGGAAACTGTCCCCGCACAAGTGAGAGATGCAGTGATTACTGACTACGTACCCAGGGTTGTCATTACTTAGCTATTTTGATCTCCCTGCCTCTTGAGGCGCTGCTAATTCTGGCTTATATAGATGTTCCTTTAAATAGATACTTAGTAGCAGCGGCTGCACCTTCAGGATCCTGGGCGGTTAGATACTACATGTAGGAAAATGCTGTGTGGACATAAGCTCTTTGTTGATCAAGCCTTAAGCACCCCTCTGTGCTTCAGTAATGCCAAGAAAGATGCCCCTAAGTGGAGCAATAAACTTTAGGTGAGTCAGGAACTAATAACACCTCAACTTTGTTCTCGGATGCCTGCCTCCCTCCCCCCAGCCAAAGTTGCTTAGCTGGTCCTTCTTTGTGGGCGCGGGAAAGCCCGCCCCCTGGTCCTTTTGGAGCCCAGGCCCCTTGTTCTGGTATCAGCAGCCAGCAGACGCCCTAATATGGAGACTGTCTGAGCCCCACCTGCTGGGCGCCTAAGGGGAGGGTCCTGGGACCCAAGTGCATCCCGTCAAAGGAAAGAAAATTCCCCCAAATGAAACGCCGGCCATGACGACAGATCAGCGCGTGGAGAGACAGGTCCACATTCAATGAAGGTGGGTGGGGGCACTTGACATTGAACTAGAGCACAAGTCCCGTCATGACAGCTCAGGACCCCGTCTGAACATGAAATCTCGGAAACGCTTGAAGTGGTGACTTGGCTAATCGACAGGACACGTGAAAATATAGAACCTACTTTCCTTCTCCCGCATTTCCTTGGACCACAAATGTTCTGAATGATGCCCCAAAGCTGGCTTCCACTGAAATACGTGTGTAAATATCTTCTATGCTACATCGCTCTATGCTGACCCCAGCGCACTGCACTATTGGTAAAAAAATAAATAAATAAGGGTTTTTAGAAATTGCTGAAGTTATGAAATTTAGTCAAGTCCTCAGGGAAATAAATTGGGTTACATCCAACAAATTAAAGACGATCGATGGTTAATTTCAGGGGCATAGTTAATCAATTTCATTCAACTGGGCTTTGATTAAATATGCAATATTATTCAATGTTGCCCATCTTTTGCTTCAACTCTCTTTTAATGTTTAAGTCCTCAATAACTACATTTGTTTTAATGACCTCTGCTTATCCATTAATTAGCTACATTGTAACATTTATCTTTAAATTCAGAATGGCTCCCCTCAATGTCACAACTAGGTAGAAAATCACTCCCCTTTACTTCTCTTCTTAAGCCTATATTTTCCAAGAAATCACATAAAATAACTTGTCATCAGTCCCAATTTATTTTAAAAAAAGCTTTAAACAGCAAAAACGAACCGTCATAGATATTGTTTTTCACATTAATTTGCATGTAAATGATACAATCACTTCATCGCTTATAGTTTAGGGAGGGGGAAGCTGATAAAAAGGAAAGGAAGTTTAAATCAAAGCCAGCCTCCGTTAAGCTACTCATCCAGAATCCTTCATCATTTATATGAAAAAAAACAAAGCCTGCCTGAGGCTCCTGAGAGCTTCCCTGTGGGTTGGCCCGCCTCCTGTGGCCGACCCGCCTGCCCTTTTTCTTCCACCTGGGCCACCTCTGTCCTCCCCTCCGGGGACTGTGGATCCTCAGTCACTTGGGGGTTTTGTGTCCACAGAGATGGTTCAAGTGTTGTCACTGGGTGTGACCCCTGGGCCCACAAACTGCCTCCTGCAGCCCAGGAAGCTCACGTGGGAGCCTGTGAGGTTGGCAGCCCCTGGAGGGAGGGGCCGGGAGCCCAGCCGAGGCTGCCCGCTGCTCAAAGGTGTTCAAGTCTGGGAGTGCTCAGGTGTCCCAGTGCTGCTGTCCCCACAGTGATGGCTGCGTTTACTGAGCCCTCACTCTGTGCCATGGCTGGCCGTCTTGCCCTCGCCTCGTGTCCTCTGAGCAGCTCGGGGAGTGTCTGATCCCCTGGGTGCAGGGCGCCTGTGCCCCAGAGCATGCTTGGCCCTAGCCTGCCTTTTCCAGAGGTGGCCTTCTCCGTGGAAGCCTGCCTTACAGGGGAGATGCTGGGGGGATGAGGAGGTGCGGGGAGGGGACCATCTGCTCTGAGGCTCAGTGCTCCCGAGGAGAGGGAATGGCCCCAAGTTCATGAGTGATGCTCACACGAGGAAGGAATGGAAATCCGCTGCTCTTGGCTGTGGGACTTTCCTCCCCAGAGCCAGTAATTCCCACGGCGGACGCCCGAGTGCCCTGGTTCTGAAGCCTCTGCCTGTCCCGGGCCATCACCAAGTCACCTGCTGTGAGCCGGGCCCCCATCCAGGCACCAGATGCCCAGTTACTGACACACCCCTCCGGGGTCCCAAGTGCCATGCGCCCCGGGCATTTTCATAGCAGTGGCTCCACAGCAGCAACCCCGAGACCCAGTGCTGGGAGCCAGAAGGGTGGCCACCCCAGGAGGCACCCGGGAGCGGCCTCTGCCTGCGCAGCCGACCCCGCGTGCCCCCACCTGCCACTCGCCCCAGCCTTGGCCACCCCCAGGGTGCCTCTGCAGCCCCAAAACACAAAGCCTTTTTCAGAACGTGTGTCACTGTGCCCCCCGTCCCCTTCGGGGTGACTGTGTTAGGAGCATCTTACTTAATCGAGATAGTTGTTTTTTCATTAAGTGAAATGCAGGACCTAAAGCCCTCAGCACCCGCTGCCCCAGGTCAGGTGTCCACGTGCAGAGCAGTGAGCGTGTGAGTTCCCGTCCGGAGTGGGGAAGACAGATGGGCTTAATTTAGAGCGTGCGGCCAGTGAGCCCATAAACACCTGAGCCAATCTCCATAGATCAGACGGGCGCCGCTCGCGCTCCGTGGGGCTGGAGGATGTGACGGGGGCTCCAGGTCGGAGCCGGTGGCCTCAGGTAGCTGGGCTGGGACAGAGCCGCTGCCAGACGGGCGGGGGACACGACTCGGGTCTAGTTCTGGCCCAGAGTGATTGGCACCGGGGTCAGGACGGCTCCAGCAAACCGCAGGCTCCGCTCACGTCACGCGCTAACGAGGGGGCCTGGCCGGCAGCATGTTTGGGCCAGAGCCCCACCCTGGCCGAGTGGGAGGTGGGGGAGGTGCAGGCGGTTGTCTGGGGGCCACGGAAGTTTCACCTCCTGGTGAGGCGACTCTGAAAAGCCTCCATTACCTCTGTCACAAACATGCTGTTTAAGGTGCCAACCTGCTCCCCAGATGTGCAGGCAGCGTCTCCATCTGAGTCAGTTCTGGGTGGACTCCGGGAGTTACCCTTTACACGGTGGGAGCGCTGGGGCTCCCAGAGGGTCAGCACACTCCCCCGCAATGAGGCATCTGCAGAGTGGGAGCCGGGGTCCCAAGCTCAGACCTCCGCCCACAGCAGGTTGACGAAGAGGCTCTTCAGATCCCGGGCTGGGCCTGACCCCAGGCGTCATCACCTCACTCACAGAAACTCCCCAAACCATTTTCCTCCGTTGTCCCCAACCCCGAGGCTGGCAAGTTTGCCATCGGCCCCTCCCAGGAGGCCCTCCGAGGCCACCCCACACCCTCCGTCTCCTCTCACCCTCGGGCTGTGTATTCACGACTCTGGGCATGTGCGTGCGTGAGTGCGTGTGCGTGGGACTGGATGCACGGCGGGAAGTAGGTGGAACTGAATCGTGTAAATGTGAGCACGTTGAGTGCAGTGGGCTTGTACGTGGGTGTGTGTCCGTGTGTGTCTCCCCCAGAAGGAGGTGGCAGGAGACGGGGACAAAGGACACCATCAGGGCATCGCCAATCACGCTTGGTGCAACTCTGCCGAGAGAAGGCATCCATTATTTAGAATATAATGCCTTCTGCAGAAAGCATCTGGATTGCTTTCATAACGTCTAGATTTAATGTTTAGAAAACATGGAAATTGTTGGTTGCTAAGGAAACCACTTTTTGAACATTATCAATAAAAGCTAATGACTAAAAATAGCCTTCTTTATTTGGATGGAAATTACTCCCTCCCCAAACTGGAGGAAATACACACACACACACACACACACACACACACACACACACCGTTCACATACAAGTGTACCAGTGAGATTCCATTGGTTTTTTTCCTTTTTTTCCCCGCTGTGCCATAGCAGGACCTCAGCCACAGCAGGGATGATGCCAGATGCTTAACCCACTGAGCCACTAAACCATATTAAATATACTGTAAGCGAGAGGAAGGTTTAAGAAGAGGAAACCAAACAGGAGCCGTTACTCTGGCTAAGAACCCACAGGCCGCCTCTCTGCCATCCCCATCCCCCGGACTCCACAGAAGTGGACAAGTATGGCACAATGAAAACTACACAAGGCAACTCACTTAAAGCACCAGCAGGGTTTGTGTGTGCATTAACTATCGGATTCTAAAGTTCACACGGAAATGCAAAGCGTTAAGGCTGGCGATGAAGAAAACAAAGAATTTTTTTAAAACCTGGGCATTTACGTGACCGGATGTTGACATGTTACAGAGCCATAGTCGTGAGTACAGCATGGTGCAGACACAAGGCAGAAACACTGATAGAACCTGGAGGCAGACCCGAAACCACTCGTCCCCTGATTTACGACAAAGATGAAACTGCAGTGAAGACAAAAAAGGGCTGGTCATTTTTGAAAGTGATGATGGGTCCCTGGCTGTCTCCAGGGGGCACCAGTGACTCTTGACCGCTGCTTCAGAGTGTCCTCAAAAGCTCCCCAAAATGCAAAAGCTTTTACAAGGTAACTTTGGAAAAGTCTTCAAGACTATGGAACAGCCCAAGATTTTAAAAAATGAAACATTCGGCATTGCCCATAAAGAAGAAACTTGATAAATTGGATTACATTGGAATAGAAACTTTTCATCATCGAACGACTCCCCAAAAAAGTGGCGAGGCGGCTGCAGCTCAGGGGAAGCTATCCACACGCCATAAACATGAAACATGGCTCATGGTTAGACTAGAGCAACCTCTGCTACGGATCCATAGGAAAAATATAGGCAGACCAACTTAAAAATGGACCAGACACTTCACAAAAATGATTATCTCAATTGGCCCCGAGCATGGGGAAGTGTTTAAGGCTAGTGCTCATCAGGAGATGCACAGGAGAACCCCAATGAGTCACCAAACAACCCCTCGAGGAAGGCTGTGAGTAAAGTGAGAAAAAGCAAAGGTCAGGGAGTATCTGAGGCGCTGGGGGCCTCGGCAAGTCCTGGTTAGAGAGTGAACTCTGGTCCCCACGTTGCAGGGGTGTCTGTTCTGGTCTGTGCAGGTGAGCAGGTGCCTCCGTACCACCCTGCCATCTCTTCTCAGGTGTTCAGTGGACAGGAATGCATGTGCTCCCCGGGACGTGCAGGGTCACAGCAGCTCCCTCCAATGCACCCCAGGATGGAGACGACCCAAGCGTCCGCTGGCAGTGGAAGCCCCTGGCTAAGTGGCCACGAGCAGGCAGTGGGAGACGCTACCCTCAAGGGAGCATTATGACCGCTCTGCCCACTTACATGGACCCCACACTGGAAGCGTCCAGTGAAAGAAGCCAGATGCAAAACGGACAGGCTGCGGGGGGCGTCCCATACTCCCTGATGCTCGTCCATCAGTAGGTGTGGTCTACACCCCTCCCTTTGAGTCTCCAGGGGCCACCGACCACTTTCCCCAGAAGCACACAGAGCGTCAACACCTGCGACTTCCGAGGCCAGCCCGTAAGAGGACACACAGTTTCTGGCCTGCTCGCTGGAGCCCTGCAACTCAGTTACGCACTGCTGTGTAACAAGGCATCCCCAACTTAGGGGGTAAAACGTCAGCCATTGTATGTGCTCAGGGATGAGAGGGTCAGGATTCGGGACAAGTGGAGTGAGGGTGGCTTGTATTCTCTGGGAAGATACCCAGGGCTCCTGTGGGTCTAACAGCTGAGGCTGGAGCAGCTGGGGGAGAAGGTCAATACCACACGGCTTCTCTGTCCCCACGCCTGGGCTGAGATGCCAGGAGGCGGGCTCGGCGGGGTCTGCCATCAGAGCACCTGTGTGTGACCTGCCAGCATGGCTGTCTCAGGCGGTCAGGGTCTGTGGTCCCATTTAGACAAAGCCCGACAGTGTGTGAAATGAGTTATGACGGCCTGGGCAGTGGTTGTTCTGGGAGGGGGGTGCTCTCGTGACCAGAATGGGTGTGGCCAGGGCTTCTGAGAGTGGCATCATCTGATTTGGTGATCTAGATGAAACAGGTGTTATTGACTTTTTTTTTTTTTTGTCTTTTTGCCATTTCTTGGGCCCCTCCCGCAGCATACGGAGTTTCCCAGGCTAGGGGTTGAATCGGAGCTGTAGCTGCCAGATTACACCAGAGCCACAGCAACGCGGGATCCGAGCCGTGTCTGCGACCCACACCACATCTCACAGCAACGCCGGATCCCTAACCCACTGAGCAAGGCCAGGGATCGAACCCGCAACCTCACGGTTCCTAGTCGGATTCGTTCACCACTGAGCCACGATGGGAACTCCAGGTGTTATCTATTTTGAAAATCCTCCATGCTGTGTGCCTAGGCTTTTTGCATTCTTCTACGTTCAGGTTACACTTTCACAAGTGTCCATAGGTAAATATGCCATTTATTTCATGCTGGGTGGGCACCGGGCCCTGTGCTGGTTCTTTTCTGTCACCCCGTGTGATCCTTACAGGAGTCTGTCGGTTAGAGACCATTGTGGCTGACAGGAAAGGGGGCCTCCCAGCTTTCACAGCCCACAGAGCGGGATCTGGATGGTTCTGTTGATCCCAAGCCTTTTTGTCTTTTTACAGCTGCACCTGCAGCATATGGAAGTTCCCAGGCTAGGGGTTGAATCAAAGCTGCAGATGCCCGCCTACACCACAGTCACAGCAACACAGGATCTGAGCCACATCTGTGACCTACATCACAGCTCACGGCAGCACCAGATCCTTAACCCACTGAGTGAGGCCAGAGATCGAACCTGTGTCCTCATGGATATGAGTCAGGTTCTTAACCTACTGAGCCACAATGGGAACTCCCAACCTTTGCTCTTAAGCATGATTTATATTTTTCTTAAAATGAGTGCTCTAAGCCATTAGCTGGACAACCAAAAAAAAAAAAAAAACCTAATAAAATGGAAAATGCACATCAACTCTCAACCTTGCCAGAAATCAAAGAAATACAAATTCAAAAGACAAGGACATATTTTTCTTTCTTATCAAATTGACAATAATTATGAACATGATGTTGCCTTTATTTGGAAGGTTAAGGGGAAATTCCTGTGCCTTGCTAGTGGGGATGTAAAATATTGCAAACGTCTTATGACTACTTGACAAATGTGTATTAAATATTTAAATGTACATAGCCTTTAACCCAGCAATTCCAATTCTACTGATTTCTCCTAAGAATAATGGGCCAATTGTGCAAAACAGAGGCTGCAGGATCTTTCATCATAATGGATTACGGGAGACAAAGGAAAGAAAAATAGAAAAGTAGGAAGGAAGGAGGGAGAGGGGAAAGAAAGAATAGAAAAAGTTAAAAGCCCTTAAGAATGGATTCATTAAAAAAATTAGGGAACATTCATTACATACATAGAATGTTGCATTAATCACTGTATAACATTCTGCATGCACATGTATGTGCATGTGTGTACACTGACTTTGCAGACGCTTGACCAACATAATCCACTTTGTAAATACGTATGGATATTTCTGTGCAGAATAGTGAAAGGCTCTATTCCAAAAGGTGAATACCTCTCCCCTCTCAAAATTAAATACCTACGAATAAAGCTGACCAAGGAGGTAAAAGACTTATATGCTGAGAACTGTAAAACGTTAATCAAGGAAATTAAAGAGGATTCAAAGATACGGAAAGATATCCCATGCCCCTGGGTTGGAAGAATTAATATCATAAAAACGGCCATTCTACCCAAAGCAATCTACAGATTCAATGCAATCCCTATCAAATCACCCATGACATTTTTCACAGAACTACAACAAACACTCCAAAAATTTATATGGAACCATATGAGACCCAAAATTGCCGAAGTAATCCTGAGGAACAAAACCAAGCAGGAGGCATACCTCTCCCAGACTTCAGACAATATTACAAAGCTACAGTCATCAAGACAGTGTGGTGCTGGTACCAAAACAGACATACAGACTGATGGAGCATAACAGAGAACCAGAAATAAACCCAGACACCTATGGTCAATTAATCTTTGACAAAGGAGGCAAGAATATAAAATGGGAAAAATACAGTCTTTTCAGTAAGTGATGCTGGGAAAATGGACAGCTGCATGTAAATCGGTGAAACTGGAACACACCCTCACACCATGCACAAAAATAAACTCAAAATGGCTTAAAGGCTTAAACTTAAGACAAGGCACCATCAGACTCCTAGAAGAGAACAGAGGCAAAACATTCTGACATAAACCTTACAAATGTTTTCTTAGGTCCGTCTCCCAAGGCAACAGAAATAAAAGCAAAAATAAACCAATGGGACCTCATCAAACTGACAAGATTTTGCACAACAAAGGAAACCATAAAAGAAAAAAAACCCCAAAAATACAACCTACGGAATGGGAGAAAATAGTTTTAAACAATGCAACTGACAAGGGCTTAATGCCTAAAGTCTACAAACAATTTATAAAACTCAACAGCGAAAAAATCAGCAACCCAATTGAAAAATGGGCAAAAGACCTGAATAGACATTTATCCAAAGAAGATATACAGATAGCCAATAGGCACATGGAAAAATGCTCAACATCACTAATTATTAGTGAAATGCAAATCAAAACTACCATGAGGTACTTCCTCACACCAGTCAGAATGGCCATCATTAACAAGTCAACAAATAACAAATGCTGGAGAGGGTGTGGAGGAAAGGGTACCCTCCTACGCTGTTAGGTGGCAATGTCAATTGCTATGGAAAACAGTACTTCAGAAAACTAAATATAGAACTACCATATGACCCAGCAATCCCACTCTTGGGCATATATCTAGACAAAATTTTCCTTGAAAAATATGCATGCACCTATATGTTCATTGCAGCACTATTCACAATAGCTAAGACATGGAAACAACCTAAATGTCCATCAACAGATAAATGGATTAAGAAGATGAAAAAAAACAAAACAATGTCATTTACAGCAACATGGGTGGAACTAGAGACTCTCATACTACATGAAGTAAGTCAAAAAGAAAAAGCCAAATATAATATGATATCTCTTTTATCTGGAATCTGATATATGGCACAAAAGAAACTTTCCACAGGAAAGAAATTTTTGGACTTGGAGAACAGACTTGTGGTTGCCAAGGGGTGGGGGGAGGGAGTGGGATGGACCCCCGTCTGTGGTTCATAGATGCAAACTATTGCATTTGGAATGGATAAGCAATGAGATCCTGCACTGGGAACTCGATCTAGTCACTTATGATGGGACATTATGGAAGATAAAGTGAGAAGAAGAATGTGTGACTGGGTCACTTTGCTATACAGTAGCAATTGACAGAACACCGTAAACCAACTATAATGGAAAAACTAAAAATCACTAAAAATGTGAATGAGTGTTTGGGGAAGAGTGATTAGCATCATGCTTCTTTGTATTTGCCATGTTTTCATATTGAACGTGTGTTTATCCATGTGTATATTCTCTTTGCAGTAGTTTATGAAGAAAGCAGAAGCAGTATGAAAAACGCTCACAGTTTTGCCAAATGCCAAAGTAGAGCTCGCAGCAGCTCAATGTGACGGTGGCTCAATGTGACGGTGATTGGACTGCAGAGCTCAGGGAAAAATGCAGAAGCAATAGTGGCTGCAGCAAGATGACAGGATAATTTTTTTAACCTATTTTCGTATATAGTAAGTTCACATCATTATTTCTGGAAATAATAACAGAAATGTAAAAGAAAAAATTAACCCCCCTTGTTCACTCAAAACTCACGCCCTACATGTACTGCTGGAGTCCAGTTGTGTGACCTGTTTCTCTAGAGAATTCACACTGGTCCACAGCTGCGGCCACTCTCTGGAGGGGACGGTGCCCCCAGCACGGCTGGAGGGGGCCCGCTGGGCTCTGAAGTGGGTGGGGCTGGTGACCCTGCTGGGTGCTGTCCACAGTGGGCTGTCTGTTTTGTCTCTGCACAGGGTGGGCTCTGGGCCACTGTGACGTGGGGCTCACCACTCAGGGGCCTCCACCCTCAGCTCCAATCAAGTGCCTTTCTGCAGTGACCTCTAGAACTGCCCAGTGACCTTGTCAGTGCTGCCCAAGAGCCCCCTAGGTCCCAGTCCTCATGCCTGACGAGTGCCCAGCCCCTGCGTGGGTGGCCTCCAGCCACTCCTCCCTCCCCGCCCCACCCTCTTCCCCACGGACACCGCCCGTCCCTCATCTCCCCTCAGGGGGCTACTCAGCTCATCAGGGCCCACAGGCTCGCGTTACCTCTGAAGGGGGCCTGCTTCCTTGGCTCTTCCTTCTCTGCCCCATGAGACATTACACTTTACACAAGCATGTACAACCACACCCCTATGTACATGCTCACCCCCACGTGCACACAGCTACACGCCCCAGCAGGCACAGTCACATCCTGGCATGTGACTTCCCCACACACTTGGGCTTGCTCACACATGCACACTCAAGCCACACAAACCCCATGGGCACACACAGAATCACTGACTCCTTCCTTGCATGAACACACATGCCTGCACGTGCACACAGGTTCCTTGTGACTCCCTGCGACTCCCTGCCTGACGCCTGCCTTATTGATGGCACTATCACCTTGTCATTTATTCTCAAGTGATGGACTACCAGAAGTCTGTCTCTCTGACTGCACTGGCCCATGCCTGCTTTATAAGCAGCTACACCTCTGAAGTCGTCAGAGTGCCAGGCGCCTACGAGATCCTCAGAACACTTGACAGATGAGCGGGTGATTGGCTGGCTGTGCAGTTAGGGAGGGACGGGCAGCCTGTCCAGGAGTGAGGGGACTGTCACCCAGCAGCCTGTTGGCATCTTGGCTGCAGGAACACTTCTCAGCATGTGACACATGTCGTTGCCCAGGCCCCCTACTTGGGAGAACCGGCATGGGTTCGATGCTCTGCTGCCCCAACTTGAACTTGGTCTCAGCTCTTGAACACGGTCTCAGTCAGCACTGGGCTCCGCATGGGGGCTGTGCCAGGCCTGCCCACCTGGTTCCAACCTCCCACACCTCTAAGGACCAAGAGGGTAGCGCAGCTGTCCCAGGACTGCAGGGGCTGCTCTGATGCTCCAAAGCATCTGGTGTCCCCCCGGCCATGGGAACGTGGGAATGTCCCATCCCTCTTTTTTATTCTTTTTAGGGATGCACCCGTGGCATGTGGAAGTTCCCAGGCTGGGGATTGAATGGGAGCCGCAGCTGCCAGCCTACACAACAGCCCCGGTCACACTGGATCCTTAACCCACTGAGCAAGGTCAGGGATGGAACCCACATCCTCACAGAGACAACGTAGGGTCCTTAACCTGCTGAGCCACACGAGAACTCTGAATGGCCCACCACTCTTTAATGAAGCTGGCACTACCAAGAAGCCGTTGCCACCCACTCATCCTGCAAGCACGGCACATGGGCCCTGAGCCCCCATCGTCTGCAGACGGCTTGTAGGACTTTGTGCCTCTTAAGGAAGCTCCAGAGAGAAAGCCAGTGCGAAACTCGGGGCCTCCCCACTTCTGGGAGCGCTGCGTGCTGCCATGAGACGGGGGTGACATGGAACATGAGGGGCGCAAAGCACACGGCCCCCTGGGTGTCTCCAGCTGCCCCATGAAGCCCCAGTGACAAGCTACGGGGGTGTGACTGGCACTGTGCACAGGGGATGGTGGCCAGAGGGGACAAGGCGTGCATGCAGGGGTGAGTTCTGTCACATGGGTCATATGTCAGAGGCGAATAAACCCAGGAGACCACGACTTCACTGTGACCTTGGCGTCAGGTCTCTCACAAGACAGCCATGCTTGTAGTTCCCATCATGGCTCAGAGGAAACGAATCTGACTAGGAACCATGAGGACATGGGTTTGATCCCTGGCCTCACTCAGTGGGTTAAGCATCTGGAGTGGCCATGAGCTGTGGTGTAGGTTGCAGACAAGGCTCGTATCCCACGTGGCTCGGGCTATGGTGTAGGTCGGCAGCTATTAGCTCTGATTCGACCCCTAGCCTGGGAACCTCCATGTACCGAAGGTGCGGCCCTAGAAAGACAAAAGACCAAAAAAAAAAGAAAAGAAAAGAAAAAAAAAGATAGCCTCGCTTCTGTAGCAGGAGAAGGAGGCCAGAGGCCAGAGAAGGTGGTAGCAGCATGGAGTGAACTGCCCGTCGGGTGAGCTGCCTGGTTACAAACCCAGACCAAAGTGCACAGCCCTTGCTGGCAGATTGGAGTGAGTGGAGGTGGGTTGTTAATTACCTCCTGACCAAGTGGGCGGCTCCAGGTAACACTCTAGTCAAAACACAACCACATATGGGGGTTCACGTTGTGATGCAGCAGAAATACAGCTAATATCCATGAGGATGCGGGTTTGATCCCTGGCCTTGCTCAGTGGGTCAGGGATCTAGCATTGCTAGTGAGCTGTGGTATAGGTTGGAGATGTGGCTCGGATCCCATGTTGCTGTGGCTGTGGTTTAGACCGGCAGCTGCAGCTCTGATTCAACCTGAGAAATTCCATATGCTGTGGGTACAGCCCTAAAAAGCAAAAACAAAACAAAATGCACCCACCCAGCCCCACACACAGCTACACAGACCCACACGAGCACATGCACATGCTTACCCACAGGAGCTTGCACACACACACACACACACACACACACACGCACATGCACACATGTGCGCGCACCTGCACACGCACACGTGCCCCATCACAAACTCACCCCCTACAAGTGTGAAAATCACCTGCACTTTCTCTTCTTCTTGATTCATTCCCCTTGCTCTCTGCCTCTCTCTCCCTCCAGGGTTGCATCAGGAAGTTCCCAGAGGATATACTGCCCCCCTCCCTGGTGGCCCCCAATTTTCATACCTGGTCCTGGAGCCTCAATTCAAGGTGTCTTTATGGAGAGAAAAGGCCCAGGACAGAGCCCAGAGGCCTCTCCATCTGAGCCTGGGCCAGGCCTGGGTCAGAGTGGGAGGATGGACCCTGCATGGACAGACCCCAGGGTGGGATGTGATGGGGGTGAGGAGAAGGCATCCCACGGCCATTCAAGCTGTGGGTCCCGCATTAGCAAAGAGAGGATGCCAAGGCTGGAGGGAGCTGGCCAGCTGTGGCCCCTGTAGCCCCCAGACTGAGCTTAGGCTGAGAACTGACACTAAAGCCAAGCAGGTGTCCCTGGTATCGAAGCCTCTTCCCCTGGCATTGCCAATCTCCCATGCAAAGGCAGGAATAAATGCAGAGGGGCTCACACACTCCCTCTGCACGAGCTTGGTACTGAAAACACCCCCAGCCCTGAGTAAGAGGCATAGCTCTCTCAAAAACATGACACAAACTTCTCCTGCACCATCCGGTGTGCAATGAAGCAAAAGGGGTATGGAGCCCTCTCAGGTTCCATAAGACAGTGAGAAATCCAGCTCTAGTCCTGTGATAAGTAGGACAGTTGTGCAAGTTAGGCATTAATTTGGATTTAGAACGCTCCTGCCACACAGGTGTTAACAGAAAATTTGGGCAGGACGTAAATTTGGACTGGATCCTAATTGTTTCCTTGTGTACTCAGGGTTTCTTTCTTTTGTTTCAGTAATTGCTTCCTAATTGTCTTCCAACAGCTGAAGAATACTTAGTTTATCAAACAGAACTTTCTAAAGCACCTCCTGAAGGTGTCGGCACTCGATACTGAATGCTGTCACCCAGAAGAAATGATTCGCCAACCCCAGTCACTTCTGTGACACAGGCGGAGTCCAGGGGGCTCTCCCAAGCAAGCAGGAGCCCGGCCGGTGTGGGAGGTGGCAGGGAGCTGAGGCTTCCAGCGTCCCCACAATGGGCCATTCCACGATGATGAGTCAAGGCAGCAGATGGCACTTCAGTCTAAGCTGGGACTTGTTAAGAATCTGGAGGTCCTCATTCTGCCCTAAAAACAAGACAAAGATGAACACATGGAACATTGATGACTTTTCCTGGACCCAGAGGAGGAAGGCAAACTTCCACCCTGAAACCTGGAGAGATGGGTGAATCCAGACAATCAGGGAAAATCAGCAAGACCAACAGCAGGAACAGAAACCACCATGGCCCTAGTGGTGGAAGGGTTTAATGGCCATTTTGATGAATTTCTGGAGGCTGAGCATGGACAAGTGTGAAAGCCAGAGACCTCTGGGGCTTGAGTTTTAGGAGGGCTCTACTCTGGGTTTCACCTCCAGTAACCCAGAGAGAGTTCTCACAGAGAGGAGCCAAGGGAAAAAAAACCCTTGGGGCTCAGGTAGAGGAGGAGGAAGTGACTCTTTAGAAACAGGCCCAGAATGTGCTCCACAGAAAAAGAAAAGACTTCGGAGTTCCTGTCATGGTGCAGTGGTTAACGAATCTGACTAGCAACCATGAGGCTGCGGGTTTGATCTGGCCTTGCTCAGTGGGTTAAGGATCCAGTGTTGCCATGAGCTGTGGTGTAGGTTGCAGACACAGCTCGGATCCTGTGTTGCTGTGGCTGTGGCATAGGCCAGTGGCTATGACTCTGATTAGATGCCTAGCCTGGGAACCTCCATATGCCTTGGGAAGCGGCCTTAGAAAAGGCAAAAAGACACAAAAAAAGAAAAGAAAAGAAAAGACTTCACCAATACTTACTCCACACGGGGGGAGGTCAATTAATCTGTCTCTGGCCCCCTCTACCTTCCCAGCTCACCTGGGTGAGGGGAAGCAAAGATAAATAAATAAGTAAAAACCAAAAAGTAACCACTCTCCCCCATACTTGTGAAAATCAGGTCCAGGTTAACAGGCCCAGTGAGGGATTACATTTCATATAAGACTATAAAATACTTCCCTTCCCACCATATCCGCAGAGCTCCAGCATAAAAACATTATAATTCAGAGCTGAAAGGCACAGACTCTATTTAAGAAGGAGCCCCTAGGGAAACCAAAAGACAAAGGAAGAGACAAAAGCAGGACATTTGAACAGAGTTCCACACAAAGAAGATGTTAATCTAACTGCATCAAGGATCCCACAAAATATAAAGTATAGAATGAGTACCCCTGATTCTATCTGGATACAGATCAACGCCTGAGTGGACTGATCAACAGAGAGATCAATGCCCCACGCAGAATCGCTCCACCTGTGTGTGAGCTGCCCTGCTGACCTCCTCATAAAGTGGGTGGTGGGAAGGCGGGATGAACACACACAACCTCAGGGGTGAGCCAACCCCTGGTGATGATAACCTGGTGAAGATCACTAGGTCAGCATCCCCAGCGGTAAGTCACGTGGACAGCAGGCGCCCTGATAGGATGGATGGAAGTGACACTTTCCTCTGTGACTCTCTCCCCAGAATGCATGACCCCGTGAAACCAGGCAAGACTGTGTGGGGTTCCTGGGCACAAAAAACCTTTTTGGGTGCCCTATTTCTTATTTTTAGGGAATAGGCTTCAGCCTCCATGACCTTCCCCAAGTTCCAAAGGGCAGCTTCCAACAGTCACTCATCAAGGACGGGAGGGGATGCAGAGACCAGGGAGGAGCCATCATGGGACCACCATGCAGCCTGGGGGCAGGTCCTGGTCCCTCCTCAAGGGACAAACAGAACAATATCTTTGAGCTCTTCTGCAGAACTAAAACCCCAACAAACGGAAGATGTTGACTACTTGGTGAAGCATCTTCATTCCAGAGAGAAGGTCGTGGTGCAATAGCCTCAAGGACCACCAGCACCAGGCCGGGGTCCATGAGGGGCCACTAAACACCAGCTTTGAAGAACACAAGCTGGCATCTACCCCAATCCTTATCTGCAGCCCTATTTTCCACTCCTAAACTATAAAACTACCTTGTATGGTCCCCCAAAGGAGGGCGCAGTCTTTAAGGCATTAGCCTGCTGTGGCCTCTTTGGCCTGGCAAAGC
Organism: Phacochoerus africanus; assembly: GCF_016906955.1. Taxonomy (NCBI): domain Eukaryota; kingdom Metazoa; phylum Chordata; class Mammalia; order Artiodactyla; family Suidae; genus Phacochoerus; species Phacochoerus africanus. Next base: position 139,855,880 of record NC_062558.1, read on the forward strand.
AATAAAGCTATTTTTTTTCTTCTTCACCCCAAACCATCTCTGCATTTCTACTCAGCACTGGTGGACAGAGCCTAAGTTTGGCCACACCCAGGCTCAGCATAGAAAAAAAGAGACAACCTCCCCCCCCCCAAACAAACCCCAAACCAAAAAAACTAGACAAAAGCCAAAATAGCGGGAAATCCTGCAAAATGTACGTGACACTGTCCTCTATATCAGTGGCATCTCTGGTGACCACTCCTTCTCACGGTCCTTCCTACTCCATTCTGAGCCCTGGCCCCAGGTGGAGGGTTAGCACACCTACTCCTGACACACGCACCCATGCGCACACGCACACCCCCCAACCCTGTGCGCTTTATTTTGCGTGTCCTCAAGCCTGTGTGACACCTCACTGGCCGCTTGACCTTCCCTGTGTCCACAGGTTTTGCTCGTTGTCCAGACTACGCACACCCATCCTCGGCATCTGGATAGCCCTCACATGGGACCTGGTTGTCACCATTCAGAAGTCAGGGGGCTACTAGTTTAGGCGTCTTGGCTCTAAAACAACCCAAATGTGCTTCTGATCGGGTTCTAACCAGTCTCGGTAAAGGACTGTCACACATCCCCGCAGGCCAGTCGCTGCACACGTGCACACACGCTGTCGCACATCCTTTCCACCCAGCGGCCACTGGCGCCAAAATCGCCTGGGCGCAGGACAAAGAGGATGGCTTCTTTCGGTAAATCCGAAGTCATGAACTCAGGGGGCCTTAATCAACACGACTAGGATAGACCCCGCTTACTGCATTTGGACGTCGATGCTTTCAACACTTCTCTCCTGATGGGAGCCAGGCGGCCAGGCGCCTGGACAGTGGGTGGCACTTCTAAGGGTCAAGCATCAGGCGGATCCAAGGGCCCCGATGTTGGCGACAGAAACTCCTGTCGAAGCTGTTGACTCTAGGCCCTGATACATGCTGCTCCCCGACTGCTGCGGGGGGTTCAGAAGACTCTGCCCTAAGGGACACCTCCCCTCCCCTCCCCTCTGCTGCGCAGGTGGGGCTGATCGGAAGCTGCAGAGAAGCCAGCGTTGTGCAGAACAAGCTGAGAGTGACATTTAGTAGCAGAAGGTCGCCTGTTCCGAGTGAAAGGAGGAATGGTGATTAGCTGATGAAACAGCCGGAGGCGCTGACCCTTCAACGTGGAGTAACCCCAACCTACATCTCCCAGAAGCACAGTCTTCAAATGATTTGCAGGAGAAGCAAACAGCCCTTTGAAGAGAACACGGGAAGGACCCTCTCCCTGGATCCCCGCCCGCCAGCCGACCGGCTCGCGTGAGCTGACAGCCTTTGCCCACCAGGCTAAAACACCACGGTGTCCACCCCAGGGACAGCCGTCCATGTACGGTGACCTTTCAGGGACAACAGATGCGCTAAGTACACTAACTCTTCTCCTGAGAAGTGTGGGTGTTCTCAGCCAGCCATTCTATGGGTTTTTTTTCCCGTCATCAAAACGTTGCTTTTATAACCCGAAGTAAATTCTCGACATGTTGTGACTTTGGCCTTGAGCCTCGTTGCCCCCCTTGCTGGTCCAGCCCTCCTGCGCCCCCCACCCCCCGCCCCAGGGAACAGCCAGTGCCCTGAAACCTGCCTCGTGGCTTCTGCCCTCTCCTCATCGGCACCTGGGCAAAAGCTCTTCTCTGCAGACGACCAATTAAACTTTCGCCCACGTAAAGGCTGTGTTTACAAAGGCTTTGCCACCGCCCTGCAACAGGCTTGAATTTGCACAGCGAGAAAACTGATGATCCTGTAACGCCGGGCGTGCCCCCCCCCCCGCCCCCCCGAGGCCCACTGGTCAGTTTTCTCCAGAACAGGCACCCTGCTGTCCTCCTCCTCCTTGGAGGGTGACCTGTGACGGTGGGAGAGAGCCTGAGCCACAGCCACTCAGGCTTAGCCTGGTGGGACCGCCCCGGTCCCCCTGCCCCAGATGCAGGTCAGGATGCAGCCGAGGATGTGTTCACATCACTGGGCAGACAGCGCCTGCCTCTCAGCCACACGGGAGCCGCTCCCCAACACCTGGGCCCTGGACACAGAGGGAACAGGAGGGGTCTCTGTGCTCAGGACACATAAAAGCAAAGCCGCCAGCAGCCGGCGGGGGAGAGCGAGTCACCCACGGAGCAAAGCTCCCTGGCCCCATCTTGCTTCCTTACAAACAGCAGGGGGCGGCGGGGGGCAGTGGTCACCTCCAACATCCCTGAGAGGAGCAAGGATGCGGACCAGGCAGGGCCAGCCTGAGACAGAGGGGACGCCCCGGCCACACCGGGGCTGACCCCCATGGCCCTGTCCTGCCCTCCGTCCTCTCGGCCAGGCTCCCGGGACAGCTGGGCCCCACCTCAGGCTCTGAGCTGGCTGTCCCTCGCCGATGGCCATCCCACGGGGGCCCCATCACCACCCCTCCCTGTGGGTCCCATGGCTTCTAAACTCCCAGGGTCCTCCCTCAGGCCCCCAGGAAGCAAGCCTGGGACAGCCGTGGGCCCAGAGAAGGTTTGGGAGAGACCCCGGGACCAGTGGGGGGTGAGACAGAACAGGCAAGAGGCAGTGCAGAGTGGGCTGTCGGGCAGGGCTATGGGCAGGTGGGGTCAGGTTGCTGGGCCCCAAAGGGGTTAGAGAGGTCATAGGGTATAGGTCAGGGGTTGGGAAGCATTTTCTTTTTTTAAAATTAAATTTAATTAATTATTATTATTATTATTATTATTTTGCTTTTTAGGGCTGCACCTGCAGCATACGGAGGTTCCCAGGCTAGGGGCCAAATTGGAGCTACAGCTGCCAGCCTACACCACAGCCGCAGCAACGCCAGATCCAAGCCATGTCTGTGACCTACACCACAGCTCACGGCAACACCGGATCCTTAACTCACTGAGCAAGGCCAGGGATCGAACCCGCAGCCTCATGGTTCCTAGTTGGATTCATTTCCACTGTGCCATGTTGGGAATTCCTTTTTTTAAAAATTTTTATTTCTATAAATGGCCAGGCTAGCAGGCTGCAGGGTCTCTGCAACTGCTCAATTCTCTTCTGGGGTGAAAGCAGCCAGAGAGCACCCCTGACCGTGTCTTAATAAAACTTTATTTAAAAAAGCAGGTGGTGGGCTGGCTGGGCTCTGCAGCTGCAGTTCGCCGCCCCTGGTGTGGAATGTGCCTCAGCTTTCTCAGGAGGGACAAGGGGGCTGGGGGGGGGGTGCTTGGGACCCCCCCAAGACTGAGGGCCTCACCTCCCTGAACTTGCTTGCAGCCCCTTGGCCAGCCCAGGAGCCCCCCCCCCGCCCCCACCAAGCTAGCCCTTGGGCTGCCACTCGGACCCCCTGAACATGGAAATTCTCTCCATCACCCATCTAAGGATGTGACCCAGAGCTTGAGGTCCTCTCTCCAGCAGGCCTGGGGACGTCCCCGGCCTGAAGGACCACTGCCACTCTTTTGATGGGCAGACACCCCCACGAGTGCAGCTGCCGCAGTCTTTAAGTGTGAGATGCTGGGGCACCCCATAGTCCCCCAAAGACGTGTTCACCGTCCAACCCCCAGAACCTCGGATGGGATGTGACCTTATTTGGAAAAAGGGCTTTGCCAACAGAATTACTTACAGATCTCCAGAGGAGCTCGTGCTGGACTGGGTGGCCCTGAGGCCTGTGACGGTGTCGGTAAAAGAAACACAGACGCCAAGGAGGTGGCCCATGAGGCTGGAGACAGAGATCCGGGTGGGGTCACAGGCCCAGGAGCCGCCTGGAGCCGCCTGGAGCTGGGGTGCTGGGCGAGGGGTGGTAGGGGGACTCCCTGGAGCCCCCGGGGGGCCCACAGCCCCGCCAGCACCTCGATGTCAACTTACAGCCTCCAGACTGTGAGAGAGAAAGTGCCGGACTGTGCTGATGGCCTCGCAGCCCCAGGAGGTGGAGACAGGGCCAGGTGCGGCTGTGTCCGCAGGTCTCACCGCCTCTCAGCTCCTCCATCGGGACGGAGCCCCGGGTGCCCGGCCGAGAATCCACTCCCAGGTCCCCACCGAAGGCGCCCCAGCCGTGAGCCATGGCCCGTCGGGCCCACGGACTTCCCACAGATTCTCCCCTCAGCAGTGAGGCTAACCTTTCCCTCGCTTCCTCTCACCTTCCATCTTTCTGAGCAGGTTCACCAAAACCTGTGTAAAGAGATTTGCAACTTTTTGTTACTTTAGTTTTATTTGAGCCTATCTGGGCAGGAGTTCAGGGGAGAAAATGACCCTAAAATAATTCTACCTACACACCCGAAGGGACCTTCTGATGTGGCGACTGAACGAGGCAGGAGAGACTCTGCTGGACCGAGCATCTCGGAGGGAAAACCATGAAGCCTCCACGTCCATCTCCGGCCCGGTGGTAAACGGCACGAGGCTATTTCTGAGATGAAGGCAGGAAATCAGATAACCGACACCTGTAAATGCTGCTGGAATTACTTTTCCCGATTGTGTGTTTCCCAAGAAGCAGGAGGAAAGTCCATTTCACCACAGGTCACGGACGACCAGATGCGGACGCTGCCCCGAGCCTCCCAGATGCCTGCTGGGCACCAGGTGGACCGCCCCCCATCCCCTTGCACAGACGCCCTCCGGAGCCCCAGTTGCTATGGCAACCTCCATCTCCAACTCCCCACGGGGAGCACGATCTGCTTGGGGCATCTTCAGCAGAACGACGAGCAAGAGCGCGTCTTCATTTGCGGCCTTTGCTTTGGGAGATTTTGAGGCCCTGGGGACTCTACTCATTCAGACACCTGCTCGATATGTCTGCATGAGACCCTTGGGAAGCAGATCTGCGTCCCTGGCCCTTGCCTGCTTGCTGCACTGGGCACCTTCCCACGTCTGTTCTGCTGCTTCTCCAGAGCTCTGAGGCCTCCAGCAAGGACTGGCCATTCCTCTGATCATTCTGTATCTCGCAGGCATTCATTCAATTCAGCACATTTCCTGAGTGTCTAAGACTTTGTTTATTCCTTCAACAAATGCTTATTTGTTGTGTCAGGCGCTATTGAAGGCTCCAGGGTTGTAGCTGTATATAAAAGACTACACTTGACGTCCCTACCCCAGGGCCTTTGCACTCCCCTCCCCTGAGGCTGCAGGGCTTCGGGCCCTCTCCCCACCCCACCCCCTTTCTTTAGAATTCCTAGTGCCTGCCTCTTGCTCAGTTCTCCTCAATAGTAGTCATCCCTAGGAAAGACCTGACAGCTTAGCTCTGGGGTGAAGAAGGGAACAGGTCAGAGCAGGACCATTCTGGGTGGGAGTGCAGGTCCAGGCAGGCTTGCCACGAGGGTGTGGAGGCTTCCTGGTGATCATGCGGGGACCACTTCAGTGGCAGAAACTGGGCGTGCCTCTCAGCCTGGTCTGGCTCAGGGTCCCAGTGCGAGGGGATTCGTGTCTGTCAAACACATCCAGGGGTTTTAACCCAGCACACCCTCCACACCGAGGCCCACCCGGGATTCCGAGTCCGGGGGAGGAAGGACAGGGGCTGGGGGTGGGGTCCTCTGAAGGACAGCCTTTCTGACCTCGCCTGAATGAGCTTCTCGGGGCTGCCACACACTGAAGGGCCTAAAACAACAGACATTTTTCATCTTCCTGTTCTGATGTCGGATGCGCAAGCCAGGTCTCCCTGGGCTGTGAGCAGGGTCTGGCAGGGCTGCGTTCCTTCTGCAGGCTGGGGGGAGAATCCACTGCTTTGCCTCTTCCGGCTTCTAGAAGGGCCGGCCTCTATGGGCTCTCAAAGCCGGCCACCCTCTCACACTGCTTCCTCCTGCTGGGAACTTAGTCTTAGACCCTGGTGACTACTTGGGGCTCCCCTGGCTCGGCTGGGGCAATCCCCGCTTTGCAAAAAAGGTTCTTAATCATATTTGCACCATTCGTCTTGCCAAATGTGGTGGGTTTGCAGGTTTTAGATATTCAGGCAAGGACATTTGGGGACACTCTGCCCCTGGACCTGCTTTCCCGTCCTGCCCTCAGATCAAGGGAAGCTTCCTCTCTCTTCTGCGCCAGGACATGTGTCCTTTGTGGGTGTCCTTCCCATGCTGGGTTCCCTGGAAAATCACCAGGATGCTTTCATGCCTGATTCCTTCAACGTCAGGCCGTCCTGGTTCTGGGTGACTTAGCCCCAGGAATTCTTAGGGACCCTTTTCTCTCAGTGAAACCTGGCTTCTAAAACTCAAAAGTGGTGGTGGATACACGCATTACACACCTGTCCAATCCCGCAGAGAACACGGCAGCAAGAGTGACCCTGGATGTAAACGAGGGACCCCGGGTGACGACGTGTCTGTCCACCGCAGCTCCCTGGTGGAAACTCACAGCCCGGTATGGTGGGGCTGTTGCTGGCGGGGGAGACTGAGCCTGTGGGGGCAGAGAATGGGCAGTGCTCTCAGCCTTCCATTTGGCTTTGCCGTGAACCTAGAATTGCTTGAAAGAAAGTTTGTTAATTAAAAAGTAAAAAGGGGAGTTCCCATCATGGCTCAGTGGTTAACAAACCTGACCAGGATCCATGAGGATGCAGGTTTGATCCCTGGCTTTGATCAGTGGGTTAAGGCTCCGGCGTTGCCGTGAGCTGTGGTGTAGGTTGAAGACGTGGCTGGGATCCTGCATTGCTGTGGCTGTGGCTATGGTGTGGGCCGGCAGCTGCCGCTCCGATTAGACCCTTAGCCTGGGAATCTCCATGTGCCTTGGGTGGGGCTCTAAAAAGACAAAAGACATCAATCGATCGATCAATCAATCAATCAATCAATCAAGGAAAAGGGCTTGTTGTCAGAGCTTTGTCATATTCTTGATTTTTTAAAAATGCTTTTAACCCTCAGACCTGACTATTCGTTCTGGGTGGCCATCTCCCCTGGATCAGCACATATGTTTTGCACGTACGATCCAGGAAAGTCAGGACGTTTCTGGCAATAAAGACACTTTAACGTTCAAGGCAGGTCGTCCCTACGGTCTCCCCCGCAGAAGCCACCTGACAGACCACAGACTGGTCCTTGGCGTCCTCAGGTGCCCATGCCACCCACGAGGAGCTCCTCAGTTGTGACACTGGGGACGTCTCTGCAGCTGTGCGTCTACGTTCAGTCTCCAACATCTTGTCTTTACTGCGTGGAGTTGGCTGTCTAGTAAGAGTTCTAGCTCAAGATGTGGTCATTTCTCATTCCTGTCCTTGCAAATAAACTAGAACATTCACGGCTGCCTGCAGGAGAGCAGCACTGAATAGGTCCTGGCTGAATTGCCTCTAAAGTGGGTCAGCAGAAGTCCTGCAGCAGAGCCGTGATCAGGTTCAGAATTGGTTTCCAGGCGATGCTCAACTGAGTTGGAGGAGAAGGGACTTGGCATGTGGTGCCCGAGCCGAGTCCAGCCCTCTCCATCCTTCTACAGAAGCCTGCGTGCACGAGACCACACCTGCTCCGGAAAGAGGAAGCCTTCAGCAAGCGCACACGTGCAAGTGTCCACACCGCCTGCCCATGGCCATGGCTGCAGGGTGAGGCTCAGGGCAGAGGTGGACAGGAGAGGGGACAAAGACACAGGACCTCCATTCTTCACGTCAGCTGGAAAGGCTGCCACTTCACACAGCAGCACGCCCGATGACATGCCTGCCACATGGGAACGTGGGGTCTGTGCCCCCACCCCTGTCTGTCCATCTCCCAAGAGGCCATCAGTGGCTGCGAGGCCGACGCCATGGAGATGCCCCCAGGAGAGTTCAGACCTGGCACCCAGCTGTTTCCAGATTCATTCTGTGCCCCCCGCCCCCTACCCTGCGTGACACAGTGGTTTGTCCCAAGCGACAGAACTCCCAGGCCGGAGAAGTTCTAACCGCAGGCTGGTTTCCAGGGCCTGGCCGAGCGCCAGGAGGGGAGAGATTTGCACGGCGTGGCTACAGGAAGACCACAACTCTGATCGGAAAATTGTGAAAGTAGCTTTAAAACGGCATTGCTGACACAGCGACAAACTAGCCAGGCCAGGATTCCTTCTCAGACAAGGAAACCACTGCAGTCCTTTCTCCGGCGCAGACGAACTTGCCTTTTGTAACAGTCTTGATCGCTGGCCCTGGAATGGGAGAAGACATCCGAGAACGCGGTCAGGCATCGCAGGGGTGCGAGCCGATGCACACGCCGCACATTCGCTTCTAAAATCACGCAGATGCTGACTTCTTACCTCAACGTCGTTCTTTCTTTCTTTTTTTTTTTTTTGTCTTTTGTCTTTTGTCTTTTGTTGTTGTTGCTATTTCTTGAGCCGCTCCCGCGGCATATGGAGGTTCCCAGGCTAGGGGTCGAATCGGAGCTGCAGCCACCGGCCTACGCCAGAGCCACAGCAACGCGGGATCCCAGCCGCGTCTGCCACCTACACCACAGCTCATGGCAACGCCAGATCGTTAACCCACTGAGCAAGGGCAGGGACCGAACCCGCACCCTCATGGTTCCTAGTCGGATTCGTTAACCACTGCGCCACGACGGGAACTCCAGCTCAACGTTGTTCTTTTTGTAAGAAAAGCAGTGGATTCTCCATTGATGGTCCACGCTCCATCCTTTGCTCCCTTTTCAACTAAAACACGATCTTTTTACAGCAGTAAGATCAGGAAGTGACCTTGACAGAAGGGCCAGGGCCACAGATTTGGGGACCTGCCAGGTCCACTGGACGTTTTGGAGTACGAGGGGCACGTGGCCGGGATGAACAGCCCTCGGCCCAGCCTGCCGCGGGCTCTCGGCCTCTCTTGGTGATTTACGGGCGCTCTGCTGCCTGGGTGTTGTCTGCTTTCATTCCTCAAGCCAGCAGCTCTTCTTCTCATAAATTAGATCAAAGCGGCTTTCAGGGGGTGCTGAGAGCTGCCGAGGGCTGATGGTTCTCTTTGGAATTGCCTGACTTACTTTCCTAAAATCGAGCGCCGTGCATCAAGCCAAGACTGGTGTGCAGAAATGCCCCCGGGGGCGTCCCTGGCGGCTCCCTCTCCTCATCAGGACTTAGAGTCAGTCGATAGGTTTCCAAGCAGATGATGATTCTAACACAGATTAGCATTTGCAGAGATGAACAGACTCGCAGGAGAGAACTTCAAGTCCACAGGGCTCAGACTGGATGTAGCCAGCTTTTCTGGATACATGTGGAGTGTCCCTCAAAACAGGCTTATCTTTTAATTTGTTTGAAGAAAATCGGCACGGCCTTCCCTTTGTGTGTCTATGTGCGAACTACCTCTTCTTAGGAGGACGTGAGTCACACTGGATCAGGGCCGCCCTAGTGACTTCATTTTACCTGAATCACCGCTTTCAAGACCTAATCTCTGACTGCAGCCCCTCAAGGTTAGGGCTTCAGCTTTGCAGGGGCGGAGGGGGTGGGGCACAGTTCAGCCTTCATAGCAGGCGGCCAGGTTAACTTCCTCTACAAGGAAGGCAAATCTTTTCCTACTGAAACGGCCCACTCTCTGCCAGCTTGCTGACACAGAGCTGGGTGGCACACTAACTGGGACCTTTTTCTATCAGCCTCAGAAGAGATACAGCACTTCTGTTCTGGCAACAACAGATACGCTGTAATAACCCTCCTGCTGGAAACAATTATAAAATAGAGAGAGAGTGCCTGTGCGTGTGTGCATGCGTGCGTGCATGCGTGTGTGTGTGTGTGTGTGTGTGAGATCGCGCACATGGGTAAGCACTTAATTCCTAGGGAGTGATGGGGACCAGTTGATGCAGGTGGACTTAAGGGGGTGTGACCCCTGACAGGAGGCAAGCACAGCAGGTGTCCTAGGTTCCCGGGTAATTTCCCAAGAATGTGTTTTGTCCCAAAGGATGGAGTCCGGGACGGGGAGAGGGAATCAGGGTGTAGGGAGAGGTCCCAGCAGAAAGCAAGCTCTTTCTAGGCTGAGGAGACATCCGTAGAGTTTAGGAATAACAGAGGCTGAAAATTAAGGTGCTAAACCCCAGAGGGAGGGGACCTCAGAGAATGAGCTAGAAAATCCACAAACACCTGGCCAGCTGTGGGCTAACTCCTGAGCTGTATGTGTACAAAATTTGATATCCAATAAAAAAAATTACAAGTCTTGCTAAAAATCAGTACTGAATAACAAAGAAAATCAACAGATATTAGAAAGAGACCCACAGAGATTCAGATTTTGGACTTGTCAGACAGAACTTTAAAAAGTTGTGATTAATACAATTAAGAATAAAGAGGAAAGGGCAGAAACTTTTATCAGGCACCTAATAATCATTAAAAAACTAAAGAGATGGGGAGTTCCTGTCGTGGTGTGGCAGAAACGAATCCGACTAGGAACCATGAGGTGTGGGTTCGATCGCTGGCCTGGCTCAGTGGGTTAAGGATCCGGCATTGCCGTGAGCTGTGGTGTAGGTTGCAGACGTGGCTCGGATCTGGTGTGGCTGTGGCTGTGGCGTAGGCCAGTGGCTGCAGCTCTGACTGGACTCCTAGCCTGGGAACCTCCATATGCTGAGGGTGTGGCCCTGAAAAGACAAACGACAAAAAAATAAAAATAAAAATACAGAGAAATGGTAGCACTAACATGACCAAAACTTTTATTAATAATTGAACAAATGATTTTAGCAGGAGATTAGGCACTTCCTAATGAAGTTAGTGAAACATGGTAACTCACTTGGAATTAATCAGTGTGATGTACAAAGAGGAAAAAGAACAGAAGATGTAAAGAGAGAGGGTAAGACATGGGGGGCAGAGCAAAAGAGCCTCATCTGGGTGTGTCAGAGTCCCCAAAGGAAAGTGGGAAGAGTGTTAAGACGGAAGCATAATCTTGAAAATTCTGGCTGTCGCAGTTCCTGTCGTGGTGCGGCAGAAACGAACCTGACTAGGAACCATGAGGCTGCGGGTTTGATCCCTGGCCTTGCTCAGTGGGTTAAGGATCCGGCGTTGCCGTGAGCTGTGGTGTAGGTCACAGGCGTGGCTCAGATCCTGCGTTGCTGTGGCTGTGGTGCAGGCTGGCAGCTGTAACTTCGATTTGAACCCTAGCCTGGGAACCTCCATATGCCACGGGTGTGGCCTAAAAAGACCAGAAACTAAAATGCGATAAAATAAAATTCTGGCTGCCAATTTCCCAGAACTAATGCTGTGTTTCAGCTCAAGCTGCCGTAACAGAGTGTCACAGATGGCACGGCTTAAGCCGCAGAAGGTTATCTTCTCACAGTTCTGGAGGGGGCGTCCGAGGTCAAGATTCCAGCAGATGGATTTCTCCTGAGACCTCTCTCCTTGGCTCGCAGACAAGGCCTTCTGTGCCCTCTCGCAGAGAGGCTCTGGTCTCTCTTCCCCGTCTTCTGTGGGAACAGCACCCCAGCCCCGTGACTCCATTTACCCGTATTTACCTCCTTGGGGGCCACACACCCCCGCCGTCACATTCGGGTTGGGGCGTCACCTTCAGAATGTTGGGGGACCACGATTCAGTCCATAACACAGGCCTGAACGAATGAAAATATCATGTCATCGATGTACCGACACCTTCCAAATCCAAAGCGAGAGAAACACAAAGAAAACCCCACTTAGGCAAATTATGGTTAAATAAATCTTTGCTGGAAAATGAAGATGAGAAGACATGAAAAGCAAAATAAAGAATATATTAAAAGGGAAAAATAATCCCTCCCTTCACGGGAGAGGCAAGACCGAAAACTGACTTTCAGAAATGAGATTCAGGAAAAAATGGGGTAAGACCATTTAGGGAAGTTTCTGGATGTGATTTCAAAAATAAGAGTGTAAGAGTAATAATTTCTCCCCACCTCCATTTGACCCCAATTCACCAGTTATTTCCGTTTCTCCACTTACCTTTGGTGCATCTTCTCTTTCCATGATTGTACATAACTCGAATCCTATGTATACGTCCATACGTGTGACTATTTAGAATAGGTATTCATACATCTTCCCCTTTAGAAGCGATTTGCAGACACGTTCCTCTTTCACTCCTAAACGCTTTGGTGTGAATTTCCTCAGAACAAGGTCATTCTGTTACAGAGCCCCAGTAAATTTTTCAAAGTTAGGACATTTTGCATTGACATGTTATCAAACGTGAAATCCTTCCTGAAAGTTCCTCCGCTCTGCCGCCTGGGACCCGAGCTTCCGGCATCTGGTCCCTCCCAGTCTAGGTCGGTCCCTCTTGGTGTCACATTTCATCGTTTTGATGTCTTTGAAGCGGTTGGAAAGTTATTTCATAAGACGTTCCATGTGGGTTTGTCTGCCGTCTCCTCCTCGTGATTAGATTCAGTTTGCTTTTCTTGATAGAAATGGCGTGAGAAAGATTTTAAGTGCTGGCAAGCGAATCCAGCAGATGAGGGGCTGTTCGCACCTCAACTCGAATTCAAAGACAAAGGGTTTTCCCCAGTGTCCGCCCCCCCCCTTATCTGTAACTCCTCTGCGCCACCGTGAGAAACCCGGCCCATCTTCGCCCTCAGTGTACTCGCTTATTCACACAGCCCTAGGCTTGAAGGAACCCACACTGGAAGCACACACCTCGCCCCTGAGAAAACAAACTCACCAACTTGATTTCAGCATCTGTTTACAGTCTCTTTTTGGTCTTTCCAATCCGTTACCTCATCAAATTATTACGTTCAAGGGTTCCTGGCTTAGTGCTCCCCTCTGGTGATCTGTGTTATTTCATTGATGCAGTTGTGTTAATTAATCCTATTTCAGGGATTTTGAGTGTGTGAAATCTTAATATGGTTCCAAAATTCAAACAAAAGGTAATGTTCAAAGAAGCGCCTCCTCAACCCTGTAACCTCATCACCCCACACGCCTGCAGGGGACGAATCTCAGCTGTTTCCGGTTTATTCTCCCTGTGTTTGTTTGTGCAAAACTAAACCGATATATATTCTCATTTCTTCTTTCTACAAACCATATATGCATGCTCTTCTGTCCTTTGCACCTGCTCTTATCAATACGTCCGTTGTGTCCGTGAGTAGGGATGTGCCCTTTATCTTTTTTACACCCACCCACTGCTCCCCGTGGGTCTGCCTGCAACTCTCTGGTGACCCCATGTGTCTGGTCATTGATGACAGAGGCAGGCTGACCTCTATCAAGGTCAGAGAGTCAGCATTCGAGGCGCACAGGTTTCGGGGTCTCAGTTGCCTTTATTCGGTTTCCGTTGCTCTGTCGTTGGAAGCTGCCATAGGTGAGCTAGTAGGTGTGACTATCCAGTACAACTTTAGCATAAAAGCTGGCAGCTGGTACTTAGTTTTCCCAAGCCCTGGTGTAAGAGATTATTAGTTTGCAATCACAAACAACGCTGCCATGAATAACTTCGTTAATTTGCATTTTTGCCTTGTTTTAGGGACAGTTTCTGGGTTAGTTCGTGGAGGTAGGATTGCTGGGTGGGAGACAAGTACAAAGAAGTTCTGACACCGCCCCTCCTTGAGAAGGTGTCTGTGTCCTGCCCACCAGCAATACACGGAAATGCCTACCCCATGGCCTGGTCCTCAGAAAGTGCTGGCAAGTTTTTCCACTTTGATAATTTAATGGGTGTGAGATGATCTTGCAGTGTGGTTTTATTGGCATTCCTCTAATGTTGGGGAGATTATTATTATTTTTTTTTTTTGGCTGCACCCATGGCTTATGGAAGTTCCCAGACCAGAGGTCCAATCAGACCTGCAGCTGTGGGCCGGCACCACAACCACAGGAACACTGGATCTGAGCCAAGTCTGTGACGTACACCACAGCTCATGGCAGCACTGGATCCTTTAATCCGCTGATCGAGGCCAGAGATCAATCCCGAATCCTCATGGATACCAGTCTAGTTCGTTACCTCTGAGCCACAACCGGAACTCCCCCCAAAAGGATTTCGTTTAAATTTTTATACACAGGAAAATTTTGCAGCCTTGGGAATGTCTACTTTTTAAAGTTTTTGTGTAATTTCCTTGTGAAATTAACAGTATCTCATTTTTTCCCAGGTATTTCCTCCATAATTTTCTAACTTCTATAGGAATTATTCTATTTAAACCTTCTAGTAAGGGTCAATTTTGGAGAACTTTATTTTTATAGGAAATTATAGATTTCATTGACATTTTCAAATTTATTTGCATAGAGTTCTGTACATAATCTCTTATGATGGTTTTTATGTTTTTATATGTAAAAATATATACATAATACACCATTTTACTCTCAATCAAGGTAGCTAGCTATTTGTTTACACTGATATGTTGATTTTTGGCGGGGAAAATCCAGGTTTTGATTATTAATTTGAGCTGCTGTTTTTCTCTTATTTGCTACGTTCATTTTTGCTTTTATCTTTGTTGGATTTTTGGTGATTTATTTCGGTTTACTTTTTTCGCCCCCTGGCTTTTTCATTTATTTTTGTTTATCTTGACATAGGGATTTAAGGCTACAGAGTTTCCTCTGACTATTGCTTTCAGTGAATTCCAAAACCATTATCACAGTTTTTTAGAAATTCTGTAACTTCAGTTTGCTTTTCCTCTTTTAACTAGGAGTTGTTTGAAGGTTTGGTTTTTAAATTTCCACGCTGCATAAAACTTGTGTTTTTTAGTTTAATTATTAGTTTCTGGTTTCATTGGATTGGGATCAGATAAGCTTCTTTGTGATTTTTCCACTTTATGGACTGTATTGATATTTTCTTTGTGCCCTAGTAAGTGGTCAATTCTAGTGGAAGCTCCATGTGGGCTAAGGGGCGAATTTCAACTAGTTCCAGAAGACCTTGCTTATTGATGATGCTGCTAGTGTTTTCTAGCTCCTCATTGATTCTTGTCCAATTCTCTATTCTCTCTTTTATGGAGATATTTACTATATTATTTTCAGCAGAGTTATTTGTAACCGATATGTATTGATTGTGAATTGTGGTCATAGTGTTAAAACTCTTAGGATCAGAGCCTCTGCTTTCCCCCTGCTGTCATTAGCCTGGACTTACTCTGTCTTCCTCCATATTTCAGCCTTTTAAAAAATTTTTTTTCCTTTATAATGATTTTTATTTTTTCCATTATAGCTGGTTTACAGTGTTCTGTCAATTTTCTACTGTACAGCAAGGTGACCCAGTTACACATGCATGTATACATTCTTTTTTCTCACATTATCATGCTCCATCATAAGTGACTAGACATAGTTCCCACTGCAGTACAGCAGGATCTCATTGCTTATCCACTCCAAAGGCAACAGTTTGCATCTATTAACCCCAGATTCTCAGTCCGTCCCACTCTCTCCCCCTCCCCTTTGGCAAGCCTTTTGAAATCACTGTGTTTTTAGACCTGACGTAAGCATGCAGCATACAGTTGAGTCTCGCTTTCTGAAACGAATCAGAAGTCATTTTAAGAGGTCAAACTCATTCCTGTTACGTATGGCTGTGATGGGTTCGACTGCCATTCCATCACTTCGTGCCCTTACCGCTAGAGTTATTTGTGCATAGTTGCTCTTTTCTTTCCTTCTGCATTGTGTTTTCTCCATTCACTTATTTTACTCTCTCTCTCCCTCTCGTCTTTACATTGGCTGCGTTTTGTTCCAGCTGTGTTGCATCTTTGTACTTAGGCATTTCAACGTTTCCTTGGTTGTGTTTGTTCTTACTTAGTATTTTTCTACCTTAAAAATAAATCAGTTTGGGGAGTTCCCTGGTGGCTCAGAAGGTGGAGGATCCAGTGCTGTATCTGCTGTGGCTTGGGTTTGATCCCTGGCCTGGGGAACCTCTGTGTGCCATGGGCAGGACCGAAAAAAGAAGAAGTCAGTCTGGGTGGCCACATCCTTGACCGTCCTGTGCTCCACGCCACCATCAACAGGCTCACTCTCCTGTCCTTCTTCTCGTCTAAGTTTTGCTTTCCTTTTTAGTTTTCATGGTTTCTGTTTTGCCAAAGTAAGCCGTCCTTATGTATTCTTCTTCTGCTCTCATCTCCACGCCATGAGTTAAGTCTTAACTATTCAGTCAAGAATGTTAAATAGCGACCTTCGTTCTTCAGTCACAGCTTGGATGGGTGATGTTTTTCCTTCAGGGAACTCCTCAAGAAGGGCTCGTGAAAACAGTGGTCCCGTGACCTTCCAGGATCAAAGTTGCTGTTCCAGCCCTGGCATTAGTTGTCTGTGTATAAAACCCTCGGTTCACTCATTCTTCCCTCGTATTTATCGGAATGGTTCCCTGTCATCACCTTGAGATGTCTGAGGCCAGACTCATTTTACCTTCCCTTGTAGGTTCTTTTTATATATTTTCCTTGAGGTCCAGAGATTTTTCTAAGCCTTTAAAGGGTAATGGTTTTACCAGGCTCAGATCTTAAAGTTGATCATTCTGGGTCAATTTTCTCTGGTCCCTGCAGGCCCCGGCAAGATGCAGACTTGTATCTTCTTTTATTTCTGTGAAGTATCCACAAAGTATAGGTTTGCCTATTAGCTCTGATCCACTTTTTTTTGGGCGGGGGAACACTCCAATTATACATGGATTTGGTTTTATTTTTTCTGTTCTCCATTTCAACCACTTTTCTTTAACCCTTTTTATGTCTTTCTTTCTTTTGTTTTTATTCTCCTAACTATTCTGACTTTCTTCTATGACTTTTTTTTTTTTTGTCTTTTCGCCACTTCTTGGGCCACTCCCGAGGCATATGGAGGTTCCCAGGCTAGGGGTCAAATCAGAGCTGTACCCACTGGCCTATGCCACAGCCACAGCAACGCAGGATCCTTAACCCACTGAGCAAGGCCAGGATCGAACCTGCAACCTCATGGTTCCTAGTTGGATTCGTTAACCACTGAGCCACGTTGGGAACTCTTCTTCTGTGACTTTTAATAAATTTATACTTAAATATATTCTCACTCAGACCATTTATAACTTTGCTTTTGTTTCTGATATGACAGTATCTTTTTCTTCCATTTTTCCCCCATGTTCAGTAAATTCTCATTTTATTTCTTCTAGTTTTTGTTTATTTTTAAAATCTTAATGTCTGCATTTCTGATATCCCCAAATGCTTATGGGGAGGTATTTAATTTAACATACTTTGGAGTGTTATTTTAGTTTTATTCTGCATTTTTTTTTTTGGTGGTGAGTTCATCAGTTTAAATGCTTTGACTTAAAATTTCTGCTTAATCTTGCATTTCCTTTATACGGATAAATACTTCTTAAGTTTATCCTTATTGGAATAGTTTGGAGAATACTGCAAGTTTTATATTTTAAGAGAAACTTCCGTCATTGTATCAAAATGTAGCTCCTCTAATGGAGTTTTAGGGGGTAACAGGTGGAAGTGATGTTGTGGCTGTTTGTGTTTGGGGATTGATTCTTTATTTTTTATTTTTTTGGGGGGGAATCTATTTTATTTCGCAGAAACCCACATTTTCCCTGCTTGCTTTGCCCTTTCTCCTTCCACCACCCAATGTTCAAAAAGAGTCTTTCCTTCAATTTTCAGCCTCTTCTTCCCCAGGAGTGATGCCTTTCTGAGTCCTGCTTAATTGAACAACCTTCCCTACAGTCAGTGCACTGATCTGATAAGATTTTTTTTTTCTGGAATGTTTGCACTTAAGGTGGGTTTCCCATGTTCAGAGCCATTTCAGATACATTTTGGGCCCCTGGATTTCCTTTCATTTATGTGCATTTTCATCAAATCCTGCTAGGTTCCCCCAAACGCTTGTAGCGCAGGCTCAAGGGAGTGTGTCTCCACTATGCCCCGCTCTTTAATTTTCAGCATTTGAAGTGTTATTTAACTTTTTATTATGCAGAAGATGTTTTGTTTCTTTTTGTTTTTCTGCACACTGTTTTTGAGGCTGTGTGGAGTGCCTCAGAGTCAGGTGGCCTGGCAAGGCTGGAACAACATCCAGAAGGAGCTGGGAAAAGCCCTCCAACCAAGACACTCATGTGGCGTCTTGTTCAGAGAGGAAGGCGCAAAAATGGGAAGCAACAGGCGTCCTTGAAGAGGCGGACAACAAGCGGGTCTGGCGTGTTTGCCTGTGGGACCTCTCTGGGCAATACCGACAATGAGATGCTGGTTCAGCAGCGCTGACCCCAAAGCAGTGCGGGAGCGCCGGCAGCCAGACACACGAGTACGTGCTCTGTGGTCCCACTGATGTGACATTCTAGAGCAGATAAAACCAACAGGGCCACAGAAAGCAGATTGGGCTTGTCTGGGGCTGAGTGTGTGGGAGCCTAAATCAAATGTGAGGGACGTTGGGGGCTCCGTATCTGATTGTGCGGGTGGGTACATGGATGTAACTTCTGCCAAAACTCACTCAACACTTCACTTAATATAGCTGCATTTTATAACCTGCAAAGTATACCTTGAAGTTAATTCTTTAAAAAGGAAGAGATGCCTTCAGAAAAACAAAAGCTAGGAGTTGCCGTTGTGGCTCAGTGGAAATGAATCCAACTAGGAGGCATGAGGTTGCAGGTTTGATCCCTGGCCCCGCTCAGTGGGTTAAGGATCTGGTGTGGCTGTGAGCTGTGGTGTAGGCCGGCAGCTGCAGCTCTGATTCAACCCCTGGCCTGGGAACCTCCATATGCCACGAGTGCGGCCCTAAAAAGCAAACAAAACAAAACAAAACAGAAGCTAGAAGAACAGATTTCTGTGAGAACTGCACCCCAAGGTCCCCTGCACGGAAAGGGGAGCTCTTGAGTCAGAGGAATTGTCTCAGATGGAGCCATGTGTGAGGAATAAAGGGCCTTGCTCCTGGGCCTTGGTCTCCCTCCCCTCCTGCCTCCCCATCCACCGCGGAGGCAAGCCTTCCACACACAGACCCTCCCTCCGTCAGAGCAGGACCCGGGACGAGACCCGAGGGGATGGGGGCTTCCCCCGGAGCATCGGGGCAGGGGGCGCCCACACCATCCATCCCCACAGCCTACAAGGCTCGGCCGCAATTGAGAGGCTGGTGGCACTCTGCAGGTGGCTCATGTTTTCTCACTGCAGGGCATTTTCGTTGTGCTCCATGAAGGAGCCAGCCCCGCATCCGGCCCGGACGCGGTCTAACTGCGATGGTGCAGGTGCTGGTCCTCCAGCTCGCGGCTGCCAGGGATTCGTAGCTGTACAGCCTCTCGAGATGTCTATTTGACAGTAATTCTGAAAACCCAGAGATGACTAAAAATAGAGCTCTCAGGAACGGGAAACCTGTGATACCAGGGCGTGTGGCGAACACTGATAATAAACACCTCCAAGAATTACACTCACGGAACAGAATGTTTTATAAACCTTGACAATAACAATCAAGATAATAACACCAGCTCTGGCGAAAAGGGAAAGAGGTGAGAAGTGAGTGGGTAAAATTCTATGCCTTTTAAATCTCTTCTCCCAGGAAAGTCAGTCAATCATTACTGAATAAAATGGAAACTTTACCTAAACAAAGGACTGAAGCCTCAGGATTTTTTTTATAATGTTCGCACTTTTTAAAATCTCAGAGGGATCTTGTATGAATAAAATATAAAGAAATATTTCTAAAAATCAGCCATCTCCTCAGCTTTACTTCTGTCATTTTTGGTTTAATTCTAGTAAAATCGACTTAATATACTAGTTAAACAGCATCGTATACTATGAGTCTGTTAATAGTAAAATGTCACTTTTCCATACATTTAGTTTCTATTCTGTCTGTATCTGGGTTAAAAAGCCTGCCTTGATGCTACTATAACATTAATAAAGGGTGTGATTAGGACGTAAGATTTGGGGGGTGCTTTTTGGAAGAGCACTCTCCTGCATTTTCATTGGTTTATAACTGCGATTATGTGATGCTAATGGTGGTGACGATGCCATCAGCTGGTCTTTCTTGGGTGCTTTTTAGGTTCCAGCCGATGGTCTTGGTCCTTGGCATCTTTTAACAGCCTTCATCCTCACAACAACCCCGTGAGGGGAAACCCCAACTTACAGATTACCCATCAAGGAGCAGGAAGTTTATGTCACTTGCCCAAGGTCACTGGCAGAGCCCGGCATCCTGGCTCTGAAGCCCATGCCTCTCCCTGCAGGTGGAATTTTTATACTGTATACCAGTGCATAGCGGTGTATACTAGTTTTATACTAGTTGGAGGGTGGTAGGGGCAAACACCACCAGCTACTAAATAGGTATAACTTAATATGAAGTCGTTAACTAGGTGACTGACAAATAGAAGATGCTGAAGACTCACAGAGGCAGTAACTCCTGAAGCTGCTGCCAGAAGAGGAGAAAGGGAGAGGACCGGGTGATTAAAACTTTGAACTGAGGGAGTTCCCACTGTGGCTCAGCGGGTTAAGGACCTGACCTAGTCTCTGTGAAAGTGCAGGTTCAATCCCTGGCTTTACTCGGTAGATTTGGGATCTGGGGTTGCTGTGGCTGAGGTGTTAGCCTGGCAGCTACAGCTCCAATTTGACCCTTAGTCCAGGAACTTCCATGTGCCGCAGGAGCAGCTCTAAAAAGACAGAAACAAAAGCAAAACCACTTAGACCAGGGTTCATAGGAACCACCCTAGAGTAGTAATAGGAAGCGAGCAATAAGAAAACAGGGGGGCGTGATCCCCTTCCTCGTGTCTCAGCCCAGCCATCTCTCTGGCATCTCCTCCTGGCAGAGCCGAATATGGAGCCTGCTGGAGAATCAGAAACGTGGTGTGCAGAATGTGGCTGCAGCATCACAAAGCAGAGGATAGGAGAGTGAATTTGCAGCTGGGAGATGGCTGTGTGATGGCCGGCACAGTGCAGCCTTTTAGGTGCTGTGAGTCCATACACTCTCGTCACCTGGGCACTTCCATAGGGTGCCAACATGGTCCTAACGAGATCCAGCCCTTCTCCACTCAAACACGAGCACTCTCATTCTACCCCCTCCACCCCCCAGACCCAACCCATCAAACTCTGCTCATCTCTGAGACAGGCACGCTGCCCATCTGGGCTGATGGTCAACACCCCTGGGCATCTGGTTACCTAGAAAACCCAGGGTAAAGGGGCTCTCCCAGGAAATTTGTATAAGTAATAAGGGTCGAGAGGAGAGAAGAACAGAGACGCCATCTGCGCATGCAGCTGTCAGCCTGGGGACGACAGCTGACACTTCCAGCTTCATTCTCAGGGATCGGAATGGAGCCACAGGGAAAGTAGGGTGGGGAGGTGAACAGGGTTGTTTTTCCTCCAGGCAATAAGGGGGGAAGAAACCTACAGGCAGAAGTAAGCCCCTTCCCCAACCAGGTGCCTTTCCTACAACAACACGGACCTCCAATCACAGGTTGTTACCTGCCAGGTGCTAAGGGTCCCTGAGCAGGGGGAGGTTCTGCGAGGAAGGGGTGGCAGTGCTGGGGTGTCTCTTCGATGTGGGGGAGGCAGTAGGTGAGGAGGGAGCCTTCAGCTGTGTGGCTGCGATGACGACAGTGATGGCAGCTATAGAGGGTCAGGGTCAAGTCCACTGCCAGCCGAGCGGGCCACTGAATACAAGCCAGTGGGTTTGGTCCCGGCTCCGGGCCCTGGCAGCTGGCTGCTCCCCTTGGCGCTGAGAGCTTGGAGGGAAAACGAAGGGAGGTATGACAGGAGTGAAGGGGCCTTTGGCTCCCTGCTGCTGGGCACTGGCCAGAGCTCCTCTGCCTTCAATCTCCCGCAACTTCCTTCCTTCCTCCAGCCTCGCTACTCACGAGGGAGGGGCGGGGGGGGGGGGGAACGCCCAGACGGGGGCGCAGCAATGAATCGACTTGCCTTCCTTTGCATCCCAACTCAGGGGCCAGCGGCGTGATCGGGGACCAGTCACCGCAGCCCTCCGAGCCCTCCTGCCTCGGGCAGGGCTGCGGGAATACAAATGCCATGGATTTGTGTCCAGCTCTGGGGCTGGGGCTGCCAGCGTGGCCGTGTCCTGGTGAGAATGGCCTCCGGGCTGCAGGTGGCTGGTTTCCCCTGTGCCCTCCTACCTGGGTGCGGAGAGGCCAGAGGGCTCTGTGGGGTCCCTTAGAAGGGCCCTGACCCCATCCTGGGGGCTCCACCCTCATGACCTTTCACCTCCCAAAGGCACCCCCCCTTGAATCTACCACTGGGGTTAGGACTTCTACACAGGAAATTTAGGGGATGCGAACATTCCACCAGAAGGGCCCACAGTTTGGGGTTCTTCTGTTGACCAGCTCTGCTATGCCCTGGCCTGGTGCCTGGCTCTAGGGGTGGCCAGGCCATTTGCTCACTGGTAGAGTCATCATGGTGGCTTGTCTCTGAGTGTCACCAGTACTTCTGTTTGGTAACCTGGAGTCCATCACATGTCTTCAGGAAGGGGTCCCGAAGGTCCCAGGCCCCCAGTGTGTCTCGTCAGTGGGGCCACAGGATAACAGATGCCCAGTGTGTGACCAGGGCTGATGAACAGGGGGTGCCAGCTGACTGCCCCGTGAGTGGGTCTCGGACACTGCTCTCTAGGTCCAAGCTTTGCAACCCGGGCCAGTGTCAGGAAACGGAGTCAAATCCAGGAGGGCTAGAGGAGGAAGGGGCTGGGAGCCAGGCCAGAGGCCATCCAGCCCCTGCATCCCCGTGCACTGTTGTACCACCCCTGCACCTTCCATCTGCCCCACTGCCAGGCTGCCCCTCCTTCGAGGGACGTGACCCCACTCCCTGTTACCCAACCTCGCCCTCAGCTCAGTTCTTGCCTCTTCAACACATGCCCTGCCCCCTCCCATCTCCGACAATCAGGAAGCCACATTGTTCCATCAAATTGTTAACATGCCTCCTCCAAGAAGTCCTCCCTGGAGTTCCCCTCATGGTTTAGTGGGCTCAGCACCCAACCTAATGTCCATGAGGATGCAAGTTCGATTCCTGGCCTTGCTTGGAGGGTTAAGCATCTGGTGCTGCTGCAAGCTGAGGTGAAAGTCACAGAGGCAGCTCGGCGGATCCAGTGTTGCTGCGGCTGTGGTATCGGCTTCAGCGGCAGCTCCCATTCCACCCCCAGCCTGGGAACCTCCACGTGCGGCGAGTGTGGCCCCCAAAAGACAAAGAAGTCCTCTGACTGGCGAAAGCTTCCCTTTCACCCCCCTCTGCTGAGAACACGGCCGCCGTGCGCTGCATTCATGTACGGTCGCTTCTGACACTTTGCCTGGGCCTTCCTGCTTTGGTTCGCTTTTGTTGTTCGGGTTTATCTGCCCGGATTGGTGAGTCTGTGAGTTTGGGGAGCCTCACATGGTATTTATTTTCCCGAATAACAGGGATGCAGACAGCGGAGGTGCTGCTTGGGGAGAGAGAGGCCCTGAATTCGAGTCAAATGAACGCACCTTCTCCTCCGAGGACCCAACTGACTGCGCTCAGGACCAGCAAGGATGCCCCCAGAGGCGTGTGTCTCGGATGAATTACCCGGAGCCTCTGGGTGGCCGTAACCGTCATTTGTAACAGAGCGGTGAATGCTGCTCCAGTCATCGCTGGTACAACCGCAGAGAACCGTCGGTCAAAGCGGCGGAAGGAGTCCAGCTCTTCTTCCTTTCATTGTGAAGGGCTGTTTGCAGCGGGCATGGCCATGTTTTGTTCATCCAGCTGGAGAGGAGTTCAGACGTGCAGAGGCATCGTGAAGAGATGGGTGCTCATTGTCTGATTCTTCAGCAGCAGGGGGATGCTGGCAGTGCCACTGTGACTCCCTCACCACGGGCACAGCTGCCTCAGGGAGAGCTGACCAGCTCCCACTGGTCAGCGGGATGCTGATGACTTGTTAGGTACGATCCCTCCCTTCCTCCTGCACGAGGGACACCATCTCCCGAGCAAAGGGGCGGTGGGGGTGGGGAGCGGGGTGCTTCCAGAGTCAGCGTGTCTCCTGTCTGTCTTCTCGTCCCTCTGCCACAGCCCCGGGGACCCTCAGGGGATGTGCCGTAGGAGTGACAGGTAAACTCTGTCTTTCCAAACTATTGACGCACGGGGTGTCCCTGCGACACCTCCAGGACTGTCCTGACGAAGAGCCCCACCTTCTGAGTTGGGGTGTGAGTTCTGAGCACCCGGAAACGCCTGTGACGGGTGATCTGAAATCGTGGCTTTTAGGATCCAACCTGTAGTTCCAGGGACATGCACGGTCTCACCTACCAAGGAAAATAAGGGAAGTAACTATGTGAGATGCGCAGAGGTAATAACATGCAGGAGGAACAAGCGAGTCCATTTTTTAAAGGTTTGGGTGAAACGAAATGTGCTTGGGTCTCTCTTTTCACTGTGAATGGAGATTAGATAGCAAGCCAGGAAGGCTCACGTGGAGGAATAAACAGATTCCTACTGAGAGACAAGAAGCGATCATTGCCGTTGTAATTACATGAAGGAAAAGGAAGCCTGGACCAAGTAGCGTGGGAACGCGTCCTCGTTTACCGAGAGCAGAGGCTAGAGGGGCCAGGGAGCAGGGATTCCCACGCAGCAGCCGCATCTGAAAAGGATGAAAGGAGAACCGGACGTTGTCAGGGGCCAGAGTGAACGACCCCAGGGCTCCGGAGGCCCGGGAGGCAGGACCATCGGCAGGGCTGGCGCCGTGGGGCAGCTGAGCGCAGAGCAGCCAGAGCGGGGCCCCAGAAGGCCGGACGCTGGAAAGGGGAAGCTCCCCAGCAGGGTCCTGGGGCTCTTCCTGCGGGAGGTTGTTGGCTTTGGGCCTTCAGGTCCCAGAAAAGTGACAGGAGGAGGAGCCTGTCGAGGAGGAAGACTCAGACCCCCGGATTCGGGGTGGAGACCCAGCCTCCAGAATCAGAATTCCTGGTGGTGGCAGCTCCTGGGCCCCGCCAGGCAGGGGACCCCAGGTCAGGGACTGGCCATGGGCTGGGTTCTCCCAGGGGACCCGCCCCAGCACCTGGGCAGGCAGAGCGCAGCCCCCAGGCACTGGTGGCTGCAAGGAGGCTGGCGAGCAGGAGCCGCCAGGCTCTTTCCCCCTCAAAGGGCAGGCCTTCCTCAGTCCTATTTCCTCGTCTGCAAAAGGCAGGGACCGCGGGGTCATGGAAGCACTTGAAAGCCGCAAAGCATGTTGCCCAGGACGACGGGCTGTAAACTGTTGTTCAGTCATTCTCATATTTGGTTCTGGACCTCGCGCTCAAATCTGAGGCTAAGAGTTATGGCAGAAGGCTTTCGAACTTCCCATCAAAACAGGTGTTTACCAGGCATTTTTAGGGGAAACTTTCTTTGATCACATGTGGTCTCCATGTAGGCACATTTCTAAATTTTCATCTAATTCACACACTCTGCCCTTCCTGCCCAGCGCAGGCACCAGTCAGACCCCAAAGCAGTAAAGCTTGGAGAGCCGAAGGTCTGGGCTCCGCAACGCTCTGCTGGGTGCTTTTGGGCTCGTCCCTCACATCCCTATGCCCGGTGGTCCTCCTTCTAAAAATGGGGAGTTCCTGCTGTGGCTCAGCAGGTTAAGGACCCGACATCGTCTCTCCAAGGACGCAGGTTCCACCCCTGGTCTTGCTCAGCAGGTTAAAGATCCAGCATCACTGCGAGATGCGACGTAGGTCGCAGATGCACCTCTGATTTGACTCCTGGCCTGGGAATTGCCATACGCCGCAGGCTCAGCCATAAAATTAAAAATGGGCTGAATGCCCCCTCCGCTGCCCCAAGCAGTGGGAGAACGGATTCAGACCAGCCAAGGGCCCGGGCTGAGGGCTCGAGAGGCTCGTCTGTTCTCTTTCATCCCTCACTTTCCAAAACGTAAAAATCTTCTGTGCAAAGAGCTGTCCCAGGGTCTGGTTGTTTTAATTTAAAAAAGGACAGGAGAAATAGCGGGGCCCTAAGCAAGATCCCCTTCCTGGACCCTCCAGCCACACAGAACTCAAGCCCCTCTGTTTCCTCCTGAGCCTGAGACCCTGGCAGCCAGGTCACACCCCACCCCCAGGTTTCTCCAACTATTAAAACATGCAGGTCGGGAGAGATGTCAGCTTGAATAATTCATCCTAAAACCTGAATCAGAGCGAGTGTCCCGTAAATTATTACTGCTGTTTCTAGCATCACGCTGACCCCCCAACACTGTTTTCAAGGAAGACGGGCCAGTATTTCCAAAGCAGCGGTGAGCCCATGAGTCTGGGCGCTGGCTCCTGGCAGGGATCGCTCTGAGCCATCACGCTCCCTGATTGATGTGACGCTCTGAGCGCTCGCTCAAGACGGGCCTTCAAATCACTCGGTTTGGTTTCAGGAACCAAATGTGGTAATAAGCACATGTCAATTCCACGGCCCTGCAGGGTTTGACACTCTGGAAAGAAAAGTGATCAAATGCTATTTTAGAATTAGCCGGCTGATGCCCTCCCTGCTCTGCTGTGTGCTTGAAATGTCAGCACGAGCAGAATCACGGGGAACGCCTGTGAGGCTCGTGGTCCGGCGTGGAAATCCAGGAGGCGCCGGGAGCAGCGGTGGTGGCAGTGTTGGGGCGCGGCCGCTGACCACAGCCCGAGAGCTTGGCTGGAGGGTCTGCGGTGCACTTGGGGCTCGACTGGGGCCGGGAGATGTGGGCTGGCGGGAACCGGGTCAGCCCGCAGAGCCGCCCACGCTCCCTGCACCTTCCACCCGGAGGCTCCTGGCCGGGAGAAGCAGGTATCAGAGGGGCGCACGGAGTGTGCAGGGGAGATCTACCCGCGTTCCTTGGTCAGAGGGCAAGACACCGATGTGAACGTGGCCACAAACCTCTGTTGGTGACAGTGGTTGTGACACAGCTTCATTCCAGTTACTCCAAACATTGTGATTAGCGAGTGTGAGCTGCCACCATAAACACACAGCCACACCCGTCGCTGGGAAGAGCAAGTGCGGTGTAAAGGGACGGATTTCCTCCGTTCAGATCCCTGGGCCTTCCCTCTATTTTCAGCTGTTACTGCTCAGAGTCAGGGTTTAGGAAGGAAATTTCGGATACGCCATGTTTCCTGTGCCACGGGGCAGAGAGGTGTGAGAACCAGGGTGTCATCTCCCAGGGCCCGGGCTGTCCCCATGGCGGCATCGTGCAGCTCCACCCACACACAAACCGGAGGGGACAGAGCCTGGCGCCCAGGCCTGGTGGCTCGGTGCTGAGCCGTTTCCATGCCAACGTCCAGGGTCAGTAAGGCGACAGCAGAGCCTCCTCAGGGCTGCTTCCTTCGTGCCTTGAACCTACTTTGAAGGAAGCATCAAGATGATTTACGTAGTTTAGTGGAAGGTATCATGAATTCTTTCTCATGGGATTGTGTGGGATTCACTCTTCGGGGTCTAGGGTATCCCTCCTCCCCACAGGGAAGCCCTGCCGCCCACTCCACCTTTCCCAGGGGTAGAGGCTGCTGCTGGCTCATGGGGGCTGAATCCCCCAGGGCAGGGGTGGGAGCACAGCCCAGGGGGCCCTGCAGTCAGGAGACGCTGCCCTGCACCCAGCGCTTGCATATTAGCCCCCGCCGCCCGGCTGCCTTGGCTGTACCACTTAAACCTGGAGGGCGACTGCCCCTAACACCTTGGTTCTGTCTGGAGAACATCTATCTCCCTCCTGACCCAGCTTCGTGGCTCCGGGGTCCTCTCGGCCCCCCCAGGGCCCGGCTCTAGGCAGCAGGCCTGCAGCGTGGGGTGATTCAGGTCACTCGTCTTTGATGGGTGTCCCAACCCTTGGCCCCCCACCCCCCTGGCCCCATCCTGGGGCAGCTACCTGCCTCCCAGTGCAAGTCCTTATTTTCTGAGCCGGCTCCCCTGTCACCACCTTGATTCTGGGGGTGCTGGGGGATGTGCTTGGCAGTTGCCCACTTAGGAAGGATTCTGCGCGCTGAGTCCTGTGAAAGGTGGTGCAGCAGCAGCCTTGTTGTGGACAGAGGCAGCGTGAACCACGAAGGGGTGGGCGTCAGGGTGCAGCGCATTAGCTTTAAGTAAGTAGCTGGGCCTCATTTGTGATCATGAAAATCAGGCGACAGAAACATCCCACCAGAGACAGTTAAAAATGTGATGGTCCAGCCGTGGGATGAGGCAGGATGCACCCAGCCCTTGCAGCTTGCGGAGGCAACAGAAGCACCCTTGTGCTGTTGTGTTAAGTGGACAATCACCCTCTGCACACTCTGCTTCCCTAAAAGCAAATCTGTGTGTAATGCAACTCAAATAAAGAAAAAACGGCAGGGAACAGTGAATAGTTATGACGCGGAAAAGAATGAGAGGATTATGCCCAAAGGTTGACCACGTTGGTTACTTGATGACGTGTGGGATGGTTTGCGGTCTACTTTTCATAGTACGGTTAGATGATTTTCTAAAGAACAAATGGTCAAGTTCAGAAAAAAACAAAACTGATTTAAAATGGGCAAAGGACCTAAATAGACATTTTTCCAAAGAAGACACACAGATGGCCAACAGGCACGTGGAAAAATACACAACATCATTAATCATCAGGGAAACGCAGCTCAAACAACGAGGTAACAGCTCATAGCTGTCAGAAAGCCTGTCATCCAAAGGCCAGCAAACAACAAGTGCTGGCAAGGATGTGCAGAAAAGGAGACGCTTGTGCACTTGTGGCCGGGACCACACATGGGAGCAGCCACTGTGGCAAACAGTGTGGAGGCTTCTCAAAAAATTAAAGATAAAACTACCACATGATCCAGCAATCCCACTTCTGGGTGTTTATCTGAAGGAAGTGAAAACACGAACTCAAAAATGCATGTGTACTTTCAGGTTCACTGCAGCTTTCTTTGCAACACCCAAGATACGGCAGTATCGTCTATTGATGGATGCGTGGATAAAAAGGCGTAATTTTACTGATAGAATATTACTGATCCATAAAAAGGGAAATGTCGTCATTTATAACAACATGAATGGACCTTGAGGAGTTGTGCTAAGTGAAATACGTTGGACAGAGGAAGACAAATACCACTTACATGTGGGATCTAAAAATGCAAATACTAAACCCTCCAGTTCATAGAGGTAGAGAACAGGCTGGTGGTTGCCAGGGGCTGGATGTGACAATACACCATGGCAACTATAGCCAACAGCACTGCATTGCATTTTTGAAAGATGCTAAGAGAGTAAATCATTTTTTTTAAAAATCTTTTTGTCTTTTCTAGTGCCCCCCCTGCGGCATATGGAGGTTCCCAGGCTAGGGGTCTAATTGGAGCTGCAGCCGCCGGTCTACGCCAGAGCCACAGCAATGCGGGATCTGAGCCATGTCTGCAACCTACACCACAGCTCATGGCAACACCGGATCCTTAACCCACTGAGCAAGGCCAGGGATCAAACCCGCAGCCTCATGGTTCCTAGTCCGATTCGTTAACCCCTGAGCCACGACAGAACCCTGAGAGTAAATCTTAAAAGTTATCATCACAAGAAAAACAGTCCATAACTCTGTGTGCAGACGAACGGTAACCAGAATTACTGTGGTGATCATTTTCCATCATAGATACTTGTCAAATCATCATGCTGAATGCCTGAAACTAATAGAAAGCAGGTCGGTCATACCTCAATAAAAAGAGAAAAGGAATTATGAATGTCCTGCCTGCCAGGTGGTAACATAAAGTGCTACGTCACAAGGGGCATCTGCTTTCACGGGAGAAATTCCTCCTGACAAACCACAAATCAATTTCCTTTCATTTTCAAGCTTTAGTAAAAACAGTGCAGCATAAGCCTTAATTCTCATCACTGATAACCATACCTAAAATCCTTTAGGAATACAGTTAAGCTTTTTTTTTTTGGCCATGCCCATGGCATGTGGACATTCCCAGGCCAGGGATGGAACCTGCTCCGCAGCAGTGATCTGAGCCACTGCAGTGATCCTTAACCCTCTGTGCCACCAGGGAACTCCAGCTGAATGGTTTAAGATCAACACCAAAGTACAAAGGAGGAGCTTGCTGCCATCTGGGATGTTCTATGTCCTTGTCTAATGCCAGCTGGTTCCCCCCCGTGGTGCTGGCACACTCGGGCAAGTTCGGAAACTTTAAGCACAAATTTTGGGATTTTGTTTCCTGTTTTTGTTTGTTTTGTTTTTGGCCACTCACCCTCTCGTCCATGTTTTAATTCAGCTGCCAGAGGAGAAAGCTCAGATTTCTTCTCTGATCAAGTCCTGTTTCAAAGTCTCTGTAACAGGCATCCTGGGTCCTAAAGGCAGTGGCGGCTGGCCCTCGGCCCACTCCCTCCCCTTTCTGTTTCTGTCCCCTTTGCTGGATCCTTTTTAGTTACTTCCCTAAACTAAGGCCGTGCCTCCTGCAGCTCCTAATGAGAAGCCCCAGGGCCGTCTTCGGCCTTCCTCCCTCTCTTCGTTTTCACATTCGGGCAGCGACCTCCCGCCCCACCTGCCCCTGTGCACCTAAGCCTCACCCTCTCCCAGCCCCTCTGCCTCCCCGCCTGCCGACCCCTCTCCTAAGCCGACTCACTTGTGCCTCACTAGGACCTCTCCTCGGTCTCCCCGCCTCCAGCCTCTCCCGGCTCCAATCCATTTTCTGTGCTTTGCTCGCTATGTCTTGATGAAATATCGTTTCATGCCCCAATTTGCAAGCTGGCAGTTTCTCTTCTGCCACAGGACGAAGATCCGTCTTCTCCAGAAGACACTTAAGGCTCTTTAGTCCCCGACTCTATCTTGCTTTTGTGTCGCATCTCTTGCTACCACGACGTGCGGGGGTCCCTGTTCGGCCATCCACATGGGTTTCCCGACTCTTCTGCTGGGGGAGGGTATTGTGTGTGTGTGTGTGTGTCCCTCTGTCCCTCAAAACACACGCACACACCCCTCCATGGTTCTCTCCACCTGGAGCCTGGTGCACCTGCCTCAGCTCAGGCAGCACCGCTTCCAGGAAGCCTTCCCTCAGCTCCCTTGAGGAACTTGGCTGGCTCACTGGTGACTGGGTGCCTTTCCCACCAGGCCCTCAATCCCCTCGTCTTTCCTCCCATTTCTGTGCCTGTGCCTTGTGAGCATTTTCCTAAATGCAATATGAGCAAACACATTCTCCACTCAAAGAAAACAGGATTCAGCCCCAGGAGCACCTGGTTCTCAGCTGCTTCATCACCTCTTTTCCCTCCGAAAAGAGCTTGGAACCCGATGTCAATGGAGTTACTCCCACCCCCTCCCTGGGGAGCTGTGCCTCACAGGAGGCGGGGCCTGCCTAGTGGGGGGCAGAATTTTTAATCACTACTGATGCGTTCCAGAAAGAGGGCCATGGGGTTCCCCTTGGGGCTCAGTGGTAATGAATGCAACCAGTATCCACGGGGATGCAGGTTCAGTCCCTGGCCTCACTCAGTGGGTTAAGGATCCAGCCTTGCTGTGGCTGTGGTACAGGCCGGCAGCTGCAGCTCCAATTTAATCCTGGCCTGGGAGCTTCCATATGTCACGTGTGTGACCCCTGAAGCAAGCGACAAGCAAGAAAGAAAGAAGGGACTAGTACACAGCTAGAGTTAAGCCCTTCATAAGCCATCACAACATTTTTGAGAACAGTGTCTTATTTAGAGAAGCAAACGGTGATAAGGAAAGGAACGCACCCAGTCTTAACATTTTCCAGCTGCTAATGTGATCGAGCATTCAGCAAAGAGCAACATCTATTCAACAGCTCCGGGGGCCAGAGGTGAGGAGAAAGACAAAGATAAAACACACACGTTTCCATTTTTCAAGACGTTACATGGAATCTGCGATAGATTTTTAGTGCCATGCACTACCAATTTCCCAATATTTGGAGCTGGCATAGTCTAATCAAGAACAGTTTCTGTTTAACACTTGATAGGACCCAGAAGCCGCTTTTAATCTCAACCCTGGTTTTAATTTCTCCTACAAAGTGAAATGAAAGCAGTGGACACGACTGGACACTTTGCTCTGGTGCTGGTCTTAGTGCACAGTCACCAAGGTGAGTCCCCCTGACGGATTCCTCCACTGATGCTTGCTCAGGCCTTTGCCATGACCTGAGTCCCACGTTACTGCTTGGAATCCACAGAGAGAGACAGGTGGGAAGGTGACGGAGACGCAAAACTGGAGAGCGCCCGGGGCTCCCCGAGACTGTTTCTGACAACCTGAGAATGTAAGCAAACCTCCACTGTTTTTCTCACGTGTCAGGCTCGTGCGAAATCCCAGGAGGTCACCTTGACTTTGCTCGCTTGCCCTGGCATCTTGTCTCTGGGTTCCCAAGAGCTGTCCAGTGATACCTTGTAACCGTCTGAGACCCACTCTCTGGTCCCCATCATTCACCCTTCTAGCCTGAGAAGGAAAGTCGTCCTTTTCTGTCCAGACCGTCCCAACAATTTCCCCCACGGTCTGGGCAGCTGACGGCTGTGGACAGCTTACCTCCACACCTGTTCTTCAAGTGGACACCTCCGTGGTCCTTGCTGCATCTAAACACGTGAGACCGGCCTTCCTGGGGTGCTGCTAGGGGGCCAAGCCCGCTGCCCACAGGACGCGCGGATTAAAGGGGTGCATACGCTTCGTACACTTGCATTGAGAGAAGATGTGAAAATCGGTGTTTTCACTCACGACCACAGGGAAGGTTTAGGAAGTCCAACCACTTCATTTTGGTGTCTGAGCTCAGTCGTGGTTTTTGAAACACACAGTATCTCCCTGGGACCTCGCGGCCTCGTCTCCTCCCCAGCTATCACACTTTCACCTTCAGTCACCCTGGGAACCAACATTTGGGGCTATTTTCAAAAGCAAAGGAAAAGAAGGTATTATGTGACCTTTACTGCGGATTCAGCTCTCACTACGTACTAAAGTGAAACAATTTCTCTTCTGTCTTAGGCTGTTGAGACTTTAGGGCTCCCTGCATGCCTAGTAAATGGACCGACGCCTGGTCACTTTCTGGAAAGCCTTGAGTTTCCGAGGCAGTGCCCCTTGGCACAAGAACACCCCAGGTCTGGGGGCACCAATGGTTCGCTGTGTTCAAAGCCTTCGCAGGTGCTTAGGAATTTTGCACGTTGGAGGAGAGAGAAAAGTCGCATGCGTTTGCCGGAGATGAACTTTTGAAATTGCCGTGTTATACATGAAAAAAAATTCTCCCTTTTGCTTCCTTAAGTTGGAGGCTAAAGAGAAGAATTCTTCAAGTATGTGCTTAGTCTCCAGCATGACTAGTATTTGTGCCAATGTAAATACAGCCTAAAATTTAACCCTCTACGGAGGCAGCCCTTTAGAAACCATTCTTTCTGCTCCATGAGCAGGACATGAGACCCAGTGCACATAAAGAGTGTATTCCACCCTCGTTCTCAATGGCTGTTGCACCGGAATAATCTTTGCTCTGCCCTGGGGACACGCAGCCACAAGTATCTGGAGAAGGAGCCCAGGGATGGGCTTCGTGACAGACCACTGGGCTCGTCAATGCTCGTTTTGCATCCTCTGAAAATGGGTTGGCGAGATTTAATGTGCCACTGAGTTCCCTCGATAAACACACATCTACCTCAGATAAGCTTCCCTTTCCAGATGGATGCTGTTATGCCTTTGTCTAAATAGTCTCTATTTATAAATCTCCTTTATTCTTTTCACTAAGTCGTGCAGCGAGGCTCCCATGTGGGGGACACCAAAGCAAAGCCTTCAGTGGAAGGAAGACAGAAGCGGTGACCGGGACACAAACCATGTGTTGGGAAGACCCACTGAGGCAGAGAGAACTTTTAAAAACTCTCCACACCACGAACAGCACATACGTTAGAAAGTTAAGGAGTGCCTACTTTTAAGTCAAGAAAAAACCAGCTCGATCCTCGCCTGAACTCCCACGCGCCCTTTGGACGTGGCAAATTCCACGAGCCAGCCGTCCTACCCAGTGTGTGTTAAACATGCCTTTTGGCTTCAGGAGGGTTAAACAGCTTTATTTTTTGCAACACCAGAGAGCTCACCTGCCCTCCACCTCCTTCCAAGACCTGCACGCAGGACGTGTGCCGGGGGAAAGTGGAGAGAGATGTGCAGATTATTGATGGTTATTTAGTTTCTCGTTTTCAGAGTTTTTAATGAGCGCATTTTCTTGGTAATGCTGTCTTCCTGTTTTCCTTTACTGTAGCTGCAGCTGCTACCGGGGATACGGAAAACCCTGAAGCTGATAAATTGCGTTTCACATCTGAAACAATCCACATTTCTGGCACAGCGGACATTTATATAATGGTCTTTGCCACGGGCAAAACTTTTTTCTGAGGGACATGGAGACTCTTTTCTTCTCCCTGTGCGGAAGGAAATCTCAATACATCTCAATTTATCCTCAACTGAGATGTCTGATGTCGCAATTACTCGAGAAACCTGATGTCGTGTTAGTCCAGTAGACTTAGCATCTTACCTCTGTCTCCTCGCCCTGTCTGGCCCAGTTGGGTTCAAGTGAGGAAATGCCCAGCTTGTCAGGGACCCTCGTCTCTGACGGAGTAAAGTTGGGACAAGGATGCCATCGCTCAGAAAAGGCTCCTGGCTTTGCATCAAACCTAATTATCCCCTTTATTTCCTCCTGGGCCTTTGCGCAGAGGATGCCACCTCAGAGTTCGTGCTGGCACAGTGGGTTAAGAATCCGGCTGCAGCAGCCAGAACTGCTGCAGAGGTGCAGCTTCCATTCCTGGCCCAGGAACTTCCATGTGCCGAAGATCAGGCCATTAAAAAAGAAGAAGAAGAAAAAAGTCACCTCCCAGAGGATTCCCTAAAGAAGGCATCTGTGACAGTCACTGATGTGAAAACTCAGGTGCACTGTTCCCTGCCCTCATCAAAGCCTCCCAGCCCCCACAATACGTGCCCTCCCGCCAGGGCCAGGCCCTCCACTCCTGGAACCACTCAGAGGCTAAGCGTGCGCAGTTGCAGTTCGGGGTCCATGCTGCAGGAGGAACATGTCCCAGTGTCCTGTGGCCACATTGCTCTGGCTCCATCCTGAGGGCCGTGGCCTCCCACAGACCCTAGTCAGTGCTGGAGGAGCCTGCCCCCTGGACGGCACTCCTGGGAGCAGGGGCTGGACAGATCCAGGATGCAGCACGGTCTGGTGCAGGGCAGAGCCTGGTCCCGGCTGGTGAAAGGGCAGGTCTTCCTGCCGCTTGCTCCGCGGACATGCCACCTGCCACCCCAGATGGAGCCTCCCCCCACCCCAGATGCTTCATCATCCCCATCCTCCCCGTCTCATGCTCAGACATCCCACTTTCACCCACGCAGTCAGGGTGCACCGGCCTCTACTGTATCTTAGAGTTTCTCTGGCTTGTTTTAAAAATGAAATATGATCACTGTTCACTATTTCTCGCATGCACCACGTGGCCCAGATAAATACATGTGTGCTTTCCTCGCAGGCCTCTCCTTCCAAGAGTCGTTACTCCTTGGAGCGTCCATTCCTCCCCAGAGCACCGCAAAAATGATCTGACTTTATTGTAAAATGCAGAAGGAGGGATGAACGAGCTTCAGATCTCCCTTATCCAAGTTGGGGATGAGCATTTGTGACAAGCATCTGTACTCAGCTGTTGGGACTTTTCTATGTTTTCCTATAATCGAATAGTAAGCATTTCATGGCCCCAAACAGGTCGTAAGCAGCAATACGGTGGCACAATCAGTGAAGCCCTTTGGAGAATGACAGAGTCACAGCCAGGGAGCTGGCCCACCAGCCTGCACTCAGTGCACCTGCAGATGCTTAGTAGGACATCAGCTCGCGATGCCCGGGCTTCCGGGGTCGAGGGGATGGTAACGACCTGAAGGTTCGAGCTGTGTGCCACACATGCTCTTTGCCTCCTGCCCGATGACACCACGTCCCCCGTCAGCTCAAGGGGGACGTGGCGAAACGGACAGCGTTAATGGCCGGAACCCAGCCGGAACCCAGACTGGGACTTGAAGCCAGACTAAAGCCAGATTGGGACTTAAACCCATGGTTTTATGTTAGAATCCCTCATCTGGTGCCTGGACTCACTGAGGTCCAGGTTTTTCATGCCTCAGCGCAGAAGGAATTCAGGGAGAGACAAAGTGATGGGCGAGAAATAGATTCATTAAGACAGGACGCCTGTGAGAGATGCCAGCCAGCAGGTGAGGAGGCTCTACCCCAGGCTCCAGTGGCTACAGTTTTATCCTCCAAGGGGCGTCGGGGTGGGAAAAGCCCGCCTCTTCCTTTCCGGGAGTGGTAGCTTCTCCTTGGTGTCCGGTATTCAAATCAGCAGAAGGGTGGTCCTTAAACTCCTGCCCTTGGTCTGAACCTGCATGCAGGTCTTACCCCACCCCCCACCCCATGACCTGAGGTGTATCTAGCACCTCCACTAGCCATTATTAACTCACAGAGTCTCCCGAAGTCCCCTAGGTTTTCCTCTCTGTCTACGGTCCCTTACTGGGACTTCTACACCTACCTGTGCCTCCTCCATCCCTATCACTTTTATGCCAAAAAATAGCATGGGGGTGGGGGAGGGAGGAGGGCATGTATGGTCTATTGTAGGAGAAAATTCCAAACAGTTTTCCAAAGCAGTTGTACCCACTAACCTCCCACCCACCAGCTATGTGTGGAAGACTGTGGAGCCTCCGGAGTTCCACGCTGGTGTGCCCAGGCACCCTTGCATCTGCCATGGGCTGAATGGACTGTGGGACGCCCCAAGGTCATGATCAGCCATCCCCTGACCCCCCAGGGCAGGGAGCATAGCTCCGGACTTGTTCCCACAGAATTCCCCCTTCTACTCACCCTCTGCTGGGTCACTTTTCTACTGGACACTCTGCTTTCCTAATGGATTTGTGGGAGTTCCCATTCATTCAGACACCAGCCCTCTGTCGGTGTCATGAATCGTTTCCCCCAGGTCGCGTTTTCCTATATCAGAATTAGAAAACCACCTCCAATGCCCCCCGCAGTGATCTGGGGCTACCTTACCTGATTCCTGCACCTGTTGGGAGAGGGCTTGCCAGAGTCAGGACAACCACTGCCTCCTTGGCTGCTCCCAGCGCTGAGGGGCCCAAAGACCAGTGCGGTCGTGTCCTGAGAAGTTGGCTCAGTGGAGATTAGAGTTAGGGTTTGGAACTGGTCAGAACCAGGGGACCAGTCGGAGTCCTGGCCTTCCTGATTGTGTCATTTCCCTGCTGTCTCCCAGCTGCACGTTGCTCCATGGACAGTGGAGAAAATGAAATTTCAGATGAAATGGCTTAGGGACCCTGAGTGGAGAGTAAACGTGGGATAACAGTGGCTTGCTGCAGAAGACAATGACGATAACTCAGGGGCGCCCTGGGCATTTTCCTACCCGCCAGACAGGTCAGTGGTAAACCTGCTCACGATCCTCTCCCTCCACCAACCCTGTGCACAGGGCAGGAAGCCCCTGCGTGACAGGTGAGGAATGCTGTCCTGAGACTGAAGGTTTTAGCAGCTGGGGCCAATTAGTTGTCCTAACTTGTAAAATATCTCAGATTTCCACGTCAGTGGGAATGGAATCAGCATCTCCATTTATCATCCTCCGGTTAAATTAGAAGGAAACCATTCTAAAGACAAGACTCCAGAAACTTAACAGAATCCCAGTTACCTTCAGTCTGACAGGGAGATTGGAAAAATTGGGTTTTAAAATTGCTTCTGATATACAAATGGCCCTATTGAACCTCCAGAGCCAGAGACTCAGAACTTAAGGCACATAATCCTCTCTGGTTTCAACAGTCCCATCCATCAGCCCTAAAGTAGCAGAGCCAGAAGCGCCAGTGAGCCTGGAAGGTACAACGCCTCCTTTCTGGGAGTCTGGGTGTGCCTGGAGGCAGCACTGCCTCATCCATCAACCAGGAATGTAGGACACAGGCCCAGCTTTCTTCTCAGCATCAGGTGGGGATTATTAACAGGCCATGAGCATCTTGGGCAGTCTGCCTTCATGAGTATGTGTGTTTAAGTGAATGGATGGGGGGGGGGAGGGATAGAGGGAGAGATGAATGGTTGGATGGAGTATGGATGGATGCAAACATAGATGGATGAAAGGATGCATAGATTGATGAATAGATGGAAGAACAGATGGATGAATGGATGTACATGGATGCACAGTTGGAAGGATAGATAAATGGATGAATGGATGGATGGATGCATAGTTGGATGGATGGATGGGTGGATGGATGGATGCATGCATGCATAGATGGATGGATGGATGGATGGATGGATGGTTGGATGGATGGGTGGATACATAGATGGATGGATGGATGGTTGGATGGATGGATGGTTGGATGGATGGATGGATGGATGGATGGATGGATGGATGGATGGATGCATAGATAGATGGATGGATGGATGGGTGGATTGATGGATGGATAGATGGTTGGATGGATGGATGGATGGGTGGATGCATAGATGGATGGATGGATGGGTGGATGCATGCATGCATGCATGCATAGATGGATGGATGGATGGATGGATGGATGGATGGATGGATGGATGGATAGATGCAAAGATGGATGGATGGATGGAAGGATGGAAGGATGGATGGATGGATGGATGGATGGATGGATGGATGGATGGATGCATAGATGGATGGATGGATGGAAGCCCACATGCATACACAGGTGGATGGATGTGGGGGTGGGTGGATGCATGGGTGGGTGGAGGGGGGTGAGGAGGGGTCAGGGATTTTCCCGGGCACATTATAGGCCCCTCCCTCCCCTCCAGCAGGCCCACCTTGACGGCTTCCTTCTGTCCAGACCTGGAGGACCATCCTTCACAAACTTCAGCCCTTGTGATCCTGCTCTGCTTTCTATATCTTCAACCAGTGCACCTGAGTGCCAGGGAAAGTGAAGGTAGCAGGCCTCCACCCACAGAGACTCTGGATGGAGAGTTGCAGCTATGGTCTGGGCTCAGGAGCTCTGGGAGACACAGCCTGTCTTTCTATTTGTCCCCCGTTAGCCCCACTGCTGCTTCCTAGAAGAAAAGGTCACTTTCATTAAAGGCAGTCCTCTGATGGTGTGGGGCCAGGCAACCCCCATGAGGTTTGCTCTGTCCGATAAGGTCAAGGAGGGATGATTATTGCTTACGGTTCCACTAGGCAGGTGAGACCCGGGGTTACACACTTGTGTTTAGGGGCACCTGGCCCAGCACGGTCAGAGGGACTGTGCCAAAGGCCAGCTGTCACCTGTGTCCTTCCAGCTCTCACCTGGGGAGGGATCAAGGTCATATCCCCCATGGGTATTGGGTCAGGGGCCGGGGCCACATAGCCTCAGGCCATTCTCTCCTCTGGCCTGTGGTCTGGTCAGTGACCCGAGTTGGTCACTGAGGGAAGTGTCACAGTGGAGGCTGTCACCTCTCAGTTCCTGAGCAGAAGCAGAAGCAGAAGCAGAACTTGGGTGTCGGCAAGAACGTGGACTTGGGGGCCAGCTCTGAGGCTGTGATTCCACAGCCCTGGTGGCACCACGCCACCGGGTTAATCACATGCTGTTGGTTTCCTGTGAGACAGGCTGTTCTGGATGCAAGGGTGTGCCTTCTCCACGAGTACATCCAGCGGGGCCCGAACCTGCCTGAAGCACCTGCCCCCAGGAGCGGGCAGACTCCCAGCCAGGTTGAGGAAGTGACCTGGAGGGGCTGGGACACCCCTGCCCTGCCCAGCTGCGCCTCCTTCTGAAGCCAGCGTCCCGCAGGCTGCCCTGTCCCCGTGAGGGGCCATGGGACTTGGGCAGTGGGAGCACAGGCTGGGTGTGTGAATGGAGTCTGAGGTTTCGCAATGAAAACATAGGCCAGCCTTGGACTTCAATGTCTGTCTAAATGATACACTAAACATCAAGCTAAGGAAAATGTATCTAAATGTTGCCTCAGCCTTTGTAACTCCAGTGAGAGTACCTGACTGCTGATGGGAAAAGCACAATCCTACGCCCTGGGGCTCAAACAGCTTTGGACCGTCAGCATCATTTGCCCCTGCAGGAATAGTTCACCGCATCTCTGTGCCCAGGGGGGAGGGGACACCTTGGTGTCCTTGGCCTGACACGACCTGCTGATTGCCCTCGGACTGGAATCTCCTCACAAAGCCTGCAGACCTCGTCCTGAAACAGAGGATAAAGGGTCCCACAAGGCACAGCTGCTTTTTCATACAATTCCTCTTGCCCTGGGCAGGCGACGGAAAGTATAAAACACAAAAACGTGCTAGATCACAGTGCGGCTGAGACCAGGGGGCAGAAGAGAAAACAGGTGGAGAGAGAGAGGAGGGAGACAGCGAGGCGGGGGGAGGAAGCCAGGGACGCAAGGAGCCCGGAGTTGATGTGGGGAGGGGAGTGCGCGCTACCCACGCCCAGCCTGCGGGTCCTGTTCCCACAGCCCGGGCATTGCCAGGTGTGGGCAGCTCGCTCCCTAGAGCAGGAAATGTCCTGTAAACCTGGGTCCCACTCGGCTGCATTCTGAGCAGAGCAGCCTGACCACAGTCCAGGTCCCACGTGCCTGGTGCAAACCCACTGGGCACACACACACCTGGTGGGCACACATGCCAATGGACACACACCTGGTGGGCACACACACCTGGTGGGCACACATGCCAATGGACTCACACCCACTGTGCTGGTGGGCACGCATGCCAATGGACACACACCAGTGGAGAAGGAGTGGGGCGTGTGCTCATGCCCAGCTTGGGCTCCCCCTGCCCCTGTGGCTGGGCGCCGTGCCTGCTGGTGGTCTGAGCCCGCAGCCCCCAGGCCCTCCCTCCTGCAACGTCCTCACTGACTCTCCTCCCTTTGGTGCATAAGCTCCGTGAGGCCCTGTCGCCTGGGTTCTGCCTGTCCTAGTTCTAGAATTCTACCCGGCGCCTCAGGCAGCTCAGTGCAACCTCGGTAGGGAAGTGGCCACTGGGGCGGGTGATCAGCCTGCCGCATCCGGCCGGGAGGTGCAGGGATGCACAGGTTCCTGCTGGTGAGCTGAAGATGAGGTCAAGCTGGTTAGGGGAGTGGGTACAACTCCCAGGACGCCCATGGCCTCGGGACCTCTCAGCTTCGCTGAGCTGTTCCGGGGAGACACTTCCCAAGTCAAAACTGAGCTTGAGTTGCAACGGCCTCTAGAAACGAGGGCTCCCACCTGCCTCTATTTTCTTTTGTTTCATTGCTAGTGATTATTTATTAGAGTCTAGTTGATTTACAGTGTTGTGTCAATTTCTGCTGTACAGCAGAGTCAGACACATGTATACCTTCCTTTTTTTCTCATACGTCTTCCATCATGGTCTACCCCGCAGACTGAGTAGAGTCCCCTGTGCTGTAAGTAGGACCTCCTTGCTGATCCGGTCTACGTGTGATAGTTTGTGTCTACCAACCCCAAACTCCCAGTCCATCCCCGCTCCCCCTTGGCAACCACAAGTCTGTTCTCCATGTCCACGATCTGTTTCGGTTTTGCAGACAGCTTCATAAATGATTCCTCCTCTATTTTCTGGTGGAAGGGGCGCTCTCGAGCCCAGAGCGTGGCTTTCCCGTTTGGTACTGAAACCAGCCCTCAGGCTGGGGTGTGGAAGGTAGAAGCAGTCTTGGGCAGGCCTGACCTTTCCCGGGACACCCAGCATTGGCGAGGCTTAGGTCAGTTTTCCATCCGGGGGACTGGGGCTCTGGAAATCCCACTCCTCCGTCCTCTCTCTGCCCTGCCGGCTCTGACCTCCACGGCTGAGCACAGGCGCAGGTGGGCACGGATGCCCCTCCACCTGGGCTCCCTAAATGCATGCCCCCATACGAGGTGTTGGGTGATGGTTAGGTGACGGGTCAGGAGACTCTTGCCTCCTGGCAGCAACTGGACCTAGTGCAGTGACAGGTGTGGAGGTGATGAGGGTCCAGAAGTCCACATTCTGGTGCCAGTTCTACCACGAGAACAGGTGTGGGGCGTGGCAGCGGCTGACCTCTCTGCCCATCCCCTCGAGCCCCGCATCAGCTCAAAGAAAGACTGGGTCGGCCTGGAGGGGCCCCAGGGGTGTCTTC
The DNA here is from genome assembly GCF_016906955.1 of Phacochoerus africanus. NCBI lineage: Eukaryota > Metazoa > Chordata > Mammalia > Artiodactyla > Suidae > Phacochoerus > Phacochoerus africanus. The sequence goes on from NC_062558.1 coordinate 139,897,345, forward strand.
TGTCCTTAGACTCCAGGGGGAGGTTGAGAGGCCTGCGCTGCACTGTAGTCACTGAACCCGTCCTAGAAATAATCCTGAATGGGACCTGGGACCCTGGAAGAGAAAAGGGCACTTAGTGGAAAGATTCTTGAGATCCAAATCAAATCTGGACCTCAGTAAACAGTACCTACCTGTCAAGCTTGACTTCTTACTTTGCACGGATGCACCACGGTTGTGTGAGTTATTATCATTAGGAGAAGCTGTGTGAAGCGTTCCCGAACCCTTAATATCATGTCTGCACCTGCTGCAGAGGCAGGCCCAGGAGATCCTGCGGGCTTGGCTGCAGGCCATCCCACGTGGATTCTTGGTTCCTTGTGCATGTAAAAGCTATGTTTACCCTAGACTGTAGTCCATCAAGTGTGCAGTAGCATGACGTCTAAGCAAAGACGGAAGTCCCTTAAATACAGAGGCTTTATTGCTAAAAAACGCTACCATAGTGGTGACACCCAAGGTGGCTGGTCACAGACTCCGCAGCACGTCTAGCAACAATGGGAAGGTTTGGAACATTGCAAGAATGACCGTATTGTGACAGACATGAAGTGAGAGAAGGCCGTCGGCAAGAGTCCTGAAGACTTGCTCCATGAGGGTTGTCCCAACCTTCAATCTGTAAAACACACAGGACTCCGTGGAGCACAACAAAGCAGGGCATGATCAAGTGAGGTGTGCCTGATCTAAAATTACTCCCAGTAAAAATCTGCTAAAGGAGTTCCTGTCGTGGCTCAGTGGTTAACGTATCCGACTAGGAACCATGAGGTTGTGGGTTCGATCCCTGGCCTTGCTCAGTGGGTTAGGGATCCGGCGTTGCCGTGAGCTGTGGTGTAGGTTGCAGATGCGGCTCGGATCCCCATGTTGCAGTGGCTGTGGTGTAGGCCAGGGGCTACAGCTCCAATTGGACCCCTAGCCTGGGAACCTCCATATGCACCAGGAGCCGCCCAAGAAATGGCAAAAAGACAAAAAAAAAAAAAAAAAGAAGAAGAAGAAAAAAGTCTGCTAAAAATAAAAGAATGATCTGAATATAGCCAACATGTGGTAGCAACTATAAATGGAGCATAACTTTGAAAAATTGTGAATCACTAGGTTACACATCTGAAACTTACATAATATTGTACATGAACTATACTAACATTAAATTAAATTAAATTGAATTGTATTCCTTCTCCTAAGAAAATAAATAAAAGGGTGAGTGAATGAGTGAGTCCAGCATGACGGTGGACAGCACAGGTGTCCACAGGCTGCTTGTCCTTCTGGAGGGGGCATCTCCACATTTTTACCCCAGGCACATTTGCACGACAGGTGCACCTTAGCCTCACACCAGGCACACAAGGGTGCATGTTTGCGTGCCTGCACACACACACTTGCACACACAAACACGCATACCCATTTCCATCCTGGTTCTCCAACCACTGGCTAGTGGGAGTGGCCTGGAGACACAGCTTCACTGACATGACGAAGCTGTGTCCCCTCTGGGTCCATGACAAACATACTCAAGTTAACCTGACCCCATACTTCTTGCTAAAGTCCTCTAAGTCCAGGGAGGCCAAGGAGAATGGCCTGCGATGAGCACTCTCGCCTGACGGGCTGCGTGAACTGTCTCCCTGGCCGAGTCGGCCACAGGCAGTGCAAGTCAGGAATGCAGAGTGTATCTGCCTGCAGTACCCACACACCCATTTCAGCTGAGCTGTCACTACCTCTGCAGAAACCAAAGGGGCGGCTCCAACAAGAAAAAGCCCCTCTGCTCTGTTGCTTCGTTTCTGAATGTTCTAGCCCAGGACTAGGACTCTCAGGTTTGCCATCCATTAAAGAGAGGGTTGGGGGGGGGTTCTTAGCATTTCAGAGTTATCTTTTAAAGCTGTTTTCTAGCTAAAGCTGTGTTTACACAAAGTGACATTTTTGCTCATCGATTCTTAAACCAGACTGAGGTCTGGCAGTTCTGAGAACAAACTAAGCATTTGCGTTTTCTGGCTTCTGTAAAAAGAGCAGGGACTCAATGAAAAACTCTATCTCGTGGATCCCCAAAAGGGACCAAAACCAACCAACCTCTCAGCCCTCTTTTTACCTGCTTTCTCTGCCGTTAGTCAGTCTGGGCTCCTTCTGGAAAAAATAAAAAGCAGACTGGAGCAGGAATAATTTTCTTGGCCGAGAAGAGCTGGTGACCGAGCCTCTTTATTTCGGGAAGGACGAGAGTCCAGGTGTATATGTGATTCATAGTCTTGTTTCGAAGCTGGAAAAGAACGTTTTCAACTCTGAGTGCCAGAGCCAAGGTCGGCCGCCCCGTCAGGGGCAGGAGGGAGTTTTGTCACAGGAAAGAGCGTATTTGTTTGCTGCTTATGAGCTGCGATCATGGAAACAGGGGACGTGTCTTTCCCATCAATTCGGGGCAGGTGGAGGAGAGAAAAGAACACAAACGGGCCATAAGGACCACAGAGCTTTGCCGAGATGTGGCCAGAAAAGCACACCTTTTCGGGGAGTCTGGCATTTTGGTCTAGATCTTGTCTGTGGAGATGTTAGTAGCTTCAAAAGGGCAGCAATAAGATGGACTCAAACATTTAAAAATCAACAGGACCGTTTTCTTTGCTGGGACCAGGGTCCATCGTGCCTTCCCCTTGTCGGTGTCCTGGCCTCCCATGGCTCAGTTCCCGGGGGCATCTCTGCTCCTCCTCACCTGTCAGAGCGGGGGCTCCCTATGGGACCACAGACCCCAGCCCTGTGTCCGCAGATCCCGTGGCTGCCGGCCCAGGGGTCAGGGCCCTCGGCTGCTGCTCAGTGAGCCTGGGACCCTCGGGACTCTATGTCTGTCCCCCAGGGGCTCACGATCCTCCCAGCTGCTGACCCATGGGCCTGGGACCCTTCCCCGGTGCCATTCTGGGATCTTGAGTCAGACCGGTGAGGATGCTCGGCGGGGGGGGGGGGGGGGGGGGGGGGGGGGCGGGGGGGGTGCAGCGCCAGCAGTGAGAAGGGAAATAGAGCTCGCCTTTCCCCAGGCTCCGGCAGGCGACTGGCACCTACGAGAACATCAGAGGGAGAAGGGGCCACAGTCTCCGGACTGCACTTCCCCAACCGCCAAAGCTAACACTGCTTCTTGGTGGTCGTTGTGGCCAGAAGCTCACGGGCAGCAAAGCCTGCTCCAAGCTGACGCGGATCTGTCTACATCTTCCTTCAGTCCTCTCGGGGTGAATATTTTCGCATTTCTCTGCAGAAATGGGAATGCAGCTGACTGCAAGATGCTGCCCGGACCCTACTGGGCAGTTATGGGACACACAGCCCCCACAGCTTGCTGCTCTCCGCAGCCTCAACTGGGCATCCTGACCCATCCACCACTCCAGACCCTTCCACAAGGGCCTGGTGCATGATTTCTTTTTTCTTCCTTCCTTCTTTCTTGTCTTTTATGGCTGCGCCCAAGGCATATCGGAGCTGCTGCTGGCCTACTCCAGAGCCACAGCTTTGCAGGATCCAAGCCGCGTCTGCAACCTACACCACAGCTCAAGCAACGCCGGATCCTTAACCCACTGAGTGAGGCCAGGGATCGAACCGGCATCCTCATGGATGCCAGGTGGGTTTGTTACCGCTGAGCCATGACAGGAACTCCTGATTCTTTTTTAGGTGAGAGGTGCATAAGCATTGCAAGAAGTTGCTCTTTATTTTCTGGTAAGAGAATATATTTTAAAAGTCAACCAAAGATAAAGATTGCACCATATACAGCATGGCAGGACTGAAAATATGACGGCACTTTTGAGGGGAAAAAAAGATCTTTGCAAGATTGAATTGTTCCTGGATGGGTTTTGAAAACCACTGCAAACCCCTGTGTTGGTGCAGGGATGCCAAGCATTTGCATATCCCATCCCTTGTGGAAAAGCGCTGGGGCCGCGGTGACGGGGAGTGAACGGCAGATAATTAATTGAGGGCCGCTGGAGTGGCAAAAGGATCAGGCAGCAGGGAAACAGTGTCGAGGGGAGGTGATTGATAGCGTGTTTTCAGTAGCTTAACATCAAGAACCAATTTGCTTGGAAAAAAATATTGGATTATATAGAGAGAACCCACGTACAAGTCAGCATTTGGTTCGAAGCCTTTCTTCTCAGTAAACACAAGCCGGGGCTTCCGGGGATTCTCGGAATGACGTGTTTGACTTACAGGTTTATATCTGACATAAGGTTTTCATCACCTACTTATGAGGAAAAAAACCATCCTCAGCCCTGAACACACCAAAGGCAAGGAGAGGATTCCAGAAGCCCTCGTTATTCGAGGGAGCTTGACAAGCCCTGCAGGGCCTCATGTGGAGATGACGACCAGAGCTGCTGAATTAAAAATGCTGGGGTTTGAAGAAAAGATGCCTTTTCCCAGAAAATCTTGCTCACCGCGGGCGGAGGCCAGCCCCTCGGGCAGTGGGCGGGGAGGCGCCTTTCCTGTGTCTTACACTCTTGCCCTCTTTCCAGCTCTGGCTCCTACAAGTGGATTTTTATCCACTTCGGGCTCGCCCGGCAGAGACCACAGATCACTCCACAAACGGATTTGACAAATATTTGCTAAGCTCCGTGGAGAATGAGACTTTATTCCTACCTCCATGACAACCAGTTTAGGGGATCGGGGTATTGAAATAGTTTTGAAAACATATTAAATCCAGAGCCCAGCCAGCCATGCCCCTGCCACGGCTCTGTCCACGAGGACCTCCCACCCTGGGCTCTGGCTCCATCCACTTGGTCGCTTCCTGGAGAACCTCCAAGCTCCCAGTGCGGCATCTTCAAGAGCATGGCAGGTGCTGGGCTCTGACCATGGGCAGCAGCCGGAGAACGGGGGCTTAGGAGAATGGGGTTTGATCAGCACACAGGGAGGGGCACCTGCTGGAGCCCAGGCTGTGACAAGGACTTGGGGGGGAGGGCATTTGGAGAAAGTGCTGGAGCCGCTGTCTGGAGGGACTCTGTTCACATGGCCGTTGGGAGCCATGGGAGACTCCGGAGCCACGGGGCAGGCAGCATCAGATGGGGAGAAACTGCTTTCTTGCGTGGGGCACATACCTGCCATCTGCCAGGGCGGGGCTCAGAGCCACACCTCCCGGGGCCCAGGTCAGTCCTTAGAGCAAAGGGTGTCTTGGGCATTTCTGCTGGCATGAGGGTCCCGTACAAGGGGACCGAATAAGGTGCCCCCCCAGGACTCCAAAGGAGATGGAGGAGCAGCCCAGGCTGGACTCAGGTCAGAGGGCAGCGTCTTTGGGTCAGCGACGTCCAGGGAAGCCTGGGTTTGGCAGGGGCGCAGAAAGAACTGTGGGGGTCGCGCCGGGGGGGGTCCCCATATCAACCCCTGGCTCCAGGGGCTTCCCCTCAGCCTTGGAACCAATGTCCCTCGGCCTGTACCCCGGCAAATCCCCAGGAATGGCTGAGGTTGAGCTCTTCTTAAACGAGGGTGGAATTTTGGAGAGAAATAGTAACTTCAAGCCGAAAATGGTGCTGTTTATTGGGGGTCTCCGTACGGCGCCACCGCCTCAGGTACCGCCGAGGAGCCTTGGCTGGCGCAGTGCCCATGCCGTGCAGCTGTCCCGGGCACCCTCGGCCACCGTCTGCGGGAATCTGCAGGATTCTGAGTTGCAGAATTCTGGGTTTTCGGGCATCGTTGACTCAGCTCATAAGCTCATTACAGAGTAGACACAAGAAAGAGAAAAACACAGACCCTCGCCACATAAACAGCACTCCCTACACGTGCCCTTTGCTACATCTTGTTGTTTCAAAGTCTTCTTTCACGCCGTCTGGGATGATGCCGCCCCTCCAGGCGAGCCGTCCTCTGGTCCGTGGGCACAGCCACCCACATCCCCCAGCCTCCCCGCTTGCCTCTGGGCCATGGAAGGTGCCAGAAGGACAGCACCAGCTCCCACCAGGGCTCCGCTCCAGACCCGAGTATTTGAAGGATGCACACACTCAGTTGTTTTCCTGTTTCAGAAGGAATTGCTGCATCTGCCGTTGGATCAATGAACACATCCATTATCTATGAAACAAAGAAACACAAGGCAACCGGCCCCGGCTCACCCAGAACCAGGGGCTTGTTCCTCCTGCAAGCTCCGGTTGAAACATATTTCGCGCTTGGAAGTGACTTTTCTTTCCGTCTCTGCACATTAACGATGACAAAAGGCCTTCAGCCCCCGGCTCCTCCAGCTCCAACGTGATCATGCTTTTTCATTTCTGTGTGTGATAACTGCCAAAGGTCCGACTCGCGTTCCGAGCACGAAGCTAAATTCCATTAACTGTTGTGGCCTATAAGGGGGACCGGCTCTGCCCCTGGGAGAGGGGTGCTATGCAGAGTGGGGGCTCTGATTCAGGCACAGGTTTCTCTCTGGCCTTTTCTGTCGCCCTCAAGGGCTGGGCCAGGTCCTCCTGCCTCCTATACAACCCCCCCCCCCCGCCTGGGGGCGGGGGGTCCTCCCAGGCTGAGAGGGTGCATGGACTTGCTCTGAGGGAGCACAGCCTGGAGTCCAGCCAGGGTCGGAGCTGGGGACGGGAGAGCCTCAGGCAGGCCGCGGACCCACGGGTGGGGAGGGGAGGCCAGACGAGGGGGTGCGAGCCAGCGTGCAGAGCCGGGCAGGAGGCCTTGGTGCGGCCCGGCTGTGGTGCACGGGTCCCGCGAGGGTCCGCCCGCCCACCCTCCAGGCTGAGAAAGACCCAGAGATGGCTCAAGCTCCGTGGGCTCCTTAGGGCCGTGTCCTAAGCAGCTGGCGGGCCCGGGGCCAAGCTCTAGCTGAGCCGCATCTTGCAGGGCGCTTGCTCTGTCAGCAGGGCTCTTCCTGTTCACGGGGGCCGCCTGGGCCCCTCCCTTAGCCAGACCAGCCCCGGCCTCCTCCATGGCAGCCCCAGGACCAGGATGGTGCCCCGGCATGACTGGTGGCCCCCACCCCGACCCCATGCCCACCCCACCCCTGGGGATTCCTCAGGGCTTCTCTCCCCACACTGTGCATGGATGCGGTTAGTCCTGTCTGGGATCTGCTTCTTGGGAGCCTCCATAAAAGAAGACGCTTTCACTCCCTTTAGATAATAAATCCTGGGCTTCCGCCGCGGGACCAGTAGGGCTCCTCGCTCTGCGTGAAAGGTAGACAGGTATGAATGAGGGTGTTTCGCTGATGGACTGTTAGGTTTCTAAAACAATTTTCAGAGGGACAGGAGTCAGATGTGAGGCTTCTCCAAGGATTTCCAAACTCCAGGCAGCTCCAGTTCTCATCAAAAGAGATGAGAGCCCCGGGGCAGAGGGTTTGCTGGCAAGAGGACCTCAGGGTCTGACCTGAGCCAGGTTCTCAACTGCAGCTGCACATCAAAACGTCTACCAGGCTTTACAGGCCAATTAAATCAGTCTCTGGGGTGAGGTCAGGTTGCCTGGTAGTTTAAAAATCTCTTCAGCTAATTCTAATGTACGGCCAGGGCTTAGCGCCTCAGCCTTTGGAATAATCTTCTGCCCCAGGAGCGGCGAGCCTGGAGGAGCGGGAGGAGGGTGCAGGCAGAGGCTGGAACCCAGGGCTGGGCTCCTCCTCCAAGTTCAGATGCTCGGAGGTGGCGGGGCAGTGGAGGGCGGCCAGCTGGGTGGGTCTGGTGGCTGGTGCCTCCCTTCTCAGGGGCCAGCCCGGGACACCAGGAGCCCTTTGGAGAAGCCTCTGAGCCACCAAGGCACAGAGGGGCCGGTTTACAAACAGCTGGGTGCAGTTTCCAGGCTGAAGGGCCTGCTGCATATCTCCTGGGCCCTTGGAGAAAGGGCCCTTGTCCAGCAAAGGTGCAGAGAGTGGGAGCTGCCCCCGGGGCCAGAGGAGAGGCCACCAACAACCATGACGGGATGGGGCCCCATCACACTAGTCAGAGCACGGGGGCGGGTCTGGGGGAGGAGATGCTGCCGGGACCGCTGCAAACACCAGAGCCCGGGACACCCAGACCTGCCCGACCCCAACACTCAGGAGAAACACATAGCCCCCACTGGGACCCCATGCCTGGGTGACCCGCTCATGGCCCTGTGCTGGGCATGACCCCCCAATGAGCCTGTGTCTGGGCATGACCCCCCCCCATGACCCTGAGCCTGGGGTGACCCCCCCGCCCCACGTATCATGACCCTGTGAGCAGGCAGGGTTAAAAATACAGCTTCTCCTTCCCAGCCTAGGCCAGCACCTGAATCTTTAGGGACAGGCTCTTAATCCCGTTTCAACAGGTTTCCAGATGGGCATGACTCGGATGCATGCTTAGGAGTCAATCTTCCAACACGGATTGGCGTTCTGGTTCTGGATTGGCGTTCACAGCTTCTGGTCCTGGCCACCAGGCAGGGCCTGGCGGCACAACGGCGCTGTGGAGGCTGGGACCGGGCGTCAGCACTGCTCAATGTCACCGTGCCGGCAGATCACCTGCAGGTCCCGATCGGATGCAGATTTCGACGCACTGGGTCTGGGTGGGGCCCCGTGAGGCGGCAGGGCTGCTGCCGCCGGGCGCAGACCACGCGTGGGGCTGCAGGGTTCTGGCCGCTGACCCATGGCTTCAGACAGCAAGCTGTTCCAGGACAGCTCTGTGCTGGGGGCGGGTGATGTCACCGGGGGTGGGGACAGCCTTTGTGGACAATCGATGACGACAGGGCTGCTAAATCATGATGAGCGAGCATGGTCCAGGTTCCCAGTCTCGGGAGGGCATGCACGAGAGGAGGTCACTGGATCACGCCCCCCTCTGTGCAGAGGGAACCCTTCCCTTTGCTGCTTGACAAGCAGAGCCCAGAACACCCGGTTTTTACCCTTAGTCCCTCTTCCCAATGTTCTGTTCTCGGCCTTTCTAAAAATCTGATTCCTATCGGGAAAAGCTGTTCTGATTTTAGGAAATTGGAGTCCAGGTGTCAGAATCCGTGGACGGAGGAACCGTACATTTTCTTCTGTGCCCAGAGACTCCACAAATGGGGCTGGTGCTTGTGCACAGGCTGGTCCGCCCCTGCAAGGGCTTTGTTGACTCAGTGCCACACAACCACCCCCCGAGTCCCAGGCTTTGCTGAGTCCCTGCAGTGACGCACAAGAGCTGTGTTGACCTGCTGGGTATCTGGGTGCCCAAATGACCCAGTCACTGCTGAGTTCCGTGGGCAGCAGGGTGTGGACCAAAGGTGTGGGCACAGCAGGGTGACCTGGAGACACGAGGAGTCTTCAGAAAACCTGTGCTTCAGGGTGAATTATACGGCTGGCGGGGCTGGAAGCAGAAGGTCGAGCCCCTTCTGTGTGAGGGGATGGAGGCTGGGGCCATGGAGCAGGATGGGGCGAAGGGGCAGCCGGGCAGAAGCGGGGCAGAGAGCCGGCTGGGCGAGGAGCTGGGATGATGCAGAAGCGGGACATTGAGAGAGGCAGCGGCCGGGTGCTCCCTGTGGGTCAGGGCCAGGGTCAGGGGACTTAGAGCAGCGTGAGAGCGGTTTCAGTGGCGCCCCCACCCAAGTGACTCACCCAGTGGGCTGACCAGTCCCTTGTCTCCCCTGAAACCCTGGGTTCGAGTGCTGCTCATCCTGCTCCACTGCGACCAGCAACCCCAGCGGGGCTCGATCGGTGTCGGTGAGTTAAAGAACGAGGATATTCCAGCATTGGAGGGTCGGGGGGTGGTCAGGTGGGCAACATGGTTATGGGCAAACACAAGCAGAGAAGGAGCTGGCCCCGGCTCAGGAGACCTCGCAAAATTGTCTTCCTGGAGGTGAGAGCTTTGCACAAATTTTAAAGCAAACAGCAGCTGGGAAGAATGATGGATTTCATCTTTTCTGGAAATGTGCTTCATTTCACTGGGACCCCCAAATGCCTGTCTTTATGCCAAAACGAATTAATTCAGGGAAGGTCCCTCCTACGATGCCATGGTTTGATTAAGCAAATCTAAATCATGTTGCAGGTTAGGTTGATAAGTGGCGCCTTGGTCCCTCCGTGTGTCTTAGGAGCTGGAACGGGTTCTCCCCTCAACCCCACGTGGTTACTGGCTTCCGTTTGGTTTTCAGTCCCAGCGGCCCCTGCCTCCCGGGTTACTGGTGTCTGAACGGCAGCAGGGCCATGTGGGGCAGCAGGGGCTGTCGCAGGCGGGCCGTAGGCCAGCTGGTCCCCTGCCTATTTTACAACCAGTGCCTGAGTCTCTTCAAGGGCGAGGCCAAGCTGCCTGTCCTTGGGAGTCCAGTGGGCCTGTCCCGTCCCTGGGCCAGAGCTGCGATCTCAGGCTGCTGCCAGGAGGGCCAGGCTTCCCTCCGATCGGGGTTGGGGGTCGGGGGCAGACATTAACCCAGCGGATCCCTGGGCTGCCTGTCTGGGGGGCTGCTGGGAGCATCCTCTTCCCTTTGGTTTCTTCAGGCTTCTGAAATGTTTTCTTTGAGGGAGAAGCACACAGAAGTGCCCCAAAGGATGCCTCAGTGTGGAATCGTACTTTACGAAGGGACCACACGTCTGCCCCTCACTGGCCCTGCCTTCTGGCCCCGGCCGCTCGGGGAGCTCAGGGTGCGCTGTATCCTTTAGACTTTGGCTCCCCTGCAAGGCTGAGGCGTCTTCTCAGATGCAGGACGCGGAGGAAGCTCAAGAAGGGCCCCTGGCTGTCCTCTGAGCAGGTGTCCGTAGCGTCACAAGGAGAGTCCCAGGGCTGCAGCGGACCTGACAGCGGCTCAGGCCTGTCCCGGGACGTGGCCGGTGAGCTGCCTGGCCTGGGCGCGGTTCCGCCGTCTCTCTCAGCTGCCCCCAGAGGCCGTGCAAGCTTTGTGCACGTGACTCTCAGCAAGCGCGTTTTCAGTACTTTGCAAACCTCTAGAAAGGCAAAAGTTACAGAAACTTACTCCAACATGACGATGGTTTCATGATCACGAGAGGCGGGTTGGAGGGTCTAATCGCTTTCCACCCTAAGATTACACTACATGGCATTTTCCCACTGGCCGGCACTTCACTTACGAAAAACCGCCTTGCTCGCCGGCTCTGACCCAGAGAGAGGCCAGAAGCAGCGGCCACGGTTCGGACACTCACCTCTCCACTCGGCCTGCTTCCAGGATCTAATTCCCCAGGTGGCGCCTTTGGGGGGCTGTCCCTGCGAGGGTTCTAGAACTTTCCCTGACCTGCCCTCAGTCAGGAGGAGAAAGTAGATGCCCCTCGGAGTATCTGTTTTCTTAAGGGTTTTTGGAGGCCTGAGCACAGCAGGAGCCCGAGCCAGCAAGTCTCTCACAGGACTTGGGGGGTGTGAACGTAGACGTCAGCTCCGACCCACGAAGCCGCGAGGCACCGCCAGCCGGGAGCGTGAAGTTTCCCGAGCATTGTTTTACAGCTCACGCAACAGTGTTTCCGACACCGTGTCGCCACCTTCCTGCTATAAACCGGCGTCGGGTCACTGACAAAGCCGTCTCCGATTTTCCAGGCAACGAAGTGGCGAAGATATTTGTAGGTTGAAAATGCTCTTAAAACAACATTCCTCAACACGCGATGACTTGAAACTCTTCTCTGTCTAATTACGTGAATCAGTGACGGTCGTTACCGTTTTTCTCTCATCCTGCAGCAGATTCTCTTGGACACGGAAGGCCAAGCCCCTGCCACGTGGCACAGCTGAGAGGGTCTCCCACGGGGTGACTGAGCCCCACGGAACTCACGTTGAGGGGGCAGGAAGACGCTCTGGACCCCAGGCCCTGGTGGACACATCACTGTCTCCATGGGGAGGGGCCCCGGTGACTTTGGAGAAACGGAGTCAGGCGGGGTCCCGACTCCTCCCAGCACGGCTCCCGGGATAAGGCGTCCTGCCTCTGCGCCTGGAAGATGAGAAGCCAGCTTCTGTGCAGCCGCCCCCGTTTTCACAGCCCTTTAAGCCAGGCTTTGGCGAGAATTTCTTGCTCGGATGCTGCTAAATCCTCCTGGCCTGTTTCTAGTGTTTCAGCCTGAAGCCAGGGGGATTGTTTTAGCCCCTTTCTGAGTTTCCAAGTAAAATGTTAAAATTGGGGACAGAGGAATATCCTGAGGCAGGACCATCACTCCCTCTGTCCTGGACCCAAATCCAGAGCAGAGGTCCAGGCACTCCAGACTGGCCACTTCCAGACTGATCCTCTCCATTCTGACCAAACTGGGCTGCAGCTCTGGGCTCATGGTCTGCGGGAACCCTTTGCTCCACCGAATGTCACCCCAGGGCCCGTTCCGTCCCCAGGATGGCCTCTCTGGCACACTTGCTCGTTGGGCAGAGGCCAAAGCACAGGAGGGCCCGCCTGCCTGCAGGGGTCTTGTGAGGACAGAGCTGCAGGGAGAGTGGGAGGGGCAGCGGGCCATCAGCAAAAGCGTCTCCTCAGTCTCCTGATCCAGCAGCGCCTGCTTCCAGCTGGGGCACCTCAGCCTGGCCCAGCTCCCCACTCTCATCCTCATGCCACCCACCCCTGCTCTGCTCCCCTCACCCCTGCAGAGGGGCCCTGGCTGCAGACCCACCCCAGAAGCCACCTCATGCACCTGCCACAGCTTGTGTCTGGCTCCATCACTCTCTAGCAAGGGTCCTGAGCCCGAGGTTCCTGCTACACCAGGAATCGAAGCTCAGACTAATATAGGCCTGGGAAGACCTAACAGCCTTGGGGCTCTAATCCTCCTGCGCCTTCAGGGTCCAGAGGGATGCTGAGCCTGCTCCACTTGGCTCCTTGGGAAGGACAAACCAGTGACCTGTCATTGTATCTTGCTCCTTGTCCAGGATGCTTCTGTCAGTGGCTGCGTCCTCAGATGTAGAGACGAGAATTGGAGGCAGAAGCCACATGGTCCAGGTGGCTGTAGAATCATGCAGTACCTGCCCCAGAGGGTTCTGCTCCTTTTCCTGGTCTGGCTGAGCCTGTCCCACCAGAGGACCGTCCCCTGAGGATCCTTGCCCCTGCCTCCAGAACCACCACCACCTGCTCTAGGGCAGCTCTAGAGCAGCAGGAAGGCCAGTGCTTTGCTGGGTCAGGAGGAGCTGTGTTGGGACTTCAACCCAGTTTTTCCCTCTGAGCGTGATGTGCTGGTTTGCTGTGCTGTCTGCCGAATCCCTTGTCCTTAGCAGGGGACCCCATCTTCAGGCCAGTGCCATCTGAAGCAGGGGCTGTGGAGTTTCTGAGCCCGGGGCTGAGGCAGACAGAGCCTCCTCCAGGGGCCCCTCGGTGGTGCCTCAATGTACAGCAAGGCCAGGGCTGCTTCAGGATGCTTCCAAGGAGGGTCAGCAGGTGTCATTCTGTGCCACTGCCTTCTTTGTGTCCCCAGAGCATGGATGCCTGATGCAGGGGTGGCTGCTCCTGACTGTCCCCAACCCTCGGGTCAGGGTTCCTCCTCAGCCATAGAGGAAATTCAGCTCGTGCTATAGACGGTCCAGATCACATCAAAGTGTGCGTGTGCAAGTGTGCGTGCGCAAGTGTGCGTGTGCAAGTGTGCGTGTGCATGTATGTGTGTGAGAAAGGCACTGTGATAACCATGAGTAGCATCTGGAACCGGAAAGTCAGAGCCGGACCTGAGGCAGGTTATCCCGTGTCCCCGGCTGTCCGTCTCCCACCTGCTCAAATGATGACAACGTCACCTTCCTCATCCTCACTGGCTTCTTGGCTGACATAATAGGCACAAGGCTGCCAGCACGGTGACAGGTTGGCTCTGAACAAAACTGAGTTCCATTCTCCCCCCGCCCCCCGCCAAACACAGACAGAGCAGTGTCCACCCGGGGGCGCCGAGCTCTCAGGACACAGGCCTGCAGGCGCCTCTGAGGCCAGATTCCCAACCCAGGGCAATACCTGGGCAGGTGAGCCATCGTTGTCACGCATCTTTAAAAGGTTTTATGTTCAGGACAAAGGCATCCTGAGCCCAGGAAGTAGGCTTTTCCGTCAGCACCTGCCACTGTAGTCTGCCCTGACTCCTTGATCCTCCATGGAGCCCCGGGGTCCCCCACTGTTCAAGCACCCACCAAGCCGCTCACTTCAGGAAATGCCTCTTCCAGAAAGTCAAGCCCTGGGAAGGGAGGCCAGTCTTCTACTTGCACATCAACGTCTGGTTGTTTTTCTTCTGCATCAAGTCTCTTTTTTAAGCCTTGTTTCATTCTGGCCATCAGATGGTTGAAAAGAAGGGTCTCCTGGGGGCTCTGTTGCCTGTCGTTTCTCGTCTCTTGTTGGAGTTAGGTTTATGGAAGCAGGATTTACACACGGTGAAATTCACTCTTTAGTGAACATCCTATGAGAATTTACACAGTCATAACCACGTCACGGTCAAAATCTCCCCTGCTTCCCGTTGGTGGTCAGCTCTCCTCACTCCCATCCCTGGACACGACTGATCCCTTTTCTGTGCCCATGTCTGCTCCCCCCACATGGACTCACACAGTCTGTAACCCTGCATCTGTAGGTGGCTTTGGGATAGGCTTCCATCTTAATAATTTCAGGTCACACTTCTGATCTGGACGTGGGATGTCTTTCCACTTACATACTCTAATTTCTTTCAGAAATCATTTTATATTTTCACTATGCAGGTCTTCGGGCTAGATTTATTCTTAAGTACTTTCTTTTTTTTTGGATGCTATTGTAAATAGAATTGTTTTGATAATTTCAATTTTGGATTGTTCATTGCTAGTCCATACAAATACAGCTGATATTTTTATATCGATCTTATATCCTACAACCTTGCTGAACTCCTTTAATTAATAAGTTCTAACTGTGTTTTAGTGGCTTTCTTAAGATTTATGTCACCTACGACTAGAAATATCTTTAAGTTTTCCCTTCTAATCTGAATTGCTTTGATTTCATTTTCTTTCATAATTTCTCTGGCTAGAATTTCTGATACAAAGTTGAATAGCTTTGGTAATCCTTGGCTTACTCTTGACCTTCAGAGAAAAAAAATCATTCTTACATTATTAAGTAGGAGGTTAGGTGTGGGTTTTCCATGTATTTTCTTTGGGAGTTGGTGGAAATTTCTTTCTATTCCGAGTTTTTGAGTTTTACTATGGAAAGTTATTGGATTTTGTCAGATGCTTTTTCCTGTGTTTACTAATGTCATGGAGTGTTTTTACTTCTTTATTCTGTTGATTTAGTGAACAATACTGAATGATTTTTTAAAATGTTAATCTGACCTTGATCAGTAAACTCCACTTGGTCATAGGGTATAATTCTTTTATGCATTCCTGGATGCAGCATGCCATTATTTTTCAAGGACTTTCTGAACTATTATTCATAAGAGATATTGTTTGGTAGGGTTCTTTCCTTTTAAAGTCTTTGATTTGGGTTTAGAATAATACTGGCCTCATAGATTGAGTTAAAATGTTGTCCTGGACTCTTCTAATTTTAGAAGAATTAGTATTAACTCTTTAAATATTTGATAGAATTCACCAATAAAGCCATATGGACCTGTGCTTCTCTTTGGGTGAAGTTTTCTCTTTATTATGGGTCTACTAAGATTTTCCATTTAATTGTTTTTTCAGTTTGGCATTTTGCGTCTTTCAAGGTATCTCTCCATTTCATGTAAGTTATAAGTTTCTTATATAAGTTTCATATGTTATGTCCTGGCATACAGTTTTTCATAGCAGTCACTTACAAATTTGTTTTTATTTCCATAAGATCGGTAGTGATGTCCCCTCTTTCATTCATGATTTTGTTCATTTGAGTCCTTTTTCTTCCTTAGTCTCATGAAAAGTTTCCCGATATTGTTGATCTTTTTAAAGAACAAATTTTGGTTTTGTTGACTTTTGCTTATTTTGAAATTCTCCAGTTCATTCATTTCTACTTTAATCGTTACTATGTCTGCCCTTCTGGTCATCTTAGTTTTCTTAGCCCCCGTCCTATTTACAACAGATAAGATTAGGTGGTTGATTTAGGATCTTTTCCCTGATTAAAATAGTTCATAGCTGTAAATCTCCCCATGAACACTGCTTTCGCTGTACTCATATGTGCTGGTTTGCTAAGTTTTCATTCTTTTTCATCTCAAAATGTTTTCTAGTTTCTCCTGTGGGTTCTTCTTTGACTCACCGGTTATTTAGAACTGTGTGGCTTCGTTCCCACCCATTAGTCAGTTTACTAAGTTTCCTTCTGTGATTAATTTCTAATTTTATTCCATTGCAGTTAGAAAACATATCTGTATAGTTTCATTTCTTATCTCACTACTGAGGCTTGTTCTATGTCCTCTCATGTATGTGCCATCCTGGAGAACTCTCTGTGTGTGCATGAGATTTAATAAACTTCCTTGAAAAAATGCTTCTTCATTTGCTCTGTGGCCCTTGGGTAGTTCCCAGAGACTTTAAATTACATTTAATTAATTAATTAATTTCTCTAATTGCCTTTTCTAGGGCTGCACTGGCAGCATGTGGGGGTTCCCAGGCGAGGGGTCTGATTGGAGCTGTAGCCACCGGCCTACACCACAGCCACAGCAACACAGGATCCAAGCCATGGCTGTGACCTACACCATAGCTCATGGCGACGCCAGATCCTTAATCTACTGAGCGAGGCCAGGGATCGAACCTGCAGCCTCATGGTTCCTCGTCAGATTTGTTAAACACTGAGCCACGATGGGAACTCCAAATTACACCTCGATTGCGATTGTCTCACTGGAAAAAGGTTCCCTGCTGCTCTTGCAAACTCGGTTTTTATTTGTCACTCTCTGTCATAACACCCTCCACGATTGCCCATTCATGATAAACATTTAGCTTGGTGCTCTTTGCATATCTGTTAGACTCCCCTTTCCCCAATTTCCTGATGCTCTATAAGCCTGCACATGCATCTGTTACACTGTTCCTGCAGGTTTAGCGTGGTTGTAGGCTTTGGGGTCAGTTCGATCTTCTGGCGGTTAACAAGGAAAGCCCCAGTTTGCATGAGACCCTGCACTGGGCGTTCTGGGACATGAGTTGTCATGACCACATTCTTATGTCCTGTGGTGTTGATTCCCCGAGCGGTTGTCCAGGCAGCCTGGCAGAGTTAAAAGATCCCGGAGCTGGAGGATGTCCGAGTCCCAGTCCTAGGTCTTCCCCTTAAGTATGTGCGTCTATAAGCCTTCACTTGCGCTCCACCCCTGCTCCTCTCCAGGATGTAAGCTCCTGAGAGAGGAGATTGTGTCCGCTTTGCTTACTGCTATATCCTAACCCTGAAAACCGGTCCTTATAACACTTGTGAATACTCCCTTGTTGTTGCTTTTTTCTTAGTTCACTTTTAACTCCTTTTTTTCCCCTATTTTTTTATTACTCAGTGAATTTATTACATTTGTAGTTGTACAATGATCATCACAATCCAGTTTTATAGGATTTCCATCCCACAACCCCAGCACATCCCCCCACCCCCCAAACTCCCTCCTTTGGAGACCATAAGTTTTTCAATGCCTGTGAGTCAGCATCTATTCTGCAAAGATGTTCCGTCTGTCCTTTTTTCAGATTCCACATGTCAGTGAAAGCATTTGATGTTGGTGTCTCATTGTCTGGCTGACTTCACTTAGCATGATAGTTTCTAGGTCCATCCATGTTGCAAAAAATGCTGGCGTTTTGTTCTTTTTAATGGCTGAGTAACATTCCATTGTGTGTATGTACCACCTCTTCTGGATCCACTCCTCTGTCGATGGACATGTAGGTTTTTTCCATGTCTTGGCTATTGAAAAAAGTGCTGCAATGAACATCGGAGTACGTGTGTCTTTGTGAGTCGTGGTTTTCTCTGGATAGATGCCCAGGAGTGGGACTGCTGGATCGAATGGGAGTTCTATGTTTAGTTTTTTGAGGAAACTCCATACTGTTTTCCACAGTGACTGCACCAATTTATATTCCCACCAACAGTGTACTAGTGTTCCTTTTTGTCCACACCCTCTCCAGCATTTACTGTTTGTAGACTTTTGGATGATGGCCATTCTGGCTGGTGTAAGGTGGTACCTCAGAGCGGTTTTGATTTGCATTTCTCTAATAATGAGTGATGTTGAACATCTTTTCATGTGTTTTGGCCATCCGTATGTCTTCTTTGAAGAACTGTCTGTTTAGATCTTCTGCCCATTTTTTTGATGTTTTTTTTTTCTTTTGGTATTGAGCTGCAGAAGGTGTTTATAAATTTTGAAGATGAATTCCTTGTCAGTTGATTCATTTGCAAAGACTTTCTCCCATTCTGTGGGTGGTCTTTTCGTTTTGTTTAGGGTTTCCTTCGCTGTGCGGAACCTTTGAAGTTCGATTATGTCCCATTTGTTTATTTTCGTTTTCACTGTCATGACTCTCAGAGGTGGATCTGAGAAGATGCTGCTGTCGTCTGTGTCGGACGACACAGTGTTTGGCCCACGTTCTCCTCTCGGCGTTTGACAGCGTCTGGTCTTCTGTCTGACCATGAACGCGTGGCTCATGATGCTGCTGTGTTAGCCTTGCAATTACCTGAGCCTGCAGGGCAAACATCATGACACGTCTTTGTTTTACTGCCCCGGGAACCTTAGACGCATTCACATCCCCCCCGCCCCCGAGAATCTGCAGCAACAGACGTCACACTCGGGTCCCCTAGCTCCAAGCTCAGGACTCTTCTCTCGTGTGTTAGCCATGTCCCAAAGAGGAATCGTGAGGCGTGACCATCTTTTACCGCAGATTCCGATGGCCTCATGGTGGAGCCTTTCAGGTGAACGTGTACACACGGAGGTCTGAGGAAAACCTGGACGTCAGGCTGTCCTGGTGCTTGGTGTGTCCTCTTGATTCAGAGACTCCTGATAGGGGTGGAGTGGGCACAAGTGGTTGTGGACGTCCCAAATAAGGGACCATAGATAAAGAGGGAGACCTAGGGAACTTCGGGAGGTCACTGTAAGGTAATAATTGCTCAAGAAAGCCATCTGAACAAGTGTCCTATCTTAATAAATCTGTTTCTTGCCTATCACTTTGTCTCTCACTGAATTCCTTCTGAGCAGAAGCATGAAGAACCTGAACCTCAGGGAGTCCAGGCACCAGGGGAGTGATTCTCATTTAAAACCGTGGGTTCAAGTCCCAATCTGGGTTCTGGCCGTGTTCAAGTTCCGGTCTGTGCTCTGGCTAGGTTTAGGCCATTGGTACTGTCAGTTTCACTTCTCCCAATCCTGCTGAGAACAGGTGCATTACAGGGGGCCCCCCTCAGCATTTAGGAGGAAAGAACTAATTGGACACGAAAGGCAAAACCCCATGGGTATTTTCAGACGTGGCAGCAGAGCTGATGTGGGCTGTGGGGGATGAGCAGTCCCCCACACTCTTTCTCTGTGAGTTTCTCTCCCACTGAGGGCACCACGAGAATCTCTGAATTGCCTCATTTTACTCCAGATTCCCAGGGAAGCCTGGAACAAGCAGAGCTGGAGAGAGTTCTGCCACAGTTCTCTTGTGTGTTTTCATCAGAAACCTGCTAAAGGATTCATTTTTTTTCCCTGATGCCAAATAATCTGTTCTGAATCCCTTTCTTCCAGGAAGATCCTTCTTGCCACAGCTGAGTCACACCTCTACACCCAAGGCTGAGTTTTTTGTCATTGTCCCCTCTTCCTGACTATACTGCTTACAGACTTTCTCAAAAATTAAGGTGTGCACTCATCTTTACCGCATGAAGACATTCATCTTTTTTCTCTTTTTTTTTCTTCTCTTTTTTTTGCCTTTTTTGTTGTTGTTGTTGTTGTTGCTATTTCTTGGGCCGCTCCCGCGGCATATGGAGGTTCCCAGGCTAGGGGTTGAATCGGAGCTGTAGCCGCCGGCCTACGCCAGAGCCACAGCAACGGGGGATCCGAGCCGCGTCTGCAGCCTACACCACAGCTCACGGCAACGCCGGATCCTTAACCCACTGAGCAAGGGCAGGGACCGAACCCGTAACCTCATGGTTCCTAGTCGGATTCGTTAACCACTGCGCCACGACGGGAACTCCCCAAGACATTCATCTTATCTTATACTTTTATGAAAGCAGTCCACCTCCTCCACCAGCACGTGACCTTGGAGGAGGAACAAATCTTGTCTGATTTACCCTCAGCCCCTAATTCCCCAGGGGGCACCTGGTACACAGTCGGTCATGTTCAAACCACAGCTGCCAAATGAATGAACGAGCTAATTAATCACAAGCTGCAAGGAGTGACAGAGGCACTTCAAGCTTCAGATGAAGAATGGTTGGAAATATCTACACCTTAGAGCTCTTGGTGATCCAAACATCGGGAACTCTTCAGAAGGAGGTGTTTCAGAAATGCCAGGCTCCAAACCTCTTCCAGGCTGGGCTGTCCTGGTGACCTGGGTGGTGGGGATGGCCCTGTGGCTGGGGACATTGGATTTGGAGGTGACACTGGTACCTGGGCAGCCATTCATCACTGAACCTTCTTAAACTTTCTCTCCCTTCCCGAGATGGGTAAGAGGCCTGTGAAGCCATGAGATTGAGGAGACAAAGTTTCCTAAGCCTGGGAGTTCCTGTTGTGGCTCAGCAGTAACAAGCCTGACTAGTATCCATGAGGATGTAGGTTTGACCCCTGGCCTTGCTCAGTGGGTGAAGGATCCAGCATTTGCCATGAGCTGTGGTATAGGTTGCAGATGCAGCTCAGATCCTGAGTTGCTGTGGCTGTGGTGTTGGCCGGCTGCTAAGCTCCTATTTGACCCCTAGTCTGGGAAATTCCATATGCAGTGAGTATGGCCCTAAGGAGAAAAAAAAAAAATTTCTAAGCCTGGATTTGCCTTCAGCTCCTAACCCTGGGGTTTGGGGATGCTGACCACGAGAGAAGTCCACAGTGCCCAGCAAAATACTACCATAGTGCCACCGTTGCGGTATGGGGGAAAAGACCCACCCAGCAGTCAGTGTGGATGCTGGACAGGAGCCCACGTGGAGCAGAGTGTAGGCTATATGGCTGGGACTTGCAGGGGTGCTGAGCTGCCCAGGGGCAGGCCAGGACATGGGGCAGGCCAGTGCTGCTCTGTGGATCACCATGCTGGCAGGCCCCCAGACTCCCTGGAGAACCCACAGCCCAGGGAGTTTCCCACACATCCTTACCTCAAATACCTTGAACCAGGAAGCTCAGGAGCTGGCCCTGCCACCATCCGCACAGACCTGAGAGAAGCAAGCAAATCCATCAGCAGCTTTTTCCCAATACTCTTCCCCAGTCAAGCAGATGAACCGAGAGGCACCTTGGACGTGATTTATGGTCCAGATCAGCTGTGGGCCTGAATATGCTTCCCAGGTAGAAGGGGCTATTTTTGATCAATTACAATGTTCCTGTAGCACCATAAAAATTCCGTATCTCTCAACCATCGAGACGTTTCATCAAAACGTCATGATTTATTTCATTTTTCTTACACGTGGAAGCCCCGTACCTGCCTTCCTGAAGCTTTGCCACATTCAACCTCATTTTTCCCTGTTTCCCTGTCGAGACGGCAGCTCCTGTGGCTCAGGCTCAGGGAAATGCCTTTCAAATCAATTTTGTCTTTGGCCCCCCAGTGGAATTCATCCTCCCCAGACATGTCGCTTCCACTGGGACACATACATACTTCATTCCGCCTAAAAGTCGGGTGGGGGGCTTACTTGTCTGTACCCCTCACCCACCTTTACCCCATTTGATCATGCCAGCTCCTCCGTCAGTGCAGACACGAGGCTCCCAATACCTGCCTTACAAAGTGATGGAAAAGCCAGATCAAGTCAGCAATTCAATCAGATGTCCTTGACCAGGGACAGAGCCCCCTTTTGGAAGGATGACCTTTGCTGAAGGCTGAGACGGAGGAGATGAGGTCCTCTGGGATGCAGAGCAGAGCAGGGCACCTGGCAGAAAGCCTTGGAGGGGGCGGTTAGAGAATCACCACGCAGGACAAGAGAGATCCCTCCCTGGCTGCTGAATGGAGAGAAGTTTCGGAACCTGGAAAACGAGATCATGAAATGAGTCAGGGTCCCTCGGAAGAAAGCGTGTTCAAAACCCTGGGCCCAAAGTGATGCAGAAGATTCTTCCCCTTGCCTCCCGGCCCCGGACACTCACAACGACGTCGCCGTCTTCCTCAACGAGATGCTCAGTCGCCTCCCTGAACAACGTGAAGAAAACAGTCACCCCGGAGCGTGGCCACCTTCCTCCTGCCCCACAGGCCAGCTCTCAGCTCAAGGGTCCAGAGCTGGGCACATCTTTGTCCTCAAAAGCCAGGCAATGGCCAGAGTTCCCCAGTGGCTCAGCAGGTTAAGGATCTGGTGCTGTCATTGCTGGGCTCGGGTTGCTGCTGTGGCACGGCTTCAATCCCTGGCCCAAATTTTCAGGCCATGGTCAGCTCGTGGGAATTACCCAAGGGAACGCCTCGCTTACACAGACTTCTCTCGGGACCAGCTTCTTACCTCAAATTACAACCAAGCTGCCGGTTCCTTTTCATGGAAAGAAAAAAAAGCCACTTAGGATGTGTTGAGGGAGTAATGTATGACCACACCTGTGCTAACTTCCTCATGTGCTAAGCTGTGCACTCTCTTGCTGGACGGTGTCTGATTTTGTTCTTCTTCAGGATTGCGTCGACTCGTCTTGGTCTTTTACCTTCTCGTGTAAATTTGAGAACCACTTTGTCCATATCCACAAAATAATATGCAAGTATTTGGAATGAGGTTGTGCGTCACCTATGGATCAATGAGGGAAGACCTGGCATCTTGGCAGTATTGAGTCTTCTAGTCTATAAACAATGAATCCACTTGTTTAGATCAGCTTTGATTTCATCAGAGTTCTGGAGTTGTCTGGGTATAGACCCTGGACCTCTTTTGGTAATCTGACCCATTTTAGTGCAGGATTTGCCTAGCATGCCTTTCCAGGAGCTCTCTGAGGGAGCGACACCTCTCTCTTTTCTCTGCTCCACCCTGGCCTAGACACCTCCTCCCTTTGAAGGCCTGCCCGCACCTACAGGGCATCCTTTGCTCGCTAAGCCTCTAGTTTAAAGCTCTTGTGTGGCACACATCACATGACAATGCACTTTCTTTAGTTTACTTGTTTATCTAAAGGTTGGCCTTGCACTTTCTGAGAAGGGTGCCTTTCTCAAGTTCATTTCCTTGTCTCCAGGGATGCACAGGGCCTGGCACAGAATTTGGATCCACCCTGCCCTCTACAAATCTCAAGGACCTGGAGAAGCCCTGTCTCAGGCTTCAACACCCTGCAGGGTGTGTGTAAGGACTTCTTGTATGGGAGCTGCCAAGACCCTCCCGTGCGCCCCGTCTTGTCTGCAATGGCCATGGGAGAAAAGCACCTCTCCTCTTGTTCCATCTTGGAGATGATGTCATGCAGGTGCATCTCCCTGGATACTCTGACCCAGAACCATGCAGAGAAGGGACCCTTGGGGAGTGCGTGTGGTTTCTGCCTCCCGTGTGCAATGCAGAGACACCTTTAGGATGGAGGTTGCCGCACTGGCCGGAGAGTCCTGCACGGCACTCGCCATGGGTGCCATTTCTGTCGTGCTGAGGCCTTGTCTCCACATCGCCTCTGCCAAAATGCATCTCTACCCCTTGCAAGGAGAGGCCCCAAGGACTGGAGTCTCCACTAGCACCGTGCCAGCTGATGAACCTGCACCTATGGGCTGAAACAAGCCCCGTTTAGCCGCTCCCTCCATGCAGGTTCCTCCCACTACCTACCCCGCAGAGGGAAATGCTGGACTAGAACCAGGTACATGACAAATGCTCTATTTAATGGCAAGTTTTTCTCTCTGAAAAATATTCCTAAAAGCTATGCATGCAACAGGCAGATGCTATGTAAGATTTTCTCAACTATTAGATATGGAATTGTCAGAAAATGCACTGATTTTTTCCCCCACTCCCTTCACAGGGGATTATTGTTTTTAAAAGGAGGAAGAAAGACCTGATGGTGCCTCACAGACCGAACAGGATGGTGGGATCCCCCAGGGCTGGGGGCAGCAGAGGAACGAGGGGTGGGAGCTCAGGTCCCACCTACAGCCACCAGAACACAATCCCTTAGTTTCCCCCAGGAGGCCGAACCAACGACACATGCAGAGCTGATTATCGTTTTAAAATACAGACGTTCAATATAGAAGAGTCGTATTTTCTGTCATTAATGTGTAAGTAAGGTTTTCTAGGCATGAAAATAATGCCTCTCCCATCACTGCAATTTAATTTTACTTACACTCCGTCCATAATCCCCAGGCATCTTTATGGTGTTCCTTCTACACGTTTGCATTCATTTCAACTGCTCCGTGTGTGTAACTGCTTTGAAGATGAAAAGCTCCAATAAGATCTAAGGATTATTATTTTTTTCTTTGGGAAGAGACAACCGTAAGGTCTTCCCTTGACATCTGGAAGCTAGAAAGGACGGCAGTGAGGTGACCCTCCCCGGGTCGGTGGCTCCATCAGGCAGGAGAGAGAAGGAGTGGAGGTAGATGGCTCTCTGCCCGAGGTCTGGAGAGATGGCTCTCTGCCCGAGGTCTGGATGCCCACCTGGGCCTCCGATGGGTGCGTCGCCACACAGCTCATCCTGGACCCTCTTGGTCTTCAGGTACTTTTGACTTCAAGACTTAGAGGCCTTCAGCCATCAAAGTTCTTGCTGGAAAATGCACCTTTATCTAAATATGAATGCAAGGTGAGGTCCTTCTTCTGGGCCTCCAGACCAAGGAAGGGAGCACCTAGCCCTAAATCACAACAGTCACAACATGGGGTCGTCTGGGTGAAGGTTTGGGGAGCATCACACCAGACCTAACAACCAAACCTTGACAATGTGAACACTTGCCTGAACTCACCGGTTCTTGCTGAATTAGCCCAGAGTAAATTAACAAGGAGAGACCACGCAGTAGGCTCCAGGAGGGCTGGAATTGACTCACGTACCTAGATATACAGCAGCGTGGTCTTGCTCCTCGGATGTGGCCTCGTGATATTGACTTCGAATGATAGGTACATTCCAGCATAAGCATCGACACCCAGTAGGTCTGATAAAACACAGAGTGGCCCGGGTGGAAGTTATTTTAATTCAGCCACCATATTTTCTAAAAGCAAAGACCCAGTGATTCATTCCTGAAATCTAATGGACGAAATGGGGTTTTGAGTAACTTTCTGGTAACTGAAGGAACCAGTGATAGATTGGGTTTGGTGACAGATATGGAGGAGGTGGCCTTACGTGAGCCCAGGGTGGTTTTGAGGTTGATAGGACTGGAAGTGATGAGGCCAGAAACAGGCAGGGCCTGGAAGGGAAAACAGCCCAGAAGAAGGGCTGTGGATTCAGCGTCTATACTGACATGCACATCTTATCATTAGTACACGAGGGGGAGCCTACTGGGTTTATGGGGCTGGAACTCCCACGGGTCTAAGAAGCTTAAGTGGGATTTGGATCCTGGGGTGCGAAGTGAAAGAATGAATGTCCCAGCTATCCTTGGGAGAGTGTGCAGGACACGGAGAGGGGAGGGGGCAGAGGAAGGGCCTGTTGGAGAAGGAGTGGATGACAGAGGAGCCACTAGGGAGAGCAGGGACCCAGAGGGGCACCATCTGATGGAGGAAGTGGGGAGGGGATCCATGCAGACCCTGGCACGCGCATCAGGTGCCCCGCATGACTCGGGACGGGAGGAGATGCTGTTACCAGGGCCAGCGGTCCTCCTGAAGTGACCTCCTCTGTGATCCAGGTGGTAATTACCACATGAGCTCTTGGCCCAGCGGACCGAGCCAGAGGGACCACTCTAGTCTTAGCATTTCTGTTGTTCTGTGGCTGCTGGGCTGTCACCAATGGTGCCTCCCCTTCTCCCTGGGAGCAGATATGGGCTTTTCTAGTCCTGGTGCCCGCAGGACTGGTTTTGGCTATTGCAGGGTGCACGGAAGGGCGATTATCTCATCCATGCCAGGTAGTACAGTCCAGGGACAGTTTGTATATCCTCTCTCTGTCCTAACATGCTGGTGAGGCACAGGGGCTGCAGTGGAGGACCCAGGGGCTCTAAGGGGAGGCCAGGCCACTGGAGGGCCCTTAAATGACCACCCAGCTCAGGGCCTCACTGTCACACCTTAGACTGTGATTTGAGCAGGAAATAAAGCCTCATGATGTTTCGTCATGGGCTTGGGGGATGCTTGCTGCCACACTCAGCCTGTTTGACTAATGTATGAATACATGCTTGGAATACCTCTGCCCAATAAAAGTGCAATTGCAGAACAAAAGTGCCCCCACCTCTGGGGAAATCTGCTCTTCTCTAGTTCTCCGAGAGTTTTCTAAGTCTCCGTTCACGGAGACAGACTCTGGAGGCTCACTTCCTGTGTCACATCCAGCAGGAAGGGCAGCCTCTCTGACACGTCAGAGGTGGTCCCTGAGATGATGTGAGAGAGGAAAGAACTGGACACCAGGTAAAGAGTGCAAAGACGGATTTTATTCGGAACTATTGCAGTAGAGGAGAGAGGCTTCAGGGAAACTTCGCTCAACTCAAACAGCAGAAACAGCTGGGGATAGATGACCCGGGACCAGAGAAAGGGATCAGCAGATGAAAAATCACTAAGAGCAGCCATCAAGGGCGAGAGGGTGCTTCTTGCCTAACCACCTGGCCAGGACTCTTGCTAAAAGCAGGTCAAGGGTTCAGACACCAAGGGTGGGGTATTCTAGCTAAGACGAGGTTATACAAGCCAAGAAAAAGTGGGGTCCGAGGACCAGGTCTCATGAAAAAGAGGGCTCATGGAGTTCCTACCATGGCAAAGTGGTTTAGGAATCCAACTGCAGTGGCTCAGGTTTCTGTGGAGGCACAGGTTCAATCCCCAGCCCAGTTCATTGAGTTTCTGGCATTGCCATAGTTACAGCATAGGTCACAGCTGCATCTTGGATTCGGCCCCTGGCCTGGGAACTTCCATATGCCCAGGTGTAGGCCCAGAGAAGCTTTGCCTAAAGTTTGGAAAAGGAGAGTCTTTGCCATGAACAAGTACAACAGAGGCACTTTCCACAGGATGGAACCCTCAGCTGCCGTACTGCTGGCAGAGGCTTGGCCATCAACGACACCCGAAACTTCTAGCAGGGAGATCTTCCAGCTTGCTGACAAGCGCTTATGAGCAAAATGGATTATGTTTGCTCTGCAGAGAGCTGCGCCCCAGGGAACACAGCTTCTAGTTGCCGTACCTCATTTGTAATGTGATTGAAATATGAAAATAATTTTCTCTGCCTGTACAGCTTCAATATGTTGATATTAACTATAAAAATAAATTCCTTCCATGGGCCAAATGGGCAGATGGGTCATGAGAATTTAGGAATATAAAGAGGTCACTTAGCAGGTGACAACACAGAGAAGCACAGAGCTGGGTCTGACTGAGGAAGGCGCTCACGGAGTCCTCTCGGCTTCCCCCGCTTTCTCATGCAGGTGCAGGACCTGGAACCCTGGCCTCACTGTGCTTCTACCAGGGGCAGTGGCTGCTCGGCCTCTCCTGGGGACCTGACTACTCCATGCACTCCTGCCCCTCCTCTGAGTTTCTGACTCTATCTATTTGGGGTGGGGCTCTAGAATTTGCTTTTCCAACAAGTTCCCAGGTGAGGCTGAGGCTTGGAGAACCATCCACTCAGGGCATCCAGCTCACTTCACCTAACTTAGTCAAAGGGCACAGAACAGCCTAAGCATCATGGGTGGAGTCAGCCTGCAGAGGGGCAGCTGAGACCGGCAACAAGATTCCTCTTTTTCCTGGTCTTTGTGAGCGTCCTTCTCTGCTGCATCTAAGCGGACAGTGAGGGGCAAGACCAACCAAGCAAAATAATACAGGGAGGATATTTCAAAAGACCGTCTAAAGCAGTGCTTCTTTGGTCTTGAACATCTGATGAAAGCTAAGAAGCCCCCATCCCCCAGAAGCACCACACACACAAGGACTGAATTTTACATGTACTTGCAGGGTGAATGTCCTGAACCTCAGGGTAAGACCCCTCCATATTCTACACATTAGCAGAAAGGGGAGATGCAAACAGGTTTCTGAGTTAGAAATGAAATCATAATTGGAAGGGACTTTATCTGGAAGCTTTGGGGTGTACGGTAAATAGAAAGAGAAGAGCATTGGGTCTGAAAAACAGGAGAGTCTGTTGTGGACGGCGTCTCCTGGGCGGTGGCTGGGGCCCAAGGGTGGGGTGGAGCATGCAGTCAGTGAGGCTGATGGTCCAGGGTGGGTCTGAGGCTCCATGCACAGCCACGGCCCAGCCATGACCTCCGAGACGGCTTTCTGCAGAGGCCACCACAGAGAGCTCATCTTGTTTCTTTCCCAGAGGTGCCCGCTGCAGGCTCCTGCCCCGAGACTCCCTTGGGGTTGACAGTGGAGGCGAACGGTCAGCGCTCTGTGTGCAAGACTCACATCCAGTGACCTCTGCGGTCCTCAGAGAAACCCACGTGAGTTTCTACTGTGCAGGCGAGAGGGCTGACGCCCAGAGTGGCCATGCGACCTGTCCAAGGTCATGCAAGAAGCAGTAACACCAGCACCAAGACAGTGAGCCTCATCGAAAGCCACCACGGCCAACTCACCCATGCTGGATGGGGCTGTCCTGCCCAGGAGCCCCCCACCACACACACACAGACACACACAAACACACACACACTTTCCCAAGCCCCTGCCTTGGGCAAGCCACCATCCCTCCTACTTCCCTGCTGAGACCCTTCTCTGTCCTGCCTTCTTCTGGCCATTGTAAGAGGTGGCCCCGGGGACCACAAACACAGAGGCCAGCCCCACATGTGCTGTGCATCCTTCTGCCCAGAGCAGTCTTGGTATTTCTGTGCATAAGTAAAATAAACTATGGCTTTATCGTTCAATAGGTCTGAGATAAAGTCCCAGCTCTGCCAATCACACACTGCACATGAATTCAGACGAGGCACTCTTTGCATCTGAGACTGTTTTCCTGTGCGGGGGGGGGGGGGGAACAGGGACAGGGTCCTTTCAGAGCTCTTGTGAGTGTTCACCGAAATGAAATACACATCATTGGACCCAATGCTGGGCATACAGTACGTGCTTAATGTGTGCTCGCTGATGCTTTCCACACTTGGAAGGAAGGCAAACAGCTTTGTCATCACCCTCAGCATATGGAAGCTATGAGACCCATCATAAAACTGTCAGGCAGGATGCGTACTGTAGCTCAAATTAAAATATTTCTGTGCGCCGCGTGCTTTGTGCCGGAGGCGCGCTCCGCTGACATATGTCGGCAGCACGACATTTGCAAGTGGAATGACACTTTAGAACATTTTGCAATAAATATTTTGTTTTCCCCTTACTGCCCTGGACATATTATCTCCTCTCTCTGCTGTCTGTTCTACATCCGTTACCGTCAGGACGGAACCCACTGGGTGGTTCGTTAGTCTCCAGAACCCTCTGGTTCTGAGGGACGGTGCTGCTTTCATTTCAAAGCAGGTGACCCCAATCCCCGAGGGTCGGGGTGGGAAGGAGAAGTGGCGGCAGGAAGACTAGTCGCCAGCAGGTGTTAATTTAGCAGCTGCTGGTGTTAGACCCTGTGTGGCAACCGAGGATGGGATGGAGGCTGAGAGGACCCAGAACCTGCCCCTGAGATGCTCGCGGGGTTGAAGGGACACGCTCACGGTCATGAGTGAGGGGCAGTTCGGGTTGGAGCCTGTCTGTCACTGTTTCCAGGACCACGATTGCCCACTGACTCTGGCGGCCCCATGGCTGTGCTTACGGTTCCAGCCCCTCCTGAGACGCACACGTACAGCTGGGATGGTCTGTCTTCGACGGTGAGAGCAAAACCACACAGAGTGAAAAGAACGGGCTCATTGTCAGCATGAGACCGTCCACAGCGGTGGCTGCAGGCGGAGGAGGCGACGCAGGGCGGTTGCTTCTGCGTCTGGTTTGGAGCCCGAGTCGCGCCAGATCCTCGAGCGGGCGGTTGGGAAGAAACCCTGGACTGGGTGGGACGGAGCGAGGAGCTCGCCTCCCCGGGGCAGCGGGCACAGGGGGTTCTCCAGACCGCGCCAGCCTCCAGGACGCGGGGCCTGTGGAGAAGTGTGGGCCTCCGTCTTGGGCGGCACACGCACCGTGCAGGGCTCAGGGAGCCTGAAGGAGAAGATTCCTACGGATCTAAAGGAACCGCAGGCCGGGGTCTTCCTGGGCTCCAGCGGCCCTCGGGCCTGCCTCCCTCATCAGCCTTGGGAGGCCTGGAGGGGCTGCCCCCTCACTGCCACTTGGGGCCAAACCAACCCTGACCAGTGGGGAAGGCCGTTCGAGAACGCGGAGGGGAAGCCGACAGGGAAGAAGGCCAGCGCAGCAGCCAAACACCACGGATGGGCTCAGGTACACACGGGGGCCTTTACGCTGATGGGAGAGTTGGGGAAATGGTTTGCGGATTCTATAAAGAACCTTAAGACATTCTGCACGACTTTACCAATTCTCTGACTTTTTGACTAAGGAAATAACTCCACAGAAAGAAAAGCACCACATTTTTGTTATTGTCGAGTAGCAGGGAAAGGTTCGATAGATCAATAAATAATTCAATCCACTGAGTGACATATTATGAATCCATTGAAAACATTTCTGCAGAGTGCAGCGAGATGAGAAAAATGCCTGTGACAGTGGAAAGTAACACACGCAGTGTCATACTCAGTGTGAGCACGGCTCTGCAGAAACAAACTTTGCATAAAGAGAGAAAGGGGTGTTCGGAGCCCAAAGCAATAGCAGAAGATGCTGAACGCTGGCTCTTGGCACACACTCCAAATCCACCAGAGATCAACATGCAGAACAAGGAGGCTCTTGAGCTCCTCCCGGGGGCAGGAGGCGTAGAACATGCTGGGCTTCACGGAACAGTGGGTAGGAAATGAACACCCCGGGTTCTGGAGCGCAGGGCAGACTCTGCACAGAAGAGCGGAGGGAGCAGAGTCCCATCCGAGGGTCTCCTGAGAGCAGGAGCGGTGGCAGGATGAACGACCCGCCCCTGGAGAAGCCCAAGAAAGCGGGCAGCAAATGTGTGGATGAGAAATGCCAGGTGCGGGAGCCACAGATTCTCGGGGGTGGGGGTGACCGGGGACCAGGACACGGGGGGCAGGGAGTGTCAAGAGCGGTGAGGTAAAGCAG
Source organism: Phacochoerus africanus (assembly GCF_016906955.1). Taxonomy (NCBI): domain Eukaryota; kingdom Metazoa; phylum Chordata; class Mammalia; order Artiodactyla; family Suidae; genus Phacochoerus; species Phacochoerus africanus. The sequence continues at coordinate 139,928,197 of NC_062558.1, forward strand.
GCAAGGAGCTGCCATGGAGGGGAGACGGCAAATATGGCAGCTTTGTAGAAACTGGGAGATGCTCCGAAACCGACGCCACTGCCCCCAAAGAGCACCGTGGATTTGAAGGAAGGCATCCGTCACACCTAGAAAGGCAGGTGCCCTTGGGCTGAGAGACCCAGAGAGGCCCCAGCCCCTTCTCCGCCCCGGGCGACCCCCAGGCCCGTCGCCTGCTGGGCCAGTAAAATGAGATGCTCCAAACTGAATAAAAAGAGCTGAACGGACCCTAAAACTCAATCCACTCCGAATCAAAACACACAGCGGAATGAAACCACAGCACAGGCGTCGACCGACAGAATTATCCTGAAACAAGTGTTTCATGGGGTGAGGACACACATTGAGTCTGAATTTCAAAAACTCAGAGCAGAAATGGATAAAACGCTGGAAACCTGAAAGGAGAGGGAACGTAATATGAAGATGAAGTCGAAGCAAAGTGAAGTGGCCCCTGCAGGTGCATTCAGAGTGCCCGGAACAGACACCTGCAGCTGGAAAGGCAGCCAGTGGGGAGGAGCCGGCCTTCCAAAGGGACAAGAAAGTGAATGAAATGAAAGAGGGAAGAAAGATCAGAGAACACGCGACAGACGTGAAAGACGCACGCAAGGATGTGCCGCCCGATCGGAGCTCCCAGAGACGGACAAAACACACGCCCCAGGATTCCTATTTAAGGTAAAACCCAGTGGGAAGTCCTGGCCTCCAGGGAGGCCTGTGGAGTGGCTGTCGGGCGCCCAGACGCCTGGGCCGGGAGGCCGACGCCAAGGCACGTCTCGGTATGTCTCTTAGACTTTGAGGACGAGGCAAACCGAAGCAGACACGGGACCCATCCCAGGACCTGCGGGCCAGAGGGCCACGATCTTCGAAGAGAAGCCCATCAGGGCAGCACCCGAGGCCTCGAGAACAAGCAGGAGCAGAAGCTCATGCGCAGCACCGGCTGTGAGCTACTGAGGGTGTTTCTTCCAGAAGCACAGTTACCAAGGAAGGGGCGCTTGGGCAAAGCAGAGCGCCACCCTCTGCGGGAGTCTTCAGGGGAGGGGCTCCAGCCAAGGGCCTCGGGGTGGGCGCTGGCCACCTGTGTCCGCACACCCCAGACTCACGGGAAGCGGGGACCATGGTGGAAGGCGGTGAGCAGACGTGAAATGAGTGAAACTAAAATGCTGCAAGTGAAGAGACACAAGAGAGAAAGAGAGGCGCCAGCGAGGGGGGCTCGCTAATGGCTGTGTCTACGAGGTGGGAGCCAAGGGTGTCACTGTGAAGGCTGACCCTCCGGAGTGGGAGCCTGGGAAGGCGGAGGAGATCATGCATTAAAGAGGAGATTAGGAGTTCCCACTGTGGCTCAGCGGGTTAAGAACCCAACACAGTGTCCACGAGGATGCAGGTTGGATCCCTGGTCTTGCTCAGGGGATTAACGATCCTGTGGCTGCAAGCTGTAACACAGGTCACAGATGTGGCTCTGCTCTGGTGTTGCTGTGGCTATGGCGTAGCCCTCAGCTACAGCTCTAATTCAGCCCCTAGCCCAGGAAATTCTATATGCCACAGGCGCAGCCATAAAAAGAAAGGGGGACAAAAGATTAGCATAAAGCTTATCATGGAGCAAACAGACAGACAGACTACCCTAAATACTAAAGGAAGTCTGTTTTTTTTTTTTTTTTTTTTTTCTTTTTAAGGTTGCACCCAAGGCCTATGGAGGTTCCCAGGCTAGGGGTTGAATCGGAGCTACAGGTGACAGACTACACCACAGTCACAGCAATGCAGGATCCGAGCCACGTCTGCAACCTGCACCACAGCTCACGGCAACACCAGATCCTTAACCCACTGAGCAAGGCCAGGGATCAAACCTCATGGTTCCTAGTCGGATTCGTTTCCGCTGCGCTGACAGGAACTCCAGGAAGTCTATTTTAAATGAAAAAGAACACTGATAGTGTATAGAAAAAAACCCCAGTAAATACATCATCTAATGGTATTTAGATTTCAGGTATTCAGGTTGACATATTTGACAATCAAACACGTCAGTCATTTCAACAACTGTAACCAGGATGATTTCTCTCACTGAGAGATCTTCAAATAGGGCCCAAGGAAAATAATCCAGCTCGGGTGGTACACAAATAACACACATCAGTGATTCCGAAAGGCTGAAATAACAACATCAACGACAATAACCATGACGCGACTGGATAAAAGTGTGTCAGGCAGGCGGACAGCCAATCACAGAAAAGCAGGGCTTGGGGTCCTGGTGTTTTACAAGGTAGAATTCAGGCCCCTGGAAAAAGTCATCAAGAAGAACTTTCTGTACTCTGAAGGCTGCTTTCCAAATGCAGCAGTTGTAAACACACATACACCAGAGCCTGGCAACCACTGTCCTACAGAAACCCCGCAAGAGACGTAAAGAAAAGAGCAGCAACTCGCACGAGGACAACTTAACGTGTCGCTCCCAGCCCAAGGCTGGCCAAGAGGGTTAAAACGAGAGTGAAAATGTAAAAGCAACGACGAGTTCATGAACATAAATCAAAATCTGCTACTTAATAATAGAGAGTCCAGAACACTCATACAGCAGTCATAAAAATTAACCAAATGCTAGGCCCCAAAGGAAACGAAGTAAAAGTAATACACATAACACGTATTGACCACAAAGCACCAAGACTAGTAAGGAATGACGCACTAGTTAAACGAGTAACTCATGATGCACTTGTTAAACAGATACTTTCGAAGATTTAAAATCTCTCAAAGGAAATGTGATCCAAAGTTGCAGACCTTTCGCAACAATGAAGATAATGAAGGAGCTCCCGCTGTGGCTCAGGGGTTCACACACCCGACGAGCATCCGTGAGGACGTGGGTTCGACCCCTGGCCTCACTCAGTGGGTTAAAGATCCAGCATTGCCGTGGGCTGTGGTGTAGGTGGCAAGTGCAGCTGGGATCCCACATTGCTGTGCCTGTGGTGTAGGCTGGAGGCTTCAGCTCCGATTGGACCCCTAGCCTGGGAACCTCCATATGCCAGGGGTGTGGCCCTAAAAAAGCAAACAACAACAACAACAAACCAATAAAGACAATGAAGAGACAACATAGCAGAATCTATGGAATACAATGAAAATGGTAATCAGGTGAAAATTCGGTCTTAGATGTAAGTAAGAAGGGCCCAAATAAAAATACCTTGAAATGGTAGAATAATGAAGTTTTTCAAAAGAAGGAAATAATAAAGATAAAAGTACCAATCAATGAAGCAGAAAACTTAAAAGTGAAGAATTTATAAATAAATGAAAATGCTAGTTCTCTGGGAAAAAAAAAAGTAGATAAACCAAGTAGAACAACCTTATTTTGAAAAGTGAGAGAGTGAAAACCTGAACAGGAAGGAAGCGGGCGGAGCTGAGAGCCTGAGCATCTGTGAGCTTCAGGCTAGGGGCCTGGGCGCCTGGCCTGGGGGCCTGGCCACCTCCATCCCAGACGTGGAGACCAGCCTGGCTGCCCCGCCCTCTTCTGTGGGTCTTTTTGCAGAAACACAAAAAAAGGCATCTGGTCACTTGAGATAAGCCAAACCAACCATGACTAAACTCCCCGGCCCCCTCTCCACCTGTGCCTGGACCCCTGTTCCACCTCGGAGCTGTGGGCACTGGTACCTGGCTCATGGCCAGCAGCAGTCCACGCCAGTGCCCCAGCACCCGCCCACCACTCCACGCTCACACACACCTTGGCACAAGCGCCACAGCACCCGAGAGCCTGCGTGTCCACCAGTGCCTTCGCCACGACTCCCCGGACTCTGCAATAAATAATAAAACACAGCGAGCGGGCTCGGAGGGCAGACTGGGCGGGGTCCACGTTCTGCTCTCCTTCACTCCGTTTTTAAAGCTTACGCGTGTGTGGGGCTTTCACCCTCATCCAATATGGAAATGACACGCGCACCAAGCGTGGGCACACGTGTGGGAAGGCTGCTCGGTAAATTACCTTTACCGTTTCACTGACTTGTCTGGAACGACAGATAGAGGCCGTGCCGTCGCACTTGCTGCCTGGCCAGCCACTGAAATCCTCTCTGCAGGAGAAGGCAATGAACACCCTTGAATGCGACCTGGATCTTTGGGGTTTGAGGTGCATTGCATTCTGCCCCTGTTTCTGGTCTTGAGGGCACTCAGGGCACCCAGAGGTAGGTGGGGTGGGGACACGCGGGCGGGCAGGGAACAAGGAGTCAGGGGCCGGGCTCCAGCCCAGCTCCCCCCCCCAAGAGCCAAGTGATGCTGCAATGCATCCTGGACCTCTGTTCTCCAGTGACGGAGGACACGGTGGCTGGATTTTGTTTCCAGCTCTGAGGTCCCATCAAGCCTCATGGTTGGGAGGCTGAGCCTAACAGCCTGTGACCAATGCACATAAGAATCCTGTCTTGCCCTTCCCGGCCCTGAGGAGGCAGGCGGGGCGGGCGTTGAGCTTCGGGTGGGGACGTGGAACACCCGGCCTGGGCCCCAGACCCCTGGAACTGGCTTCAGAGGCTCTGATGTCACTGGGTTCCTCGTCCCTGCTCAGACTTCCCTGGTTTTAGCATCCACAGTCCTGGAAAACTCTGCAGTCCCAGGCTCCCCGAGGCGGCCGTCACCAGGAGCTTGCGGTGGGGACGTGAGCGTGGCCGGCTGAGGTGGACGTTTGCAGAGCCCCTCGTGGAGCAGACGTGTGTGGTCACAGCTTCCAATCTGGGGTAGTCTCCATGCTCCCCAACCCCCATGGCCACATCGCTCCTGTTTGGGGAAACGCCAACCCCACGGTTGCAGCAGGGTCTCTGAACCTGCTGTTCCCCGTGTCCACAGTGCCGTTCCCTCCTGTGTGTGCACACTGACCTCTTCTCCTCCCCTCAAATGTCTCCCCAGGGAGTGCCCCGCCACCCTGCCCCTGTACTGGGGTGATTCACTGCTGGCCATGTGTGCATTGCAAAGAGACCCGGGTTCTTCTGGGACGTGCTCTCCAAACGCTAGGACACAAGACGCAGTGCAGAGGGTCCTCTGTCGGTTTCAGCCTTTCATTCACGAGGTTTCCTCCACGCTGGGCTGTGGGGGCCCTTCTATAAAGATCGGTTGAATGAATGCGTGTTTTAGTCCCGCCTCTGGTTCGAAGATTTCTTTACAAAGCCTGTTAAATTAGGCGCAATTTCTCGGCAGGCACGTCTGTTGCCGAGAGGGCCTGATGAGGAGCCCCTGTGACAGTGTCTATTCCAGGCGACCCTGCGCGTCCCTGAAGCAGGACGCGATGGGTCGCTCTGTCCATACACATTTCTGCACAAATAAAGATGTGTGGGTGATATCATTGACTGAGAAGAGCCGAAAGACACCCCTGAACCGTCACGGCGCCATTCTCAGGATGCTCATTACAGGCACTGGAACACTCCTGGGTCGCTGGCTAGGACCCGGAGCCGCCGGGGCTCAGAGCACAGGCTCAGGCTCAGGCTCAGGCTCAGGGCGTTGAGCCCTACACGCGGGGTGAAGTGTGCTCAGGTTTATTAAACAGTTAAAAGAATTTCCTGTGTCCGGTGCTAGCGTCTTCCCAGTGACCAGCCCTCCCCGTAAGGGGGCACTGCGTGGGCAAACACTCCAAGAGCCTGGGGCAGGTCCTGCTCATGGGTCTGCTCCCTTCCTGCGCTCTAGGCCTGTCCCTGCCAAGCAGCTCCTCTCCGTGCAGGGAGCGTGTCTGAATCACATGCCAGCGCCAGGGCCTGGGACGCCCCCACCAGGTCGCACGCTGGCCTCCGATGCTGGCCTCCTCTCTGGACATCATGTCCTTCCCACAGTGGCCCGCGGAGTTCTTGGGGCCTGGACGTTGGGGCTTCAAAGCCGGCCTCCAGCTCCTTCCTGCCATGTCTTCACGTTTCCGTTTCTTTCCTCTTGAGCTGTGGTCGAACCTCCAAGACAGCCCACAGCTTCGCCTGCCTCTGGTCTGCCGTCCATGCCTTCGTCTTGGGTTTCCCACTGTGCAGTAATGCGGGTTAAAGTCTGTGCATTTTTTCTTAGTTTCCTCTTCCTGGCCGCTTGCTCCATTTCTTGTTTTGCTTTTTAGGGCCACACCTTCGGCATATGGACATGTGTGTGATATGCTACCACTTCCACAAAAGGATAACATGTTCATGTCTTCCTGTATGTGCAGAAAATTTCTGGAACTATCCTGGAAGATCAGTTGAGAAGAGGGGCTGAGAGGGAGACCCCATAACCAGAGACGGGGTAGGGGAGAGTTCTCCCTGTATATACTTCTGAGTTTTGATTTTTGGATCATTTGAGTCTATTACCTAACCGTAACATTCAATACATTTTTAAAGAAAAAAAAAAAACACTAAGTTTGTTTTGGGGAAAATCAATGGTCACTGATTGGTAGACTCTTCGCTGCTTGAATCCAGAGCTTTCCGCAGCAATAACTGCTGTCAGCCATCACCCTTAAAAGCCCTGCCGCTATCAGCAAACAGCCCGTTAATGTTTGAGGACAGTGATCTGGCCCAGAATCAAATCCCCACAGGGCCTAGCATCAGGCCTGGGATGTTTGTGCTGGTGGCCATTATGGGGGCACAAAAACCAATTTGTGTGAAAAAGTATGTGGCATCTTCCGAGAACGACGCTCTTGGGTTCTGAGCCGCAGAGTGGTGCTCTGGGGAGCAGCGCAGCTGCTCAGGAAGAGGCCCCTAAAAGGCAGGCCGTGTGTTCCAGCCCGAGGCCCTGGGATGTCCCATTGCCTTCTCGGGCAAGGGCGCAACTGGCCATAAACCGAGGGACCCACAGAAACTCTGGCAGCCTCAATCCAGGCACTTTAAGGCACTGTCCGTTATAACCTCCAAATAAAATCAAACCTGGATCCAAATTTATTTCATGTCAACGTTTTATCACAACTATAAACCCTGTCGGGGCTTGAAAGCACTGGGCCATTATGTTTATCCACGCTGCAGACACAACAACACAGGGCAGGGCTGAGTCCCATTTGTTGGTTTTGTTTTATCACCAGGACACAAAGCCATGAAATAGCCCCCGCTTCCTGGATGTGCCAGAATACACAACGAATTTTGTCCTCTTGCTTGGGGCCACTAGTGCCATGAACTCAAATATTCTTTTCCAGAGCGTTTGGAGTCATTAGTTAATGGTCTAAACATTTCTTGATTTAGGTATAATTTTTTTGCCCTATGTCGGAATTGGAGGGAAGTAATCTGTTATCCCAGCCCCGTGGTTCTCACTGCCGGCTGCACACGGGTCTTTCTAAATCGTGGGTGGGTTCCCTATCCCTGAGCAAAAGGATGCCAACGTTGTGACGGGCACCAGCACAGGGACTCCGAGGCGATTTCCCAGGTGGTGGTGTCACACAGCAAGAGTTCACCACGACCGTGAGCTTAAACTAGGGCTTCTTGCACGAAACGGGCGTGCGAGTTGCCTGGGGTCCGGCTACAGAGTACGTTCTGGGTCCGTAAGCCTGGGCCTGAGAATCTGCATTTCCCAAAGCCCCCAAGTGAGACTCACCGTGCTGGCCCCTCAAGGCCCACCGAGTAGGGACAGAGGCCTCCACATGGCTGCTCATGCCTGAGGGCACTGCCCAGGACCTGCCCTGGGCCCGAGCACATCCCACTCGAGCCGCCTCTTCCTGTGCCTGTGACGTCCCCTCGGAGACACAGAAGTTGCGATGATGAGGCTCGGCCCTGCCACAGGAGCAGGGGTCCTGCTTCCCTCCCAGAGCCACTTTGGGACCCAGTACCTGCATCAATACCCAACGGGAGAGCTCAGAGAGAGAGGCTGAAAAAAATGTAAAACCGCAAAACCAATGGCTCCACCCTTGAATCGCCCCGGACAGGTGCACCACCCACCCATGCTTCCTGGCCAGTGCCAGGCTTCCCCTAAGACCATCTCACCTGCACAAAGGAATAGCGCCGGGGTTGAGAGCCGCTGGATGATCAGCCTGGGTCCATGATAAGGAAATTATATCTTAGAAGACTTTGGCCAACCCGCAATTACAGTGTATTTAACAACTCAGTGGTGCTGATATAAGCAGCAGCTGGGAAGCCAGCTCAACAGATTTTGCGAGGGCGAGGCGGCTGGATACCGCGTTATATACAGAGGGAAATGACATGTTTTCCAGCCTTGTCCTGCCTGGCAATCTTTGCATCGTCACCAAGTGTTTGAGAAACCAGAGCACTTGATTAAATAGTCCTGAGCACTTTTCAGCAAAATGGAGAAAGAATGAGACCCCAAAACACCATCACCCCTGATGCAGCCCGAGGAAGAACCACCTACCCCCACCCTGTGGACGAAAGGCAGCCCTGATGGTGGGCTTGGAGGGGAGGGGGAGGGAACACAGCACACGAGCTATCCCTCTTCCCCCCCCCCCGGCCCCCGCCTCGCTGGTCATCAGCTGCGGGAAACAACTGGGGGGTCCCCTCCACTCCTGGTGTTAACTTCCAGGGGCCGCAGGAGACACACTGCCTTTCAGTACAACTTAAATGTCACCACAGCTCTGTCCCGCGAAAACTGTCCTCTGAGCAGCCCGTGACCTCAGTGTAAGGGCAGACACAGAGCTGTCCAAGGTAACGTACAAACAGTGCTGCTCATACAACGCTAAAGACGCAAATAAAAAAAATGGGCGGAAGACCCAATAGACATCTCTCCAAAGAAGACAAACAGGTGGCCATCAGGCACATGAAAAGATGCTCAACATCACTGATTCCTAAAGAACTGAAAAGCAAAATTACAGTGAGCTACCACCTCACACCAGAATGGCCATCATCAAAAAGCCTATAGTCAATAAACGCTGGAGAAGGTGTGGAGAAAAGGGAACCCTCCTGCACTATTGGTGGGAATGTAAATTGGTGCAGCCACTACAAAGAGTAGGAGGAGGATCCCTGAAAAAATAAACATAGAGCTACTACATGTTCCAGCAATTCCACTCCTGGGCATCTCTCCAGAAAAGATGAAAGCTCTCATTCGAAAGGATACATGCATCCCCGTGATCATAGCAGCACTACTCACAACAGCCAAGACAGAGAAACAACCTAAGCGTCTATTGACAGAGGAATGGATTAAGAAGATGTGGTACATATACACGATGGAATACTACTCAGCCATGAAAAGAATGAAGCAATGCCATTTGCAGCAACATGGATGGACCTAGAGACTATCATACTGATTGAAGAAAGTCTGGCAAAGGCAAACATTAGATGATAACACTTATATGTGGAATCTAAAAAAGTAATACAAACGGTTTTATCTACCAAACAGAAATAGACGCAGACATAGAAAACAAACTTATGGTTACCAAAGGGAAAAGAGAGGGCAAGATAAATTAGGAGTTTGGGATTAATAGATACACAATACTGTATATAAGATAGACAACAAGGGCCCACCATAGAGCACAGGGAACCATATTCCATATCTTGTAATAACCTGTAATTAGGGAAAAATTTCTTTAAAAAATATGCCTGAAGCACTTTTCTATACACTGGAAACTAACACAATACTTTACCTATACTCCAGTAAGAGTGTTGAGCATTGGAAGAGCTAATTTTTAAATACAAAGTTAATCTCTTGCTTTGATCTTTTCAAGTGATCACTGGCAGTGAAAACCAAGGGTCGATGCTAGTGTCAGACTTTCAGCATGACCACCTGGACGTCGGTCTTACGGAGACGTCTTGTTGGCTACTCTGTTTCCGCGCGCTCCGGGCTGCCACACGGAAACTGCCTCTTGCAGGGTGAAGGGGGACTTCTGAAGGGGCAGCAGCAGGGAGATGTCATGAAGGTTGACGAGGATTTTCCAGGCATAGAAGAGGGTGAGCTCATTTCTTTAGGAGCCATCGCCAACTTGGGGCTCCTGACACGGAAGGGATTCAGAACAGTGTGTCCGTCCTGGTAGCTCCTCCGTCCGAGTTTGGGGGAAAATAAAGGAGTCATTTCCATCTTCTGGGAAATAACTTGAAATGTGACTCATGATCCATTCATCAAAGAAGTCTATCCAAAGGGAGGAGAAATTCCCCAAGGAGAAAGTATTTTATTCATCAAGATTTTGATCAGAATCTTATTTATGAAGCTAAGAATTAAAAATAAATATTTGACAACATGTCATGGAAAACATGTTCAGTGAAAAATGTGTGGTCTCTAATAACGTCGCTCATTGGATGGCCTTGTTTTCTGTTGATGGGACTGCCTCTTGCAAAAAACCCCCACAATTCAGGCAATAATTTGACAACAGGCATCAAAGAGCTTAAAATATGTTCAAAAGCATTTCACTCTTAAGAACGGATCCTAAATTTATAATCAGACGAGGACTAACAGCAGTGCGTGCAAATATGCTGACTTAGGATTGTCCATCACTGTCATCTTTGAAAGATGCTGCAGGGTGGGATGGATGAGGGGGAGGTACGTTTACCTGCCAAATTTGGGCTGGGAGGCAGGCAGCCCACTGACCAGCTGTGTGACCTGGTCAGAGCATGTAACAGCTCTGTGCCTCCTCCTGCCATCCATATAGTGGGGTCATAACAATGCCTACTTGGCAGTATTGTCATTAGATTTAATGGGTCGTGCATGGGAAGTGTTCAGCACACACCTGCCCTGGGCGGGTGGGGGGCAAGCGACAGGTTTCTCCTCATCCGTGCAGAGGGGTGTGATGCAAGGCAGGCACGCGGCACGGCCACTGCTGATGTTGGAGGAGAAGGCGCCTTGCTAAGAGAATCCAGATGCTTACAGGACAGGTGAAGCTTCTTCTCCACCTACTCTGTGGCAGACACCAGGCTTACACTTTGCAAACAGCGCCTCAGTTAATCCTCAGGATGTTTCCTTTTACACGACTCCATTTCCTGATGAAGACCCTGAGATCAAGGGAGGTAATATCTCATGCAAGTTCAGGCAGGGTGATGATCAGAGATGGCCTGTGAACCTGACCTGGTCTGCATCCATTCGACAAGTATTTATGGAAAATCTCTTTTGTGCCAAAGGATGGTGCAAACACTTGAGAAGCATCAGCACATTTATTTCCTAGAGGGCTTACTTCCACTGAAGAAAAACAGTGAAAAATGAGCAAATTGTAAAGCGTGTCAGAAGGCGATAAAGCCTGTAAAGGACAGAAAAGAAAACAATTTGAACAGGACAGAGGCTAGGAAGGGGCAGGGGTTAGACCTCACTGAGAAGCTGACGTTTGAACCACACTTGAAGGAGAGAATGAAGTCGGCCAAGCAAACACAAAGGGGATGATGAGAGTGGCTGCCCAGGGCAAAGGCTGAGGATGGAGTGAGCCTGGTGGCTTTGAAGAAGGCAGGAGGTCAGTGTGGCCATGGCTGATGGACCACAAGGACAGCAAGGACGCGAATAGCAGAGATGTCACACACGGCCAGTTCAGCCAGGACCCTGTGGATGTTTGGAGACTTTGAATCTCATTTCGAGTAAAGTGAGGTGCTCTTGTAGGACTTTGAATATCTTAGTGACCTGAGTTGACTTTTGTAAAGAAAAAGAAGTCATCCAGGCTCCCAGGCAGAGAATATGCCATGGAGGGTAGTGGGGAAGCAGGCGGCACCAAGAGAGCAGAAAGAAGCGACAATATTTGAAATATTTCAAAGTAGAGCAAGCGTAATTTGCTGAAGGATTAGATGCGATGTGGGAGGAAGCAAAGCCTCAAAGACGCAGGTCAGGGTTTGAGCAGATGAGTGGGAGGGGGTGGGCAGAAGAGCCCGCCCAGCCTGCCACGGGCTCTGGGAGTCAGTCTGGGTGTGCTGAGTTGGCGATGCCTATGAGACGCCCACGGGGAGGTGTCTGAGCTGGGGGCAGTGTCGATGGAAGGAAACCCAAGGACTGTGCCAGGGATCGAACTGGTGCCACATCAGGTGTTGTTACCGCAACTAAGCCACTTCGGTGGCAGCACCAGATCCTTAACCAGCTGTGCCACAGGGAACGCCAGAGCTCTCCTTCGCTTCTGAAGGATAATTTTTCAGGGTAGAGAAATCTATATTTTCTCTCAAATATGGGGGGGGGAGTTCTCTCAAAACTGAATATTTCACTCTACTCGTGTCTTGCTTGCATGGCTTCTGAGGTGAAGGTGGATGTGATTCTTTGTTCTGCTGTATGTGAGATGATTTCGTTCTCTGGCTTCTTTCAGGATTTTTTCATTGTTACTGATTTTCTGTAGTTTGACGGTGACATACCTAGGTGTAGTTTCATGGGCATTTATCCTTCTTGGTGTCATCTGAGCTGCCTGGGTCTGTGGTTTGGCATCTGACATTAATGTTGGGGAAATTCTCACTTATTGTTGAGAATTTGCTGTGCTCTTTGCCCTCTCTGATCTCCTTCCGATAGTCCCATTATGCAGTGCTAAATGGTTTCAGTGGTCCTACAGCCCTTGGACATTATCTTCTGTTTGCTTTCTTTTTCAACCTTTATTCTCTTTGCTATTTGGTTTTTGAGAATTCTATTGATGTATTCTCTGGTGCAGAGTTTCTTTCCTCAGCTGTGTCTAGTCTACTAATAAACCTATCAAAGGCAGTCTTCCTTCTGTCACGGGTTTTTGATCTCTAGCATTTACTTTTAGTTCTTTCGTAGGATTTCTATCTTTCTACCTCCATGGCCCATATGGTCTGGCATGCTGTCCACTTCATCCATGACAACACTTGATATATTCTTCAATCATAGTTGTCGTAAATTCTTGATCTGATAGTCCCTGCCGTGTCTGGTTCTTATGTTTGCTCTGTTTTTTCAAATCATGTTTTTGGGTTTTTTTTTTTTGCCTTTTGGTATGTCTTGTAATTGTTTCTTATAACTGGACACAATTTACTGGGTAAAAGGAATGCTATATATTGATTTTCGGTAGTGTGTTCGTGAGCTGTGGGAGGAAGGGTTTGCTCTATGGTGCTGTGAGTAAGTCTCTGTCTTTCAGTGAGCCTGTGCCTCTGGACCACGAACTTCACAAGTCCTTCTAATTCTTTTCTGTCCATGTTAGGTGGGACAGGTTGTCTAGCATGGGCTGGAATCTGTGATTTCTCTTTCCAGGTCAATTAGATTCTGGTTAACTAGTTTCTCCCAAAGGCATAGGTTCTTAAATGGATACAGAAGATCATTAATTGGTTTGGAAGTGAGGTGGCCACTCAGATGCTAGGCTCCTCACTGCAAAAACGACAAGCCAATCCAATGAAAAGTTAATTTCTGTGGTTTGCTCTTAAAAGTCTACTTCTCAACAATAGTGACCCTACCCATGAGGGAGAAAAAGAGAGTGCTCTGTCCGATTTGAAAAAGGCCCTTTGTCCCTGCCCCCAGCCAGAAATCTGAGGGGGCTTTTCCTCCAGTATTTACTGTGGGCATCTGATTGCGCTCCTGGAGGTAAACCTCACCATTCCACGGGCACCTTCCTATGCCCAGGTCCCTCAGGACTTCTTAAAACGCAGAGTTGTCAGTAGCTTTTTGCCTCTGGCAACTCATCACTTACAGTCCAGATTTTTCATGTATTTTTGAATTATTTTTCTTTAATGACCATACATTTCTTACCTAAAAAAATTGGAAAATTCTTTAAACACAAATAAAAAGTTGTAAAAGTGCTTCTCACTAATGTGATTAGCTTATCTTCAATTAATAGCTAGGGCAACATGTTGTTGGGGGCCCACATTTGACCAGGAAAACCCTTTGCCCAACATTACAAAGCCGGTCAAGCCAGACCTGGGGCCATGACCTGGGTCTGGGGATGAAAATATAATGAAATTCATCTACTTGAATTGACCTGGCTACAATCCAGCGTGGCTGGCGGGTGGTAGAAAAGCAGTGGCTCTTCCAGGCCACTTTCAGTACCAAGGGCTGGACAGCTCCAGGGACTCGGGGGGCCCTAAACATGGGAGAAAAAGAGGGGGTCCCACTTTTAGCACCAAGGGCTGGACAGCTCTGGGGACTGAGGGGACCCCAAATATGGAAGGGAGAAAGAGAGGAGGTCCCAGGAGGACTCCCAGAGCATGCTGACTCCCCCTTCATGCCAGTGGCCCTGAGTGTCTGGATTTTGAGGTGCACTTCAGTTAAAGAGGAACAGTGAGGATCTACATATTTCCAATGTTTTTGTTAAGCTTCATTAAGCAATGACATTACAGAATGCTGTGTTATTAAAGCCAAATTTAGCTGCGCTATATATACCAACATCACACAATACAACTGCATGCCTTTTTAAAAATAACTGTCACTTTGGGGATCTATTTTGGATAATGCAGCTAGAAGTGGAGCTCAAATATCTAATTTCCCTGGCATGTCTGGTAATTAATGTCAAAAAATGCAGCATTGAGTAGGCTTTTTTTTTTTTTTTGACATAAATGGAACATCCTTAACTTTGTAAATTCTTTTTTACTCACTTTGGAACACACTGATGATCAAGAGATGCTTAGAAACCACAGTACCCCTGTCTCGGGTATAAAGTATAAGGTGGATTCTACCCTCTTCCAACCCCGGCTGCTTGTAGGGCTGAGAACATGGCAGGCCTTCATTGGCATGTTGCAAATGCAGCTAGCGAGGTTCTAGAAAGGAGATAGCAGGACTTAAACATCCTAGGTCGTCCCCCTCACTGAGGGCTGCTTGATCATCCTAGATAAAGCACTCAGGTTTATCTGCCTGCGCTAGCGTACACCAGAGAAACCAGGAGGCCAGCTTTGCCCTCCACTCTCTGAGCCTCCCACTGCCTGCGGATTTCTTCTATGCTTTTAAACCTACTGATCTTGAATGAAGCAGCTATTGTTCCCTGACTGGACCTGAACTCCTGGTACTCACCTGTGAGTGCATCTCAGCACCTAAAACAGGTGTCTTGGACATAGGACTGGTTAAGAAGAGACTTGTGGAGTGCATCAAACAGGTGAGGAAGCAACTGCCAGCACCAGCCCCTGACCAGGCCACTGAGAGGGACAATAACCCGGGGACCTGGCATCAGCACCAATATTTGATGTGAGAATATAAACTAAGAAAAGCAGGCGATTTTTTAAAGTAGTCTAGAGGTCCTCCTCATGGATGTGGATGTGGAATCAGGAACTGGCCAGGTAATGGAGAATCCTCAGGGGTGCGCACCCAGGCGGATGGGCAGCTGAAATCCCGATTGCCCAGCCAAGCTCTCAGGGTAGCTCCTCGCCCCAGAAACAACTCCTTAGCAATTTGTCATCCATGCTAAATACAGGCTGAGACTGCGTGTGTCAGAAGTTCAGTTCATGGATACTGATGCTCTGCAGACATTCCTCCCTAATTTCTTCAGCTCCCATCAAAAACAACAAGGAAAAAATACTCCCTTATAAATAAGTCAGTCAAAAGCATTGCAAAAGCTGTTTTGCATGCAAAGAGCCTCCTGCAGCTTTTAAAAATAGGCTGTTTTCTGTAATAGGAGCAATGACTATTTTACAGGGGGTTAGCCACTCCAGGCCCATAAATCCAGAGACAGCTAAACATAACACAGAAAGGCTCTCCTTTCATTCAAGTCTTTCATTTCTCCATTAAGCTGCTAACCAGGTCATTAATAAGGGACCCAAAGCCGCCCATCAGCCCCATCCTGCTTACTCACCAGATGAATCTGGAAGCAGAGAGCTTGAATTGATCGATAGCGGCCCTGCCGGGGGCTGTCTTCTTTCCTGGGCACGTTCTGGGGATGATATCTTGTGGGCCTGGCTGGGCTCACAATAAATAAGCACTGAGTAATTTTGTTTGGAAAGACGGATGTGGTAGATGCCCTTACGGCTGGGGGGGGGGGGGCTTCACAGTAAGCCATGCCGCGTGAATCCGTCACACTGGGAGACAAGAACAAAGCATGGAAACTGTAGCTCATACCTGAACCAATGCAGAAGGAGGAATGCAATTACCTAACTGTTACTGAACACTGTTTGATATACAATGTGGGCATATACACATGTATGTGTGGTTGTAACACACACACACACACACACACACACACGCGCGCGCGCGCGCGCGCTCCCCTGCATCCCACTGCCCCGCCATCCTTGGGTTTGGTGGTAGATGTGAGATGGGGGTGGGTGTGAGCGCAGGCAGGAAGAGCTGACCTTGGAGCTCAGTGCAGCGTTGGAGGGGAGGTCTCACAGGGAACGACAGACAGCTCATCTGACTCCCATCAGCCTGAGTCAGTGGGCATGGGGACACATCCGCTAGCCCCTCACTGCTGTCCAGGGCAGAGGGTCAGCAAGCATGGGGACACGTCCACTAGCCCCCTCACTGCTGTCCAGGGCAGAGGCTTTGCTGCTGAGAATGTCCATGGCCCGACGTGTCAGGGTCTACCTTCCTCCTGGGTGGAGCTTGTGACCCTCGTGGGCAGCCCTGGAAGCTCCTTAAACCAGCAAGACTAACACCAAAGGAAGCACCTTCCTTTGGCTCTGCTTGCTCCTTGGCTGAACTAAGCCTAACCCTAGCCCCTCCCCATCACTGCGGCCCCCTCCCACCTCCTCACCTGCCTACCTGTTCCAGCCTCATCCCATGCCATGGCCCACCTCATGCCCACGTCCCAGCCCAGTCCCCACAGCTGCCTCTGGGGCTTTGGTCTTGGACCCTCTGCCCACATGGTCACCTTGTTTGCTTGAAGAACTTGTGTCGATATCCACCAGCTCCCAGCTCAGCCATTGCTTCCTCCAGGGAGCCTCCTTGATGCCCCCGCATAACTGAACAGCACCCTCTGGAAGCTGCCGTCATAGAACAGGTCACCATTCAGAGGGGCCTTGCCTATCTTCTATAAATCCACGGGCACTTCCTGTGGGAAAGGGCATCTCATTTGTGCTTTGCTATTTTGATAGAACTCAACTCATAGTAGATGCTTTAAGGAGATGGATGGCGATGGCAAAAACTGGGGGCCTCAGTTAAGTTTGTTGTGAAAAATCAGGTGTGTGTCAGATTGGAGTGGTTGGAGGAGGGGCGTTCCTAGAGAGGGCAGCAAATCTGAGCTCATGCCCACCTTCCAGAAGCATCTCATTGGCTTAAAATATGGGGTTGCGCTGACCATGTGGGGGGTCTCAAATAAGTCCTCTCCATGAGCATGGGGTGGGCCTGGGTCATCTGTACCTGAGTGTGGGCACC
This sequence comes from Phacochoerus africanus, assembly GCF_016906955.1. Taxonomy (NCBI): domain Eukaryota; kingdom Metazoa; phylum Chordata; class Mammalia; order Artiodactyla; family Suidae; genus Phacochoerus; species Phacochoerus africanus. Next base: position 139,945,225 of record NC_062558.1, read on the forward strand.
TTTCACATGAGGAGACCCCAGGGAGGAGGGGTGAGCCGATGGTGTCATTACACACAGCACATTCGGGTGGGAACAAGACTTGAACTGATGGCCTATAGACGAAGGGCACTGAGAGCACTTCGAAAGCCTGGTCTTGTGGGTCAACCCTTAAGTTCTGTCCCGAGATCTAAGGCTTTGTGTGGGGGTGGGGGCGGGGGTGGGGGCGGTGCCGGTTGGATTTACCGTCTCTGGGAGGCGTCCTAACTCGGATCCTGCGTTGCTGTGGCTGCGGTGTAGGCTGGCACCTGAAGCTCCGATGCCTCCCCAGCTTGGGTACATTCATATGCCACAGGTGCAGCCCTAAAAAGAAAAGGAAGGAAGGAAAGAAGGAAGGAAAGAAAGAAAGGAAAGAAAAAGAAAGAAAGAAAGAAAGAAAGAAAGAAAGAAAGAAAGAAAGAAAGAAAGAAAGAAAGAAAGAAAGAAAGAAAGAAAGAAAGGAAGGAAGGAAGGAAGGAAGGAAGGAAGGAAGGAAGGAAGGAAGGAAGGAAGGAAGAAAAAGAAAGGGAGAAATAATGGCCCCAAGTGCACATTCAGTGCTAACTATAATATAAACCCACAGATGTGGGAAGTAGAACACAGGCCATGCACAGTGTTTGCGAAGAGACCTTCACCAACACAGCACAACCAAACTGCTCAGAATTAATCATAAAGAAAACAGTCTAAAATCGCTGAGAAAAAAAAGACACATCGCATACAACCAAGCAAAGAACAAGGGAAGCTTTCCTGCTGGAAGCAGTGTAAGCAGGAAGGCAGTGGGGTAATAAAGAAAGCTTTAGACTGGAAAAGGACGGGTGAGGAGAACCTGTCAAGGACTCTTGAGGAGTCTGTACCCAGCAAAATGATGGCCAGATGCTGAAGTTCTTACGAAGACCCTGCAAACACGTTGGGTCTACTTATTTACCTACCCACCTCTCTATATATTTTACTATTATTTTTTTTTTCATGCCACAGGAACCTACTAATGGCTTTAAAACATGAGAGTGATTCAGGATTTATGTTTTTCATTCAAGTCTGTGGTATTGCATTTTTTCAGCTTTTTTTATACTTTCAGTCTGGAAGTATATTTACTTCTTCATTTTTGAAATACATTCAGTTTAAGTATTCTGCATAAAGAGTCACAGAACCAAATAAATCAGGGAGAAATGCATTCTTTACACTTTTCCTCAATCTTCAAAAGCTTGCTAATTCTCTGAGATCCTATGGTATAAGAAAGTTGGCATCTTAAAGCCTACTTTATTTATTATTTGTCATACAATTAAATTAAGAATGAAGATACTGGAGTGTGGACCATGGCAGTTTGCCTGTTGGGTTGTTTTTTGTTTTTTGTTTTGTTTTTTTTTTTTTTTTTTTTTTTTTTTGCAGTGCAAGTGCCTGACTTAAGCTCTGGTTGTGGAGAGGCGCCCACTTCAAAGACTCTTGAAAAAACACCTTGAAGCCAGGCGACCAGTTAAAAGCCAGGTGACTCCCCTTCCCCAGGAGGCTCCATTATTTTAGACACATTGATTGATTTTGATAACTGATGGTTTCAGCCACTTGCTTTTCTCTTCCTGTGCTTCAAATTCCTGCTCTGGTGTTTCAAATTCACCGACGAAGAATGAGCCCACAAAACCCTGGGTCCCCATCCTTGACCCCAATAAAAGCAGAACCCCAGGCCTGCTCTCACTCTCTCTACCCACAGCCTCTCTGTGTGTCCCCAGGTGTGCTGTGTAATTTGCAGGCCCTGCAATAAACCTTTATTTCCCAAAGTTTCCTAGTGGTTGTTACTGAAGGGCATCTTTCCGTCGTCATAAGAACCATAAGGGCTGGTCCAGCCACAGCCCTGGTTACTGACAGGCGGAGACCCTCACACAGCAGATACCTAAGGAGGAATCCCCTCCTGCCCCAGGCCCCTCTTATTTAGAAAACAAGCCACACTGTGATGCAGTGTTGGGATTCAGTCACCCGATGTAGCTAATTGAAGTCCACCCAGGGTGACACTGTATCCCACGTGCCCTCCCAGCGACAGCCTGGCAATTGGGGCACAAATCACCCTTTATGGATATTTATGTATCCAGAAGAAATATATCCGTCCTTGGATGTGCAACACTGTATTACTTGTTTTAGCTTCCTTCTAAAATGTTTAGACTCATTAAAAAATATATTTATTGCCTAAATATATTTTCTCTCTTGGGATGACCTCATATTTTCTATTGAAGTAACAATAGGGTGCAGGAAAGGAGAATATTGACTAATTCCAGTTTTCTTAGGACAAGCTCGATATTCTAAATCTATAATGTCATACAATCTTTCAAATTTTATTCAGTGTTTAAGGGGGCAGGATTCTTCTATTATCCAGAAATGTAGTAGCAAATGGGCAAAGTCCCTAATTAACTTACACTCTAGCCAGGAAGTCATATAACAAACCACCAAACAGATAAGGTCTTGAGAGCTTGATAGATTATATGAAACAAACATCATAGGTGAGAGATGGAGAAAGAGTGGGGTTTGGTAACTGCATGAGTTAGACGTAAAATCATTACAGAAATGAAATCTTTAGGCGAAAACTCAGCAAAAGACCCTTCTGTTCCCTACTGTCACTTTACCACCAAAGAAAACGTGGCCAGGTCCATGTGGTATGACACAAAATTTCTATTCAACCTTCAGAAATAAAATAACCCTGGAGTTCCTGTCGCGACTCAGTGGTTAATGAATCTGACCAGGAATGATGAAGTTGCGGGTTCGATCCCTGGCCTTGCTCAGTGCGTTAAGGGTCCGGCCGTGAGTTGTGGTGTAGGTTGTGTATGAGGCTCGGATCCCGAGTTGCTGTGGCTCTGGCGTAGGCCGGTGGCTACAGCTCCGATTAGACCCCTAGCCTGGGAACCTCCATATACCATGGGAGTGGCCCTAAAAAGACAAAAGACACACACACACACACACACACAAATTACAATTCTTTATTTTATTTCATTTATTTATTTAAAAAATTTTTTTGTCTTTTTAGGGCCACACCCGCAGCATATGGAAGTTCCCAGGCTAGGGGTCGAATCAGAGCTACAGCTGCAGGCCTACGCTGTAGCCACAGCAACACCAGATCCGAGCTGAATCTGCAACCTGCACCACGGCTCACGGCAATGCCAGATCCTCAACCCACTGAGCGAGGCCAGGGATCAAACCCTCATCCTCTACTAGCTGGGTTTGTTAGCAATGAGCCATGACCAAAATTCCTAGTTCTTTTTTTCAATAACATAGTAGTCAGCTTACATAAACAGAGATACAGACCTAGACAAAAAATGCTGAAAATTCACATGCAAGTACAAAGCGGAAAAATGTCAAAACAACTTAATACACAGAGTTTAGAATATCACTCTAGCAGATATCAATAATCACATGATGTTGGTGCAGGAAACGGAAAATACGTCAGAGACACCTCTGAGGTCCAAACAGACTCTTTCATGTCTGACCAAGAAAACTTTGTAAATTAGTGGGGAAAGAAGGCACTGTTCAGTTAATGGTGCAAAGAACTGGTGAAATAAATTCTAGGTAAATTCAAGACTGAATGTGGGTGTTCCTGTTGCGGCTCAGCGGAAACGAATCAGACTAATAATCATAAGGACGTGGGTTCGATCCCTGGCCTCGAACAGTGGGTTAAGGATCTGGCGTTGATGTGAGCGTCGGTGTAGGTCCTAGACGCGGCCAGATCTGGCGTTGCAGTGGCTGTGGTGCAGGCTGGCAGCTGTAGCTCTGATTAGACCCCTAGCCTGGGAGACTCCATATGCTGTGGGTGTGGCCCTGAAAGGCAGAAAAAAAAAAAAAAAAGGATTGAATGTGAAAATTAAAACTTTGGAATTTTGCTAGAAAAATGTGGAATTCTGTAAATGATTTGGGACAAGGAGAATTAAAATCTTGCTTTGGAAGAAATGACATATGAAGTAAAGAACATGTCACAGACGTGAAAAGATGTTTATAAGATATTAGCATGTGAATACAGAATAAGTAACTTCTACCAATTAACATTTTTTTTAAAAAAGGAAACCAACCCAAAAGAAAAATGGGCAAAAACTATGTATAGAACGGGGAGGGAGTGGAATGGCCTGGGAACTTGGGGTTAACAGATCCAAACTCTTGCCGTTGGAATGGATAAGCAATGAGATCCTGCTGTACAGCACTGGGAACTACATCTGGTCACTTGTGATGGAGCAGGACAATGTGAGAAAAAAGAATGAATACATGTATGTGTGACTGGGTCACCTTGCTGTGCAGTGGAAAATTGATAGAACACTGTAAACCAGCTATAATGGCAAAAATAAAAATCACTATTAAAAAAGAACATTAATATGATGGTAAATCCAAATCTTGGAAATTCGAAGTGACTCACAATTGCATTAGCAATTAGAGAGAAAAAAAATAAAACCAAAAAGTAGGCTGTCCTCAGACTAACAAGCTCTAAGATCTCACGGTACCAAGTGTTAATCAAACTGTGACGTAATGGTGGTAGTTGTAGTTAAACTAGTTGAATCAGTTGGGCAATATCTAACAAAGTTAAAGAAGGAAATTCCGCACTTTTTTCTATTTCTTTCTTAAGTCTAAATTTTAAAACATTCAGGCATATGCCAGAAGCTCATACATGAGAACTCTTGTTTATGAGCGTTATCTTACCCAGGAAAAGGGAGACAATTGCAGTGTTTATCAGTAATGGAAAAATGTATTTTCACATGTTGGAAAACTCTATGGCATTTAAATGAATGAGCCGCATGTGTCAAAAGAGATGAACACAAAATGCGGACGGGAGTTTAACCTTCAGCTGAACGGCGTGAGATGTTTCTTCTTCTCCTTGAAGAGACAACCGTTTAACTTCTGAAAAGTGGTAAAAACAAAACAACAAACCAGAACGATAACGATAAAAGCACCATCTCTGGAAACTGTCCTGAGCGTACCCCGAATGGAGAGGCATCTCATCAAGAAAACCTGTAAATCTCGCTGAGACCAGGGTGAGTTCAGGGCATTTGAGTCATGCCAACACACACCTCTATCCCTCCACAATCCGAGTTCAGCCTGACTGAGACTCTGCTTTGTGTGTGTGTAGCCAAGAAAACCAAAATGAAATAAAAAACATTATTACCTGATCTTACAATAATATAAGAGATTGTAAGCTAAGACTATGAAAGACGGTACGCCAACGAATTAGGTAATTTAGATGAAATATATTCCTAGAAAGATGAAACGACTGAAACAAATTGAAGAATAAACAGAAAATCTGAACAGACCTATAACAATAGTGTTTGAATTCATAACTGAAACCTGTCCAAGGCAAAGCTGAGGTCCCCAGGATCTCACTGATGAATTTTATGAAGCAGCTAAGAATTATTATCAATCCTTTCAAACTCTTCAAAAAACAAAACAAAAACAAAAACGCAGGAATGAAGGAAGCCTTCCAAAGTTATTCAATAAACATTTGACAAGAAATAAAAAATACTTAATACATCTTTTGAATAACGATGCAAAAATTCTCGAAAACAAAAAAACCTCAGGGAATTCCCTGGTGGCTCGGGGGTTAAGGATCTAGTGGCTTGGCTTGCTGCTGTGCTGCAGTTTTGATCCCTGGCCTGGGAATTTCCACATGCCTCAGGTGCAGCCAAAAAAAAACCCCAAAACAAAACAAACCCAGCAAAACCGAATCTATCAACCCATAAAAAGCCTGAAAAAAAAAACCCATGGGTAAGAAGGAAGTATCCCTGGAATTCAATGTCGCTTTAACATCAGAAAATCAGTCACTGCAATACCCATAGCACAAGAATAAAGGGTACAAGCCACACAAGCACCTCAATATAACGTAAAAAGCACTTGACAAAGTCCAATTTCCTTTTATAAGAAGAAATACTAGAACAGCAATCAAAAGGAATTTCCACAAACTGATAAAAGGCATTTATGAAAAATCCACAACTAACATCATATTTCAAGATTAAAGGCTGGACACCTTTCCCGTAAGGTCAGGACTAGACAAGGAAGTCTGTTCGGTTCTATCCTATCCCATCCCATCCCATCCCATCCCATTTCATTCCATCCCATCCCATTCCATTCCACTCCATTCCAAGTTCTCTCCAGGGTTATTATGCATGAAAATGAAATAAAAGCCATTAATATCAGAAATGAAGCAGTAAAACTAACTCTGTTTGCTGAGAGGATAATAACACATGTTAAAATTTCCAAGGAATCTATAAATGGACCTGTTAGAACTAAAACAAGCTTAGTAACATTGAAAAGGACACAAGATCAATATACAAAACTCATTTGTATTTCTGGTCACTGGCAATAAGTAATTACAAATGCATTTAATAAAATAATTCAATTTATAGTCGCATAAAAAGTATAAAACACTAATGGAAAGAAATTTAATAAAATAAGTGCCTGATGTCCCCTGAAAACCATAAAACGTTATTGAAATAAATTTTAAAGGATCTAAAAAAATGGAGAGACCATCCATGTTTATGGATCAGAAGACAATATTGTTAAGATGCTGATACACTCCAAATTAATCTATAGATTCAACAATATACCTATCAAAATACTAGCTGGCTTTTTCATGCATAAATTGGAAAAGCAATGGATTTGCTCTCTGCCATATTCTCAGCACCCAGAAGCACATCTGGTACATGGTAGGTACCCAATAAGTGTATGTAAAATAATAAATAAAATTCGAAAGGGTGAAAATAAATCAGTAATGTTCTACTTGATTCCCTCCCTGGATGGCTTCAAGGGGCGTGGAAGCTCCTGGTCGCTGGGACGTCGGGCAGAATCCCCCTGGTAAGATCACCCACGTCGAGAGTTTAGGTTGCCGTCCTCCCACGTCGCACTGAACTCCTTGAATTGGGCAAAGGAACTGGAAGTAAATGTTCACTATTCGGAACATTAAGGATGAAAAATGTGTTTTATTCAGGATGGAAACTAATTATTCTTTCGGCTTCTGGTTTGAGATCGCTGAGTGTTAGTGTGTGGTCTTTACCAGAACACGCCACACGTGGCTTATTTCTGTGTTGAAACCCGCTACCGTGTCAGGGCATGGACTTTGATCAACTGTGTTTTGTCTGGAAATAAGCATATAACGGTGGTATTGCCACTTTATCGGTGGGTAAACGTTGTGCTGAGAGTCCCTCTGCCAGATGCTTTGAGTCCCAGCAGCCTGACCAGTGTGGGCGGGTGTGTGTCACTCATGTCCTCTGGCTGGCACCTGCGCTCAGTCCAGAAGGCCGGACCCCTTTCCCAAAATTGGAAGTGAACGTGTCACACTACGTGCATCAGAACTGAGTCCATCTGCTGCAGTGCGTCCACCATACACAAACCAGCAACGTGTCTCACGTCTCTTTTTAGAGAAGAAGAGAACCTCCAAAGACACAGGCCTGGGCCCAGATGGCTGGACAGTGGATACTTCGTCACGTGAAGAACTAATACTATGGGTGAATTTTATCTCGATTTCACTGGTTTTCTGTCCAGCAGCATTTGGGAGAGAAGTACGCCAGTGGAGACCCTGGTTTAATGCCGCTCTCTGAGCAGCTGCACACATACGGCGCAGTAAATAATTGTTGTAGGGTGACTTTTTAACTCCACCCCTTTTGTCATTTGCACGAGTCCCAGCTGCAGACCAAGTACCCACAAAACCCACCCCTCTGCCTCGAGCTGGCTGCCTCCCTCACCCCACTGCACTGGTTCAAGGAACCTGACCGTGATTTATGACAATTTCTCTGTAAAGGGTCACCAGTCAAGATGGGTTCTGGGCTTCTTTGATGACAATCTGAAACTGCGCAAGGGCCGTTAAAGGGGAGAGGGTCCTGGACACCCCCAGAGATGAGTCCTGCCAGCTCTGTCCTGGTGGGGCCACCTCTGGAAGGCCCTGCCCTCTGACGCCGGAACTGGGGGGTGGGGCAGCCAGGCTGGGGCACCCAGGGCTGTGCTGCAGGGCCCACTGGCATCCGCCGTGGGGAGCTGTGAGATGCTTTCTCTGACCCCAGGCCTACTTAGGGGGCAACAGCCACTTGCTCAGCTTTTCAGGAGCCTGCGGCCCTCCAAGTAGAGCGAGAGGGGGTTAGTCTGCTCTCCTGGGGCCCCCAGGATGGTCCAGCTGGCTGAAGGAATTTAGCAGGTGCATAGACCCCATGTCTCCTCAGAAAGACTCACAAGGCAGCAGGGAGGAGGGGGTTGGACAATTTATCAGCACCAGATACTTTGGACAGGGAATAAGGGAGCCATCAAAAGTTGTGCCAAGGAAGCAAGTGTCAGCTGGGACAGTCCTGGGCCACCCAGGCTGATGACCCCCTAACCAGTGAGGGGCCAGGCCTGGCCTCCTCTGCCCTCATGGGTACCAGCTGTGAGCCACCCTCATGGGCACCAGCCATGAGCCACCCAACCAGGGCACAGAAGCCTGTGGGGCGAGGGGACAAGGATGCCTACCTGTCCCAATTGATCACCAGGCTCTCAGATGATAAAGTGAAATATTGTGAAATCAGAGAACTCTCCCTCCACTGATCTAAATTTCAATACAATTCTTGTCAAAATCTCAACAGGGTTTTTCAAGGAACATCAGAAACTGAATCTAAAAGGTATATGGAGGAGTTCCCGTCATGGCTCAGCAGTTAACAAATCCGACTAGGAAACATGAGGTTGCAGATTCCATCCTGGCCTCGCTCAGTGGGTTAAGGATCTGGTGTTGCCGTGAGCTGTGGTGTAGGTCGCAGATGCGGCTCAGATTCCCGAGTTGCTGTGGCCCTGGCATAGGCTGGTAGCTGTAGATCTGATTAGACCCCTCACCTGGGCACCTCCATATGCTGCAGGTATGGTGCTAGAAAAGACAAAAAATAATAAAATAAAAGTAAATAAAAGTAAAATAAAATAAATACAGAAAAGCAAAGAATGGCCAGGCTGTCGTGGTGGAGATGCACCCTCGTAAACATACCCAACCATGCAACTGGAATCGTATATCATCAAGTCGTAATAACTGGGGGACACCTACTAACTACTGATAGTGATAGACTTATGGGTGGAGGCCTATTCAGCAAAGGAAATACTGTGTTTTTTGCAAAGAAAGTAATCCTCAATAAATAGCATATATCCAAGATGAGGGAGAGTGATGCAATTTTTAAAAATTTTCGAGAGTCTAGTTGATTTAGTGTTGGGTCCACCTCTGCTATACAGCAGAGGGACCTGGTCACACACAGACACGCATTCTTTGTCTCACACATCTTCTACCACGTTCTACCCCAAGAGGTTGGATGTGGAAGAGTTCCCCTCCCCCCGGCCACCGCAAGAAGTCTGTTCTCTATGCCCACGAGTTTGTTTCTGTTCTGTAAATAGGTTCATCTGTGCCATGTTTCAGATTCCACATATAAATGATATCACATGGTATTTGACTTTCTCTTTCTGACTTACTTTGTTTGGCATGAGAATCTCTAGTTGCATCCATGTTGCTGCAAATGGCATTATGTTGTCTTTTTTATGGCTGAGTAGTATTCCATTGTATATGTGGACCACATATTAATCCATTCATCTGTCGATGGACATTCAGGTTGCTTCCATATCTTGTTATTGTGAATAGTGCTGCTATGAACACACGGGTGCATGCATCTTTTCAAATTACAGTTTCAGTTACAGCGGATATATGTGCTAGAGTAGGATTGCCGAATCCTATGGTGGTTAAAAAAATAAAGTTGTAAGAATTAGGTGATGAAGAGTGGGGGCAGGGAAGGAGAGCAGGTGGATGGGAGGCAATAGCCGGGAGCAGACTCAGGTGTTGGCGGAAACTTCACACAGCAGACAGGCGGCACTGAGCAGACAGGGGAGGAGAAGGATGGTTTCATTCAATGGTCCTGAGGCAACTGATCCCACGTATTAAAGAACAATTAAGATTGGCTCCCAGCCATTCTAGAGAACTTATATTCCCTAGACCACCTATTTTTCTATGCAGTGTTATCATTTAAAATTGAGAAATTATCAATGGTATTTTATTTCTAGAAATGTGTGTAGTAAAGTCATGAGCAGAGCGATAAACACAAAATTGGAGGAAGCAGGAGGGTGGGGCTGAAGCGACAAAGAGAGGTACTTGGGCGGCAGAGTGGGGTTGCTGCACCTGCATCCCTACCTGTAAGTGAGGTGACGGGCGCTTTGCGGTTCATTAATCCTTTTCTATGTCTTAGATTCCTGACTGTACAAATTCATCCAAAACAGAAATTTCAGAGGGACGGTGTCAACCCACTCTCCTCCTTTGAGATGCGTTGTGGGTCTACTTCCACTTGCTATAGTAGAAAAAGAGAAAGTAAGAAAGCAACAAGCTTAGAAAATCATTTAGTGGTTTGATGGTCTTTGTACCTTCTAATTCCTCAGAGAACCTTTTGCATAAATGTGGATGCGGAAGAATGAAGTATTTAGAGTAATCATCAGTATAGCAGTGGTGTTATTTCTGAGACAGGCTAATTCAAAAATGGTTTTGAATATAATTTGAATAAACCAAGCCAGCCTCTCTCATCAGCCAGATGTCTGGCCAGGGTATTGCAGACATGGGTTCTGCCAGCGCTGTTTTTCTAGAAGTTGAACTTTTCCATTTGGGAAATATAAAGTCCTCTTGCAGGTGGCGTGCCCAAGTTTCGCTGATGAACGGTGCTGGAGATGGGTCCTGGAGGGCACATAAAGCTCCATGGGTACCTCGTGGCTCGAGTCAGTCATTTAGGGACTGTCACTTGGCATCATAGACAGCAAGGAGAAAATGAGCTAATTTTCTGATGTACAAAGCGATACAAAGAGGAGGGTGGAATGGATGTGACCTTGATGGTTCTGAGGGAGCCTGTGATAGACTTAAACAGAGCCCTTTGCAAGTCGAAACCAACAACAACAGCGTTCGACACCGAGCATCCTCGAGCAACCCAGCACCCTCGGTTTGAAGGCAGATGAGAGCCCACTGACACGGATACTTTGGGTCACTTTTTTCAGGCATCCTTTGGTTTCAACCTTGAGCATGAGGGCAAGAGGCTAGTTGAGCAATGTAAGGCTAGGTTGAAGATACGCCACTGCAGTTAAGTACAGATACCACCCTTACAGCTTGAGAGGATTTAATTAAACTGAAGGGGAGCAGGGTGAGTATTTCCAACCGACTTTCACCAGGGAGTCACTGAGCCGGGACTTGACAAGGCATCAGGGTCCCTGGTTTCCTTAGTCAGCATCTTTCTGCCAGGATGTCAGCTGCCTCCGCCAAGGACGTGGGGTGGCACGCCTCGGAGACTGTGTACCGTGGCTTGAGAAGGAGGAATTGAATGGATCGGGGGCAGGGGGAGGAGAGATGGGGGCCCAGGAGTCTGGATTATAGGGCGGGAGTGTGGAGGCCCGTGCGCGGTGTCTGAGGTGGGGCAGCAGCCGGATGGCTGAAGGTGGGGACATCGGGGCTGAGACGGCTGCAACTTTTCTCCAAGGCAGCCGCACAGACGCCTCCTCCTCGCCACCGGGGACCTTGCGAGACGCATTCGTGATGCCGCTGGGTGGAAAATGAGGGGAATCCGTTTTCTCCCAACTCCAACACGGGAAACATTGTTTGACATTGTAGAAAACACACAATCTCCCGCTGATTTATCTTTGCCTCCTTCTGGGCCTGGCCAGCGTGGGGGAAGCAGGGATATGACAAACATATCACTAAGACGGCGGGACGCATGGGCATTTTCAAGTCTCTTGGAGATGCGTCTCTGAAATCAATTCTGCCTCGAGACCATGCTAAGTTTGTGTATTTATGTCTCATTTTTACTCCCAAAGTGCCTGTGAACGTGGCATCTCCTCAATCCTCGCAGGCTCCTGCTTCCTGAGGTTGCCCTGGAGCGGGTACCAGCCAGAGGAGGACAGATGGATGGTGATTAAGCTGATGTGCAGCCTTCCACCCCCCACCCCCACCCCCCGACTTCCCTGCTCCTGGCCATAAACCAACAGGAGGAAGCGCAGCCGCGTCGGTCCTTAGCAGCCAGACTTTGTTGCTGTTCTCTGGAAAGTCTTTCATCCTTCCTCAGCATGCCCCCTCATCATCTCCCCTGCAGACTCCAAGCGCGCTCCCCACCCCAGCGCTCAGTTAAGGGGTGGAATCGGAGCTGCGGCTGCCGGCCTACAGCTATGCCAGATCCAAGCTGTGTCTGCAAACTACCCCACAGCTCATGGCAACGCCGGCTCCTTAACCCACTGAGTGAGGTGAGGGGTCAAACCTGCATCCTCATGGATACTAGTTGGAGTCCTAACCCTCGGAGCCACAGTGGGAGCTCCTGGCCATTATATCTTTAAATACTATTCTGCTCCCTCTTTCCCCACCTCCGTCTGTTATGCTTCAGGGCATCCAGTTACATGTAGGTTCAACGAATGGACTTTGTCCCACAGCTACTAAAACTCTTTCCACTTTTGTGTATTATTTTTGTGTATTGTGGACACTATCACAGCGTCTTCAGATTACTCCATCTGCTCCTGCTCTGTAGCCGACCTGCCGTGACTCCCACCCGGTATATCCTGAACCTCAGACGCTGTAGTTCTCGTCTCCAGACATTCGACTTAGGTCTTTTTGAATTTTCAATGTTTCTTCTTAACATGTCCGTGCTTTCCCCTGGTTTTCCAAACGTGTGGGACAAAATTATAATAACTGTTTTAATACATGTATCTATTCAATCTTCTGTACTAAAGGCTAGTTTTGGTTGATGAATGTTTTGTCTGTTATGAGTTGTGTTTTCCTGTTTCTTTGTATCTCTCATAACTTTTTTGTTGTTGTTGTCTTTTGTCTTTTGTCTTTTTTTAGGGCCGCACCTGCAGCATATGGAGGTTCCCAGGCTAGGGGTCGAATCAGAGCTGTAGCTGCTGGCCTCCACCACAGTCACAGCAACGCGGGATCCAAGCCTCATCTGTGAGCCACACCACAGCTCACGGCAACGCCGGATCCTTAACCCACTGAGTGAGGTCAGGGATTGAACCGGCAACCTCATGGTTCCTAGTCGGATTCTTTCACCGCAACGGGAACTCCTCTCTCATACCTTTTGATTGATTGCCGGGGGCGGTAAAACTGACCTAAGTGCCGCCCCTGAGCTTTCATCCATAGGTGGCTTGGAAGCAGTTAGGTCTCTGCAGGTCGTGCTCTGAAGCTTTCTTGGTTGACACCAGGGCAGCCTTTCGTCACACTATTCATTCCCCACACCTGACACAGGACCCGTCCAGGATCAGATCCTGCAGCCCGATGTGGTTGGAGGCTTGTTCATGCTGGTGGGTTGCAGGGGTTGTGAGAACGACCCTGGGGAGCGCGGTGCTCCAGAGGCCGAGGGAAGAGCATGTCTCATGAGGAGGCCAGACTTCACAGCTGTCATAAGGCAGAGAGTGGTCCCTGCTTTTAGTGACTTCCTGGTAGCGGGCGACCTCGGCTCTTGTCACCTCAGGGATCAGGCAAAATTCTGGGTTACAGTCAGCAGAGGAGGTGAGGGCTGAGGAGGCAGAGTCAGGAACCCCGATGAACTATGAACAGCCCTTCCGAGCTTTGCTGGGGGGGCCGGGTTCAGAGAAACAGGGTCACAGCCCCTGTGATGGGACAGGAATGAGGCCAGTGGAGAAGCAGGCGAAAATGGAAGGAAAAGACGGCAGCTTGACTGGGTCTCAAAAAGTTGTAGGAGGCACATCCCAGGCAGAAGGGGGACGGGGCGGGAGTGGGGGCGGGGCTTTGGGGGTGTCCGTAGGGGGATGCGCTGTGCGCAGATCCCGCAGCACAAATTCCACCAGAGCCACGGCCAGGTCTTCTGTCGTCTTTGCTAAGATAAGACCCTGAGTTGCCCTGGGATTCCCTGGGTCCTTCTGAGCCTTTAGCCCTCTGAATCCTGTAAATGCCCCGAGTCGCCTGGCCGCCTGGAGCACCTGGCGCCGGCTTCCCTGGTCCTGCTCCCGCAGGTGGCTTTCCCTGCGCCCCCAGCAAGGAGGGCCTGGCAGCACAGACTCCTTGGGGAGACTGAAACGAAAGGGCGGCCACCCACCCTCCCCGCCCCCAGCCTGGCCCCCTGGCCAAGGGCCCTACCCAGAGCGTGGCCCCAGCCTCTCAGGGCTGTGACCATCCTGTGGCTGGACCACCCCTCCCACAAGGGCAGAGCCTCTGCTGGGATCCCTGCTGCCAGCACAGCCCTTGGCAGAGGGCGGGTGCCCAGGGCACCTGCCTGCGAGGCCCGCATCCTCAGGAAGCCAAAGCCTGTCTCCCTCTGCCTTGGGAGCCGCCCGGTGTCAAACCCGTGGGTGCTGTGGAATGACAGGAGGGACAGGGTGCTCAGTCAGCGCAGGGAGACCCCCCGGGGAGTCCTGATGGGAGCGGACCCCCCACCCCGGACTCTGACCTGGGACCCAGGCGCTTTCCCTGCTCCGAGTTCCCAGCCCTGCGACAGTTCACAGGCCAGGTGTGCCCACCCCAGCGAGCACGTGCCTGCCACCTGTAGTGGGGTGGCCTGTCCACCACCCCCACCCCGACAGGAATCCAATACCATCTCATTCCACACCCATTACTCCCGAAGGTCTTAATTGCACGTCAAGTGGCTGGGCCTGGCCTTTGACAAATAGACCTTGAAGAATCCTGAGGAAGCCAAGTGAGTACAACTGCTGGGGCATGAAGGCCGTTGGGTGTTTCTCCAGCATTTACAGCATTCCCACGTGGGCTGGAGACGTGGAGGGAGCCCCGGGAAACATCCTTCCACCAGCCCCCCACTGCGCAGGCGCTCTGCAAGGACGCCGAGCCCTGAGTCAGCCCAAGCTGCCGGTGTCCTCGGGCGCGCCTAGGAGTCCAGTCCTGCTTTGTCCCTGCACCATCCCGAGGCGTCTGGATTAAGAGTGAAAACAGCAATCCCCTGTCACGTGTCATTTCTCTCAGGAAAGGATGGATGGGCTGTTAGCATCCTTTCCTGAACTACCTCGTTTTGGAGAGCCTTCCAGCTGTTGAGGCGCCCGGCCTGCAGAGTGGGCAGGAGGAGCTGTGAGCCGGGTTCATAACCAGCCCTTGTCCCCCTGACGGATGGGCGGTGCTAGCAGGCCACGGGGGAAGGGTGATCGTATTTCCTCCTTTACAGGATACCTGGCGAAGTATGATTCAGAGTGGTGTGGACTCAGGCAGGACAGAAAAATCAATGTCTTATCTCAGCCACCCCTGGGCATCACTTTTTAGCCGTCTCCAGGCCTGTGATCTTCCAAGGAGCAGAAGAGGACTCCGTAAAAAATCTTAACTGCACAATGTTCACACAGCGAGTCCCCTGCTCTCTCTCCCTGGCAAGGAGTTAGGCACAACAGCTCAGGTGAGGCGGTGGGTGGTGGGCGCGAAGGGGACCTCTGAATCCGGTTGAGCTTGCCGTTTCATTCTCCTGGGGGAAGGGGCATCTGGTCTGGTCCATCAGGATGCTTTCAGTGGTGGGAGGCCCCCTGCCTGGTCTGTGCCTCCGGGAGGACACTGCGGTGGGTCAGATCCTTCAGCCTCCAGAGCAGAGGGTCAGCCTCCAGCGGGCTCCCGGCTGAAGGGTGAGAGAGCTGAGACCAGCACCCGCCTCTCCAGCAGGGCTGGGGCTACGCCTGGAATCCACGGGGTCCCCTCGAGACCTCACGAAGGCTCAGCTCCCTCCCTCCTCAAGGACAAGGCGGACCAACCTCTGAGTCCAGGACAAGAGAGCTCCTGAATCTTCCCACAGCACCGACCCCCAGCGCTCGGGGTGCAGCAGGATCCCTGCCCCTGCCCCTGCCCCTGCAGGAAGCCTCCCTCCCGGCCCGCCAACGCCCCGTCTTCTCTCCCTCAGGGTCTGCTCTTCGGCACGGGCTTCCTTAGCGCCTCTTTATTTTTCTTTTTCAATGTCAAGAAAGCACTTGCAGAGGTCTATGGAATGACTGGCCTACAGAGACCTGCTGTGCAGCACAGAGGCCTCTACCCAATATCCTGCCATCGTCTAGGTGGGGAAAGAACCTGAAGGAGAATGGATGTGTGGGCATGGACCACCCGATGGCTTTGCTGTACAGCAGAAGTGACCATGACCTTGTCAATCGCCTACTCCTCAGTGAAACTTTAAAAAATGAAAAAAAGAACCGCACATATTTGATGCACACAGTTGATGGGTTGGAATATATTGCAAACACCCACGACACCATCACAATAAGGCTAATAGACGTATCCAATACCTTCAAGAAAGAAAGAAAGAGGAAGGCAGGAAAGAAGGAAGGGAGGAAGGGGGGAGGACTCGGTGACTTTCCGCTACTCCTGTAAGTGGATTACAGCTCCCAGCTGAGGAGGATGTGACACCAGCCGGGGGTTGAGGGGGAGGCACACAAAGGCCATTTGTGGGGCCAGCACGGAGTTCAGGCTGCCCCGGGACGCAGGCCCCGCTCTCCTTGATGGCTTCTCTCTGGTCTTTCCCACCCCCGCCCCATTTCCCCAGGAAATGGCCCCACCACAGGTACCTCATCCCAAGCTGCCATGTGACAATGCTGGATCCTTAACCCACTGAGCAAGGCCAGGGATCGAACCTGCCTCCTCATGGATAGTAGTCGGGTCCTTAACCTGCTGAACAACAGGAACTCCTGGATGGGTTTGCAGTGTGGGAGCACCATCAGGGGTCCTCAGTCCTGCACCCTGGGCTCTTCTGAGATGCACTTAGGGAATCAGACGACAGGGCCCAGAGCAGGTGTCCGGGTGGCCCCAGGTCACCCTCAGGGCTGGAGCGGGTGTCTCTACTACCCTGTGGGGGCGTGTTCTGGCTGAGCGGGAGCGGGAGCGGCTCTGATGTGCCTTTTGTTCGTCTTTCCAGCCTTTCTTGCTTCCACTCTGAAGTCCTAGGTTGCTATGGAAACGATGGGATCCTCTGGCCTCCCTTAAGCTTACCCACTGGGGCATCATGAGCTGAAGGCGGAGGCCAGCAAAGTGGGGCCAAATGCAACGGACAACGCATCCACCCCTGCTGGCCGAGAGCCGACGTTCGGGCTCCATGCTCTCCCCAGGACGTCAGTAAACTCCGAGACTGAGGACCAGCCACGGCTGCTGAGGCTGCAAAGAAACATGCATTTTTCTACATCTATCTTCTCACGTTTCTCTGCCCTCTTGGTGCTTCTCAGTTGAGACCCCATCAGACCCACCTCCATGGCCTCAAACTCCCTCCCTCCGTGGGCCTGCCCTCCAGGGACGCGCCTCTGTGCCCCCAGCCTCGTTGCTCTTGGGGGACCGACCCAGCCCCACGGCCCTCACATCCCTGTCCGGAGGCCCTGTGGCTGCCTGAGTGGCCCAGAGGGCTTCTGAGGGTTGGTCCCAAGCAGATTCTTCTTCCAAGACCCCAAGGGCACAGAGCCAGGAACAGCAGGTTCACCTGCCACCCTCTGGGTTTTGACAAGTTGGTGTTTTGGTTCCAAAGCAGGATGGGAGGTGGGTTTCAAAAACCGTGTGCTTCTCTGATAGTTGGACAGCCTGGGTCTCCCCCTCCCCCGGGGTCTCTGGCTCCTTTCTGAGCCCAGCATCCGGGTTCTCCAAGCCCCACCCTGCAGGGACCCTGGCCTTATGGCTGTCAGGGACTCTCAAGGCCAGGGCAGGGCCTGTCAGACCCCACTTGGGGGTCCTCTCCTGCTCCGGCACAGAGAGGGTGCGGGCCTCCTCCCTGAATCCCCGTCTCCCCTGGGGAGTCCTGCAGCCCTCCAGTCCCGTTTACTCTTCTGCTTTTTCATGCACCAGGGACCCCTGGCCTTGAACTCCGACAGTGACTTTGAATAACCGGGCACATCAGCTTCTGTGGCCTGTCGCCTCCCAGTGATGAGAGGCCCCTTCCCTCTCCGAGCAGGACTCACACCAGACACAGACCAGCAAAACCCCCAGACCCATGTGGACGGCAGGGCTGGAGACTCTGCAGAAAGATACAAACCCATTATATGCTGTCTTTTATGATGACGTGCAAAGCAGACTCCAGGGTGCTGTACAGAGATGGAAAGTGTGTGTGTGTGTGTGTGTGCGTGCGTGCGTGCATGAGCGCGCCTGCAGAGAACAAGGGAGCATGTGCACCGAAATACTGACACTTTGGGGAAGGTTTTTCATCTGTGTATTTCTCTGATGACCGAGGTTTAGATGAGATGCAAAAATTACCTTTGAAACCAGAGAAAGGCACCCAGCCTACCCGCAGCACGAAAGGGTCTGAGATGGCGAGGCCAGGGTGGGCAGATGCTCCCGTGCCCTGTGTCGGGGTCCCTCTGCTGGCCACTGTTTGTCCCTTCCCATCCATTCCCAAAGGCCCGCTGTGGAGAGGAGACACTGATGACGCGCTGTCTACGCTGCACCCCGACCGCTTCCCAGAGGATTCTGGGCACTGAAGGAGTCCAGGAAGTGTCCACTCCCCGGGAGGCTACCCGCCGTGGCAAGAGAGGCCTGCACACCCGGCCTCAGCCAAGAGCAGGTTTCTGGATGTTTCCCTGATGCCTGTCTGCTGACAGTGCTCCAGCCAGATAAGAGAGGGTATGCAGAGACCCGGCCGCCAGCTGAGCTGCTGGCGAGGGCAGGACAGACTCCAGAGGGGCCCTTGGGGTTGTGCACGGCACGGCCCTGCTTATGCTGCGCCCTGGCCCCACCCTGGCAGCTCCTGGTCCTCCTCCCTCCCTTTGAGGCAGAGAGCTGAGCTGGGGCGCAGTCTACCTGGCGCTCAGCTCTGCGGAGCCGTTAGCTGCCTCTGAAGACAAACAATGATATTTAAACTACCCACTAACCCCTGCATTCATGCCGAGGATGGACCATCGACCAAAGGCTGCGCAGGTCAGGATTAACAGGCTGGCGGATGAAGGGCCCGCTGGGCGGGGCTCCATCGGGAGGATGGACTGATTCCAGGGCGGACACGGGGAGCATCTTGCCCACAGCCCTGGCCACGCAGAGAATGGTGACCTCAGGGTCTTGATCCAGACCGCGCCCTTGGGGGCCTGGTGCCCTGTGATGCTTCTGCAGCCTCCTCCGTCTGGAGAGCCCCCCTCACAGGCTGGGCTATGGACCAGCCAGACCCAGAGTAAGCCGATTAGCAGGCAGAGAAGCTGGGAGACAGCCTCGCCCTGGCTCACACAGCGATTCGGAGAGTCGTGTGCATGAGGTTGGAGATTTGGATGAAAACACAGGCGGCCCGTTTGCCCAAGCTTGGGATTGTGTTTGCATGATCTCTGGGGCCCAGGCTGGGCCCCACGTGAGCTGGGACAGGATGCAGGCAGCACAGGGCAGCCCTGCCAGCCTTCTGGAGGGGGCACATCTGGGGTCCTAGGAATCTTTGGCTCTGTTACATTATCTTTCTCTCCCCTCTCCCTCCCTCGCTCCCCCGACTCCTCACAGGACAGAATTCACCAAAAGGGCCCCCTTCAGCGGCAAAGCTGTTTATCCAAAGAAAACCCTGCTTCCCAGCCTCTCTCAGCTTTATTTAAAAACATTTGTAAACAAGCTGATGGCTGTCACAAAAGTCCCATCTATGAGACAGGAAGAACAGAACAATCAGCTCAACAGGTGATTGAGAGAGATAGTTCCCTTTTGAACTTTGCAGATGGGGTGGGGAGATGCAGTTTTATAGAAGATTATGGACTGCTTTAGCCACCAAATACTCAAATATTTGCTTCCGTCTTCAGAAAGCACAGGGGGAGTCATTTTTCAGTGCTCTGTCTTGTGGCATCTAGTCAGGATCCAGCGCCAACAGAGACACAAGCCAATTAATTCTGGACACATTTAAAAAACAAATTCTAGCCGACCACCTGTTTTCTGGTGACAGCTTTATGCTATTTCCCTAGTTTATAAACAGGCCGGCAACGCAGCTCCAAATTTCTGTACCGCACAAAGCAAGGCCAGCTCATTATCCTCTGCATCCAGTGTGGCCCCAGACAGGCCGCTCACTCAAGCCTGTCAACATTAAGCAATGGTTAGCTCTAAAGGCTCTGCCAACTGGGAGAAGCTTCCAGAATCACTCCCTTTGGGGGAACAAAGGGAAATTTGCAGTGTGAAAAAAAATGTCAAATCAAAAGCTGCTTAAGGAGAGAAAGCATCTCACTAACATGAGCCACATCCACACGGGAATCAGGGAAGCTGGAGTTTGGAGCCTTAGAAGCAGCGCTTGACCAATGCCCTCCACCCGAGACCTGTCGGGAAGCAGGTCTTTCCATCCAGCGCTGACCCAGAGCGGGGATTCCTGTCGTCTGGACACTGAGGACTGGGCATCGGTTACTCCTGCCAAAGGCCAGGGGTGTGTCCTGGTGCCCACCAGAACCCCCACCTCCTCCCCGCCCCTGGACCATCAGGAACAACCCACCTTTGGGTGAATGATGGTTCTCTTGACGTCAACGGAGAAGAGGCCAAATCCCGGGTCAGCAGAGCCGCAGACGCCAGAGCCGCAGACGCCAGAGCCGCAGACGCCAGAGCCGCAGATGGGCTGAATGTCTCTTTCCTCCTCACACCTGCCTTTAGCGGGAAGGACCGCACACCGGGGCGGCCAGAACCGTGTGGGACGCAGCCACGAGCGCAAGTTAGAACTGGTTCAAGTACACGTCAGCAAAACCTCCTTGTCTCTGATGTGTATTTAGAGGAAATATTGTATAATTGCATGTTTCGTTTACACACATGCACCAGTATAGACACAAACAGTGTGTGCGTGTGTCTGTTTCTGTGTGTGTGCGTGTGCACACGCGAGTCTATACAGCTAGACCTCGCTTTACTGCACTTAAGACACTGCATGTTTGACAAATGGAAGGTTTGTGACAACCCTTTATCAGCAACTTTATTCCAACAGCCTTTGTTCACGTCCCATCTATGTCGTTTTTTAGTGATTCTCGCAATATTTCAAACTTTTTCACTATTATTATATGTGCCATGGAGACTCTGATTAGTGACTTTGAGGTCACGGCTACCACTCAGCCATGGACAGCTTAGCTGATGGTCAGCATTTTTTAGCAGTCAACTTGCAGTTAATTGAGGCACGTTTTTGAGACTCAACGCTGTTGCACACTTAATAGACTGCAGTACAGAGTAGATACTACTTTTCTATGTTCTGGGAAACCAAAAAATGTGTGTGATTCGCTTTATGGCAATATTGCCATGGTCTGGAACTGAACCCACAATAACTCTGAGGTTAGCCTGTACAGCCATATGCATATACAGTCGTGCATTTGTAAAACTGTTTACATACATATGTACACATATACATAATAAACATTCACGTTGGATAGTCAGATGCTAGAGAGACAGAGCAATGTGGGAAATCTCTCTCTCTCTCTCTCTCTCACACACACACACACACACACCTTTCTGCCAGCAAGAAAGCTAGAGAAGACCCACGGCACAGGTTAACTCGTGACCTTCACATCACAGGGCCTGCTTCCTAACCTTTGTTGATGAGCTGCCGGGCAGTGTGTCCAGGGGTGCCCAGGACACACGCGGGAAGGGGGAGGGAGGGTAACCTGAGGACCCACGACCTCACGTCTTCTGCTCAGCCGTCAGCAGACAGATGGAGGTGACAGCAGGCACCGTACTTAACCCTCTTCCTTTGGCCCTACCTTATCCTTCTAGTTATTTACTTATTTGCTTTTTGTAGGGCCGCACCTGTGGCATACAGAGGTTCCCAGGCTAGGGGTGGAATCGGAGCTGCAGCTGCCAGCCTGCACCACAACCACAGCAATGTGGGATCCATAACCTACTGAGCAAGGCCAGGGATCGAACCCGAGACCTCATGGCTCTTAGTTGGGTTCGTTACCACTGAGCCATGACAGGAACTCCTGAGATATCCTTCTTTTTAAGTGAAATCGGTGGCTCTTGGGGAAAAGGGCACGGGGTGCATGTGGAGTGTGTTTTGTGCTTAAACAGTAAGCCGCCGCCGCCGTCTCGAGTTCAGTGCTTCCATTGGTCAAAGGGTCACGTGGAACCACCTCCACCGCCCCGCCCGGGACTGTCCCCTCCATGGCGGGGTCCTGCAGAGGGACAGCTGATGGCTTTACAGACAGATGTTTGTTCAGATGATCCGAGTCCACAGCTGTATAATTGTGTCCCCTCTATTCCTGGATTTAATGGCCCTGTAAATAGGGAGCATTTGAGTTCAGCTGCTCATCAAAGTATCCTCCAGGGTCATGGTCGGGCGGGGGTGGGGGGTTCTTTCCCATTAAACGTAATTGGGTCAGAACTTGTCTGCCCCAAACGGAGCTATGCTCACGCTACAAAATCCCAGGTGTTTCTGGTTCCAATTCTAGTGACTATTGGAAAATACATTTTATTTCTTCTCAATGCACATTAATCAAGGCTGTCCCTTGAACTTGAAAACTGTTCTCCGTTCTTCAGAAAGGAATCTGGAATTTCACGCCAGCCCTGGCCGCATGTACTGGCTGTGTAGCCCAGGGGGCAGTTCTTCCGGGAGGGACCCTGGCCCATGCGTCCAACACGTCGTGACAGCCTCTCCTCCTGGGAGCCCCTGAAATGCCCTGCGTGCAGGTCTGCTTCCCACCCCCCAGCACAAACTACCAACATCAAACCCCATTTAGAAATAGGGGCCACATATCACCTCCCCTGTAGGAGGTGAGGGGCGCTGCATCTCTGGTCTCTGAGCTCCTCATGGAGGGAGCTGGGCCTGGTCTCAGGAATGATGCTCTGGTCAGTGTGGGTTGCGGGGAGCCTGGGGCTGGTGGCGGCACCTGCCTGCCCTGGTGTCCTGGGTGGATTCTTCTTATTCTCAAGGTCACGCAGCACATGCATTGTCCACTCCCGGCCCCCGAGGCATAGCCTTTTATTTCCTGAGCAGGAGCGCCGGGTGGGAAGGACAGCTTATGCCTCATCAACATTTCCGGTTGTTCAATTGCTTCCAGCAATGCTTTCCACGCTTCCTCTGAGTGAGCTGCCTGCTCACCAGGAAGGGCTGGAGAAGCACTCTGACTCAGAGTTGGAGGAGCCCCACACTTCATCCGAACTCAAGGAAGGGACAGTCCTGGACAGTCTCAGAACTGGGACTGGGGCCCAGCCAGCCGTCACCAGGATGCAGCAAGGTCCCCCCGTGATGGTCTCTGGCAAAGGTGTTTGCAGGAGCCCCATGGAGGTCAGCTGCTCCCAGGCCAGAGCAGGCCTTCCATCCTGCTCCCCCCACAGGGCAGCCAGGCTGAACCCCCCACTGGGGGTGATGACAGAGGGGGACTCAGTAGACAGGCCTGGCCCTCTGTTTCCAGTTTGCTCCAGGCAGTGGGTGTTCATTTTGCAAGGGAACAAGCAGAGTGTTGGGAGTGAGAGTGAGCCGGGGTCGGAGGCAGCTTCCAAGGAGTTGCCTGGGGGGGAGGCGGGACCAGTGGTCGGAGCCTCTGTCTGCAGGACATTGGGGGCACCTGTGTTACTTTCCTGTGCTGTCCCTACAGGGTGCAACACACTGGCTGGCTCAAAAGAATGGAAATCCACCCTCTCACGGTTCTGGAGCCGGAAGTCAGCAACAAGGTGTCTGCAGGGCTGGTTCTTCTGGAGGCTCCGAGGAGGGTCCGTCTGGACCCTCCCCTCCTTTCCGGTGGCTCCTGGAACCCTTGGGTGGCAGACACACCCTCTAATCCTTACTTCCATCCGCACGGGGCAGGTCCCATCTCAGATCCCCTCCCCTTTCTTTCACAAGGACCTGCCTTTGATTTGGGGTCCACCCCGAATCCAGGCCGGTTTCATCTGAAGACCCTTAACGGCACCTGCAAGGACCCTAATCGCCGTCATGGTCTCACTCACAGGTGTGGGAGATCAGTTGCAGAAGCACCTTCAGGAGGACACTGTCCAGCCCCGGTCACGCTCTGGTTTCCAAAGATGGGGGAGGGGATGGGAGGAAAGACGGCAGGCTGGTCCTCCGCCCGCAGGAGGAGGAGGAGGCGGCCCCCCGAATGGGAGAGAACTGGAGGCCGGTTTAGAGATGGGATGGAGATGCAGTCTCAATCCCGCTGAGGCTACAACGAGAGCCAGGGTGAGGCCTGGGTTCGGGTGGGGCCAAAGGAAGGGAAGACGCCTCCTTCCAGGGCCCAAGGACGCTGGGCGCTAGGGCATCCTCCCCTGGAAATTCAATTACTCAGCGCTCGGCCCAGCTTCAGAAGATCAATGACAGTCTTCCAAGGACGGATGAGTCACCAAGTGAAAGATCAAGTCAATAATTTATACTCCTATAGCTGCCGTCGTAAGAAATTCTGTGCTCCATTTGCTAAATTTTAAAATGAGAACAAAACACCAGAAATTGGACAATTTTCCTATCCTAATCACAAATTCGCATTCCTCTGTATCAACTCATCTCGCCATGTAGAGCATGTTATTATGCCAAGAAATTAGATAATGCCGTTCAGGTTCTGAGCCTCCAGGAAGGGAGAGAAGCCTGGACTGTTAAAAGTTGAGGGTAGAGTGCTGGGCGTGGGAGGTTGCACAGACTCTACGGGGTGTCTTCAGCAGGGCCAGGTGGCCCACGTGACCAAATGGGCAAGGAACTTTCCGCCTCGGCTCCCCGTCGGTAAAGCCTGGACCTGCACTGCACCTGGACCCCGTGCCCACTGGTCTGTGAGACCCGAGATAGATTTATTTATTCAATAAAAAAATGGGTTTCTAGGGAGTTCTCTTGTGGCTCAGCAGGTTGAGGGTCTGGCAATGTCATTGCAGTGGCTTGGGCCACAGCTGTGACTTGTGTTTGATCCCTGGCCTGGAAACGTCAGCATACCAGGGATGTGGCAAAAAAAAAAAAGAAAGAAAAAGAAAAAAGAAAGGGAGGAAATGTTTCTGATGAGCAATAAGAGAAGCAATAGAATTAATACTGATGGAGAGCGTATGTGCCAGTCCGTGTAACCGCTGCAGTGCTGTGTTCAGCCCCTCAAGCTGCTTTCGCGTTTGCATTTTAGCAGTTAGCATATTCTCTCTTTAATCTGTCATTTTGGCTTCACATGTTTTAAGCTCTATTATTAGTCATGCATTTATAATTCTTTGGTCTTAGCAAATGTATTTCTCTCTGTATCATGAAATATTATTTGACCTTCAGTTGTATTCTGGTTCTGAGATCTGTTTTGCATGATGTTAACGGGAGAGTCTCCTTATGACCAGTGTCTGCACATACATATATATATAGTTTATAAGTAACACGTGCATAATTTAGAAACAACACGTGCATACCCTTTTTCACTGTGGCAAAATATACGTAGCATAACGTTTTCCATTTTACCTGTTTTTAAGTATACAATCCTAAAGTATTAATTATATTTACAATGTTACACAAACATCACCACTATTTCCAAAATTTTTCATCACCCTAACAGATACTCTGTATCCATTAAGCAATAACTCCTCTGGCCCTGGCCCCTGGGAGCCTCTAATCTACTCTCTGACGGCACGAATTTGTCTATTCTAGATAGTTCATATGAGTGGAAGGTTATGTGTCTACCCAAAAGAATTGAAAACAGGGACTGGAACTTACACAGCATGACAGAGAAGCATTATCGACAGTAGCCAAAAGGTGGAGACACCAGATGTCCATCTACGGGTGATAATGAGATGTGGTCTGTTCATAGCACGAAATATTTAGTCCCAGAAAGGAACGTGTAGTGTATGGTTTTCCTTTACCTTGCTTTCAACCTAAAGTTGTTTTTGCTTTTAAAAGGTAGTCAGTACTCTCTGATAGCCTACATGGGGAAAGAATCTGCAAAAAAAGGATGTATATCAGTATGAATGGCTGATTCATTTTGCTGGACACCTGAAACTAAGACAACATTGTAAGCCACCTATAGTCCAATACCATTTATAAAAATAAAGACATAAATGGAAAAACAAATAGATAAAACGTTTTTTTTTTCTTTTTTTGCTGAGGTCATCTGATTGGGTCTTGCTTTGTAAAAATCAATCTGACAGAGTTCCCATTGTGGTGAAGCAGAAACAAACCTGACAAGGAAGCATGAGGTTGCAGGTTTGATCCCTGCCCTTGCTCAGTGGGTTAAGGATCCGGCATGGCCGTGAGCTGTGGTGTAGTTCGCAGACGCAGCTTGGATATGGTATTACTGTGGCTGTGGTGTAGACCAGCAGCTGTAGCTCTGATGAGACCCCTGGCCTGAGAACCTCCACATGCTGTGGGTGGGGCCCTAAAAAGCAAAATAAAGAAATAAGTAAATAAATAATAAAAACAAAAATCAGTCTGACAATCTCTGCCTTTTAGGTGGAGGGTTTTGTTTGTTTACATTTGCTGTAATGACTGGTGTTAGCTTAAGCTGTGCCAACTTGCTCCCTGTTTTCTAGCTGTCTCATCTATTTTTGCTCCTATGTTTCTCTTTCTCTGCCTGCTTTTGGGTTAATGGAACATATTTTAGCATTCCATTTCAATTCCTCTGTTGACTTAGTGTTTAGATTGCCATGGCACATGGCTGTCCAGTGATTTCTCTTCAGATAATGGTATGTCTTTTTAACTTATCACAGTCATTAAAATGCATCGCTTCATGTAAAATACAAGAAACTTGCAACAGCATAGCTCCATTTACCTACTCACCTTCCTTTGTGCTCTATTAGATAACTTAAAAGCAATATATGTGCTAATTTTGCATTGGCCTCAATGAGTCCATTTATCTGCATATTCACCATGTCTGGTGCTCTTTGTTCGGATCTGGGCTCATTTTCCTCCATCCTGAAGACTGAGCAGTATGCTGCTGACAAATTCTCTCCGTTTTTATTTACCTAAAATGTCTCTATTTTTTTCTTCCTTTTCAGGACCACACCCACAGCATATGCAGGTTCCCAGGCTAGGGGTCCAATTGGAGCTACTGCTGCCAGCCTATGACCCAGCCATAGCAATGCAGGATCCAAGCCGCGTCTGTGACCTACGCCACAGCTCACAGCAGTGCCAAATCCTTAATGCACTGAGCAAGGCCAGGGATCGAACCTGCAACCTCAGGTTCCTAGTCGGATTTGTTTCCACTGTGCCATGATGGGAAATCCTTCACCTCTATTTTTGAGGGATTATCTTATTGAATGTAGAAATCTGGTTTAACTTTTTTTTTCATCATTCCATTTTTTTCTTACCTTTATTATTTCTGATGGGAAGTCCACCTTCATTTGTATATTTTTTTCCTTTATATCCAATGTGTTGTATTTCTTTAGGTTGAAGCAATTTGATCATGATGTGCCTGGGTATAGTTATTAATTGTTTGTTTTTTATTTACCCTACGTAGCATTTCTTGATCTTCATGGATCTATAAGTCAATGTTCTTCACCAGCTTTGGGGACTTTGGGGGCTATTTCTCCAAATATTTTTTTCTGCCTTATTCGCTTTCTTCTCCTTTTAGAACTTCAGTGATACATGTGCTAGTAGCTTGATATTTCCACACACGGCTTTGAGATTCTGTTTTATAATTTTAACCTTTTTCTTTCATTTTACTCTGCACATTGGATCATTTATATTGCTCTATCTTCAAGTCTGCTTTTTTTTTTTTCATTTTTGCAAGTATTCTGTTATGCCTTCCTAGTAAAGTTTTCCTTTAATTTTTGTACTTCTGGAGCTCTCAGTTTTACCCTTGGTCTTTTTTAACTGTCTCTATATATGCTGAGAGGCTCTGTTGTTACAGGGTGTGTTTGTTTTTCTTCACGTCCTTGAGCATGTTAGCAAGAGCTGCTCAAAGTCATTGCCTACTAATTGCAGCACTGGGCTCATCTCAATGTCGATCTCCAGTGAACTTCGTTTCGTTCTAGTTTGGCTCACACTTTACTTTTCACAGTTATTAGTCTTACGCTGGGATGGCGGGTATTATGAGTGATATGCTGCAGAGACCCTGGCCTTTCTTCTATTAACTCTGAAGAGTGATTTTTGCCGTAGGAGACAATTAGCTACTTGGAAGCCAACTGAAATCTCTGTTTCCTCTGCGGTGGTAAATGGCCAAAATCTCAACTCAGTTACTTCAGTGCTCAGTCCTTTTCTACGCAGGCCTGCCCTTGCACGTGTCTCGTACAGCAGGATGCCGGCGATGAGCAAGATTTTATGCAGTTTGTGGGGCTCACACTTACCTGGGCCTCCCACCTTCCCTGGTTTCCTCACTCATTTTACAGCTGCCCTGAACATCCTGTTTGCGGTCGATGGGTCCTTGACCACCCCAGCTGCCACCACCTAGAGCGTGTCGTCACTGAAAAAGTTACGAACTTCAGGTCAATGTTCAAGACAAGTTTCCTCCCAGTTCCCCTGCTCTGGGTCTTCCTCCGTGCCTACAAAATGTTATATTCTTTTTGCATCTATTTCTAACTTTATTCTATGTCATCGGTGTGCCCTTATAATTCACAATTTTGGGGGGAATACATATTTAACATTTATATATAAAATGTGGCTCTGACCACAATAGGAAAATGTTAGTTTACATCTTACAAGAAAAAAGTTATATTCTTTAAAATATTTTTAGTCCAAAATTAGTGATTATTATCTGTTAGCAAGGTAGTTTGCTAAGCTAATCTGTCATCAAACTCAATATATTTTTGCTCAATATATTTTTGCAGTTTAAGTAACACTGATCCTAGATTTTTTTTTTTCCAGCCGTGACCACAGCACGCAGAAGTTCCTGGGCCAGAGATCAAACCGGAACCACGGTAGTGACAAATGCCAGATCCTTAACCTGCTGAGCCACCAGGGAACCCCTGATCCTGGATTCTTAAGGCAGAATGTTTAAAAGGACATATTTTAGGTCTAGGCAAAAGCTAGAAACTAAACATGATGGTGACAATAGCTTTAATCATTTACCTCCACTTGTCAGCTTTAAAAAAGTCATTCTGTGACTAAATTATGAGGAGCTAAATCAGAGTATAATTGTTGTACCTGCAAAAGATTGTTGCTAAGGGTTTTGTACAGTTCCCTGGGGCTTCAAATCAAAGTATGGCAGAGACTTCAATCAATTACTGTGGTATTTGTGCTCCTTGGTATGCTACCTAACGAGCTAGTCGATTACTTGCGGGATTCCAGATACTTCCTTCCTGAACCTCAGGGCAATCCCACAGTGTCAGTGCCTGGGGGGCCTCCCTGTGCGAGCAGAGAGCTCTGACACCAGCACTTTCTGCTTTGGGGCCCCAGGTGGGTCGGCAGCACACGGGCTGGGGGAAGCTCCTAACCTTACGGCTGGGCCAGATGCAAACCTGAACAGGTCCGTTCCTGGCTGCAGAGGTGGAATTTCACCCTGAAGGCAGTGAGAACACACTTGCAGGCAGTGGGAACTCACCTGATGGCAGAGGGAACTCACCTACAGGGAGTAGGACCTCACCTGACGGCAGTGAGAACACACCTGCAGGGAGTAGGAACTCACCTGACGGCAGTGGGAACGCACCTGACGGCAGTGAGAACGCACCTGACGGCAGTGTCAAGGGGTGGATGGTGGAGAGATTTTTTTTCTCAGCTTGTCTGTTTACTTTCCTGTTTGTTCTATAAAACTTGGGGACGATCCTCCTCTATATGCTGAGGAGGATGAAATGAAAAGAGGTCGGGGGAAGAGTGACACAGGAGGAGGTGCATAAAAGTTGGGGCAGGCTGTGCAAGGGACCTCGGTGTGGGATCAGTCTTGGGTGGAGGAATGACCTCGAGTGCACCAGGGGCTCTGCTCCATTTCGACAGAAGTAAGAGTTGGGGCCAGGGTGCAGGCAGAGATGCTAGCAGGCAGGAATTAACCTTGCTTCCTGTGTGCCCAGCAGCTCCAGGGCCTGGTGCCCAGGGATGGGGAAGGTGATCCTGCTTCCTTGTTACTCAGACAACACGGGCAGGTGGGCCCCGGCTGTTCTCACACGCGCATCAGAGAGCGAGGCACAGAGATAATCCCGCGAGGCTCCAGGAGAAAAGAGCATTTGGAGTCATGTTCACTGCACTTTCCCCACGATGAACAACATGGCATTTCCTGTTTTAAAAATTGAGGACAACTATGCAGACAGATATGTGACAAATTAAAAGTTTGCTATATGCAACTAAATGAGAGGCGTACGGATTATCTGGGAGGAAGGGAGAGAAATCCCCACCATTCTGTGTTGAAGTGGCATCATCATAAGTGTACGTTAGTGCACCCCTGCGTCACTGCAGCAGTAGTCACAACAGCTGAGACAGGCAGACATCCTAAGTGTCCACCGACAGACGATTGGATTAAGAAGATGTGGTACATATACACAATGGAATACTACTCAGCCATAAAAAGAACACAATAATGCCATTTACAGCAACATAGGTGGACCTAAAGACTCTCATACTAAGTGAAGGAAGTCAGAAAGAGAAAGACAAATACCACGTGATATCACTTACAGGTGGAATCTAAAATGTGGCACAAATGAACCTACCTACAGAACAGAGACAGACTCACAGACAAGGAAAACAGACTTGCGGTTGCCAAGGGATGGGGGGGGTGTGGAGGGAATAGGAGGGACGGGGAGTTTGGGGTTGGTAGATGCAAACTACTGCATTTGCTGTGGATAAGCCATGAGGTCCTGCTGTCCAGCACGGGGAACTGTATCCAGTCTCCCGGGATGGACCACGATGGAGAATAACGCGAGAAAGGGAACGCATATATTTGTGTGACTGGGTCACTTCGCTGTGCAGCAGATGTTGACACAACAGTGTAAATCAACTAGACTCTAATAAAAAGAAATCGAAAACAAATAAACAAATAGGATATTGGGATGATTTAAAAAAAAATGAAGACAGGGCAGTACTGAGGCTGAATTTTCTCAGTACAACTGGCCCCGTCTTCTCCTCTTTCTCCAAACAATGCCCCCTTCTTTTCCCAGATGATTCAAGAAATGCTGTCCTCGTCACGGGGACAAAACGAAACCTGTCCCCTCTCTCCTCGATCTTCCTGAGGGAAGAGGACTTCAGGGACGCCAGCTGTGTTTTCGAGGTGACCACAGAGGACATGGGGAGGGAGCAGTGTGGACACAGGCAGAGGGAGGTCCCCATCCCAGCGGGGGTCGGGGG
This sequence comes from Phacochoerus africanus, assembly GCF_016906955.1. NCBI lineage: Eukaryota > Metazoa > Chordata > Mammalia > Artiodactyla > Suidae > Phacochoerus > Phacochoerus africanus. Next base: position 139,976,160 of record NC_062558.1, read on the forward strand.
GAGGGGGGCTGCAGGGGAGTCGGCTGAGCCCCAACCCACCCGAGATGCAGAGCAGAGGCAGCGCTGATGGAGCCTCGGTAGAGACTGAGGGGCTGGTGCCTCGGCTGACCCGCCTTCTGGGGGGGGGCCTGTCGGGGGCTGCGGGGGCCTGGAAATTCACACAGGTCAGCGGGGTCAGGCTGGATGAGCTGTGCCCTCTTCTCTGTGCTCAGAGTTCCCTTGCAGCCCGTGGCCGGGTGGGGTCTTCCCTGTTTCTTCCCGACCCCGTAGCCCCCACCCCCCTGGTCCCGGAGGACAGGAGAAGGCACAGCTGGGCCTGGGCGTCACCCTTTCCTTGTGGCTCTGCTTCTTCCCAGCCTCTGGGCTCCAGATCCCGCTGCTCTACCCCTGGTTTGACCCAATCCACCCCCAGTCTAAGACTTGAGCTGGTGTTTCTACCTCCTGCCTGTGGAACTGGGCTGAGACCCCCTCAGCCTCGCTGCTGAGTTTCCGAGGTGCCAGCCGGGTTGGGCATCTTCTCTGCCTCAGAGTCACGGCTGGACACACAGGCCGGGCTTCCCTCCCCCGCCAGGAAAAGGGAGTTCAGGCAGACCCGGGGGCCACCCTGCCTGGGTGGGAAACTGGCAGGGCACCAATTACCCATCTATTGGTGAAGTGTCTCCAGCCCTCCTGTGCCCTGGGGGTCCTTGCCTGTGGGAGAAGCCCTGGGCCTTGTGACTCTACAGGGCCTTAAGCAGCAGCCTGTCTTTTCAGAGGTCCTTGATCACCAGAATGTCCTCCTAATCCAGGCTCTGCCAAGGGTCCAGCCCAGTTCAGATGCCCAAGAAATCAAGAGTCTGGCCACTAGTGACGCGCTCACCTACCCTCACCTTACAAACAAAGCTGCCAGCTGGTTTTAAATTGTACGCGGTCATCAATTCTGACCAGTCAAGAAAATACAAGGCTGTGACTGCCGTGCGGCCGAAGGGTCACTGCATCTGCCTCGAAAAGGGAGGATTAAAAGGGCCTTGACTCCCCGCCACCCTCTCTGGCTCCCGATCCAGAAAGCAGGACAGCTGGGGGCCTCCGTGTCCAGTCCGGGTGCATCCTGAGTTTCCTGCCACCCCTGTCAGTCTTGACTCAGCGAGAGGAATGGTGGGTTAGGGAAGCGAATTACATCCGACAGTTGAAATCACATTGGAGGCCAGGGAGGCGGACGAGGTCCACAACGCCTGGGACAGGGCTTGGAGACGGGCCCAAGGGGAGGCGGCAGAAAGCCGGGAGCAAGGAGGGCCTTTCCTGCCCAGTAAGCTGTCCTAGGCGAGCAGCTGCTGGACAGATGTGGAGGCGGAGCCCCTCTGCCGCCACCTGGCTGGGGTCCGGGGGAGGAAGTGGGATCAGGGAGCTAAGGCGCAGAGACAAAGACGGGGGGCGAGGGGACGCGGGCTCCTTCCTCCTCTCCTGTGCTCCTCCCGCCAGCAGGTCCACAGGGGAGAAGGACGGAGAGCAAGGAAGGAAACGGGCATGAGATCAACGCAATTCCCCAGCCCGGGAAGTAAGAGCCGGAGAGCTGAGGCAACAGCCCGACGACGCCTGAAAGGGACTCCCTCCACCTGATGCAAGAAAAGAGGAAGGGGGATCTTTGAAATAAAAAGAGACGGAAGAGCCCGGTGGGGAATTGAAAGGAAGCGATTAAGGGGCCCTAGAGAGGAGGGATCAGTTCCTGCCGAGGCTGTAAGGATCCCGCTGACCCTGCAGAAAAGTAAATGGCACACAGTGGTCTGGGTTCAAACCCCCTCACAGGGAGGACACTGCCAATATCACAGAAAAGGGGCCCATTCTGAGGGCCAAAGCCTTGATTTGCAGAATCAGGTTTTGTGTGCAAAGAAAATTCATAAAAGGAGAGCGTGCTGTCGGGTAACTCTGGAACCTTTTTTTGAGTAAAACATAAAAGAGAGAGAGGAAGAAACCCACTAGTCTCTAGACTGGAATGAAAACATTAAATCTCAAGGAAGAGGCTTGAAGGCGACCTAAGACCTCAGCTCTGCGGGAGGAGAATCAGATGTTCTATCAAAATCTGTAAAAGGGACAAATGGAGCGTCCCAAACCTTGATTTTCAACCCAGATGTCCTGAAAGCATGGAAACGAGGCGGGGCTCAGAAAATAATGCCACCAATGCCACCTGCTTATAAAAGTGACTTGAAGTTGTGCTCGGGGCTAATGGCAGAGGCTGCCAAGGCAAAGGGCTCCAGCGGAGACGGGCGAACAGCCCTGCCCACCCCCACCCCCCCCACCCCCGGCCCTAGGACTTGAGGTCAGAGGGTCCTGAAGCTTTCCCATCAGTACCTCCCTCAACCGTGCTTGGCTTCTGCTTCTGTTGGGAAGACACCTGCTTCTGTTGGGACCTTGGACCAGCATCAACCCACCACCCTCCACAACCACCGTTCAATGTCCAGTGTTTTTTGATTCTGCATAGATCACTCAGTATTTGTCTTTCTCTCTAGTTTCACTCAGCATCATGTCCTCTAGCTTCATCCGTGTTCCTTCTCGCGCTGAGTGCAGTCACGCGACAGGGTCTCTCTCCATCGTCCAATGACACAGCTCAGGTTTCTCCTGATCTTGGCTTTTGTGAATAAGGTTTGCAGGGAAGGTGGGCGGGCTGGTGTCTCTTCCAGATACTGGCTTGGTGTTTCCTTTCCCAGAAGTGGCCTTGCTGAATGGCGCAGTGGGTCCATTTTAATTTTCTGAGGAGCCTCCACACGGATGTCCCTTCCGCCTTTCCAGAGAGTCTGCTTCTTGAGGCCCCCAGTTGACACCCCGCCTCAGGTGTCCCCTGCCTGCTGGCTGACGGCTAAGCACAAGAACTCAGCATCTGACCTAGGGTTTCTCAGCATCTGCATCCGGGGACTTTAGGAAATAGTGACAGTGGGGCTCACCCCAGAGTTTCTGATGCGATGGGTTTGTGGCACAGTGTCCGGGACTGGGCATTTTAAGGCTGCGCAGGTGATTCTCAGGTCGGGCAGAGATGCGGTCTGTTGTCACCCCCCCAACCCGGGTTGCCAGAACGTGGCTTCTGCTCACCGGTGCCAAAATGCAGAGACAGAGTTTGGGGCAAAGGAGAAAAAATAGCTTTATTGCTTTGCCAGGCAAAGGAGGGTCACGGCAGGCTAATGCCTTAAAGACTGTGCCCCCTCGGAAAGATTGGGAGGCGGTTTTGTAGTTTCGGGGAGTGGAAAGTGGGCCGCAGACAAGGATCGGGGTAGAGGCGAGCTTGTCGTGTTTCCAGAGCTGCTCTTCAGTGGTCCAGCGGTCTTCTTTCCAGAATAAACAAGGCTTCATTAACATCTTCCATTTGTTGGGGGGCTGAGTTCTGCAGAAGAGCTCAAAGGTGTTATCTGCATTCGTGAGCACGGTCCAGGACCTGCCCCCAGGCTGCAGGGTTGTCGCCTGACGGCGCCTCCCTGGTCTGTGCATCCCCTCCCGTCCCTGATGAGCAGCTGTCTGAACCTGCCCTTTGGCTCAGGGAAGGTCCTGGAGGCTGCAGTTTATTCCCTAAAAACAAGCAATGGGGGACACAGAAAGGCTTGTGTGCCCAGGAGCCCCTGGGGCCCTGCTTGGTTTTGAAACGGCCAAAACCCAGATTGGGACTTGAACCCACGGTTTTAAATGAGAATCCCTCACCCTGTGTCTGGACTCACTGAGGCTCGGGTTCTTCATGTCTCGGTGCAGAAGGAATTCAGGGAGAGACAAAGGGAAGGGCAAGACATAGATGGATGTACGTATGTATGTATTTCTGTCTTTTGTCTTTTTAGGGCCACACCCGCGGCATATGGAGGTTCCCAGGTTAGGGGTTGAATCAGTGCTACGGCTGCCAGCCTATGCCACAACCACAGCAACGCAGGATCTGAGCCGCTTCTGCAGCCTACACCGCAGCTCATGGCATCACCGGATCCTTAACCCGCTGAGAGAGGCCAGGGATCAAACCTGCAACCTCTTGGTTATTAGTCATGTTTGTTAACCACTGAGCCACGACGGGAGCTCCAAGAAGTAGATTTATTAATATAGCACACTTGTGAGAGATGCCAGCAGGAAGGCATGGAGGCTCTGCCTCAGGATCCGGTGGGCTACAGTTTTATCCTGCAAGGGGAGTGGGGGTCGGAAAAGCCCGCCTCTTTCTTTCAGGGAGTAGCAGCTCCTCCTTGGTATCAGGTAAGGTGTGTATTCAAATCAGCTGAAGGGCGGTCCTCGAACGCCTGCTCCGGGTCTGAATCTGAACACAGGCCTCACCCCCTCCCCCACAGAATGACCTGAGGCAGTTCTCACGCCTCCACGAGTCCAGCAGCCTCTGCCTACTGCTGACGGCATCTGTGAACAGTTATTAACTCACAGAGTCTCCCAGTGACCCCTAGGTTTCCCTCTCTGTCTGTGGTCCTTTCCTGGGACCCCTACAACCACCTGTGTCTACCCATCCCTATCAGTTCCATCCTGACTCCAGCCCAGAGCTTCTGACGCTCAAGCTTGAGCACTGGTCATCAGAGCCCCTGGACCCCATCAGCAGGGCTCCATCGGCTGTGGTCCTTTTGTCTTCCAAGGAGACAGGATACTCTGTATAACTAGTGGCCAAGGGCTCCCCCTCTTAGAAACTCACATTCCCTGAGGAACCACAGCGCAGCCAGCTTCCCCCCGAATACGGGCTTCCTTCACAGGGATGACGGAGGCTGGCAGGGCTTTGCTGGACAGATGAAGCCTTTGAAGCCTCTGGTTTCTGGCTGCCTGCTGTGGTCCCTCTGCTAGAATCTCATGGTCACTCCTGGGCTCAGAGCTGGACGGGGACCTGGGTGGGTGGACAGGGGAGGGGCCTTCTTCCTACCTCAGCTGCAGACATTGCACACAGAACACCCCTGGTGGGACCTGGGACCTTGGTGCAGTGAGGAGAGGCCGTTATCCTCCAAGGGACCCAGTCTGTGGTCCCGGGTTGGGGCAGGGGCACCCATGCCTGGCATGTGGCCATTGCTCAATATTCAGCATCGGAGCTGTTCCCTTACTGGCTCTGGAAGAAACAGAAAATCCAAGCATCTCGTTTTCGCTAATTAGACACAAGACAGACATAGGCAGGGACTGAATTCTGGGGAAGCATTTGGTGGAAATACGATCCCACCTGTTGCGCTATTTGAGTCCAAGAGATTGATGGTGATGGCTCCTCTGGCTGCTCACGAGCACCCCTGACAGCTCGGGGGGCCGGCCTGGCTGCACGGCCGCCCTCTGCATCCTGGCTCCGCACAAAACCCTAATCTGCTCTCACAGTCAAGGCTGAAGGCAGCATATGGAATTGCAGATCTTCAACAACCCCGGCGGTGGCCTGCACCTGCGTCAGCCTCGTCACGGCCCAGCGGCACTGTGGGCACTCGGGTGGCAGGAGAGACGCCTCCGCTGCGCCCCCAGGTGGGGCCTGCCCTCCTCCCCTCCTCCCCCAGAAGGTCTGGATTTCTCTGCTAGTTAAGGACCAGTTAGGGATGGAGAGCGATCCACGGCGGGGACGGGAAAAAGCGAGTGTCAGCATGCAAATCGCGATCCTTCTCTCCACCTGTCTGGTCTCAGAAACGATGAGGCTGTGAATTTCAGAGTACGTCACCCCCACAAGTGGCTTCATAGAGTTTCCTCAGCGCTACCATCTCCGTTCCTCGAATGCTTCTCCATCGTAGCACACCCCACATGGGCTCTGGTTTTGAGGACACGAAAAAGACAAAAGACCTCTGCGCTGACGAAGCCCCTGGATTCCTGGGGAGTCCCCAGGTCTTGCTGAACGGATTCTGGGTGCCCCATTCCTCTTGAGCTTCCCTGGGCTGGGGAAGGTGTGGTACAAGACCCACTGACTAATCTTTCCTCCAAATCCTCCACCAGACCCATCCCCCCCCAGCCTAACCGTGCCGGTCATCCGAGCGGTGAAATAAGAACCTGTTCTCAGAAAGATTGTTTCCTTTGCATGAATCAATATGTGATTTAGGTATGAAGTTAAATTACCTGTACATTGACCTCGAGGTGCTAAAATATGGATGGGTTTTATACGCTGGGAATGAAATATAAGTAACACATCTGCATCAAAAGTTTTGTGATAAATGAAGAAAGCAAAATTAATCCAATATTTATGGCCACTGTGAGTCTGTTTTGTGCCGCCAGCCATGAGGGAGGAGAGAAATCAGATTTATGCCCCAGAGCCAAAGAGCTGAGCCCCCAGAGCCCTTAAAGATGCTGAATGGGGACCTTGGACAGGTGCCTGAAACAAAGCACCTTTCCAGGGAGCCCTACCTCCCAGGAGCTTCCCCTCCCCCAGGGCAGGGGGCTGGGGTCAGGGTGAAGGGCAGCCGGAGCATCACCGGGTCTGCACCTGCTCCGTTTCTCCAAACCTGTGTTTACAACGTGCTGTATACATCTTGCAAAGAAACTGTGCCCTGCAAACCATTACGTTCCCATTGACGGCAAAGAAGTAAGTTGTTGAGGGGGGGTTACAGCTCAAAAAGCACCTTGTTCTCCGTGACCCCATCTGGTTCTCTCAGCAGCAGGGAGAGCAGATACGGCGCGTTCAAGGGGGCAGTGAGGCTGGGAAGTGCTCCGAGATTTGCTCAAGAGCTCTGGGGGACGGAGCTCGAACCCACATCCTGCCTACTCAGCCCCAGATCAGGCAGACCACGCCCACCCCTGTGGGGTTTGTTAGGACCTGGGAACGACTTCAGTGCTGAGACACAGGATGAGAATTTGAACGGAATTGTGATTCCCCAATTCTCCAAGGGTATTTTGTTCTTTTTTTTTTTGGTCTTTTTAGGGGCCCACTGGTGGCGTATGGAGGTTTCCAGCCTAGGGGTCGAATCGGAGCTGCAGCTGCTAAGCCTACACCACCGTCACAGCAACACCAGATCCGAACTGCACCACAAATCACAGCAACACCACCAGATCCTTAACCCACTGAGCGGGGCCAGGGATCGAATCTGCGTCTTCATGGATATTAGTCGGGTTCATTAACCACTGAGCCACGATGGGAACTCTCCTATTTTGTTCATTTTTGAATGCCAGGCCCCAACACAGGGGTCAGTGCAAAAATTCCATGCCGCCCTCTTCTCCGCCATCCCACGTGCGGTCGAATGAGCTCCTCGCCCTGTCTCCTCACAAGACTTTCAGGATCAAGCGATGCTGGCCCGGAAGCAAAAGCAGAATCCTCCCATCCTCCAACGGATTCGAATGAAAAGGTAGTAAAATCAGGTACAACTCGAAGAGACGACATTGGAGAAGAGCCAAGCTGGGCCTGAGGAGCCTCCGCACACGAGGCTGTCGTATCTGTGCTGCGTGGCGGCCGCGTGCTTGCATCGTACATGTCACACTGAAGACAGCACAGCCACCCTTGGGTAGATCAGGAAAAGCTTCTCTTTATGCCATTGTTTCTGTACAGCGCTTTGCCTCGGTAGTAAATACGGGAAGCCCTCTTGCTGGGGAAAAAAAATTCCATGCAAGTGTCCACGGTGTGTGTTGCTCAGACCAGTTAAAATTTCTTTTGGTTTGCATCCTTTGTGATGACTTTCTGGGCATCAGATGTCAGCGAGCTGTTTTGCCTCCAGAGAGGGAGAAAGCGTGGTCCCTTTAGGAAAGGACCCGCCTGTCTTCCTGGATGAAAAGGGCCCCCTGGCTGGTACATATTTGACATGATGCCACCAACCACCCCCAGCAGGGAAAGCAAAGCCAGGTGTGGGGGGAAGGGGCCCCCTGGGACTTACTGCCCATTGCAGGGAGGGGTATCAATTAGCATAAATACTTTGGGGAACAGTCAGACATCACCTCCTAAAGCCACGTATCCCTGTGCCCGCTTCCGCAGACAGCTCCCTTCTAGGTAAATACCCAAGAGGGACTCTGGCCTCTGGACGCCTGGAGACTCACTTTAGTGTGTTCTTAGCAGCGCTGTTGACAATAACAAAGCCCTGGACATGAGCCAAATGCGCATCCGTGTAAATAGATGAATCTGCTTTCGGGGAGGCATTCGCATGCGGCAGAGTCTTTTCTAGCAAGCAAAGTGAATAAATGCAATAATACCACCCAATACGGCTTAATCTTAGCAATATAATATTAAGTGAACAATTAAATCCCCAAAGGTTACATGCAGGAAAATGCCATTTTTATAAAATGAGGAATAATGAAAATAAAACATGCAATTTTAAGAAAAATAGATCAGCTGGAAATGTAAGAATAATGAGTTGGGGAGGGCGTTTACTCTGGGCAGAGGGCGGCAAGAGGAAGGAGAAGAACCCAAGATAGGTTAGAGGCGCCTCTTTTTTTCTTTTCATTTTGGCAAGATCCTAATTTTTGTTTTTGAGGGTGGATTAATATAACAACATTAACTAAATAAAAACATGACTAAGGGAAATACCAACATGTTCTGATAAAGCTTTCCTCTCAGAGTATTTTAAGAAATGCCGTATGTAATACTGCAACTTCCTTAGAAGGTAAACACTCTAAATTTCAGAGGTAGTATCTAAACTTTAAATCAGGAGACAGAGGCAGTTTCTAAACCCAGGCTGCCTAGGGAGTGCCCTGGCGGCTCAGTGGGTTAAGGATCTGGTGTGGTCCCTGCAATGGCTTGGGTTCGATCCCTGGCCTGGGAACTTCTGCCTGCCACGAGCACAGCTAAAAAAAAAAAAATTAAAATGAAAAAAGAGCCCAGGCTGCCTGGACGAGTCTGAGGCACACACATGTTCTGACCTGTAAGGAGGGCTGTACTCACAGGATGGAAAGAAGGAGCGAGAAAAAGGGAGCAAGGAAAACAGCGTATAGCAGGTGAAGGAGTTGGTACCGCGCTCGGCCTGGCCAGGGACGGAACACAGCTGGTTTTTGTTCATAGGTTCAGTCTGGGGTCCTCCCAGCACAGGGGAAGCTGAGCAAATCTGGGGTGGGGGGTGGCAGACATACAGAGGCTCCTTCATGTTCCTAAGGTCACGTAGCTAGAGAGCAGCAGACCCGGGATTTGAACCCAGGCTGCCTGGCCCAGGAGCCTACGGCCTTCGGCACGGTGCCACGCTGCAGCGGTGCCACGGCTCCAGCAGGGGAGCCGATAGCGGCACCATCAAGCGTAAGAGCCTCTTTGAGGAATGGCTGTGGCCCTTTTCCCGATTCCTGAGCACGTTGATCTGATGGAGGTTTTGTCCGTGTAATCGTTTCCTTCACTTTGCTTTGCGTTTTCCTAGCCCTCCTCATAGACCTTCTTATCAATCGCCAAATGGCACCACGGGGCTCCGTTTCCTCACTTTTCCCCAGTGAAACCTGCCTAGGCCGCAGGGGTCTGTGTTGTGTGCGCGCTGGGATGCCCGTGGGAGACTGAGAAAGGACTCAGTGTCTGGGGAGACCGGGGCACTGTGCGCAGCAGCAGAGAGTGACCGCGGGGCCAGGGGTGGCTCCAGGGAGGCGGAGGCCATCCAGCTGCACGAGGGGAGGCTTCTCAGGGTCTGTGGCCTTGGATTAACGAAGATGGCCGTGGCGGACGTGTCTATGTCTGCAGTTGGGAACAACCCGCCACTTCGACCTGACCACACTTGGGGCAAAACAGAGAGATTTTCCCGTGCCCATCACTGAGCTGGCCAAGAAGGAGGGACGATCCTCAGAGGCAAATGCCAGGGGACGCAGGACTTCAGAGGAACAGGTCAGCTCTGGGGCCGAAGCTTCGCCAGCAAGGTCCTCCCTCCAGAGGACCTTGAACCCAGGAGACAGCAGACGGAACCCACGGCCCACCCCCAGGACAGGTTTGATAGGCGCTTCCCTCAGAAAAATCAGGAGCTCTGACAAGGAGAAGTAACTTAGCCTTCCTTACAGGAAGGGGTACAAAGGAAGCCATGTGGCAGGGAGGGCACCTCCTCTGAGAATTGGGCACCACCCACTTGGAAATTAAGGGCCTGAATTTATACTACGTGGGTGGCCCAAGAAATTTCAACTTAAGAATTTATTTATTTCTGTATTTATTTATTTATTTTTGTCTTTCTAGGGCATTTGTGACCCATACCACAGCTCACAGCAATGGTGGATCCTTTAACCCACTGAGCAAGGCCAGGGTCAAACCCATGTCCTCATGGATACTTTTCAGGTTCATTACCACTGAGCCCCAACAAGACTCCCAAAGACTTGATGTGCAAGTAGCTGCATTATTTCTTTAATGGTGTTTCCAAGTGCCTGTCTGAAGGTGTCACCTTCCATCCAGATCTCGGAGCATTCTCACAGGTTGGGCTCCAGCAAACATGAGCTCCGAATACAGAAATAAAAACAGCAAACGAGACAGGAGGAAACGAGACACCAGGAGGGAGAGCTAACAGGTATAAAAGACAGAGCTTGTAGATACTGGGGTGATTGAAAACAGAAAGTAACATGCAACATTTTATATGTTCAAAGTGGTAGAAAATAAAGGAGAAAGCACTGAATGTGTGAGTTAAGGAATTTTAAAAGATTGAAAATGGGCAGATTTGGAAACTAATGAAACGAGACTTCAAGGCTCATAAGAAAATACTAAATATTAAATGCTGCAAATGAGTCAATAATAAAATAGAAACAATAGAAGAGAAAATTTAGCAAACTGAAGATAGAGCTAAGAAATTACACTGCACATACGCAGAAGACAAGGAATTGGAAAATACAGAAAAAATAAAGGAACTTAGAAGGTAGTCAGACCTTCTGACATAAGTATAATCAGAGTCCAGAAGGCAAACACTTAAAGAAGAAGGAAAGACACTTATGGAGATAGTAGCTGATATCACCTCATATTGATTAGGTAATAGCTAGTATTTTCCGAAGCATCATGAAATCAGGCCAGCATAACACCTGACCTGCATCCCTGCTCCACTTCCAGAGGTAAAATGCTACAGAGAATGGTGTAGGCATCATGTTCTGAGAGTCTGTAGATTTCAAGGACCACGTCTTTCCTTTTCTCCGTCAGAATTGTCGGTGGTGAGGGAGTTCCTGTCGCGGCTCAGTGAGTTAAGACCCTGACTGGTACCCATGAGTTGCAGGTTCGATCCCTGGATTGCTCAGTGGGTTAAAGAATCCAGTGTTGCCCTGAGCTGTGATGTAGGTCACAGATGCAGCTCGGATCTGACGTTGCTGTGGCTGCGGTGTAAGCCGGTCGTTGCAGCTCCGATTGGACCCCTAGCCTGGGAACCTCCATAGGGCACAGGTGCAGCCCTAAAAAAAAAAAGAAAAAAGAATTGTCAGTGGTGCATAAGGAAAGAGAAAGATGATTTGATGTAATCATAATCTCTCGTGGACAATTAGCAGTGAGTCTGAAAAGGATTTTTGTTGTGTTGTGTTTTGTTGTGTTGTGTTCCCGTAATTAGAACTAGTCTTCTTAGGCTTTTTTGGACCCTGAAGGAGTCTGTCAAACCCTAAGGATGACATTGTTCTGGGGAAGGTAAACCTCTTTGTACTCAACCAGGAGCTAATCATCCTTTACTCTTTTCAAAACTAATTTGTTTCCTCGAAATAGTATTCATTGCTTCACACAGCAAGCTGTCCATACAAGTGATTTGGCCACGGGCGCCTTCGCTTGGGGGAAAGAGAAGGGGAGTCACGTGAAAACAGAGAGGTTTTTGTGTTTGCTCGCCACACGGAGGCTGCAAACCCAGTGTGGGTGACTTTCTGGGAAGTGTTTCCTTTGGTCAGAAGCCGTGCCTTTATCGTTGATCAGTAAGACACTGTCCACAACAACTGTGTGTAGCTGAAAGCAGACGCTTTTCAGTGAGACGAGATAACACTGGCCGTGTCTTAGTCGACTGTGACTGAGATCAAACAATGACTCGTGGGAGTGGAAAAGTGGGTGCGTTTTAATTCTAAGGGCTTTGACGTGTTTTGAAGGTTCTGAACAGGGTCCATGCCTGCAGCCGCCACAGCAGGCCTGAGAAGGGTGACGAGGCCTAGGAGGAGGGAGGGGCCCGTGTGTGGTCCAGTCAGGGACCCAGGACCCTCCTGTCCCAGAACCCAGGGACCGGCGGAGGTGGCGGCGAGCCTGCACCCCAGGCCCCGCACAGGTGAGGCGTCCAGGGTGCTGCGGGCCCGGCCAGGGACTGAACCGCCTCCACAGCTCAGCTGTGCTCTTGGGGGCTCAGAAGCCTGGAGTCGGGGGACACCAGCGTGATGGTTTCCCTTTTGTGAATTTCTTCCACCACTTTCTAGGGAGGCGCTTAGGGTGCAGCCCCACCCATCAGAGCAGATTGGGTTCCAAGAGCCCCGACCCGAGGGCCAGGCTGTCCTAGGGGCTGGAGGGGGCCCGAGCTGCGTGAAGAGAGCCCAGGTGATGAATCCCTAGCAGAAGACCCCCCACCCCCAGCCAGCAGGTCCTGTGAGGGTCTGTCTGAGTCTGGAGACCCCGACCTTCCCCCCCCGGAGCTCCCGCCCTGTCACCCGGAGTCTGTGGCCGCTCGGGACAAGGGCTGTTCTCTTCGCCCTCAGACGGCCCCGGGCGCCCCTCGCCCTCCAGATCCACAGCCCCAGGCCCTGGGTCCTCCCATCAGTCCGACGCCAGGGTTTCCAGGTCTTTCTCAAGGGCTGCTCCATATACACGGCAGCAAGCCTGTCTTTGCATGTCTTCCCGGCAGCGGGGACCCCGCGCCTACACCTGCCTAAATCTGGTGTCGGCTGTCCTCTGCATGCCCTGTGTGTGTGCCTGGGGGAGGGGGGAGGGAGCCACCAGGGGGCAGAGACTGGGGTGGTGGGGGGGGCATCCAGCGCCTTCCGTGTCCCTGGGGAGGGAGATTCGGGGGCAAAACTACTTTCCCAGGAAGGGCAGGGGGTGTGAGTATCAGGAGGTCAGGAGAGGTTGGAGCCCGCAGAGCAGCCAGCCAGGTCCTGCTGACCTTGGAGAGATGGCAGTGCCTGATGGCTGGAAGCGAGATGCTAATTCTCTGCTCAGGAATGGAACCTGGGCGGCCTGGAGGAAAAGCAGGAATCCCAGCCCCTCGACCAGCTAGAGGCCGAAAGCAGCATCGCCCTGATTCTTGCCCCCTGTTGAAAGCGAGACTGTTTCAAGGAGGCACCGACTGTAAAAACAGGCATAGAGTTTACTGTAAGGGACACAGCACAGCCTGCGGGAGAGCCCACGGAGGGTAGTTTGTTTATCTGAGCCCGAGGCACAGCAGTAACACACCCGAGGCCGGAGGGCCGCTGCGGGTCCCCCGAATGCGGAGCGCGCCAGAAACCTGATGAAGCCACTAATACAGGGACGTTCTTCTGGCGCTCCGTCTTCCTTTGGCCAGTTCCCCTGTTTTATTTCTCCCACCTGACCAGACCCAGGGTCCTCCTTGATTCGCCTGTGCATCTTCTGGCCAAGACGGATTCAGGAGCGAAGCGTCACGGGACGGAGGTATCAGGACTTGGTACGGCCTGGCGCCCTTCTGACTCAGAGGCCTCTCTCTGCCCGTGTGCCGTCGGGGCCTCCCTGACCCCAAGGGTGGGGTACGTGAACACTTGGCCTTTTGCCCTCCCTCCCCTCGCTACTCAGCCGGCGCGTATTCCAATCCATTTTACTTCAAAAGCAAATGACAGAATTCAGATTTCTTTTCATATACAAAAATAATTTTGTGTCTTTAAATCACATAATCACCATTCATTGATTCTACAAGCGATTCTATTTTACAAATGGAGCCATTACTTTATAGAAAAAAAAAAAAAAAGCCAGGGAACTTTCTAAAATGATACCGATTTGAATGTGGCTCATCAGTGGCGCAAATGAAGCTTTTTAAAGGTCACTTTCTAACCAATGCTACGTGATGTGGCCTGTGCACATGTTTTTGTCTTTTTTAAGATTTTTACTCTAAAACTTAAAAAAAAATGAGTCTTTTTGAAAGGTCTTGTTTGGCCTTTGCTTCAAGGTCTGTGAAACCGCGGAGACAGCCTGATGATGGGCGAGGTTTCTTGGATGGAAGGCAAAAAGCAAACGCGTGGAGTGATTCTGGTGCGTCCTCGCCCTGGCGACGGGTGGGCCCGGGGGCCCCTGGAGGGAAGGAGAGCAGGGCTGGGATCCAGCTGGCAGGGCCGGCTCTCCCTCCCACCATCCCTCCCAGGGCCGGGAGGCCTGCGGCCCTGACCCCAGTGAGACCTGGTTCTAAGAGGTCACCAAGACCTCAGAGAGCCTGTGGCTCAGCTCTGCAGAGGAGGAGAAGCTGCAGCCAGAAGGTGAAGGGCAGGGGTCCCGGGGAGGCAAAGCCCCTGGGCCCACAGACCGGTTACATCAGGGATGGAGAGGAAGGGGCCTAATTCCTAGCGTTCGGCACAGTGTGGGTTTCAGATCGACAAGCAAGAGCAGGTTGGTATTAGTAGATGAACCATCCTTTCCCAAATTTGAAACATTAAAAAAAATAAATAAATAAATAAATGGAGGTCCCTTTGTGGCGCAGAGGAAATGAATCCGACTAGGAACCGTGAGGTTGAGGGTTTGATCCCTGGCCTTGCTCAGTGGGTTAAGGGTCCAGTGTTGCTGGGAGCTGGGGTGTAGGTCGCAGGTGTGGCTTGGATCCCGCGTTGCTGTGGCTGTGGTGCAGGCCGGCCGCTGTAGCTCTGATTCAACCCCTAGCCTGGGAACCTCCACGTGCTGCAGGTGAGGCCCTAAAAAGCAAAAAAGAGAAAAGAAAAAGGAAGGTAAGATATTGTGCTTAACGTATTTGTGTTATAAAACGTGTGCTTAGCGTGAGTATAAAGGTTGTTCAAGGTGCTGCCTTTGTCTTGGTGTTCGGTAGTTTTCTGCGGTCGGATCCTCATGTGATCCGGATCTTCTGGCGTTTTGCAACAATAGCAGGAAAACCACCCAAACATTCGTCACGATGGTCACAAGCTGGGAGATGGGTGTGTGGCAGATGTACCTACAACGGTTCTCGAGGACAGTGCTCCGAGCATTTCAGCATCCGTCTTACTCAGGTGGTGCGCGTCTTCCCCACACGCACGGGGTTGAGGGGGATTTTTTCCTGTGCGTCTGTTACATGTCTACCTGTTGATCGACCTAGCTATCTGCCAACTCTCTATCAGCCCCTCCGACTCCTGGGGTGACCACCCGCTGGCGCAGGAGGCGTATCCGTGCGCTCCAACTAGCGCAGCAGTTCCAATCCAGGTGTGGACCAGAAGTCCCCAAATGCAGGGCCAAGGCAGACACCGCGCGCTGGCAGAAGGCGGGAGTTCTGTTGTGCACGCAGCTGGCGAACAGGCAGAGAACAGCTCGGACCTGAAGGCTGCGGGGGACGAGGCCCCACAGAGGGGTTAAGGAAAAGCATGATGTGGGCACCGCCTGCCCCGAGGCTTGGCGCGTGTAGGAGCCGCCTCGGAAGCCTGTCTGGCCGAAGCCCCGGGTATACTTTGGGGCCCAGTGCGGTGAAGGCAATTTGCCAAGACATGTATTTCCAGAGCCCCAGCTGCTGTGACGGACAGGTCCCACCGAGCACGGAGACTTGCCACGCCGAGGAATCCCTGGACAAAGCTCTTGTTTTCAGAGAAGTGGAGCCTGGAGAGGGGAGGAAGGGAAGCCAGAGAGAGGATGGGGACGTGGCTGCCGTCCCGCCCTGTCTCCCAAAGGAACAGAGCCCGGAGGACATGCAGGGCCTGACGGCAGGAGGGGAGCCCAGGCGGGGCTCCCCAGCGGAGGTTTCCTCGGAGACGTTGTGGAGCTTGGGTGGTGCCAGCTTTCAGATGGTACCTCTTCTTTCCCCATCGAGGAAGCTCTTGCGTTTTACAGTTCTCTCCACTTCTCTGCATGTGTGGGACTGTAGACATTTGCTTTCTTTGGTTAAAATCAATTTTTAACAACACCCCCGAGCCCCTGTTCTCGCTCTAAACAGCCCTGGTCTGAACAAAGCATAAACCACCCCACAGACGCCAGACAGCTCTGCCGGGGAGACTTTCCTGCTTGGAATCCAGCATCCTAGGACCCTGGGAGACGCGGCCAGCTTGTCCCCCCCCTCGCGCTCCAGCTCCCTGAAGGACCAGAAGCCCGGAGACCCCGGGTATTCCTAACGGGGGTCTTCATGTGGCGGCCCTCGTGTCAGGGCCCGGCTGTGACCCCGGCTACTGAAAACTGTCCCGCGAGTGAGCGTCTCTCTCCGTAGCAGCGTGAACCTGTTAATCCCGGACTCCCACTGTTTCCCTCCCCCGTTCCCCTTTGGTGACCACAGTGGTTTTCTATGTCTGGGAGTCTGCTTTTGTTTTGTAAACCCGTTCATTTGGATCTTTTTTTTTTTTTTTTTTTCAGATTTCACGTATAAGTACCATCATACAGTATTTGTCTTTCCATGTCGGACTCACTTCGCTTCGTATGACCATCTGCAGGTCCTGCAGCAGGACCTGCTCACCGTGTAGCCCGGGGAGCTGTGTTCAACATCTCATAATAATCCATGACGGAAAGGAGTCAGAAGAGGAACACACAGAGAGACAGACGGGTGCATAACTGAGTCGCGTTGCGGTTCACCTGAAACTAACGCGATGTTGTAAACTGGCTATTCTTCCACGATGCATCTACTTAAAAAAAAAGAAAGCTCCATTTATTCAGGCAAGTCATCTTTAATTGACCTCCAAAAAGTTTTGTAACTTTCCCATGTCTGACGTAAATGATCTTTAGTTTTCCTCTTCGATTATGATGACTTTGATGCTGATGCACACGAAGCCTTTTTTTTTGTTTTGTTTTGTTTCTATTTCTTGGGCCGCTCCCGCGGCGTATGGAGGTTCCCAGGCTAGGGGTTAATCGGAGCTGCAGCCACCAGCCTACACCAGAGCCAGAGCAACGCAGGATCCGAGCCGCGTCTGCGACCTACACCACAGCGCACGGCAACGCCGGATCGTTAACCTGCTGAGCCAGGCCAGGGATCGAACCCGCAACCTCTTGGTTCCCAGTCGGATACGTTAACCACTGCGCCACGACGGGACCTCCACATGAAGTCATTTTTAAGAAGACCCCGGCTTACCACTGAATCTGTCGTTATGTAGCAACAGGTATTTATCCTGATCGTGTATCCAGAGACCCTGTTTAATTCTATTTTAACCATATTTTGGATTTCCTGTATACATCATAATGTTCCTCACGAGGGATGAGCGGTGTGGTATTTTGTCCTAAAGCCCATGTGCATTTCTCCCCGCATTGTGTTGCAGGAGAGCCGCCCGTTGGCACAGTTTTCACGGCGTTGGGTGGAGGCAGACGGACGGCATCTCCGCCTTGTTTCTGGTCCCATGAGCAAAACTCGGTAGTGCGCTGTTTGGTAGAATGTTGGTTACAGACAGATTCGAATATATTTTAGTCGAGATGGAGCCTACCTACACTAAGTGCATGAGTATTAAGTATTCAGCCTGGTCAAGCTTCACATGTGAATGTGCCTTTGATCAGGCACACGCCTCTGATCAAGCATCACTGAGCATCCGGGATCTCAGGGCTGCGGCGTGCCCCCCTCCCCCACCTGGCTTAGTGACTCCTGACCCGTCCCCCGGGTCTGGGGAGCAGAGCCCGGAGAAGCCCCCTCTGTGTGTGCCCCCGGTTGGCTTCTGTCCGGGGAGGACACTACCTAGCTCTTGGCCTTCATCCTAACGCAGCCTTAGGACTTGAGCGCTCTCGAATTTTGAGTCCTAACTTACCCACAATTCTCTGATGGATTTAAAAAGTTATACTTGGAATTCCCGTCGTGGCGCAGTGGTTAACGAATCCGACTAGGAACCACAAGGTTGTGGGTTCGATCCCCAGCCTTGCTCAGTGGGTTAGGGATCCGGAGTTGCCGTGAGCTGTGGTGTAGGTCGCAGACGCGGCTCGGATCCCGTGTTGCTGTGGCTGTGGTGGAGGCCGGCGGCTGCAGCTCCAATTCGACCCCTAGCCTGGGAACCTCCATATGCTGTGGGAAGCGGCCATAGAAAAGGCTAAAAGCCAAAAAAAAAAAAAAAAGATAAACTGCCCCGTAGTCTGTGACCTTAACGTCTGCAAGATTTCTCCCACCTTTCCTACTCATGGAAACTCAGTTACTGTCAGTGTCTCACCCCATAGCAGGTAGTCACATGCAGACGCGTGTCTTTCTAAGGGGTCTGTGTTCAGAGAAACAATTTGGGGTGAGGGGGCGTTCTTCAGCTTTACGAGTTTGTGTTAAATTGCCCTAAATCACGACTGCACCGTGCTTGGCTCCATCCGTATCTGAGGGTATCCCCTCCTCTTTCTCACTGAAACTTAATTTGACCAGCGATCTGCCGGCTCCTGGCTTCAACACGCGTTTCCGCCGTCACCTGAGGCTCGGAAACTCGCCGCAGGTTTTTGGTGGTACACGATCCTTGCTCTGTCAATGATGTTTGTCTCTTCGGTGTTGCCTCTTTCCCTTATTGATTTGTTGACCTTCCTTTGTCGCAGGCGTTGATCCCAGGCGTGGCAGACGCCTTCTCTGTCTGCGCCTTTTGCGTTCCCATCGGGTTCACGGCGTCCTCTGTGGTCGGAAAGGTAAAACTTTGATGTTACCATGTTTACCAGCCTGCTACGATTTTTATATGCCTTCTTATTGAAGAAATGTCTGTCCACCTCAGCGTCACAGCCACTCTCCTAAAAGTTCTTCTAAAACCTTAAAAAAAAAAACCCAAACCCTGTGTTTTTTGCATTTCTGTTTCTGTTCCGTTTCTGACACATGGAAATGCACTAGAATTATTTGGATCTAGCTGCATCCCCCGGTTTCCTTCCCCTGTATCGCTGGTGTCATTGCTCTGAACTGGAAGACTGGAAACTGCATTGAACCGTCAGCGGGTAGCCCCCTCCTCGAGGAGACAGGCAGCAGCTTTGAAGCCAGGGCGGGAGGCGGGTGAGAAGGAGGCCTCCCCTTGACCTCGCCAAGGGAGCCTTGCCCGTGCATCTGCAGGCGGTTCTCCCGACCTCTCTTCTCATTCCAGAGATTAGCAAAGGCGGCCAGGCATCGGCCAATGCAGCGCGTGTCCTGGGCGCGTCTCCCGGTGTTGGGCGTTTAGCTGCCCAGCTCACTTAATGCAATGGCCTTGACCTCTCCTCTCGCAGGGGACCCGGGCTGTGTCAAGACGTAGGTTCTGTGCAGCCACTTCTCCATCAGTTCTCAGCATCCCCCCCCCCATTTAAAAGCAGGCTCCCAGGGAGTTCCCATCGTGGCTCAGTGGTTACTGAATCCGACTAGAAAACACGAGGTTTCGGTTCGATCCCTGGCCTCACTCAGTGGGTTAAGGATCAGGCGTTGCTGTGAGCTGTGCTGTAGGTCGCAGATCTGGCTCAGATCCCGCATCGCTGTGGCTGTGGTGTAGGCCGGCGGCTACAGCTCCGATTGGACCCCTAGCCTGGGAGCCTCCATATGCCGCTGGAGGGGCCCTAGAAAAGGCAAAAAGACCAAGAATAAATAAATAAATAAAAAATAAAATAAAGTAAAACCAGGCTCCCAGGTGCAAAGGAGGTGGGCCGGAGGGAGCCCCCAGCAGAAGCGCCCTGTCCCCCGTGTTTGTCCACCTAGAGGGTGGGCACTCTTTCTGCCCTTGACGCCTGGCCCGTCTGAAGCCACACGGATCTCATACGAAGAAGCCGGTGTCTCTTACCACAGACACGCTCCGGTGCATCGGCTGAACCGTGTCTGTGTGTGGAGCCCACAGGTGTCATTCCTGGGGACTCTGTGTGACAGGCAAGGCTGGCTTGGGGGTGCTGGGTGCTCCCAGACAGGACTTGCCCTGCTTGCCACACTTTCTCTAAACTCTTTCCCCCAAAACGAACCAGTGTCATTTCCCATTGGGAAGTCTTGCTCCCTGTCACACGTGCGCTCGGGAACACGGACGTGTGTGTGTTGTGGGGGCAGCTGGCCTACACTTGGCGGCAAAGCTGGCCTCCTCTTCAAAGGTAAAGTCAAGTGTGAACAAGGTCCGGGCTCCAGACACTCTGGGGGGCCCCACCCCTGCACCGTGGACTCTCACCCTTATCCATCAGCACGGAGCTCACGGCTCTCCTGCCATCAGGACCCCCAGGCCTCGTTCCGTGCTGTCTTCCCAGTGCCCCTTCCCAGCGATGCCCCGTTTTCCCTCCCTGCCGCTTCCGTCCCCATCAAACGCGGTGCCCTTCCCTGCTTTGTCGTTCCTGCCACACCATCGCCATGACTGTGTTCTCCTTGGGGCCCGTCTCCCCAGTGGAAGGGAAACTTCATGACCACAGGCAGTACCTTCTTCCAGCTTTTCCTCCCCACACCGTCGCCAGCGCCTAGGACTTGCCGGCATGGGAGGCGCTGCCCAGGGGTCGTCGGGCGAATGCAAGGTGGCCCGCGGCTCAGCACAACTCGTTTGTCCAGGAGGTGGTGGCAGGTCCAAGCCCGCCTTTCAGAGCTCTTCTGGGGAGCAGAGAGCGCTCCTCTCCCTACGGATCGGAGTCCGTAAGGAGAGAGGATCTGGGTGACAGCAGCCAGCTCACCCTCTAGGTGCAGAAGAGCCATCTCTGGCACAAGTGCTCCGAGGCAGCCTGGGAAGAGGAGCAGAGCTGAGGAATGAAGAGTGAAAAGGAGGATAGGAAGGATCAAACACACCTGAGCCCCTGGACCCAGGTGCGCCTGAAGCTGCCCTTACAGCGACAAGTTCCATAAGTCCGCCAGGCTGCCTCTGGGCTGGGGAGTTGAGATCATCGGCAGCCTCAGACGTACTGGTTACCAAGTGTGCCTGGCTTTGGGCCCACACTGGAGAGTAACGGAGCCCCATCCCTAGAAAGCACTGGAAAACCTGAGAGCTTCGATCAAGGCCAGCCTTCCTGCTGAAGGAATGAGGCTGCTTTCAGCCAGACCTGTGCCCCACAGAAGGGCACTCAGGGCTCTCGGGGACCTGGTCTCTGGCCTCCCCTTCCATCCACTGAGCTTCGTGCATGGGGCCTGCTCCGGCTCTGGCCTCTGCCGCCAGGTCCAGTGTGAACCCGCGGTGCAGGTCCCCCGGCTGCTGACCCACAGCCCGCCCCGCCTCTCATTCTTGTCACCACCCTGATGGGCTTGGGCAGCACCAGGCCCAGCCCGGGGCCCAGTCAGGATGCACCTGTGCTGACCAGACCACCTGCTGCCCCTCTACCTGAGCCGGGTCGGAGAGGGCGGATGCAGCCCCGTTTCAAAAAGCGAGGAGCAGGGGTCTGCTGATGCGTGTTCTTAAACACATAGAGACTTGAGATCTGAAGTCTCTGAAGTCTGGTAAGAGCGAGAGCAATCCCACCGTGAGTGCCCGGAGCCCCTTCCCCAGCCTCCCCACGGCGGTGTCCCGCGAAGTCACGGTGCCTCGTCAAAGGCAGGAAATGGACGCTGGTGCCACTCGAGTGACTCCGATGTAGCCCTTGTTTGGATTCGTTGGTTTGTCACGGATGCTACACCGTTCACGTTACCGTCCGAACCGCCAGGATGCAGGGCTGGTCCAGCCCCACACAGGCCGCCTCAGCCCGTTAGCAGTCGTGCGCGCCTTCCCGCCCGCCACCGTGTTCCCTTCATCGCTGTAACTTTGCTGCTTCTAGAACGCCATCAACATGGAGCCAGGCGGCCTGTAACCACGTGAAGCTGGCTTTTGCCACTCAGCACGACACCCTGAAGGCCCATCCAAAGAGTCGTGCATCCGCAGCCATTCCTCTGTCCGGCTGGGCGCCCTCCTATCCCCCACCACGTTGGTTTTTACTCCTCCGCTTCTCCTTCTTCTTCTTTTTATGGCCACACCCTTAGCACATGGAAGTTCCCAGGCGAGGGGTTGAATCGGAGCTACAGCTGCCAGCCTACACCACAGCCACAGCAACAGGGGATTGGAGCCAGGTCTCTGACCACAGCTCACAGCAACTCTAGCTCCTCGACCTACTGAGTGAGACCAGGGTTCGAAGCCACGTCCTCGTGGATACCAGTTGGGTTCACTTTCACTGCGCCACAGTGGGAACTCCTACTCCTTCACTTCCTGAAGATTATTTGCGTTGTTTCCAGGTGGGGGCGACGACATATCAGACTGCTATGAATATTTGTGAACAGGGTTTTGCGTGAACATGAATTTTCATTTCTCTGGGATAAATACCCAGGAGTGTGATTGCTGGGTCACAAAGCAATGTCTGTTGAACATCATAGGCAACTAACTCCCAGTTTTCAGGACGGATGGGCCATTATGCATTCCCACCAGCAATATATCAGAATTCCACCCGCTCCATATCCTTGTCGGCACTTTTTATTGTCAATCTTTTGATTTTATCCATCCTAATTGGTGTGCATAATTTTCCATCCTAAATCTAATGTGCATATTACTCATGACTAATAATGCTGAACATCTTTTCATATGCTTATTTGTGATCTAATTCTCTAAAGAAGAAAGAGCTATGAATCTTAGGTCAAGTGTCTGCTCAGGTATTTTGTCAATTTTCTAATTGGATAGTTTAAAATAAACCAGTCTTATCTTTGTGTTCAGAGAATTCTTAATATGTTGCATATCTAATATGTTTTAGATATGTGGTTTGAGAATATTTGCTCTCCGTTTGTGGTATATTTTTTCACACTTTACCATGATCTTTCATAGAGCAACCGTTTTTAATTTTGATGAAGTTCAATTTAGCAATTTTTGGTGGATTATGCCTTTGTATCATACCTAATAAGTCCTTGCCTCATAAAAGGTTAACAGAATTTTCTCTTATATTTTCTTCTGAAAGTTTTGTAGCTTTCTACTTTACACTCAGATCTATAATCCATTTTGAGTTTATTTTTGTGTAACTGGCGGCATTTTAGAAAGATTAACCTGGATGATATGTCACAGAACTGTCACTAGATGGCCCTTGACCACCTTCCTTTCTTGGCTGGTTTTGATTATTATTATGAAAATGTGATGGCAGGAGCTCTGGCAGCTGTTTCGTTATCAGAAAGAGAAAATTTTCAGGATGAGAAATAACATGGCAAGAATGATAGAGTAAAAGACCAGAAAAAGTCAGCAAACCAGCCTTGGGACCTAATCCCTTCAGACCTCTTTCTCAGTAAGTGTCCTTATAATTTGAGACACTATGGGGCTTTCTTTTTCTTGTAGTTTCCTGGTCACTGAGGTGCTTGGTATATGTGGATTAGTCATCAACTTTTAGTTTGAAAGTTCATTTTTATAAGCCAAACAGAGGGTGGAGGAGACTTCTTTCATCAAGCCCAGCGAAGGAGGCAGTCAGTCCGAGCGTGGGTTGTAGAAGCACGTAGGTGCCCTGCGTTTGCCTGGTTGATGCTGAGTGGATAAAGAAAGAGGCTTCTGAGGCTTTGACAATTGATCATGAACCTGACTCCACCCAACATAGGATGGAGAGGCAATGTGGGAGCTGTGCTGCCACCGAGGGTGCTGTGTCCCCAGCTGAGCTGCGGGCACAGACTAGAGAGCCAGGGCTGTCATCGGTAGTGCTTCTTCTGGGCGCAGCTGCATTCAACGATGCCTGGCTGGGCTGTAGTAAAAGTCCGGGTTTGAACTTCCACCCAATCTTTCCAGGACAGGATGGTGGCCAACCCTGGGTCGCGTTGGTGGCCCACCAATGACAGGACCCCTCAATAACGTAGGCTTTCTGGAGACACCCCTGCCGGAGTCCCCACCTACATCTTTTATGAGCCCGTTTATAATGGATTTTGAAAGGATCCAATGTGAGAGCTGTCTTTGCCAGTCAGGCTACAGCTCCAGAGTTCACGGCATGGTTAATTGTGGCTAACAGGAAAACGGTGGACATGTGCCAATATTTATGCAAATAGCAAGGCTGCCCAGGGCGTGTGCCCTGGGGACGCCTGCTCAGCATGGCCATCTTCCAAAGACACAGGCCATGCCTTCACAGAGCAATTCGGATTACTTTGCAAACTGGATGGAAATAAATTATGAATATTAGTGCTGATGGTGTCAAAGGTTCATAATCCGATGGCATGGTCCTAATTTTAGACTCGGTGGTGTGTCTGTGCGAGAGAACAGGTTGGGAGTGTCCATGGCCATCGTGGTGGTTGGGGGCGGAGGTGGAGGCTAACGGCTCAGCTACTGACTCTTGGGGCTTCGGGAGAACAGACGGGATGGTCCCAAAGCTTAAGATGCAGTCTGAGAACTCCCCCAAACACCCAGAGTTTTCAAAATCTGCATAGCTACTTCCCTTGGTCTGGTTCCCTAGAATCTGTGCTGGAGCTAGGGATGCAGGCTCAGCCGATGTGCCGTGGGGATGGGAAGGGTGTGGACTGAGGAAGCCAAGCAGGGACTGGCCTTGGCTGGAGACTGGCTTTATTCCAGGGAAGGCCAGCAGCAGGGGGATGCGTGTCTGCAACCTCTGGACTCTGGGGGTCGGGGGGCACCTGCAGCACCTGCCAGAATCCACGCCTGGCACGGTCCTGTCCGCTTACTCCTCACCTGCTCTTCTCGCCGACCGGGCACAGCTTCTCCAGGGCCCTTGCCAGGGGCGCTTCAGTTTCAGAGAGGCTTGTTGAGAAGAGCAGACCCCACTGCACTTGACCTAAGGCTGCCATGGCTCCTGGTCCTCTCTTCTTGGCGACTCTCTTCCTCTCTCCGTGCTTGGGGGCGGGGGGGTCCCTGCATCCATCCCTGAGGGGTCTGAGCCCTTGGACTTGCCCATGGAGAGCTCAGAGGGAGGACCGGGCTCACCTGGGCGCCAGCGTTTCCCTCTGTCCCCATCGCAAGCTCCAGGGGTGTTACGGGACATAAAAGAACCTGCCTTCCCCTGTCGCTTGGCTGGAACGTCAGTGGCACGAACGTCTCCTTATCTTCGGGGATTTGCTTCCGGGAGGGGTCGGAAGGAAAGCCGTTGTCAAAGGATTGAGAAACACAGGAGCAAGAAAACTATGACTGAGAATGAGGAAAAGAGGCCGTGATGGACCTTACTTCTGAACGCCAAGGGGGGCACAGAAACGTCGCGCCATCGTCCCCTTCAGGGTCCTGGGAGCCTCTTTCAAATCAGGAAAGAGAGGGAGGAGCAACTTTCTCCCCGGCCCTCCCATCCCCCATCCGTCTGATGGTGATTTCATTCTAGCGCTGGGTGAGTCACAGCCCTAAAGATGCCTCCACCTCTGCCTTCGAGGGGCCCTTGGAACACACGCGGGGCTCCAGGTGGGCAGAGGTGAGGGCGAGGGGCTGGTGGGGGAAATTACAGTCTAGGGCAGGGCTGCAGGGGTCCTTGTGAGGCCCAGCAAAGGGTTTAGCTCAGACTGTGGGGACCACAAGAGCACCTGCCGGGTGGCCACACCCCCACACCCCAGCACGGCATCGCTTGAGGACCAGAGCAGTGCTCTGAGAAGCCATCGAGGTCACTCCAGGTGGACAGGCGGATTGGACTCTTTGCCTCAGCTAATCTAGTCCTGGGGAAGCCACTGAGCTTTTTGATTAGGGAGGGTCTGAGTTATGCTTTAGGAAGACTAACCAGGCAGAGGTTAAGGAGCGCGGGGGCAGGGACCACAGTCAAGGGCTGTTGGCTTTGACCGTGGTCCCAGGAGCAGGGGAGGAAGGGCAGGAAGCCGGCGGGTGTGCAGCAATGGAGATGGGCGAGGAGCAGCTCCTGCAGGCTGCTGGGTGCAGAGCAGGCTGGGCTCTGGCCTTTGGGGGGTGGGGCATCCACGAGGTCCTTCATCCGCAGCCTGTCCTGGAGCTGGATCTGAGATGGAAGAGCGAGGACTTCCAGGGAACGAGCCAGGCGTGGATTCTGAAAGGTGCTGCAGGTGCCCCCAACAGCCGCCAGATGGAACGAGCCCACTAAGGAAGTCCAGTCTCGTGGGCACTTTCTCTCCCTTTCCTGCTGCAGGAGGGGAGTGGGCTCCACGGGCAGGATTGGCTCCAGCAGGCTCTAAGGAAGGTTCCTGCCCCGTTCCCCCAACAGCCGCCAGAGGGGGGAGCTGTGCTCGCTCTGTCTGTGCATCTCAGGACTCACTGCTGCAGTAAAGGAAGCCCCTCTCCTCCCCAG
Organism: Phacochoerus africanus; assembly: GCF_016906955.1. Taxonomy (NCBI): domain Eukaryota; kingdom Metazoa; phylum Chordata; class Mammalia; order Artiodactyla; family Suidae; genus Phacochoerus; species Phacochoerus africanus. Next base: position 140,002,039 of record NC_062558.1, read on the forward strand.
GAAGGGCACGTGATGCTCAGAGGGACCATCGGAAGCGTCCTGCCCCCAGTTCAATGTGCTGTCCTGAGCGCTGCGGGGAGCCGGGCCAGGCAGCGGGGCCCAGTGTCTGCAGTGAGCCCGTGTGGCTCTCAGGCTGCCGCAGGCTGGTCACTGTATCTGAGGTCCCCTGTTGGGCACGGTTGTCTTAAGCAAGGCCCACAGCAGGGTGTCAAGCCTTGCCAGACACCTGCTGTGCCTTCCCAAGAGCCTAGGCACCCCAGAGGCAAGCTCCACATCCATAGAAAGACGTGGGGGTCCTCAGGGAGTGGCCCCAGGCTCCTCCTGGTATCATTGGACCAGGAAGCCCCTCGCCGGGCAGAGAGGCTCATTCTGCATGTCCTCAGTATTTTGTTAGCACAGGTGAGGGGCAGGACGGGGTGGCCTGCCCCTATCTCTGCCTCATCGTCCCCAGGAAGCTGTTCTGGGTTATGTCGGCCACCAGGGTGCAGCCAGAAGCTCAGCGCTCCCTCCCCTGGCACCTCCTGCATCTCCCCCTCCATCATCTCTCTCCCTCTCTCTTTTCCGCAGTCACCATGGCAACACGAGCTGAAGCTCTCCTCTCCTCCTGCACCTCACCAGAGGGCTTGGGTGGCTGCAGCTGAACTTCTTTTGATCAGTAGTCTTTAATATCGCACCAACGACAGCCCAGAAAAGAGGCCACAGGGTCAAGAGAAGGGACATCTACATGTGTGGGGCCCACTCTGAGGCTGGCCTGCTGCCGGACCTACTGACCAGCGTGTCCTTGCATCCACCCCAAGTAGCCAGGTTCCAGAAGGACTTCTTGTGCAGCCCCGTCCCCATGGTGGGTGCAGCTACCTCTCTCCAGGTCAATGAGGACCCCCACGGGGCCGAGGGGAGCTGGCCTGAGTCTAGACAAGGCCAGGGCTGAGCAGTGCCGAAGGCAGGTGGGGTTGTAGGCACCCTGGTTAAGACTTCTTCCAGCCAAGGTCATGCTACTGGCCTTTGTCCAAGTCAACCACAAGGGCCTCTAGTGTGAGGGGCGGGCATCTCATTAGGAGAGAGAGGAGGACTGGGGGTCGGGGGAGGAGGAGGGATGGGGGAGGGAGGAGGAAGGAGGAGGGGGAGGGGGAGATGGAGAGAGATAGGGAGGGGGAGGGGGAAGGGGAGAAGGAGGAGGAGGAGGGGACTTTTCTATCTTTAAGCGTCTTGGCTGGACATTCTGGGGGTACAGCTTATATCTGCAAAATTTCTCCACTAGAAAAATACTACAAGACAACTCTTAAATAAGGGGAGCAGGTGCCATTCACACCTTAACATGTGGCTAGAAAAATGGAGTCAATTTTCCATCTTTTTAAACACGTTTATAGTCAGCATCTGCTCTCTGCCTGGCATGTGTAGACTCACTCTGGAGGGAAGTAGTGACCAAAAAAGATGCAGTTTCACCAACACCACCTCTAACTTCACATTATCTAAGTTCTAGCACAGAGGCAGAATTTAATCATGAAATATTCATTAAACGAAACAGTCGTCTGATGAAACCATGCAGAGGAGCAAGGATTTGCTCCAGCGTTATTTTGCCTATTCGTTTCTCTGAGGTCAAGCACCAAATCCGTCACAGATTGGTTCCAAGGTGTTGTGAAACCTAAATAAATCTGTGGTTTTTCCTACTTGCTTTAAGGCCCATCTCGGCCTGGCTACGTATCTGAAAGAAATACGTTCCAGATGCCTTAAGGTGTAAACACATATTCAGGGAAGGCTTCCTTCGGGGGCTGAGAAGACGAATTTCATCGTACTGCACAGAGCAATATTTCCGCCCAGTTGTGCACACTGTCCATCTCCCCTCAGCCCCCCACCCTGTGCCCCCAAAGCGGTTTTCACAGGAAACTTGCCTCTAAATAACCCTCCCCTGCCTCGCCCCCCCAACCCCTTCACTCCTCTTTCTGGCCACCACCAGGGACACCAAAGACAAGGGTTTCGTGCTGTCCTAACCACAGTGGACCCTTCTCTCTGAGTCCGAGAATCTCGTGGGGAAAGAACAGGATCTAGGAGCTCAAGGATCACTCTTCTCGGCCATCACCCCGGAACGGGGAGCAGCGTTGGCGAGGTGGGCTTCCGGGCAGCCCCATGACGCCATAGGCTGTCCCCCTGAAGCTCCATCACCCGGGTCAGGGCCGGAAGGTCACACCGAGAATGCTGTCACTGCATCTGGGACTCTAGGGCTGCCTACTCCCAGGCATCCTTGTCTGTAGGAGCCTCTTGGATGAGCTGGGAGCCAGAGGGCCATCCTGGAAGGGAAGTGGCCAGGGGAGATGGAGAGGCAGGGGTTGGGGGGAGAGCAGAGCATAGGACTGTGGAGGCGAGACACTGCAAGGACAAAGGCTTGGGCAGGAAGAGGCTGTGTGGGCTGGGGGGTGCTGGGAAAGAGACAGGGCGGGTCCTGCTGTGTGTCACCAGCCCCATCGTCCTCCAGATGGTGGGAGTTCACCTTGCCCTTGATTAGAGCAGAGAAGGGGAGCTGGCATGTTATTCAATCAATCAGGCTGTGGTATCACCCCCTCCTAGAAGACGGGCACATGACCTGTACCTTACAATGTGTCTGGAACCTCACCTCGAGGTTTGGTCCCAGATATTCCAAAGGCAAGAGCCCGCTGGGGTTGGGGCAGTGAGGACCAGGGTAGCCTGCCCGTGGTGATGGAGCTTCCTGGCCTACGGAGGTGGTGTGCCTACAGGTCACTTCCCGCGGATGCGCCTTTATCCCATCAGAGTCTCTTCATTCAAAAACTACGGTCGAGATCTCAAAATAGTACAAGTAATTCCGCAGAGATGAAATCATGGGGAGCACTGATCAAGTCCTGGACGCAGTACCACGGGTACCTTTTAAGTGGCGTGAAAGGCCCCTGGGAGAGCCGCCTAGAAGCACCACCGTGGGATTTGCAGGCCCAGAATCACCCATCGGACAGGTAGTAGCTCAGTGAGAGGGCACCCAGACGTGGTGGGGGTGCAGAGGGATGGAGCTTCTGAAGCTCAGTGAGAACAGGTGACTCGCCCAGAAACTGCACTGTGTTTCCGTGAGAAAGCCAGAGTACGCCGAACAAGCAGCCTGTCTCCTGCCTCCTCCATCTGTGTCCTCCTCTCTGCTGGGTTCCCAGGCTGGTGCTCCGACGGCGTCTGGGACTCCAACGGCGTCTGGCACTCCGGGGAGAACCAAGGACTGTCCTTCCTGGAAGGAGTCCAGGCGGCGAGACAGATGGGAGAGCATCTGTCCTGGGGAGCAGGAAACGAACCCCAGTGAAACCTCACTCACGTGTCATCAACTCCTGCAGTGTAACAAACACCTCACAATGATGGGGGTGCAACGAAGGGTGGGCCTGGGGGGGCCAGTGGTTCCACGAGCATAAAACCACCTCAAAACAAAGTCTATGAGTTTAAAACAACTTGAACAAACAAAAGACCAACCCAATATGTTAAGAGCATGTTGAATTTGATTCTTATTTTGATGAAAACTGCTATTAGACCAACTTCTGTACCCATTGCCTGTTTCTGCCTTTCTGTTAAGAATATGTTTAAAATGGTAACCCCTATAGAGAGGTTTGATGAAAAATGAAAGGAAGGAAGGAAGAAAGGAAGGAAGGAAGGCAGGAAGGAAGAGGTTGCACCTAGTAAGAGCACAGAGAGAGGTCTACATTTTAGCGGGGTATGTCCTCACAGCACAGAGAGGGGTATAAGGATATATAAAATACATATGGATATTAGGTACACACGTAATATATACATTTACACTTTTTCCCTACAGCCAAAAATTATTTTGAAGTGGGTTACAAAAGGGTCACAAGTAGAGAAGTGTTGTAAAAACAAATGAACAGGAGTTCCCGTCGTGGCGCAGTGGTTAACGAATCCGATTAGGAACCATGAGGTTGCGGGTTCGGTCCCTGGCCTTGCTCAGTGGGTTAAGGATCCGGCGTTGCCCTGAGCTGTGGTGTAGGTTGCAGATGCGGCTCGGATCCCGCGTTGCTGTGGCTCTGGCGTAGGCCGGTGGCTACAGCTCCGATTCAACCCCTAGCCTGGGAACCTCCATATGCTGTGGGAGCGGCCCAAGAAATGGCAACAACAACAACAAAAAAGACAAAAGACAAAAAAAAAATGAACAAAGCCAAAAACAAAAGGAGTGAGGAAAAGTATATTAAAACCTCTACGATTATGATAAATAAGCCCTGTGTTCTGTCCTGGGCGCAAAAAATGTTCATAGACTCTGACCCAGTCATCCCATTTATAGGACAATTGCTTAACCCAGCTTATTTAACAAGTAAAGACGGAAGTTACCCCCAATCCAGCGAAAGGAAACACGCACGTAAACTATATCCTCCACGGACGCAGGAAAATTGTAGCCGCTGAAGTCAGGCATCTCAGGCTTTAGTCCCAAGAAACACGTTCATTATGGGAAGTGAAAAAAGGCTTAAAAAGTAGGGGCTCAGGGAGTTCCTGCCGTGGCTCCGTGGTAATGAAGCCAATTCATATTCATGAGGATACAGGTTAGATCCCAGCCTTGCTCAGTAGGTTAAGGATCCAGTGCTGCCATGAGCTGTGCTGTTGGTCACAGATAGGGCTTGGATGCTGTGTGGCTGTGGCTGTGGTGCAGGGCCGTGGCTACAGCTCTGATTGCACCCCTAGCCTGGGAACCTCCATATGCCATGGGTGTGGTCCTAAAATAGCCAAAAAAAAAAAAAGGAGGTGCTCAAATACATAAAAGACAAAACCATGTCAAAGGGTTGGGAGGAAATGGGTAATGTCTCCTCCAGTGGAGCAGGGGCGCCTGAGGGCTGCGTGGGGCCGGGGTTGAGTGCTGTCCAACCCAGGAAACGGGGAGCCCAGAGTCCCGGTTAGTTCCGGGAGGGGAAGGAAAAAGTGGACTGAGTCTGTGACCAGATCTGAGGAGAGTCTGCGACCTACACCACAGCTCACAGCAGTGCCAGATCCTTAACTCACTGAGCGAGGCCAGGGATGGAACCTGAATCCTCATGGATACTAGTCAGGTTTGTTACTCTAAGTCACAAAGGGAATGCCCCCTCTTTTTTTAAGATTTTTATTTCTTCCATTATAGTTGATTTACAGTTTTCTATCAACTTCTACTGTGCAGCAAAGTGACCCAGTCTTTCTCTCTCTCTCTCTCTCTCTCTCTCTCACACACACACACACACACATATGCATTCTTTTTCTCACATTATCCTCCATCATGCTCCATCACAAGTGACCAGATATATTTCCCTGTGCTGTTCAGCAGGGTCTCATTGCTGATCCACTCCAATTGCAATACTTTGCATCTGTTAACCCCTAACTTCCCATCCATCCCACTCCCTTCCCCTCCCCCTTTGCTACCACAAGTCTGTTCTCCATGTCCATGAGTTTGTTTCTGCTCCGTAGATAGGTTCATTGGGCAGTATATTAGATTCCAGATATAAGTGATATCATATGGTATTTGTCTTAGTATGAGAGTCTGTAGTTCCATCCATGTTGCTGCAGATGGCATTATTTTGTTCTTTTTTATGGCTGAGTAGTATTCCTTTAAGCATATATACCACATCTTCTTAATCCATCCATTGTTGATGGACATTTAGGTTGTTTCCAGGTATTGGCTATTGTGAGTAGTGCTGCAATGAACATATGGGTGCATGTATATTTTTCAGTGAAAGTTTTGTCTGGATATATTCCCAGCAGTGGAATTGCTGGGTCATGTGGTAGTTCTACCTTTAGTTTTCTGAGGAACCTCTGTACTTTTTTCCATAGGGGTTGTATCAATTTATATTCCCACCCATCAGTGTAGGAGGTTACCCTTTTCTCCACACTCCCTCCAGCATGTGCTATTTGTTGACTTATTGATGACGGCCATTCTGATTACTAGGACCTCATAGTAGTTTTGACTTGCGTCTCTCTAATAATTTGTGATTTTGAGCATTTTTTCATGTGCCTGTTGGCCATCTGTATGTCTTGTTTGGAGAAATGTCTATTCAGGTCTTTCACCCATTTTTCAATTGGGTTGTTTGTTTTTTTTGCTGTTGAGTTGTAAGAGTTGTCTATATATATTGGAGATTAAGCCCTTGTCAGTTGCATTGTTTGAAACTGTTTTCTCCCATTCTGTATTTTTTTTTATGGTTTCCTTTGCTGTGCAAAAGCTTGTAAGTTTGAGTAGGTCCCATTGGATTACTTCTGTTTTTATTTCTATTGCTTTGAGAGACTGACCTAAGAAAACATTTGTACAGTTGATGTCAGAGAATTTTTCGCCTATGTTCTCTTCCAGTTTTATGGCATCTGGTCTTATGTTTAAGTCTTTAAACCATGTTGAGTTTATTTTGTGCATGTGTGAGGGTGTGTTTCAGTTTCATTGATTTACATGCAGCTGTCCAGCTTTCCCAGAACCACTTGCTGAAGAGACTGTCTTTTTCCCATTTTATATTCTTGCCTCCTTTGTCGAAGATTTATCAGCCATAGGTGTTTGGGTTTATTTCTGGTTCTCTATTCTGTTCCATTGGTCTGTATGTTTGTTTTGGTACCAGTACCACACTGTCTTGATGACTGTGGCTCGCTAATATTGCCTGAAGTCTGGGAGAGTTATGTCCCCTGCTTGTTTTTTGTATCCTCAGGATTGCTTTGGAAATTCTGGGTCTTCTATGGTTCCATATAAATTTTTGGATTGTTTGTTTTCATTCTGTGAAAAATGTCATGGGTAATTTGATAGGGATTGTATTGAATCTGTAGATGGCTTTGGGTAGTCCCACATATTTTTAATAACATTTGTAAAAGTTCTGCCACCCTCCCCTTTGTGGGCAATAAGTGTTGGGGCAGATGTTAATATTTTTAGGCTCCAGCTAAGGAAGAGTTAAGTTTAACGAGACATATTTCTGGGTTTGAGGCGGGAGATAGATGCGTCCTGGGCAGAGCAGCTGGGACCTGTCCCCTGGGGAGAGATGCTTCAAGGCAAAGATGATGGCAGGAGCAAGGAGGAGCTGCGTCCTGCTGGGGTCAAAGATAAAGAGACCACACATTTCTCAGTATCAAGGTCAAGGAGACCTCCTGAACTACACACGTGCAGAAAGTTTCCTCGGGGGTCAGATGGAAGGGGCACCAGGCCATAGTACATCCTGTCAACTTCCCAGAGACCCTTGTACTAGAATCCATCTTGGCTAAAAGAGGCTGAGTGCATGGGGAGGGGGAGTGCTGGATGAGGCCAGGTGTGGGCTCAAGGCCAAAAAACAGAAAAGTCAAAATGACTGGCTAGTGGAAGCCAGGAAGGACTGCCCCATAGAAGTGATTTAATCTACCCCAAAGCACGTGTCTCTCTCTCTCTGCCTTTGTCTCTGTCTGTCTCTCTCCCTCCCTCTCCGTCTTTGTCTCTCCATCCCCCAGCTCTCCTCCTCACCCCCAGCCTGCCCATGCTTTCTCCACACATATCTTCTCCTTTAATAAACACTTTATTTGACTCATTTTCTGTCTCTTTGCTGACTCTTTTCTCCAGAGGGACAAGGAGTGGGGCCCACATCAAGCCTGCTGGCCCTGGAGATCTAATAGTTAGGGTTCATTGCTCTCACCCCACAGCCACCTGAGAACAGGTGCAGGAGGCTGCCATGGGTAGAGGTGACAGTAACTAATAGGGATGGAATAGACACAGGTAAGGTCCCAATAAGGGGCCACAGACAGAGAGGGAAACCTAGGGGTCTTTGGGAGATCACTGTAAGTTAATAACTGCTCAAGAAAGCCATCGAACAAGGCAGGCTTGCTCCACTAGGGGAGGCGCTAGATAAGCCTCAGGTCATTGGGTGAGGGTGGGCTGAGGCCTGCGTTCAGGTTCAGACCAAGAACAGAAATTTAAATCTGCTGATTTGAATACCAGACACCAAGGAGGAGCTGCTACTCCCAGAAAGGAAGAGGAGGTCTTTTCCGACCCCCACTCCTCCTGGAGGATAAAACTGTAGCCATTGGATCCTCGGAGCAGAGCTTCTGTGCCTGCCTGCTTGCATCTCTCACAAGGGTCCTATCTTAATACGTCTATTTCTCGCCCATCACTTTGTCCCTCCCTGAATTCCTTCTGCGAAGAGCCGTGAAGAACCTGAACCTCAGTGAGTCCAGACACAGTGTGAGGGATTCTCACTTAAAACATGGGTTCAAGTCCCAATCTGGGTTTAGGCTGGATTCGAGTCCCAGTCTGGGTTCTGGCTGGGTTCAGACCACTCATGGTGCTGTTTCGTAACTGGGAGTGAGGACAAGGCACGGCGGCCGGGCGTCGGGAGGGCTCGTGCATGGGAACTGAGGTCACCTTGGGTGCAGGTGGCCATTCTGGCCAAGAAGAGCACTGGCGTCCAAATGCCGGGGTCTTTGGGGCGAACACGACCGGCGTAGAGGTTGGATAAGAAGAGAGAAGCTGCTCTTAAGAGGACAGGAGAATCGAAGAAAAGCAGAGCGTGTTGTTTCTGCTTTGGGAAGAAAGATGGAGCCTGAGCTGAAAGGAAACCCATCATTTCTCTCCTCCTCTCAACTTGGAGAAGCCGTTATGGCTCATGGGAGATGCTTTTGATATTCAAGTCACATAGTCTCAACCCTATTCCAATTTCAACCGCAGCAGCTGTGGATGGCCCAGGCGTCCAGCTAACAGCGGGGGTGCTGGCCGCTCAGACCACCCCCCAAGCTCCACTGGGCTCCAGGGGCTGAATTGGGGCTGCAGACCACGGAGCCCTCAGCATGGAGGGAACCCTTGGCTGTTGGCCCTGAAAATGAAATCCCAGCCCGTTGGGTGCTTTCCACACACACCCAGGTACCAGCACTTTAGCGCTGACCTCATTCTTGAGAAAAGATCAAAATCCAGCTAAGCCCCCCCCACTGCGGTTGCTGTGACGTCCTTGGCCTTGGCAATAATGCCCATCAATACGCAACAAAGGCTGTGGTAGTGTTTTCAGGGCTGCCTGCCTTCAGGCCCGGCCACTTCACCGCAAAGCAGGCGCCCTCCACCTTCAAGGGTAAATCCTCCTGTCCAGGGGTTAGCTTTTTATCTGCTCTTTGGAAAAAACTGCCTCTTTGCTCAGTGAACTAAGGAAGAATTTCCACCCACCCACCCCCAGAGGCACAGTCAGTGTGTGATCCCTTTAGTAAGCAAGCAGTATAATGAGCCAACTCCTCCTCCAGCTGCCCCCCACGGAGTTAATCTGCCCTTCTGTCAATAAGAGGGACTCACTTCAGTGGGCCCAGCGGGGCGCAGGGGAAATGATGACTGGGGCCAGTGACAATATTTTTCAATTACTCATCCCTTGTGCTCAGGTGACTCAGTCTAAAGGGTCCCTACGGACGCCTGGTCGCCCCTAGGCAGGACCTCCTCTGGTTCTTCCCTGACCCCTCTCCCAGTCTGACTCCCCAAATCAGCACTTTATTGAACAACAGAAACGGAACACGATAAAAGTACAATGCAACACAGCTGTATTTTCCATGCAGTGATACGAGCCGCCAACACCGCTTTTTACCATTTGTCTGACAGCCATGTTTTAAAAAACCAAAAGCAGGTGAAGTGAATTTCAATAATATTTTATTTAATCCGATGCAGCAAAAACACTACTGTAAAAGCACGTCATTAATATAAAATTATTAATGAAGTAGTCCCTTTTTTTCATACGAAGCTTTTGAACCCAGACTACGGCAATCCCATAGACACACAAACACATCTCACTTCAAGGGCTCAGGGCCTCAGGTCTGGGGCGTCACGCGTCACAGTCCTCTGCCCAAGACCTTCCCTGACCTTTGTGCCTCCCAGGGGTTCGGACTGCGGGTTGTAGGGTCCACCCGCCGGCGCTGAATCCTGCCACGCCTCTGCTTGCTGGCCTTGGGAACGTCGTCCCCTGGGCTTGGTTTCCCGGCGCACAGAAGTACCTTGATCGTCATCCCGAGCTAAAGACAGAAGAGGCGGTTGGGGGCAGTGGTTTGGGACTTCAAAGAGGAGGAAGGAGCACCGACACGGCTCTGAAGGAGGATTCTGGCTCCGAAAAAGCAAAATTTTTTGCTCCCATTGTCTCCCAGAGGCCCAGCAAACACGTGTTCACTGAACCTTTGCTTTTCCTTGAGTGACCTGGCTGTGAGCGCCGTGCCCACAGGAATAACAAAGACACCTCCTCTCTCAGGAAATCCAAAGGGTTTAGAAGCTCCCCCACCACCTGGGGATCAAGCCTAGATGCATTATTTATTATACACAGTTAGTTATTCGCAATGCATGGAGATTGGGTTCTTGTTCACTGCCCTTTCTAGTAAATCAAGAATTATTACGTTCTCAGGTCTCTCCAAAATTATGAAGTAAAAGTTTTACACGGGCGCACACAATTTTCTATGCCTTAACAGGAGGTTCTCAAAGTCTCTGGGAGAGCACGGCTCCCCAGTGCAACAGAGGGGAGAGCCTACAGACCCCCCGATGTAGATGGAAATAAAGAATGAGCTGGAATCCACATGCCCATGTGCTTGGAAAAGTACAACCAGTACGATATGGAGAATTCTGTTCATGGCTATCTTTTGAGCCTAAGGGTAACAAATTTGTTTTTGCAAATGTTCTAAATTGACATCTCATAAGTAAGCATCACACTGCGGAGAAATAAGATCGTTTACCCGTAAATTAATGGCAAGGTGCTGAGATGGTTCTGGTTACTTTGCCAAGGAGGAAAGAATTTGTACAGGAAATCTGCAGGTGTTGCCCCAGAATTACTGCAGTTTAGAGTCTCATCTATCTGTTAGGGTGAAAAGTTGAATCAAAAAATCCCTCCATAACCTGGAGGCTTTCCTTGGCAAAGGAGGACATTTCAAACTTAGACCCTTGATGATTTAATTAACATGCAAAATGTCTTTGCAAGTGCCTCCAGAACCACCCTTCTTTTTGTCCTAAGGCCTTGTCAAACCATTTCCGGTCCAATCTGACATAGCTTTTGGGTGACACAGCTCTTCTCTGTTTATAACGTCTGCTTTTCAGGGAAAAATAAATAAGTCACTTTCCTGAGGTCTTAGTTGACTTGAGTTCCATTTTAAAGGAAGTTTTTCTTGATGCAGAAATGTCCTGTAGGAGTTCCCATTGTGGCTCAGGGATTAATGAACCCAACTAGTATCACGAGGATGCAAGTTTGATCCCTGGGCTCGCTCCGTGGGTTAAGGATCTGGCATTGCCATGAGCTGTGGTATAGGTCAGCAGCTGCAGCTCCAATTTGACCCCTAGCCTGGGAACTTCCATATGCCATGGGTGCAGCCCTAAAAAATAAAAAACAATGTCCTGCAAAAGAAGGAAGCAAGAGTTCCGTACTTAAGGTCTACGGAGGTACACACCCCTAGCCTGGAATTGTGACAAACAGCAGTGTCAAATAATGTGATAATATATGGCTTCATACCCAAGTACTGGATGTGATGCTACAGAATCAAAGGTAAAATATCAACCATTCCCACCGAGTTATAGCCTCCAACGATCTTTACGTCCAGCGCCTGGAATTGAAGAACACGGCTTCGCTCTTATTGATGTTTTTCTTTGACTTTTCCATTAACCTAATTGGGGTGAGCAAAGACAGGCAAGCCCAGCAGAGAGAATGTGCCCATGGAATTTGCTTGGTTCACGCGGGGAGTCCGTGGGCACAGCGCCTCTCGTTAAGGCTGCTGACAACTGACACACTTGGCAGTGACTCACGTGTGAGCATCTGCATCAGTACATCGGAGAGTATGATCATTTCGAGGAGAACTGCTCTTTTGGAAAAGACCATAATTTAAGCACCACTCATATCAGCCCCAAGGCAAAGAAAGCCCTTGCCTCAAAACACCACGCAAGGCTACTCATCTCCTGTGGAGGGGAAGAAGCCACATAAAAGTGGGGAACCGTGCAAACCTGGGTCCAGGAAGAATCTGGGTTTGTGGCTTGGAGTAGGGAACCTTTGCAGAACTGCTGCCCTTTCCTGTGACACACTCAAGCAGGTGTCCCTCCTAGACAAAGCCACAGATGCCTGCTTTCCACTGAGTCCACTTGTTATGAACACACGTTCACACGCCCCATGCACAGGGAAGCTTTGGAGCTTGGAGCAGAGAAAGGTCTTATTGCAGGGCCAAGCAAGGAGAACAGGTGGCTCATGCTCAAAAAACCTGCTCTTCCAGATGGTTTCAGGAGAAAAGTATTTCTAGGCAAAATTTTGTGTGAGGGCTGCAGGGCGTGTGACTTCCTTCTGATTGGTTGGTGCTGAGGTCACGGGGCGGGCTCTGGGTTATCTTGTGCTCAGCCTGATGTTCCCATCCTCCACCTGGGCGTCGTCTCAGTTCCTGCAGAAGAGCTCCAAGATACTGTTGTGTGTGTCCCTTAGGAGGAAGCTGGACCCTGCTTTAATCACTGCCCTCTGACTTCTGGGTGGCTTCTCCTTTGTTTCTACACATTCCCTCCCTTCCCTGATGAGCAATTGTTTGCATCTGCCCTTTGGAATTCATGGAAGGTCTCAGAGGCTGAGGGAAGCCTATTTCCTAGAAGCGAGCAATGGGGACGCAGAAAGGATGTGTACCCGGGAGGGCCCCACAGGATGCTGCTTGGTTTCATGCTCTGTCATCTTAGAACCCCTGCCTGTCCTTGTCGTCCATCTCCTGCTCCTTTTTGTTTCTTTCCATTTTTAAAGTTTTATGCAGGTAGAGTTGATTGACAAGGTTGTAACAATTGCCTGCTGGACAGCAGACGTGATTCAGTACGTGTAGACACACATCCACTCTCTTTCACATTCTTTTCCCGTGTAAGTCATCACAGACTACTGGGGAGAGTTCTCTATGCTGTACAGTGGGTCCCTGTTGACCATCCATTCCATATACAATAGTGTGCATTTTTTATTCTTTTTTAAAAATGTTTGGCCACACCCCCGCATGCAAAAGTTCCCAGGCCAGGGATAGAACCCATGCCATAGCAGTGACCCAAGCCACATCAGTGGCAACTCTGGATGCTTACCCTGCTGAGCCACCTGGGAAGTCCATCTCACTTCTTTTTTAAACTTCAAAGGATGAACATATCTTTGAAACTGGAAAGGTTTCTCTTCAGGAGTAACTTTGACTATAATAAAATCCTTAGCATTCAGTACCCAAAGAGAATACCTCCCGTGTCTGGAAACGTACCTGGCTTTGCCTCTGTGGGTGTAGGAATAAACTCCGTGAACCATCCTGTTTCCTCTCACACGATGCCCGATTTCACTCCAACGCCATCAATAATCTGGAAAGTGTCTTACCTGTGACCATGGAGTTTATCAAGCTCATGGGAGACAGCCGTGACTTACTGCCTTTCAAGAGATTTTTGTCAAGAAGTGGAGGTAGGATATGAGATTTTTTTCGGCAGAAATCCTTTTGCTTTTCAGAGACTCTGCTAAGTGCTCTCCTGAACTTCACACAAGCACTTCCCTGTGGGGGAGAAGCAGCCCTGGCTCCGGGAACCGTCTGGCAGGGAGATGTCATTCACGGCTCAGCTTGCTTGGTGAGCTCTGCTGACACACGGGCCAGGCCAGCAAGGTGATGAAAGCCCTACCGCCCCAGGTTGAGTGTGACAGAAAAGCCTTCCGAGGAAGAGAGGCTCGTCCTGCTTCGGAAACCTCAACGCCACCTCGCAAAAATCCAGAAGAAATTAGTGAGAGCAGCCTGCCGTTTCTCTTTTACACAGAACTGGGGCTTCTCCCAGTAAAATGGTGCTCCCTCTTCCCGCCATTGAGTCAACCCAAGCCTGAAGGCCGTGTGCACTAGAGACGCAGCAAGACTCCACCAGCGCAGGGAGGGAGCACTGGCCAGGCACCTTGGGACCTGCACAACAGCCTGGGTGTCCAGGTCCTTTTCACCTCACACCCCCACATGGGGAACAGAAGAAGCCAGAATCCTGCCTTTGCCCCAAGGCCAGGGGGGCAGCCCAGATACCCACCCCCCGCCGGCTGCAATGAGGCCCCTGGCCCCTCTTCGAGGTGGTGTCAGAGGGAGAGCACAGAGGCAGACCTTCACCTCTGGGCTGTAACAGGGATTGCCCCCTCTCAGGCATGTTGTCAGTAGAGACCACACCTGGCCTTACCCCCCTCCCAGCAGTAACCAGTCTCCCTTCCCAGCCCCTCCCGACTGTGGTGGTGTGGGAGGGGCTGAGCAGGGAGCCAGGACTTTGAGCACCACCAGAAGTAACAAGCCCACCTTCAACACCAGTGGAGGCTATGTAACATGGCCCTTCCACCCCTCCCAGCTACGGAGGTGTCAGTGGAAGCCCAGCCGGGAGCCAGAACTCCCACCCTCCCCCTACCTTATAAAAGGACCCCTCCTTGTGTATCAATAGAGCCAAGTGGGAAAATGGACCTCTGCTTCATCTGGAAGTGATAAATTGACATCTCCACCTCCTCCTGCTGGAGCGATGCCAGCAGAAACCAGCCAAAAGAGAAGAATTAAATAGTATCCAGAGTCTCTGAACATAACACCCCAAATGGCCAGGTTTCAATAGAAAATCGCTCATCCTACCAAGAACCAGAGCGTTTTCTCAAACTGAAAATCAATAGATGCTGAGCTTGAGATGGCAGTGCTATTAGCATTACCTAAGATCTTAAATCATAACTATGCTTCAACAAGCAATTACGAACACACTTGAAACAAATGGAAAAATAGAAACTCTCAGCAAAGATACGAATGATTTATAGGGGGAAAAAAAGGAAATATTAGGTCCAATAAATGTAAAAGCCACATGATACACTCCACAGAAGAAGAGAGGGGGCAGAAGAAAGAGTCAGATTATATTGTCCCTAGACGACAGTGTGCAAGTTGACTGTAGAACAGCAGAATTAGCTGATCTGAACAACGGAGAGAAAGCAGATTGAGAAAAAATGCACAGAACCTCAGGGACCTGAAGAACAATAACAAAAAAAGACCATGTGTGTCCCTGGAGTCCTGGAGGGCAGGGGAGTGGGTGGGCTGAAGAGTACTCAAAGAAATCATGGCTATAACTTCCCAAATTTGTTAAAAGGCAAAACGATAGATTTCAAGAGGCTGGGCAAATCCTAGTGGGATAAACTAAAAGAAATCCAGACCAGGACACATCGCATCCAAAATGAAGAAAACTAAAGACAAAGAAAATACTTTGAGAGAAGAGAGGGAAAATGGACACATTACCTACAGGAGAAAAACCATTGGAGTGGATTTCTCATCACAAACCACAGAGGCCACAAGGAAGTAGGTTAGCAGGCTCCATATAATGAAAGGAAAGTGCATCAACCCCGAATCCTATATCTAGCAAAATACCCTTCAGGAATGAAAGGAAAGGAGGTCATTTCCATCACAGAAAATGGAGAACCAAGAAAATTCATCTGCAGTAGATGGTGTTTAAAGAATGATGAAAGGAGTCAATGAGGAGAGGAAACCAGGAAAGGAGTCAGAACATGGTAGGGAAGGAAATAGGTGAATGCAATAGACTGACAGTTTCTTAGGAAATACGGAAAACTAGATATGTAACCATCCTGCAACCCAGCAGCTGTACCCTGGGACATTCACCCCAGAGAAAAGACTCATGGTCACAGAAAAGCCCATACCTGGGCGCTCATAGTTGCTTATTCATAACAGCCCCAG
Source organism: Phacochoerus africanus (assembly GCF_016906955.1). NCBI lineage: Eukaryota > Metazoa > Chordata > Mammalia > Artiodactyla > Suidae > Phacochoerus > Phacochoerus africanus. Next base: position 140,017,630 of record NC_062558.1, read on the forward strand.
ATCAGAAACCACGCAGGTGCTCTTCAGTGGGTTAAGGTCACACTGAACTGCCTCGTATCAGCAAAAAGAGCACTGATGTATTAATGTTATGTTGTGCAGACAACAACCCACATAAAGCTCCAGAAAATTACGTTGAGTGAAAACAAGCCAATCCCCGAAGGGCTCTGTGATTCCATTTACATGATATACTGGACTTGACAAATTACAGATTGGTGGTTGCCAAGGGCTAAGGAGGGGTGGGGAGGGCAGGGTGCTTGTGGCCGTGAACGGGCTGGGTGATGTATGTCTCTGTGGGGTTAGGTCTGCTCTGTATCTCGACTGCGTTAGTGCTGGTGTCCTGGCTGTGATATTAGTTATCTTGTGTAGGATGTTATCTTTGGAAGAAACAAGCTTTCTGTGTAGTAATCAACAACTCTCTCGAAATGGAAAGTTTAATCAGGAAAAAAAGGGGGGCGTGGTCTGCAGATGCCTGGAGACTCCACCCAGCGCCAGCAAGTCAACTAGTTCACGCGACCCAACTCCAAGTGTGTGCTTCTGAGCTTCTGTTCTTCCGAAGCACAGCAGTGAGGGGGTATCTTCTCAACGGTGACCCCCCTGACCTGAGGACTAGTGGGACCATTAGACCCACACTGAACTCAAAGAAGTCTCTGGCTCCTTGACAGGAATAGATTTGTCTCACCTGACAAATCAAATTCTACAAGCTCTAAGTCTCCTGCAAATGGAGGAGTTTGAAAATCCCCGTTTTCAGCATTTACGGCCACCGAGCAAACGTCAGCATCAATCTGGCCAAAGACTGACAGGTCGCCTTCACACACCAGATTCACTTTCAACACACTTCTCATTGCTTCTTCTGATCTGCATTATTTAAGTGCACTGTTTGTCTTATTGGTCAAATGAACATTTGTGTCAAGTATCTTACATGAACTAGAGGTCAATTATGGTTTTTCCTGCAAAAGGCAGTCATTTGTTTCTATGAAAGATAGCTGTTTCCAATGCAACAGACCACAATTATTTGCCAATTTCTATGAGCATGATCAATAGAATATAGCTTTTATCAGCATCTCAAAGGTCCATGATAAACATATATACAAAGTGAAGAACCCCTGAACGGCTAGACTTGCATAATTTACAGAATTTCCTGAGAGGACTCACTTGCATAGTTTAGCTCATCTAAATATTATGTCCTTAAAAGAGGAAGATGGGGAGTTCCCTGGAGGACTAGCAGGTTAAGGGTCCAGCCTGGTCACAGCCGTGGAGCTGGTTTGATCCTTGGCCCGGAAACGTCCTCGTGCCATGGTTGCGGCCCCCCAAAAAAGAAGGATGATAAGAGAGAAGCTGCTGTTCTTAGAAAACAGAGCAGCAGTGCATTGATGCATCGGGTTTAGAGCAAGTTCATGCTCAGAGGCCCAGGTGGCCTTGATTAAAAGTGTCACTCAGCCCGCACGGCGGTGCCTCTCATCAGCCGCCCCAGCCAGTGTGTTCAGGTCTCCTGACACCGACAGGAGTTCTGGGTTAAAAACAACAGCTATGAAACATCAAAGCTAGAAAGCTTTCACTCTGGGTGATGATGTCCCTCCCTTGAGTTTTGAGCAAGGACCTTGGTTTCCTCAGCTGTGACACGAGGGGCGGGAATGAGTTACTACTAAATCTCCCGGCGGTGACGCCTGGAGACCAGACATTCTGAATATGTGCGACCCCTCCTCTTGCTGGTCAAGCAACGTCACTTTTTGGTTCTCTGAGCCCTGACATCCAAGGCCATCCTTGGACCACGTACGAGTGCGTAGGATGAGCTGAGGCAGCCTCAGGTTGAGAAAAATGCCCCAAGACCATTTCCTGAGTGTCTGGACCTTAACGTAAGCTGGACTCAGCATAGGATAAGTTTCCAACTCCCATGGGTCAGTGACACCCACTGTTGATTGCAGGTCATGTTCCCAGGGGGACCAGGACGGACCCTCACTACGCATCACCAAGGTGCCTCCAGTGGAAGGCCATCGGGACCCCTGCTCCTCCACACACGGAAATCTCATCTGCCCGTAAGGTTGTGCCCGTCGGGACCATCACGCCCAGGTCCTCTTCTCCAAGGATACAGGAGCCTTTAGGATGCTCTCTCAGGACAGCACCTGGGGACAGTAAATTTAGCAGCCAGGAAAGAGCGAGCTGGCAGAGCAGGATAAGCATGAAGGAGGATGGCGGTGGGAAGTGCACGTATTCCCAAGGAAAGGAAAAGGAGCCGGGGGTGGTGCACAGCCCCACAAAGCGCTGGCCCCTCCCCAGCCCCCAGCCCAGACACTCGGCACCCCCTCTCCTCCTGTACCTCAGGGGCGTCTTTCTGAGCTCTGTGTTCCCAACATGGCACAGCCTGAAACAACCCATTGCTCCACCCAGGCTGCTTCCTTTGCCTGGAACTTTCTGGCCTGCTTCCTGTCTACCTGACAGACTCCTACGTGTACCTCAAAACCCAGCTCAAGCATCACCTCACTCACAAAGCTCCTCCCAGTCTCCCTGGAGCCTGTTCCGGCTCCCTCGCCACTTGTGGGGCACTTGGCTCACACACTCTCTACATCAGAGAGCATCCTTGATGCGCAAGGAGATTCTGAGTAACCCAGCTCCCACTCTGGATTCAGAGGGTCTCCAGGTAAGAGTCTCTAGATGAGGGCCTCCAGGTGAGGCCTCCAGGTGTGGTCTCCAGGGGGGCCTCTAGGCGAGGGGCTCCAGCAGCCAGGGCACAGCCCCATGCAGAAGGGTCGTGGAGGGTCTTCTCGAAATGAAGGGAGTTTGGCTGGAGGCCACTGTCCAGCAGCAAGTCGGGACAAGTACTTGCTGGTGGACAGCACTTCCCATCTTGGCAGCCGTGGCAGCTGGCGGTGGAACCCGCAGGGCCTGGAGCCCTCGCCTTGGTTCAAACAGAGACACCACCTCTGGCCTCCCAGGGCCGCGGTGGGAACCGTAGATGCAGGGTCCTGGCCTCCGCGGCTGGCTGGGCCCAGCGTCTCCTTTGATGGTCTGCTGAAGTGGGGGGGGGGGGGGGCGTGGAGGGTCCCGGGGCACCCAGGACAGGAGGGAATGGACAGACGCAGGTCCAGCTGGAGGGGTTCAGAGGCAGAAGTGGATCCCTGGGGCCCGTCTCTGACCTTGAGCCAAGGCCGAGCCTGTCTCCCCCTCCCGCTGCCCAGACCTGCTGCCCGCCTGCCTGGCCCGACGACAAGGGTGAGGGCCTTTCAGAAGCGGGCCCCCAGGGACCCCCTCCGGAGGTCAAGAGCATCATGCAGGGGCCTTCAGACCCTGAGTCCCAGGGCTGGTGGGCGGAGGAGGCGGGCCCGGGGGCGGTGCGCGCGGAGGCTGTAACCGCTCCTTCAGAAGGTGCAGCTTCCATCTGCTTCGAGTCCAGGCAGCAGCATCTTAGGTTAGAAGCACTTTCCCATGGATCGTCCAGCTTCATCTCCAAGGTCGTTTTGCCCAGGCGCTGGGATGGGGGTCCTGGGGAGGTGGGGGGCCTTCCCTCCCCCAAAGGCGCCCAGTTTCCCCCTCCAAGGGCTCCTCGGAAAGCCCAGTGCCAACCCAGCCTCAGGCCAGGGATCCGGTGCCCTGAGGGGACAGGCCAGGGTCCCTCCTCAACTGTCCCTTGAAAGGTTCCTTGAGCCGCATCTGCCCCGTGGCAGATCGTGCTTGTTTCTGAGGAGAAAAATAAAGAAACCGAAATTGTGTTTCCATCGTAAACATAAAATAAAGCGAATAACGATAAACCAAGAAAGAAAGAGAAAAAAGACAGAGGGGAAAATGAAGATCTATAAATGTGTTAATGATGGATGACGAGAGGCTTCTTTAATCCACAGAGACCAGAAGAGGATTTGAGTTTTGCAGAAAGTGGGCTAAGGCTGCAGGCGCCCCAGAGGAGGTGATTACACGGTGACTTTGGGGTTTTGAGCCTCAGCTGCGAGAGACCAATTCAGCTCTTTATGTGAAGGACTCTTACTTTCAGAAGGTGAAACATATTATAAGAAATTATAAAAGAGACACGTATTTTAAAGAAGAAACACATCTTAAAGACCTATGATACCATAACCCAGGGGTAAGCACTGTTAAATTCTTCTGCATTTTCTTCTGGGCTTATGCACATAGATTTACATAATTGAGATTATACCAAATGTGCAATTTTATATCCTGATTTTTTTCTTTTTTTTACTTAATACTGTGCAGTAAAATTTTCGCAAGTTGTTGACAATTTTCAAGAAGTCTTTTCATGGTGATGTAATTATCTCTTGCATGATCTAGCACAATTTAATTATTCCCTATTGTTGGACAGAAGATTTTTGCATTTTTTTCCCCATTACAGATAATATCGAGATGAGTACCTTTGCAAAGAAGCCTGTGATGGTCAATTTGACTGTTTCCTGGAAACAAGATGTTAAGAAAAGGAATCGGCAGGTCAAATTATTTGAGTCAAGAAAGAATGTGCCTGTTAATCCTTAAGCAGCAGAAGTAAGTTCACTGCCTTCTTCCCTAACAGGCAATAACTATTGTCATTATCTTTTAAACTTTTCTAATTTAGCAAGTAACAAATACCTCACTATTGTGACAAATTCTCTCCCTAATCACCAGCAAATCAGAATAATTTTTAAATTGGCTTATCAATAATCTCCTTGTAAATAATTTACTCATTTCCTTCAACCACTTTTCAATTAAAGAAACAAAAGGCTTTATTAATGTTTCTTGAGTTTTTGTCATTTAGGAAATTAACTCTTTCCTGGTATATTTATAGCAATCCTCTCCCCTAACTCCTGCCAGTGGGGGATAAACCATTTCATATGCGCTTCTTTTTCTTTTCCCTTATTTTTTTAGGGCCGCACCTGTAGCATATGGAGGTTCCCAGGCTAGGGGTCGAATCAGAGTTGTGGTTGAATGGCCTACGCCACAGCCACAGCAATGTGGGATCCGAGCCAGTCTGCAACCTACACCACACAGCTCACGGCAACACCAGATCCTTAACCCACTGAGCGAGGCTAGGGATCCAACCCGTGCCCTCATGGATGCTAGCTGGGTTTGTTAACTGCTGAACCACGACAGGAACTCCTCATATGCTGTTCAAATAATGTTTTAAATTTTTATTTAGTCATATCCAAAAGAAAACCATCTTCTTGTGATTTCTTTTACTGTTTATATGCTTCAAATAAAAACAGAAACATCCCCCCAAATTGCCACTCATCCAGATATTTGGTAATGATCTCCTAAACGTCTTCCTTTCCCTCCTCAGAGCTCTGCTGCTGCATTTAGCCCCACGTGGTTTTATTCTGGTAAAATCCGGTGGGGTAGGAACCCAAGGCCCCGCTTCTTCCCTCCCTCCCTCGCTTCCTCTCTCTCTCTCTTTTCTTTCCTTCCTTCTTCCTTTCTCTATTCCTTCCTTCCTTTTCCTTTCACGTTTGGTTGATTTACAGTGTTATGCCAGTTTCTGCTGTGCAGCCAAGTGACCCCGTCGTACATGTGTTCGTGCTTTTCTCATCTCATCCCCGTCCTGTTCTGTCCCAAGAGACTGGGCACAGTTCCCTGGGCTGTGGAGCAGGACCTCATTGCTTACCCATTCTCAGTGTAATCGTGTGTATTTACTAACCCCAAACTCCCCATCCATTCCACTCCCTCCCCCTGTGGCAACCACTAGTCTCTTCTCTGCGTCTGCGAATCTGTTTCTGTTCTGTAAATAGGTTAATTTGTGCCATAGTTTAGACTCCACCTGTAAGTGATATCCTGTGAGATTTGTCTTTCTCTTCCTGAGTTGCTTCACTTAGTATGAGAATCTCTAGGACTCTCTAGTTCCGTCCATGTTGCTGCAAATGGCATTTTTTGAGGCTGAGCAGTGTTTCACTGTGCATATGCACCACATCTTCTTAATCCATCCATCTGTCATTTAGGTGGCTTCCATCATCTTGGCAATTGTGAGTAGTTCTGCTGTGAACACACAGGTGCATGCCTTTTTCTGAATTGTTGTTTTGTCCAGATGGATGCCCAGAAAGAGATTGGCGGATCATATGGTAGTTCTATATGTATAGTTTCTAAGGTACCCCCATACTGTTTTCCATAGAGGTTGTACCAATTTACACTCCCACCAACAGAGCAGGAGGGTTCCCTTTTCTCCACACCCCTCCAGCATTTGCTATTTGTAGACTTACTAATGATGGCAATTCTGACCAGTGTGGGGAGGTACCTCACTGCAGTTTTGATGTGCATTTCTGTAATAATTAATGATGTTGAACGTTTTTTCATGTGCTTGTTGGCCATCCATATGTCTTCTTTGGATGAATATCTATTCAGATCTTCTACCCATTTTTCAACTGGGTTGTTTGGTTTTTTGCTGTTGAGTTGTATGAGTTGTCTGTATATTTTGGCAATTAAGCCCTTGTTGGTTGCATTGTCTGAAACTATTTTCTCCCATTCTGTAGGTTGTCTTTTTGTCTTTCTTTTAAATTGTTTTCTTTGCTGTGCAAAAGCTTGTCAGTTTGATTAGGTCCCATTGGTTTATTTTTGTTTTTATTTCCATTGCCTTGGGAGACGGACCTGAGAAGATATTTGTACGGTTGATGTCAGAGTATGTTTTGCCTACGTCCTCTTCCAGTTTTATGGTGTCTTATGTTTAAGTCTTTTAGCCATTTTGAGTTAGTTTTTGCCCATAGTGTGAGGTGTGTTCTGGTTTCATTAATTTACATGCAGCTGTCCAGTTTTCCCAGCACCACTTGCTGAAGAGAGACTGTATTTTTCCTTTTTTTTTTGGTCTTTTTGCCATTTCTTGGGCTGCTTCCACAGCATATGGAGGTTCCCAGGCTAGGGGTCAAATTGGATATGTAGCCACCGGCCTACACCAGAGCCACAGAAACTCGGGATCCGAGCCACATCTGCAACCTACACCACAGCTCATGGCAACGCCAGATCCTTAACCCGCTGAGCAAGGCCACCACCTCATGGTTCCTAGTTGGATTTGTTAACCACTGAACCACAACGGGAACTGCTATTTTTCCCATTTTATATTCTTGACTCCTTCGTTGAAGATTAACTGACCGTAGGTGTCTGGGTTTATTTCTGGGTTCTCTATTCTGTTCCATCGATCTGTATGTCTGTTTTGGTACCAGGACCACACCGTCTTGATGACTGTAGCTTTGTAATGTTGTCTGACATCTGGGAGAGTGATGCCTCCTGCTTGGTTTTTTCTCCTAAGGATGGCTTTGGCAATTCTGCGTATTTTATGGTTCCATATAAATTTTTGGATTATTCGTAATAGTTCTGTGGAAAATGCCATGGGGAACTGGATAAGGATTGCATTACATCTGTAGATTGCTTTGGGTAGCATGGCCATTTCAATGATATTAATTCCTCCAATCCAGGAGCATGGGATATCTTTCCATTTCTTTGAATCCTCTTTAATTTTCTTTACTAATGTTTCATAGTTCTTAGCATATAAATCTTTCACCTCCTTGGTCAGGTTTATTCCTTTTTTTTGGGGGGGGGGCGGCTGCACTTGTGGCATATGGAACTTCCCAGGCTAGGCATCTGATCGGAGCTGTAGCTGTCAGCCTATGCCATAGCCTCAGCAATGCCAGATCCGAGCTGCATGTGTGACCTACACAACAGCTCATGGCAACGCCAGATCCTTAACCCACTGAGCAAGGTCAGGGACCAAACCCAAAACCTCACGGCTCCTAGTTGGATTCGTTTCCACTGCACCACAATGGGAACTCCCTATTTTTATTTATTTATTTTTGGTGTGATTTTAAAAGGTTTTTAAAAAATATTCCTTTGCTAAGCCCCCCCCTTTTTCAAAACAAGAAGTGTATTGGGATAGAGAACAGACTTGCTGTTGCCAAGGGGGGAGGGGCAGGGAGGGAAGGATGGGGAGTTTGAGATAAGCAGATGTAAACTATTATGTATCGAATGGATAAACAGCAAAGTCCTGCTGTCGATACAGTTCAATATCCTGTGATAAACCATAATGGGAAAGAATATAAAGAAGAGCGTATGTATAACTGAATCACTTTGCTGTACAGCAGAAATTAACATAACATTGTAAATCAGCTACACTCCAATAAAATAAAGAAAAGAGAACTGTCCTGGTAGATTACACTGACTAATGCATCTCTCCTCAATTGATTGGCAGTATTTCCCTGATTAAATATTAAGTCCCCAGATTCAGGAAGGCCCAGCTGTGAAAGGATTCTTCTGTCTCTCCGAGCTCTCCATCCTTTCAAAACCACCACACTGTTCCATTTGCTAAGGATTACGGCATCCAAAGACTTTTCCAGAACGGTCCCAGCTCTTCTCTGCTATTGATCATTCAAACATCTTTCTCTGAACAACCGAGTCTAAGTGACTCTTGGATAACAGCTAATCGACAAGGGCTGCCCCTCCCCTTCAAGGGAACTGCATTTCTGCATTCAACCCGCACCCACATGGCTGGGGAACGCTGGAGGCAAAGGGATCTCCAGGCCAGCTAGGCCAGCTCCTAAGTTATACCCCACTGAAGGCCTAAGGCATGGCTGCCTGGCCCCGCGCCCCACTCCTGGCCCCTTGGTGGCTCCCCCAGGGACCCAGGGCTCCTTATTCCTCTGGCCGACATGGGGCCTCCAGAGCCTCCGGGAGCACGTCTGAGTCTGTAGAACCACGTTTGAAAACACAGTTCCCGGGTTGGGGCCTCTTGGGATGCAGAAACTCAGCTGTGGGAGATTCTTTTGCTCCTCAGACCACTTAGGCGCTGGGTTCTGAGGCGGTGCCTTCTAAGGACCAGACTCATATAGTTACAGCATCTTTCTTCGTTTGGACAGTACAGTGATGGGTCCGGATTAGGACGTCGGGCTGGGAAAACGTCATTCCTGATACAGAAGTAACAGGGGGGCTACAAGCAGGTGAGAAAATAACCCTGGAGGAACCTGGAAGCGTGGGTTTTCACTGGGAAACCTGGGGCAGTCTTGAAAGTCAGCAGTGACGGGCACACTGCATCTGTGCACCGTCTTCCAGTAATAACAGGATACAATCAATGACCACTGGAAATGCAGAACAAGAGTTGTTTACAAAAAATAGGAGGAGTTCCCTTTGTGGCTCAGCGGGTTATGAATCTGACACAGTGTCTATGAGGATGTGGGTTCGATCCTGGCCTCGCTCAGTGGGTTAAGGATCCGGTGCTGCCGTGAGCTGTGGTGTAGGTCATAGACGCGGCTCGGATCCCGCGTTGCTGTGGCTGTGGTGCAGGCCGGCAGCTGAAGCTCTGATTCAACCCCCAGCCTGGGAACTTCCATGTGCCACAGGGACAGCCATAAAAATAAATAAATAATAAAACATTTGAAAAATAGGAAAAGAGAGTCCATATTCTGCATACATCCCTGACTTAATTCACAAGAGTGAAATTCAGGGCTGGCCAGTGATGATTCAAGGAATAAATTCTCTTGAACTTGAAATGCAAACATCTTGAAAGACACACAGAAATGAAAGTGAGTCTTTCCTCATGTGTGATCAACTGAAAGTAAAACAAGATTCAGTTTTAAACTCCATGGAGCACGAGCAGAGACTTCTGTTCAGCCTGTAATCCCAGCTCCCGACCAGGCACACGGACTCAATCCGTCCTGTGGCGCGAGCAGAGGGCCGTGTCCTTGTCCTTGCAGCCTCCAGGGCTCTGCTCTTTCCTGGCCCCTCCCCACCTGCCCTCTGCTGGCCTCTCCAGGGGGCGGGGATGCTCCTTATCCCACACAAGCTACTGGGGCTGGAGGAAGCCGCAGCTCCCAGCTCCGTGTCCTCGCAGCCCTGCTGTGGCCTCCGGTCTCAACGGACTCACCAGGAACACCTGATGGTGGGGCCGGCTGTCCTGGAGCCTCGTCCCGGAAGAGGTGCCCTGTGTCCTGGGAAGACCTGTTTGCTGATGACACGAGATGTAGGCGAGTCTGTGCTGATGGTGGCTTCCTGGCACCAGGAAGGACCAGGTGGTCCCCAGCATCTGGGATTCTGCCTCTGAATCTACGGAGCCTCAGGGCCAAGCTTGCAGCTCCACTAAGAGAGCCCCTGACAAGAGGCCGCTGTGGGTCCTGCAGGGACCCAGCCTGATCCGGGATCCGGACCTTTCCCAGCCGGATCCCAAGGCCTGGGGGCCGCCTTCGAGCAGCAGGGGCTGCACCTGCTCTGAGGAAGTGCTTTCCCTGGGTTTCTGGTGATGGAAGGAGCGGTGCTTCCTCAAAGCGCCCCCAGAAGCTCAGCCCCACAGCAGCGGGCACAGGATGAGAGGCTCGGGCATAGCATCCCGGGCTCTGCCCGAGCACAGGAGCCAGACGGAGGGACTTGCCGTGAGACATATACCTGCACGTAGCACCAAACCCAGCAACGAACTTAGCTTTTTAAAGAGCTTAATCCCACCCCGTTGATGAATTCAGCTGGTGCTCAAACTGGCTGGCCCGGCAGGTGTTCCCCTAAGGCCAGTTGGCTTGGTGTTGGGGGAGGACACGGGCGGGGGCGCCTTCCGCTCCTGGGAGGTCCTTGCAGGAGCCGGGCTGCCCCCCACTCAAGTGGGTCCCGTGTCCCGCCACCAAGGACCAGGGCCACACACGCGGGACACGGAAGCTGCAGTCTGGGCTCCTACAATCTCACATGCCTTTCTGCCGGGGGGACCCATGTCCTGAGGGCTCCCTGTCCAGAACAAGCCCACGTTTCAGAGGCTTCACAGCAGGGGGGGTGGACACAGCATCCCTAGCGGTTTTCACCGTGGTTTCCGAGGACACAGCCCTGGCTGAAGCCTGACCTCCCCCAGGTCCTCAAACCCGGTCCCGATGAGAAGTGGCAGCAGCAGAAATGCTCAGTTAGCTGGGAATGGACGGCGACGTCCCTGACGCGATAAACTACCCTCGAGCCCCAAAGCCGGGCTGGCTCCTGACAAGGAGACGTGGGAGCCGCTGCGCCCCCACTGCCATGCCGACCCGACGCTGCGCTGGGGCCTCAGTGGTGCCGTCGGACGGGAGGGAACAACGTTGGATGCAGGAGGAATGGGGACTCTCCTTTCCCATTTTGTTCTAACAAACAACTTTATCCTGGATTTCTTTCTTTTTTTTTTTTGGTCTTTTCTGGGGCTGCCCCAGTGGCATATGGAGGTTCCCGGGCTTGGGGTCTAATCGGAGCTGTAGCCACCGGCCTACAGCACAGCTCACGGCAACTCCAGATCTTTAACCCACTGAGCGAGGCCAGGGATTGAACCCGCAACCTCATAGTTCCTAGTCAGATTCATTCACCACTGAGCCATGACGGGAACTCCCTCCTGGATTACTAATAGTCATTTTTGTTCACCTGTTTGCAGCGGTGTAAGAATATTCCCGGAAAGCCTAGGAGAGTCAAGGATAGAGCTAAAGTGACTAAAGTAAAACAACCAACACACACAAAAACAAGACAAATTCGACAAAGCATCAGGATATAAAATCAGCAAAATAATAAATATCTTTCAAGACAGTGTCTGCCACGGCTCAGCGGTTAATGAACCTGACTAGGATCCGTGAGGATGCAGGTTCAATCCCCGGCCTTGGTCAGGGTGCTAAGGATCCCGCGTTGCTGTGGCTGTGGTGCAGGCCGGCAGCTGCAGCTCCAGTTCGAACCCTAGCCTGGGAACTTCCATATGCCATGGGTGGGAACTAAAAAACAAAAAAAAATTTTTTTGAGGAGTTCCCCTTTTGGCTCAGTGGGTACAGAACCCGACTAGTATCCATGAGGATGGGGGTTGGATCCCTGGCCTCACTCGGCGAGTTAAGGATCTGGCGTTGCCACAAACTGCAGTGTAGGGCACCAATGCAGCTCGGATCCGGTGTTGCTGTGGTTGTGACGTAGGCCTGCGGCTGCAGCGTCAATAAACCCCTAGCCCAGGAACTTCCATGTGCTACAGGTGCAGCTGTAAAAAGAGAATAAATCAATAAATATCCTTTGTGTACACAAACAATGACCATACAGAGGACATGCTGCGTTAGAGAACACCACTTAGCTAGCAGTAAAAAGAAAAAAAACACACACAAAAAGTAAGCTTAACAAAACTGTGAATGAACTTTCATGAGGAAAACTTACAGAAAAACTAGACTTGCCGAATAGAAAAGCATCCTCTCTTTTGGGCGGGGACGATTCAAATGTATAAAGACGCCAGCCTCCTCAGGTTAAGGTATGTTTCCCGTGATACCAACATAAATGCGAATTAGTTAACTTTTTTCTGAAACCGAACAAGGAGATTCTAAACATCACAGGGATGCTAATGCAAAAGATCTTTTAAAAAATCAAGAGCAATGAAAAGAAACTTATTAGATGTTAAAAATACGACAAAGCCTCAAGTGAAGCAGTGTAATACTAGGACCCTAATCAACAGCCCAACGGAAGAAGCTAGAAATCCACAAATAAAGCCAATTATATGTGGAAATGGAATATGTTTTAAAGTGAGAATCTCTCAAATCTCAGGAAAATATAAATGCTTCGAGTATTATCAGCGACGAGGCAGCTGGTCCATCTTTCTCTGCCCTCATCATAAGACAGTTGAGATGCATCTGAAGATAAAAATAGAGAGATGCAGCTACTAGGAGAAAGCAACGGTGGGTTTCTTTGTAACCCAGAGGTGAAAAAAGCGTTTCAATGTGGAACTCGAAATTTAGAAGCAATAAAACAAAAGATTGACAAACACAATGGCATACTTTTCAAACTGTGTGGTACACAACCCCTAAGGAGTTTAAATAAACAGCAACTGTGAGGAAATACTTACAGCTTCATTCCTAAGGGAGAGTAAATATGCTACACAACCGGCTGACCCCTCTGCTCTCGGATGAGCGGGAATCCCTGAGCCGACCACACTCCTCTTGGCCAGGAAGACCCCTCCCCAGCCCCACACCGGGCAGAGGGTGGCGTGTCCCCCCCTGGGCAGGGGAACCCACGTCCAAGGAAAGGGACTTGGCCCCGCGGTCCACCCCTGGGAACCCCCCTCACAGGTGAACCGCCGCCGCTGTACCTTTGCTATGGCAGCACTGTCCCTCTGGGCACTGACAGGTTCCCTGGAGGATGGAGACAGCGCCCCCCACCCCCCCAAGTGGCTCTTGACCTTGGAGACCTGCTGTGGAGACCCTCCCCCAGAATGTGGAGGCTCTCGCTGGGCAGCAGCAAAACCACTGCCGCAGAGAGTGGCCTCCTCCGCCCCGGGACTCGAGCCCCTCCCCCGCCACTTCCCCTCCTCCTCCTTTGTCGTTCCTGCCACAAGCTCTGGCGTGAGCTCCAGCCACAGGTCCCGCCACGCATCCTTTCTCAGCTCAGCATCGCCTCCCGGTCAGGGCTGGCGCCATCTGGAGCTCCGCCCATTCCCTCTGACGCCCTAATAAATATATCGCCCTTGCTTCACCCACGTGGCTTTGCACATTCCTCGCTGGGCAGACCATGGGCGGCATCCCCGGTGGGCGAGGGGCACATGGACCACAGCACCCCCTGCTGGTCTTCCCGCAGGAAGCAGGAGAAAGGCAAGGGCCCTGAGCCCTGAGGACAGAACCTGTTTCACTTTTTAAGATTAGAGTTGACTTACAATGTTGGGTTAGTTTCAGGTGTCCAGCAAAGGGAATCGGTTACACCTAGACGTATATCCATCCTTTTTCAGATTCTTTTTCCATGTCATTATTGCAGAATATTGCATGTGGTTCCCTGAACTATACAGCAGATATTTGTGGGTCATCTACTTTCTACATAGTGGCGCGTAGGTTGGTCCCAAACCCCTAATTTATCCCTCGGCCACTTTCCCCTTTGGTAATCTTAAGTCTGATTTCTAACCCTGTAAGGTAAAAACAACAGCAAAAGTCAAAGCAAGGCGCGTACCATACAATCATTGATTGTTTGCACGAGCAGCCCGGGAAGATGAACTTGTACCAGGTGTGGGTGGAAAGAGAGCGAAGGGGCAGGAGCGGGACTGAGGCGCCTGGTTCATCTGCTCTATAATTTTGATTCTGAGCCACGTAAATATGTTACGTACTCAAAAACGAAATTAATTAAGAATGAGGAAATAAAAGCAAGCCATAAAGCTGAATTCAAACAGAACTACGTGGACCCAAGGGTATGTCAAATTTATAATAAACACCACGCAGAAAAATAATTCTGTCTACTCTTAGCGGGATATATTTGGAGAACAACGACTTTCAAAGTTTTGAATTTCAATTAGGTTTACTGCTGAAAGTGCAATGATGTAATCGTGAGACTATTTTGTGCCTGTTGTGGGAAAGAGCACATGCAGTCGCACCCTCGTTAATGGCACTGGGGATGAGAGTTCTCACGGGGGGAGCAGGGAAACCAAAGAGAGTGGCAGAAGGTGTAAGAGAAGCCCGCGACGCTGGCTGTGAAATGGGACTGGCACTGTAAACCCACGATCACAAAGACATTCATTCTTTAAGTAAAAATGTAAAAATAATACTCCACGTGTCTCGAGTGTAATTGTGTGTGACGTGTGAACGTCTATGTTTGTGTGTGTTCGCCTGTATCTGCCCACTGAAAAGAGTCAGGTTCCCTGGAGCCTGGCAGAGGGAAAGGGGCATCTCGTGGTCACAGAACGAAGGCAGAGCTGAAGGCAAAGGAGTCCATGGCAGGAGGATATGCTTGCCTACCTCGAGGAGCCCTCCCTGGCCACGTTTGTGACAATTTGTGCATCTAAAACGGATGCTGGTGATAACAGGTGTTAACACATCAAAAGACCTAGTTATCCAGATGCCCGTGAGACAGAAAGGGCTAGAAAGGAAGGTTTCTGTTTACCGACGTGACCCCGAGGCCCCCCATTTCGCCACCAGGGGAGGGACGGTTCCCCTAGTGACGGGTCGGGACAATGGGGGGAGCTGGTCGGAGCAGGGCGTCCGCCCAGGCTCAGAGCGCCACCCTGGGGGGCGTGGCACCGCGAAGTGCATCTCCAAGGACCTCACCCGACCGGACTAGGGGACCTGCAACCGAGCAAGCTCCATCCGCCACCAGTGCCTCCTGACAAGGCGCAGGGGAGAGGCTGCGGTGGGGTCCAGGCGGAAACGCCGGTCCTGGGTCTTAGGCAACGAGCCTATAATCCCAAGCGCTGGAGCTGGCCTTCTGCCAAAGGCCGGGAAGTGGAGCGGAGTATCTGGGACTCTAAGTGTCCAAAGAGGTGTGACCCAGTCCAGGGAGTGTAACCGAGGGCATTCTGGAGAAGGGACAGTGTAAGGCGTTTTTACAAACAGAGAAAACTTGACTGCGGGAGTTGCCGTCGTGGCTCAGTGGTTAACAAACCTGACGAGCATCCACGAGGATGTGGGTTCGATTCCTGGCCTCGCTCAGTGGGTGAAGGACCTGGCCTTGTGGTGAGCTGTGGTGCAGGTCACCGATGTGGCTCGGATCCCGTGTGGCTCTGGGGTAGGCCGGAAGCTACAGCTCCGATTGGACCCCTAGGCGGGGCACCTCCATATGCTGTGGCTGCAGCCCTAAAAAGCAACACAGCAACAACAAAACCAAAAACCTGACTGTGGACCGTGCGCTGACCACAGGGAATTAACGTTGAAATGTCCTGGATGTGGCAGTGGCATCTGGTTAGGTGGGCAAGAGTGTTTACTCTTTGGCGATTCCTGCTGAAGCATTTTGGGGTGAAAAGTCATGACGCCTTAAATTCAGTCTCGAATCATTTGGGAAGAAGGTGTGTGTTTAGAGATGTATATGTGTGCACATAGAGAGAGCAAACTGGTGAAAACTTAGGAATTTGAAAAACATGTACGTGTTTGTTTTACAGTGTTTAAACGTTTTCGTAGATTTAAATTTTTTTAATAGAACCTGGGCAACACCCGGTGATTCTGTGCATACAAAGTGAGCTGATTTCTTTAGTCACTAGGAGGAAAGGTGAGTCAGAGCCGCTGCTGTTTGGAAAAGAAGGAATCCCTCAGAAAACCCAGTGTCCCTGTGACAGGGACTGGGGGTGCCCTGAGCCCTTTGGACACGGGGACAGAGGGCTCTGCAGGTAGAAGGTGACAGCAGCATCCTCCTCCTCCGGCAGGGGCGGAGCCACCTGGCTCCTTCATCCTGTCCCTGGCTGTATGGTTTGTCTTCAAGGCTCAGGGTTTCCTCAAAACCAAGCCCTTCCGTAAGCAGGGTGCCTCTAAACATACGCGTGTAAAATTGCTCAGCAGGAGTCTGCACGCCCAGAATCTCATGTCTGCAACAGCTGCCGATGTTAACGTGCTCATTACAAAACGTTTTTATAGCAAAATAAAATTTGTATTTCCAGAGGAAGTCATGCCTTTAGCAAGTCCTGTGGCCAATCAGCGCACACTGGCACTTCCCAGCGTGTGTGGGTGTGTGCGTGCTGCGTGCATTGCATCTCGTGCTGTGCTGCCTGCCGTCTGTATGCAGGCCTGCTGTCCAGGCGGGGACGGATCACCCACCGCGTGACCCTCTCTTTCTTTCCCCTCCACGCACATATGTGTGCGTGTACGCGTGCGCTCATGCACACACACACACACACACACGCGCATGCACACAGAGCCCTTGCTCCAGCGCTCTTCATCCTGTGTCGTGAGATGAACCCGGTAACGTGACCGGGCAGCAGGCCCCCACGCACCCAGCCTTCTGGAGTGTGAGCACAAAACACCTGCCCAGGTCCATGGTCCACTGGGACAGTGGTCCCCACATCCTAGTGGCCCACACAGCTCGAGCTGCCTCTACCCTGAACCCACCCCCATGCCCAGCCTGGCCCAGTGTCCCTACCACATGCCCATCCGGGCTGCACTTAACTAAATGCTGCCCAGGTACCTGGGAAAAGCAGAATCAAATTGCCGGCTGGGGCTCACGACAGTGACAGGTCGGCTAGGACAGAAATGACCCTGACCCCGAAGGAGACCCCTTGGGTGATGTTCCAGGCACGGGCCCAGCCCCCAGGGACCCTGAGGGAGAGAAGGGTGCGGCGTGGGTCCCTGCAAAGCAGAAGGCACTGCGGCGGCCCCTCGAGGACGAAGCTGTTTAGGACACGGGGGTGGGGGGGAAGAGACTAGAAACTAGAAACATGCGAGGCCCAGGCAGAGCCCAGTGGCTGTGCTGGTGGGGGAGGGGGCAGCCCCAGGGGCCGGCGCGTTCGGCCCACAAGCCACATCTTCAACCAGGGCTCGATGACGTCTCCGTCCGGCCCCTGAAGCCTCAGCCCGCTTCTGCCCTGGCGGCGGCACCGGAGCCCTTCCCCACGGGAGACCCCGGAGTCCCCGCCAAGGCTCTGGAAGTGGGAGCCACACCTGTCCCCAGCACTGACTCCTCAGCCTCACCGCCCGTGACCGCACCTGTGACCTCGCCGCAGGGCTGGCCCATGAGCCGGGGCACAGGCCAAGGCCTGCGGGCTCCCTGAAGGGCCTGGTCAGCAGGGGGAGCCCGGCCAGCCCTGGAGGGGGTAACCACGCACCACGGTCCACTCAGAACACAAGCCCTTGGGCCTGGGGTTTGGGGCGACACTCTTTTCCTGCTTCTCTATTGAACTCGGCCAAGAGCGTTCTCACTGCGTCTCTCAGAGAAAAGAAATCTTTTCATGAATCAATATTCCTACAACTCTGCTGAGACTACCAATAAACTCCTAAAGACGTAAATTCTGTCCTAATCTCATTATTGGGCCTTCATCACAAATTTATATTGTGAGCAGCTGATTCCACACTCAAGAAAACAGGAAGGGTGGCTGACCTTGAGCGGCGGGGGCCGGGCCCCCCATGACCAAGGACCCAGCTGGACCCCATCACGCCCCCTCGGACCAGCAGTTGCCACACCTGCTGAATCTGGTCTTCAGAGAGAACCAGGCTGAGGTTCACAGATGTCACCGCCATGGAAACCGGTCTACACAGCACAACGCAGCCCAAACAAGAGACGCACGCGAAACTGAAACTGGAAAGAAGCCAAGCAGCCGCTCGCGGAGGGGAGCGGCCGGGCTCGGCTGACCTGGGGGCGACGGGCTTTTGCTGGGGCCGGCCGGGCTGGTCATCGCTTGGTCTTGCTCTGCTGAGTCTTGAGGAGCTTCCAGCATCTAACCTCTCCGAACAAAGATGAGATCTGGGCTCTGGCGCTGGAGGTCAGGGCGGCCCCCGGCTGCAGCCTGCACGTTGGTGCGTGGCGGGGGCTGGAGCCTCGATGGCCAGACTCTCGCTCTTTGTTGCAACCAGTGCAGGGCCTTCTGTGCGCCAAGCCTCCCGCAGGGCTGAGCCGACGCTGGTGCTGGGCATGTGCCCAGGATCCTCCTCCCTCCGCCCCGGCCCTGGCCCTGCTCCCATGTGGCCTCACGTCTGGGACCCGCCGCGGGGCCTGGGGCTCCTGCTGGGGTTGGCTGCCTGGGGACCAGTCCTCTGTCTCCCTCCCCTGTGCTTGAAACAGTCCCATTAACACTCCAGGCGAGCTGCTCGGGAGTCCACGGCATTGCTCAGAAACGGGAAGACGAAGGACCTGGGACGACTCAGCCTCTGGGTCCCGGTGCCGAGTCAGACTCCCTCCCTCCAGGGGTCCCGTGCTCCCGTCTGGGGCTCCAGCTGTCCTGCTGCCAAGCAGGTGACAGGTTACCCCCAGGCCTGGCCGGGATCCCCTCCTGGGTGCCATCAGCTCCACGCTGAGCAACGCAGAGGCCACTGAGCCTGTGCCCAGGCCCCACAGTCCCCGGTGCATCACCCTCGCCCGGGCCCCACAGCCCCAGTCTGTGCATCACCCTCGCCCGGGCCCCACAGCCCCAGTCTGTGCTGTGGCCTCCCCTCGCCTCTGTCTTTGCTTCCAAACAGCCTCTGTCTACTTGGTGCCAGGGCGGCTGGGGGAGTGATGAATTCATGAAATAGGCATAAAGGCAATAAGAGGCTTCACCAGGCTCCGAGCATTCAGAACGCCTCCGTGGTGACCTCATTCACGCCCCGGGGACACGGCCGAGGCCAGGAAGCCTCCCAGCCCGGGCACAGGAGCAGGGCCTCCTCGGCTGTCCCCATCCTGCTCTGGGGGGTCGCTCTCCTCCCTGGGCCTCTGCAGAGCCAGGCCACCCACTAAGCAAAACCAGAACCGGACCAGGTGAGGGAGTTATTTCCTAAGGTCCTCAGGAAATGAGGGGGCCAGGAAGCTTGCTGTGGGCTGGCAGCCTGAGCTTTAGGGCCCAGCTTGGTGGCTGTGGTAGCAGAGGGGCTTCTGGCCTCTCCCTGGCTCCGTCCTATGCCTGGGAGATCAGGAGGGGACCAGCCGCTACTGGGCTGGGGAGGGATGGGGTTGGCGCCTCCCCACCCACAGGACCAGCCAGGTCAGCTGTTGGGGGCACTGCTCAGCCCTTGGGCACAGGGCGACCCGGGGACCCATCGGCACCTGGCAGGTGGACCCTGGAATTCAGGGCTGAAGGAGGCTTGGAAACAGCGGGTCAAGACCGCACCCACGGGAGGGCAATTGGAGGCCGCAGAGGAGGGACTGGGGGGCTTGTGCTGCCTGACGCGGCCCCCAGGCCGGGCCCAGGGGAAGGCGGTGCTGCTGGGGTGGGTGGGAGGGTGGCAACAGGCCGAGGACACCGCTCCACCCCGCAGCCGCCAACCCTACGCGATTAAAAACCCTTTAAAAAGCCGCCCTGCACCTGGCCTGCTTTCTCAGCCTGTGGCCAACAGGAACACTTGAATCCTAAAGATTTTCATGTAAATTTGTCTTCAGGCTCTTAGACTAAAACAGATGATCGCAGAAGTGAACACGCAGCTGAGAGGCCGATTTTTTTTTTTTTCTGCAGATATTTTCATTATTTGATAAGGATTTAAATGGATTTTAACTACCTCCCCAGATAGTTCTTTTTAAATGTTTTAATTTTAAGACCTTCCTGGCTTAATACATTATATGGTGCATAATCAGGTTATATATCCTCTGTCCTAACTCAGCCTGAATAATGAGAAAATGGGATTATAAGAACACCTCTGCAGGGCCGATTAAGTGCAGAATCGCGGTGCCGAGTTGCTCTCGGCGCCCTCCCCAGCTCACGTGGGGGGGTCTGCGCCCCCATCCCCGCCATCTCCATCGCCCCCCACCCCCGCCCGCCTGCCTCCACAGGCCCATTCTGACCTCTCAGAACTGGCCAGTCGGCCAGAGATCAGGGCCTCAGGAGTCAGTGCGAGGAGGGCTTCCCGGCGAGGCCAGGGCTCTGCGGGGCGTTCACAGCGGCCGCGCTGGCGCCTTTATGGGCCGTTTCCATTTCTAAAATATGGTGTAAGTTGCAAAGTGATGATGCATGTGGCAAGAAATAGTTATTATGTGCAGGACCATAATAAATATTGCTTTTATGTCCTAAATAAAACCTAAAAATCCCGTGTATTTTGTGGGCCTCTTTTATGCCTTCCCATCACGGCCCTGGACCTGTGATTTAGCCAAAATTTAGTGGCCGTGAACACGAGCTCCCTGCGAGCTCTCTCCAACCTGGGCCTTTGTCCTGAAGGGAGACCCGCTCGGGTGGAAAACGGGCAGGCGGGGCGGGGAGGGACAGCGTCTCAAGACACGGGGGTTGGTGGGTGGCTTACAGCTACAGGCGGACTTCTCTTTGAGAAGCCGGGGGCGGATCAGGATTTCTCATTCCATGTCTCAGAGGGAAGTGTGCCCTCTTATAAAAGGTAAGAGAGGAGAAGAGAGATGGAGCTCCCGCCGTGGCCCAGCAATAATGAACCCGACCAGTATCCACGAAGACATGGGTTTGATCTCTGGCCTTGCTCAGTGGGTTAAGGATCCTGTGTTGCTGTGAGCTGTGGTGTAGGCCAGCAGTTGTAGCTCGGATTAGACCCTTAGCCTGTGAATCTCGATATGCCACTGCTGTGGCCCTAAAAAGACAGAAAGAAAGAAAGACAGAAAGAGAGACAGAAAGAGAGAGAGGGAGGGAGGGACAGAGGAGAAGGAGGCATAATTGCCGATACATCTGGATCCAGTGCGCACCTCAAATCCATTGGTCTTAGCTCCAAAAAGTGGGGGCGTGGGCCTCCAACTTTGGCGTTAGACGTGCGTACTGGAGAACCGAGGAAGCTGGTAGAGCAGGGACCACGACTGGTTGCTCCACGGGTTTGACCAGAAGGTGAGTCACTGGAAGTGGCGGGAGTGGGGCGGGGGCGGGGGTGGGGGTGGGGGTGGCCCAGATTCCCAGGTGTCGCAGGCAGAATCAAAGGACAGCAACGCAGAGGCCCGTGTCTGAGGGACGCAGAGGTGACTCAAGCCAGGGGTTTACCCACCGACCCGGCCGCTCCTCCGGCAGGGGGAAGCGTATGTCCCCGGGAACCGAGGCCCTGTGTGTCCATGTTCCCAGCTGCTGCCCCTCGAGGTGGGGGCGTCTCCCCGAAGGCAGGTCCACACCCGCCGAGACGGGGCCCAGGGGGACAGTTCACGGAAGAGAGTTCGGGGCATGGGGCGGGCGGGCGTCCAGCCCCCTGAGGCCCCCAGAAGCCTCAAGGGAAGGGACTGTCCTAGGACCGTGGGTCACGGGACAGGGGTGTGGACAGAGGGGCTTCTGGGGTGCACACTCGTGTACCAGACACCGTCACTGGCTGTGCACACACTGTACACAGGTGTGCACATACAGACACGTAAACACAACACACACGAGTCCATGCCCATCAGCGTTCCGCCCTCCTGGCTCAGCAGCACTTCGGGGTGGAACCCCGCCACCGGCCGACAGGGCACAGAGGCCTTTTTGCCAGCCCTGCCCTCAGGGGCCACAAAGCCACAGGGTCATCTCTCGCCAAAATCTCCTTCTCTCCTCCTCCAGAGCCAGGAACTCGACCCCATTCTGCGCCCCCAGAGAACCCGGTCCCGCTGAACCGGGTGGGGCAGCGAAGCTGGTTCCAGGACCAAGAGACAGACACGGGAGCAGGTGGGGGAGATCTTGGCTCTGACCAGTGTCCGGTGAGTCCCCTCCCGTAGCTCACGAGGTCCCAGCCCGGCAGAACCAGAGAAGCACAAATTCAGACCGAAGGACAGGAGCCCCTCCATGAGACGCGGTTGCGGCTGACCTGGGCCAGCCTGACCGGCAGGGGACAGCACGGGCCCACGTCACGGGTACAGGCCTGTGGGTGAGACCTCGCTTTGCAACCCCGCCTCTGGTTCCCGCGGAAGAGCCGTGTTCTCGGGCTAAAGGCCTGCCCGGGAGGCCGGCAGAACTGGAGCTGATCAGAGGCTGCGGGTCCCAGCCCTCCCTGCAGGGGGAGGCGGAGAGGGCCTTGGAGGAGACGATGTTTGGGTCAAGAGGGAGGGGACTGGTGCTCTGATTCGGGATACGGCCCCGGGCAGGTGTCCCCCAGACTGGCCGGCCCACGGGCACAGGCCTCCGACACCGGGCACCGGCCAGCATGAGGCTTGCTGTGCAGGCAGGGCCTGGAGCCCAGGGTGAGGGCGGGTGGTGGGACTGCTGGCCGCCTGGGACAGGAAGGTCACCTGTGCTACTCCCATCAGCTCGGGGCCATTTCTGAAAACGAGAGACCTGACAGATGGACAGACAGGCCCCTTATTTTCCTTTCCTCTCTATCCCAGCTCCATGAACAATTTAAAAACAACGAAAGACAAAGCTCAGTGTCCCCCGAGAAGCAGGTGAGCGGCCTGCTGCCGCCTGCGTCTGGGACCTTCCCCACCAGTGGGCAGAAGTTACTGACCCAAATGTGTCCACAACCCCTGGAGGATTGATGGTGTCCCCAGGTGGGCCCCCGAAGGCTGCCCAGGGCCGGGCGGGCAGGTGGAGGACTGACCTGGACAGAGGTGAGCTGAGTCCTGACCGGGGGGCAGGTGCTCCTGGAGCACGTGACCCAGGACGATTGGAACAAAGGAGTGAATGAGGTCAGGGACCCACCGAGCTTGTCCAGGGGCAGCAGCTGGAACCTGGCCAGGAGGCTGCTGGGGGCTCGAGGGGAACCTCCCTCCTGGGGGCTGACCTGCAAATGAGACCCTCTGCCGACTTGGAGGCGACACGGCCTTCCCAGATCATGCCAGCCCGGGAGTCAAGCCAGGATCCTAAGGACAGAGGCAAAACGGGAGAACAACGGCCCTCTCTGGTTTGGGCCCAGACTGCTAAAGGCAGGAGCGCCAGGGTCAAGCCCCATCCCCACAGGGTGGTCAGGGCGGCTCCTCAAGGCCTGCTCCGGGCTCACCCCGCTGTGCACGGCGGCGTCCTGACGCCCTGGTGGATGGAGACGGAGCCGTCACCCAGCTGGGGGCTCCGTGTCTGCACACTCCCAGCTCTCGGGTTTTCCCTGCAGTGTGCGGACCAGATTGCCGGGCTGGGCTTCGAAGAGCAGGAGCTGGCGGAGTCATCTGATGACGAACTTGGCTGGGTGGAGAGGCGGTGCCACAGAGCAGGGGGGCAGCGGTTTCCATGTGCCGTTTGCAGACTGAGGTCACGCAGGCGGGAGCATGTGGGAGAGGGGACTGGGCTGGAGGTACCTCATCATTTCAGGACGGTCTCGCCGGCGCCGCAAATTCACACACCGCCCAACATGAACTGCCTCTGAGAAAGCAGGGCCCGGTGCCGAGTTAACAGGGAGCCGTGCGCAGTGAACGGCTTCAGGTCCCCACCGGGCTCGTGCAGGGAGATGCAGCGAGGCGAGGGCTGCCAGCTGGCATCACCCACGATTGAAAGTCACCCCTTCCCTTTGCTGGAGTGAGATGTCCCAACACCCTTTTCTGTGCTGTTTCCTCCTCCCTCACTGCCCCCACCCCCCGGCTACACCCCTCCCCCTCCTGGAGCACTTGACTCTGCACTCGAGCTGGGCCTGGGGCTGAGCCCCCCCCGGGCCCTGGGGCGAGGACACACGGTGACTGTGGGACTTCAAGGCCTCCCCAAGGAGATAAGAAGGACCAGACCCTTAGCGGCGCACCGGTCTCAGTGTCACTGTTACAATGTTCCTGAGGACTGCCCCGCCCCCTGCAACCTGGCCTGCTCCTCCCTGCCCCCCACTCGGGAAGGTATGTGGCCCTCTCCTTACCCTGGCCCTATAGGGCAACATACGCCCCCAAGCAACCAGCAGGTGTATCCAAAGACCCCATCCTTCCCCAGCCGACCAGCAGGTCAGCAGGTGTGTGGGAAGCCCACGCCTCACTCTCCTTTGTCCCCGGGCTGTAAACACAGACACACCCCCGCGCCCAGGGTCGGCTCTCCCTGCCGCTCAGGAAGTCTGCCCACTGTGTCAACAGCGTCTCTTGCCTCAGTAAACTTGCCCTTTCTCCACCTTGGCTTAAATCTGGAAAATTCTTTCTCTACCCGCGTGCAGAGACCACAGCAGTAACCAGATGGCCACCTCCAACCATGGTGCCCTCGTGTCCTCGTGCCCTGGAGGTCAGGGGCCAGGGAGGGTGGTGGTTTGGAGCCCAGATTCCAGAGTCAGACGGGTCCCTGTGTCACCGTCCCCACGCCTGAGAGTGAACGGCCTGCCCTTCCAGACGTGAGGGGTCTTCTGCGGATGAAGGATAAAAGCAGAAGGGACCCAGCTCAGGGGACAGTGGAGAGGACAGGGGGCCCTCGGCCGGGGCCTGGCGGGGAGCAGGTGTCACCACCACCCTGTTTCCGTAACGGACCTGTAAAGCGTCCAGGTGGCTAGAACCGGGAGCGCGGGAGCTCGTCCGGTTACACCTCACTCTGACCCTCGCTCTGAACCGTGGGGCTCAGAACAAGGGCACGGCCCTTTTGGCTGTTTTGCTCCGGGGTCCGCCGTGCACCTGGCCTTTCCCTGTGTCTGGGGCTTCAGGAGGGGCCAGAGAGCCTGCACCACTGCCAGGACCTGGCCTGCGAGCCTCAGCACATCGTCTGTCTCTACCGGGGCAAGCAGACCGGCGCCCGACCCCACCCGCGTCAGGAGGACCAGCGAGATGGGCAGGAGGGCGCGAGGGTGTGTGTGCCCGGCTGGGGGCGGGGATGGCGTTTTCGGAAAGGTGATCTGCCACACAACTGTGGACGTGGGAGGACACTGCTCGCCCCTCCCCCACACACCCAGGCCCCCCCCCAGAAAGCGAGGTCATGTCTCCAGGGCCCCCACTTCTGCAATGAGCAGGTATTGTCTGGAGCGTGAAAACACTTCCAAGTGTAACGCACATTGTAAAGATGATTTCTTAGAGGAGGAAGAGGGCGTTTATCACAGGAGCAGTTCCCCGGATCCCCTTAAACATCTCTGCTTGCCTCCCCCTCCTCTCTCCTGAGCGCCCTCTGAGCCCCCTCACCTTGCGGCCCCACCCTCCTCTCTCCCCGTATTCCCCCCCGCCCCGTCCCCCCTGCCCTCAGGGCTGCCCCTTCTTGACCGCCTCGTCTGCAAAGGCCAGCGCGGTGGATTTTAAAGCGCTTTTCCTTAAGTCCTTGCACAGCAGGGACCCCATGAAGCCTTACTTACCATCTGGAGAGCCTTTCAGGAATAAGCAGAAGCCCTTCACCTGGTTCACACCTGGTGCATTTTCAGGGACAAGGACAACACGAAGTTTACATATTTGGGGGCGGGGGAGACACAGGGACAATTTTCTCTCGCTCTCATTGATGAACTGTCTGAAGCAGATCGTTCGAAGGAAGCCACGAGCCACCACACAGTGAAGCCAGTAAACACCGCGTAAGAACAAACCACTTGGCACAAGGAGAGGAGTGGAGGGGTGGACAGAGACACGGCTGGGCGCGGTCTGCTGGGTCTGGCACGCTCGCCCGGGTCGGCTCCACGCCCATCACGCTGCTCCAGCCAGGGAGGCCCAGGTCCAGCCCCCCAGCCCCGCCGATTCTGGCTGCCCCCCCGCCGCCCCCCGCCCCAGGAGATCAAAGCGGCTGAGCTCAGAGAGAGAGGTCTGCCCTGGGCAAGAGGGCCCGAGACGCTGAGGAAGTGACGGATGTGGCATCCCCAAGGTCCTCCAACCGCAGGGGGAGCAGGGAGGGGCGCTGCCGACCTGGGTCCCAGGGGTGGCGTTGGGCGCAGGATGCCTGGGGGACGAGCGCAGTCTGCAGGATGGGTTCTTGTGTGGGTGACACCCGGGGAGAGAAGCCAAGGGTGACCAGGGGACCAGGACTGGAGCCACGCTGTCCTGAAGCTCTGGCGTCTGGGGCAGGAATGGAGGTTTTAACCGATCGATCAAAGGCAGAAAGACCCATCTCTTCCTCCAATACTCACCTTTGTCCTTTGACTGGATTCAAATTAGCTGACGGATACGCTCTCGGGTTCTGACAAATATTTTTCTTAAAGAGAAGATGGCAGATGCGAGTTCTCTTTTTTCTCTATTTTTCACCCATTTCTCCCCCCAACCCCGCGCCCACTCCCAGGCGGCTCCATGCCTGCTAATTCTAACTGCTTGGAAGTTGCTACTGAGTTAACCCAAGCTATGCCAGTGGCATGAAAACAAAAGCAAAATGTGCCAAAATTAAAAGAAGTTGTCGCTTAAACCTTAGTCAACTGTGTTTTCACCGTAACTTAAACACATAAAGACTGCAAAAAGGTGAGTTACTTCTGCAGCCTTGAAAAGGAGCAAATATCTGAAATGCGGTCTAGGTACACAGACAAACCAGCTTTTTTCAAACTTGTGTTTCTCCCTGAGGGCTGGTCCCATTGGACCCAAGGTGCCCTCCCACCTCCTGCAGACACTGATCAGCGACAGACGTGACTTGAGATGCAGACACAGAGAGAGCATCTGTCGTTCCAGCTACGACCTTCAAGCGCGCCGCTTAGATCCAAGTTCATGATTACAGAGTTCCCTTCGTGGCCCAGAGGTTAACGAACCTGATGAGGACCCACGAGGACGCAGGTTCAATCCCTGGCCTCACTCCGTGGGTTAAGGATCTGTGTTGCCATGAGCTGGGGTGCAGGCCAGGGATCGAACCTGCAACCTCATGGTTGGTTACTTGTCAGATTCATTTCCGCTTCACCACAACGGGAACTCCCAGAACGTGTTCTTTTGGGGGATGCAAGTGCTGAGAAAGAAGGGAGGTGGGGCAGGTGCCACCGCGTGCTGGGGACAAAGGCCTTGAATCTGAATAGACTCCAGAGACTCCGCAAATCTGCAACCGATGAACAGGTGTGCAGTAATTTACAGAATATAATTAATCAGCTGGAGTTTTATCCAACGCGGTTCCACCCGGGGCTAGCAACTCGGAAAAGCGAGATTTCTGTTCGGGTAGTACGTTTCCAGCCCTGGTGGGCAATCCTAAACGTTTTATGAATCTTTCGAGTGAGAGTATCGTTGGTAGGAACACAATTTGGTTGCTTAAGAGTGTGTTGGACGTCTGAGCCACAAAAATACACTGGTTTAAAATATTTATTAATTCAAAAAAATTTAAAATTTTTTATACAAAGATGGTGAGAAAAATCTCATGCAAACTCTGGGCATACAAGAAAATAACTCAAATATTAGTAGGATGATTTTGTACAAAATAATTCTTTTTAAAGTCGGACCTCCCGCAGACAGGCAGCCCCCTTCTCCAGGCCCGACGCCCCCGGGGGGGTGGCCATCCCCCTCTGACCCTCGGGGGGAGGGGGGCCACCACGTGTCCATGGTCACAGGTGTCAGGAGAACAACGAACAGCCTCTGCTACTCAGAAAACCACAGCAAGACACGGGGGCCCAGGTCACAACACCCTCCCGCGGGAGGGGAGGGACCCCCCGGGGTTTTCAGACGTTTCCGATAATCCGATCCACTCGTGGCGACGCCCTGAGAGCGTGAGAGATGGGCCCCGTGTCCGCTGGGTTACAAACCTGCAGTGGATTTACAATTTGTCTATATCACATGTAATCTGCATAATTAAAACAATTAAGGGAGCGATGTACCATGGCGATTAGAAATGCATCAAACTCTGAACGTCGCTACAAAAGGGAGCTTCAATATGAAACAGTAAATCCTCTGAGAACGTGGCCCCCGCCCCGGCGCGGGCCCCCCACCCCCGGCCACGCTCGGCCCCGTGGCCGCGTCACACTCATCGCATCTTCCGGAGCCTGAGTCTGTTTTCCTTGTCCCGCTTCTTCAGAATGAGGATGAACTGGTTGAAGAAATGCTCCTGATCCTTCCTTTTCTGGACAAGTCGAAACCTCTGATCACGGCCGTACTTCTCGGCAAACTCTTTAAACGTGCTCCTGGAAGACAGGAAGCTTCCTGAGGGCCCTTCCCGAGGAAGCGGCCGGGAGCTCTCTCCCGCGACCCGGGGCGCTCAGCAGGGGCTCGGCCGCCAGGGGACAGGACTGTGCCCGCGACGCCGCCTGCTCCCCAGGCTGCGCGTCACTCCCACGGGGGCCTGGGCACACCTGCCAGCGCCGCGTCAGGACTCCAGGGGCCTGGCCTCCCCTGCCTCTTGGGCCGCGTCCCAGTCTGGGCTCCTGCGGCCCATGGCCCCGTCTCTGCCCGGGCCACCCAGGTCCTCTTCTGTCCCCTCCATTCTCAGCTGGCTCCTCCCTGAGGGGTCTTTGCTCACGCTGTTCCCTCTGCCTGGCACGCCCTTCCCTCGTCATTTAAAGCTCTCCCCTCACTGGCGTCAGGACCAGACCCTACGAGAGGCCGGAGGCCTGAGCGTCCCTCTTTCATGGGTATCATTTTTTTTTTCTAGGGCCGCACCCGAGGCACATGGAGATTCCCAGGTGAGGGGTCGAATCAGAGCTGCAGCTGCCAGCCTACACCACAGCCACAGCCACACGGGATCCAAGCCGCATCTGTGACCCTCACTGCCGTTCACAGCAACGCCGGATCCTTAACCCACTGAACGAAACCAGGGATCAAACCTGCGTCCTTACGGACACTATGTCGGGTTCTTAATCCACTGAGCTGCCGTAGGGGCTCCAGTCAGGGTGTCACCTTGTGAAGCCTCAACTGTGCAGTTTTACCGCCTCTCCCTGCTCGAGTGGAAGCAGGTTATCTGCTCCGTTTCCTACGGGGCATCCTGGGTGTCCAGCCCAGCAGCCAGCACGTGCTAAGCGCCCACACACTGGTGGACGTGTTCACGGCTGCCAGACACCCAGCCAGGCCAGCCCAGGGCTGGGCAGCCCGAAGAGCAGGAGCTCTGAAAGGGATTGAAACGCCACAGACTTGGCTGTCTTTGAAATAAAACAGTTTCATGCTTATGAAAGTAATACCGGCCCAGGGGACGTTTCTAAAAAATAGCAGGTGATGAAACCTGATCTCAAAGAAGCGCAAGTTCATTTCCAGCATCCGCTTTCCGTGTGTGTGTGTGTGTGTGTGTGTGTGTGTGTGTGTGTGTGAGATCTTGCCCTAACTGCTTAATACATCCTGAGTCTTTCTCCTTTACCGTCCTAATTACTCATGGGAGGGGAGAAGCTGGCTTATCGTTAACATTTTGCCAGTGGAGGCACAGAAGACAGGAGCTGCCTGTCTTTAAGGACGGCACTCGTGGTAATGCCGACGGCTTCCGGGACCTGCCAGGCACCCAGGACTTGGCTCCGCAGCCCCTCACGCCGACCTCCTCCTGGTCGCCCACGAGGCGGGTGGCTAGACCCCCTCAGATGAGGTCCAGTGCCCCACGGCCAGGGCCAAGGAGGGGCAGGGCCGCCCTGTGGGAAGACAGAGCCAAGCCCCAGCGCCAACTCCGCGTCCTGCTAGACAACCACGATTTACAAATCATCAGCCCCGCATCTGCTGTTCTACGTTAGCGTTTAAGCAAGGATGGCGGTAATCGGAGTACCTGTTTTGTTTTGTTTTCTTCCCCCCATTCAGAAAATGTCTATCCTGCAAGTAGCTGGAAAACTTTTATGAGGACAACAAAACAGACATTAATTTATCTCATCCCGTTACTGACCAAGTGAATGAACCAATTATTGATCCGACTGTAGACGGCCACGTCGGCACCGAAAGCAAACATCAGTGTCCCTTGAAACACAGTTGATTTACGTGTTGTTAAAAAGGCACAAGGTCAGCATTATTATTTGAAATAATAATATATAAATACCCATTTGAAAATAATGTCCCCACTTGAAATAAAAATTCTTCCAAATGAATCATTTCTGGCTCATAAAATTTAGTTTTATAAATTCTAAAAACAGCACATGTATTACTTTTAAATGGTAGTCAACAGAAGCTAATTTTAAAGAAGAATTAAGCCTATGGACTTTTCTAATTTCTAACGTCATCTTCCTATTTCAGTTCATGCGGATGATGCCTGATTACCTTGGATGAGCTGAAGGCCAAGTTCGCTCTGCCCCTTTGCGTGTGTGAAGCATCATCTCACACGCTGAACAACCGCCAGGCACGTGGACGGAGCCCAGGGGGCTGGTGGGGTTTCTTTTGCTGTTGCTGTGTCTTGAGTGTTTTGCACGTTTAGCCCCTGGTCATTAGATCAAGAATTAAGCCCCATCTCAAGAGGGCTGACCTATTGAGTCATTTTGGCCTTGGAGTCAGAGCTGCTGAAAACCACACAGCGTGGATGGAACGGCCGGGGGCCTTTGATGAACAAACAGCTGCTGGGCTGACGGGGAAGGGGGCCCTTGGGGAGAAGGCTGGCTCTCCTCCAATGCGTATCTTTCTCTTTTTTTTTTGCTTTTTAGGGCGGCACCTGTGGCATGTGGGGGTTCCCAGGATGATGCCACAGACACAGCAACACAGGATCCGAGCCACACCTGCGACCTACACCTTAACCCACTGAGCGAGGCCAGGGATCGAACCTGTGTCCTCATGGATGCTAGTCAGATTCGTTAACTGCTGAGCCACAACGGGAACGCCCTCCAATGCGTTTTTAAAATTGTACTTTTGACACCCATGGGACACATGCTACATGATTTAACCTAAACAGACTAAAAGTCCTCCTACAAAATCTGTTAAGTTTACAGCCCCAGAAGCCACCAGGGGTAACCCTTTCGCCCTACCTGGGTGACAGTTTCGATTCCTCTAAAAGTTTCTTGAATTCCTCTTTGGCTAAAAGCAATTTGCTTTTCTTTTCCTTGTATTCTTCTTTTATTCTTGTCTTGACAAACTGTTCAAATATCTGAAGACACACACAAAAGAGAACTATTATGAGAATGCATATCAGAAATGGTATCTTGTATTTCAAACACAAGGTGAAACAACAGACAGAATCTTGGATAAGCCCCTTTTTCACAGTGGCTAGAGCGAGAGGCAAGAGCCTTCAATTGCGGCCTTTCCATGGAACTGAGTGTCTGCACAATTGCACCTGCTCTCCCAGGAGGTCAACGTGCTTCCCCACATCTGGGCACCAGCTCCAGGTCAAACCCTGAATCAGCCTTAGGAATCCAGGGTGCACAGTCCTCTCTAAAGGCTCTGGTCGGGGGAGCGGCGCACAGCTTGGAAATCCTCAGCTCCGGGGTTTGGATAGTTCTCCTTTGGGAACGCCTTGAGCAGCCTTCACCTGCCTGCGTTGTCTCGCCGACTTTCACATCCCTGCCGGCAGCACCACGACACGAGAGTGCATAATTTGTTCTAGGAATCTGTGGCAACGTAACTGGCACTTGAGTCTTCAAAGTGATTTTAAACCAGCGAAAAAAAGGTCAATCCCGCATCTCTGATTTCCCACACCCTGATCTCCAAATACCCACTTAGGAACGCGGCTCTGGTTCCCCAGGGGCCCTTGTGAACAAGGCGAGTCTCTCCTGGGCACTGTGGAAACAGCCAGGGAGGGCCTGACCCCCAGGCCCCGCACTCCCGCTCCCAGCCTGACCAGAAGAGGCCTCTGAACATGGACAGGAAAACCCTCTCCCGACCCCGAGGGATACCGACAGTGGCCGGTAGACAACCCCCCCGCCTGGAAGCCACTCTTGGGCACCAGCAGCACCGGGGCCTCCCTCCTTGCAGCCGACCAGAGGGTCCTCCCTGGGTGAGACCAAGACCAACGACTGTGCTGACATCAGCACACTGTCACTCGGAGACGAAAGCCCCCAGGGAGCGAAGGCAGCAGTTCCACTCCCCACGTTCTCCACGCCTCAAGACACGTTAGACGTGGACGTGAACACAGGGAGAGACCATTAAAAGCCCACGTCTGCTCCTGGAAGGCCAGTAAATGGCAGGTCTGTGCCGACCGAGCGGCTGGCCACCGCAGGCCCTGGACGTGGCCCCAGCGCTCAGGGGGTCTCGGGCATCCCAGCGGAGGACGTGGCCGGGAAGAGACCACGTGGCCGGTCACGGCCTCCATCACTTCCCGGGCAGAAGAGGCCTCCTCTGGTTCTGCCTGATGGTTTCAGATTCCATTTCAGCGACGGCAAAAGTCTTTATAGGATCGTAAATACAAAATGCTACGTGCCTCCTGAAGAATCATCAGAGAAATGAAATATTCAGGAACAGGACTGAGATGGAGCACATGCGTCTGTATTTAAGTGAGAATATGATCGGCTTATCTCACCTTCAAGGCAAGTGGTAAGGAAGCTCTTCGGGTCTCAGAATTTAGGCTCATAATAAAGGTGACTGCAGGGTTTCCATCCAAAGACGCGTGGCCCCATCATTAGTCGGAGTTTTGCTCTATTAATTTTCAATCTGGATGGAGACTCCGGATGGCAGTGGGGTCAGAGCTGGCAGGAGAGACCCAGCTGCTCTCCTCTCTCCCTAGAACCATGGATCCTCTAACCCCGTCCCCTCTTCCCTCTGCTTTATTTATGCTGCTGACATTTAATGTCACAGGTTTTTTCTCCTCTTTAACAAATTACACCCGTTTTACTCAAAGTGAGGAGAGACTTTTTAAAAGGGAGAGCACGGGCCATTACCTCTCCATGGAAGAAAGTGGGCGCTTTGCTGCCAGGGAAACAGGTCCGAGCAGCAGCCTGGACCCCTGCTCACCCCACAGAAGGATGGATGCACACGCACGGGGGCGGGTGCCTCGGTGTCCCCACAAACGCCCTGGGATAGCAGGTCCCGCTCAGATGCCAGGACTGGGGCTCACCAGCCCCAGCCACTTGTCACGAGGACTTGCTTTCTGAATGGGGCCCAGGCACTGGTTCCCTCACCCACTCGGCTTCAGCCACGTCGCACAGAAACGACAACACCGCTGCACTGCAGGGGTCGGCGTTCTCTTAGGAACCAGGCATTTAACCCGAGGCCTGGAGACGACTCTCGACTCTCGTGGGGCTTCTGTCTTCAGCAGGGACTCGGACCACCCACGTTCCACGTGCATCCTTCTGGGTTCAGAGGGTGGAGGGAGGGAGGAACACGACAGGGCAGGAACCGGAGATGCAGACCCAGAATCTGGATCCTTCCAGAGTTCATCTCAGGGCCCCTCTCAGATGGGCCCCAGGAACCACCAGATCCCAACGAGGCTGCGAAAGCTCAGCCATCACAGCACCAGCCCCTCCCCGCCAGTCAGCACAACCTGTCCCACCATCCGACTGCGTAACTGGGAGACGTTATTGCCTCCGTGACGTCACTTGTCAACAAGCCAGGGGAGACCCTTGTCAAGTGTCCTGGAAAATGACCTCCAGGTCAGCTACCTCGAGTCCATTCTTGCTTTCTGGGGCTGTTTTCTAGAAGCATCCATCCTTTACGCACGCTGTAACTGCTCCCTGCACCCCTCTCACTATCATCACTATGACGAAAGAGTGCGTTGTTATCTAAGATCTTTCCACCAGTCATCTAGGAGGGGCCGTGCTGCCGAAGTTGAGTTTCCGTCTTTGCATGTGAGCATTTGTCTCACAGGCCACGAGCGGGTGGCTCCCTGACGACAGTGACCAGGTTCCCTGCACCCGGAGCGCGTGCGGTCCACAAGCCCACAGGCTGTCCTCCCGGCGTCCCCGCCGGCAGCGAGGGACCTCGGGATGGCGCGTCCCCCTCGCGCCACGTCCCTCACGCCGGGTCCCTGAGGCCGGCCCGGACCTCCCGTCTTACCTGTTTCCGCTCCTCGGAGTTTAGCAGGAGATAGCGCGGATCAAACACGATTTTATGCAATTCTTTCTCCCAGGTAGAAAACGCGGACACCTGAGGAAAGACATTCAACAGCGTTGCTTTTAGCATCTACTGCTGAGCCTGGAGTCGCACGGAAACGCTCGATGGGGAGAAACGGCACCAAGACGCCGGCGTCAGGGACGCCGTGTTGTTTAAAAGCGTTACGCGAGCCAAACTTCTAGGAAAATCAATCTTTAGAGCATCAGAAAATTTAATTTCTGGACTCACGACACTATTTCTTCCCTGGATGCCTTCCAGGGCCTTGTGCCCTGATCTAAAGCCCCAGTGATATTTGCCGCTGGGACACTCGGAAACGCCAAGCTGTAAGAGGAGAAATGACGCTGGTGAAAATATTCAGGACACCGGAGGCTCTAGTCGGGAGAGTCAGAGTTTAGCACAACTTTAAGTGATTTCTAATCAACATTTAAGGCTATTTTTGGCAGGTTTTTTTTTTTTTTAAAAAAAACAACTACTTCCTTTAGAACCGTTTATTTTATCTTTTTCTTTTTAGGCCGCACCCGTGGCACATGGAATTTCCTGGGCCAGGGACTGGATCCAGGCCGGGGCTGCGACCTGGCAACGCCAGTTCCTTAAGCAGCCGCCTCCTCAGACACAAGCCGGATGGATCCTCAGCCCAATGCGCCACAGCAGGAACTCTGACAAGAGCTTACATCCACAGAAAATGTGCAAGACTGTGAAGCTACCGTCGACCCCACGCCTAATTCCTCTGCCATCAGCACCTGAGCCTCACTTGCCCACATGACTCTTCGCAGGAGCCCACGCCTTACCCAGGGTTCTTCCGTTTCTACCTGGTTGGCACCTGTGCCAGGACCCCACCCAGGGCGCCATGCGACATCCGCCTCCCGTGAGCTTGGGCTCTCCTGGGCTGTGCGGTTTCTCTCTCCTTGATCGGATGACCTGGCAGTGCTGAGGACTGCTGGCCAGGTGTTTGGGGACGCGTCCCCAGTTGGGATCTGCCCCAGTTCTCCTCGTGGGTGAGCTGGGGTGTTTGGGGAGGGAGCCACAGGGGAAGGTGCCCGTCTCGTCACAGCCCACCCACGGGACCTGTCACAGCTGCTGTTGGCCTGGATCCCCGGCTGCGGTCAGAGCGCACCAGCGTAAACGCTCGTCAGAGCTCCCGCTGTGGCACATTGGGCTGAGGATCCGGCTTGTGTCTGAGGAGGCTTTGCCGGGGCTCTTCTCCATGAATTCACTCCTCTTTCCCCCGTTTCACCTCCTTTGGAGGGAAGTGACTCTGTGAGGCCCACACTTAAGGGTCTGGCCCGCCTCTGGAGATGGGGGTGAACGCCTTGGAATTCTTCCGGATGGGACAGTCGCCCGGTCTCCTAATGTACTCGCTGGTCCCATCATCCAACTAAATCAGAGGAGACTCAGGGACACTCATTTCCTTCTGTGGGTTACAGTCTAATTCGACTTTACGGATTCCGGTGCTCAAATCCCTCCAGGTTTGGCCTCAGGGAGCTGTGGCGGCGGCTCCAGCGTCCGTGGGAGGTCCCCCCACAGTTGGGTTTTGGGACCTTCGAGATGTGTCAGGCTCAGCTCCTACTTCTCCTGCCTTGGCCCTGGAATCAGAATTCTCCGAGAAGCCCTGGCCCCTTGTACCGGGGAAGGTATCGGGCCCGAGATCCGGGGTGGCATGGCGTCCAGACTTTCCCAGCTGATGGAGCAGAGAAATGGTGGAATCATCCAGAAACAGCTCCTTCATTTGAAAACACTGACTAAATACTGACCATGCCTCAGGCCCCAAGCTGGGTGCCGAAGACTCAGAGCAAACAAGGCAAAGCCACTGAGGTCAGGAGGCCCATGGTCCAGGTGAGGTCAACGTCAACTCTCGATTTCCTGAAGGGCCCTGGTGCCCGCACCCCAGATGTGTCCAGGAGCCAGGGACACAGAGAAGGCATCCAGCCCGGGGAGGAGCTGTGTCTCGATCGCTGGCGATGCTGGAACCTGACCCATGAAGGGGCCTGGGAGAGTGTGCTGGGGGTGCTGCTGTGGAGCCAAGGCCAGGCTCGGGAAGTTTGGGGACCTGGGGGTTTCAGGGGTGAAGGAGGCTCCGCGGGCTGGGAAGAGGCCAATGCACGTCGGAGCAGATGTGCAGGACAGCCCCAGACCTGCGGGGACCAGGGCCCT
Source organism: Phacochoerus africanus (assembly GCF_016906955.1). NCBI lineage: Eukaryota > Metazoa > Chordata > Mammalia > Artiodactyla > Suidae > Phacochoerus > Phacochoerus africanus. The sequence goes on from NC_062558.1 coordinate 140,053,558, forward strand.
GTGTGGAGAGGAAGGGAAGGAGGCCGGTGCTCGCAGGAGCCAGGGCCTAAGCTCTGGGTACCGCAGGGAGGGGATGTCAGGGTGTGTGCAGTTCCGGGAGTTTGGGAGGGGGCGCGGTTTGGCGCCTCCCCTGGGGATTGCAGCCTGGGGAGGGGGCCTTTGGGTTTGCGGGTTTTTCAATACGTCAGGGCAAGGTTTTGCTTTTATATTGTTTCACTCGCATAAACCACAATAGAGCTTTCTTTAAACTTCCGTCTATAAAGGGGCAGGATTAATTGAATAGCAGATTATTCATTTAACCCCATCTGTTTAGATAAGTGCCTTAAAGACGTTTTATTGAAGGCCGCTCCCTCGGAAACACAGGTGCAGCTTTCCCAGGGGCCAGGAAAAGACTTTCCAGGACCATTGATGTTGACTCCAGCCCCCTGGGGCCCCTCTGCGGGGGCCCCTGCGCCAGCTCCCGGGCAGTGGGTGGCCTTGGGGAGACTGAGCGGCACAGGGGCCGGCCGTGCAGGGGACTGTGGAGTGTGGATCCGAGTCCGTGTTGGAAGGAGCAATTCGCCGACGGCACACCCTCTGAGCTGGGACAGGCGGTGACCGCGAGGTTGGCGGTGCAGAGTTGGTCCAAGTGAGGCAGGAGGCAGGGCTCTCTCCAGGTGTCTTCCCGCCGGCTGGCAGCTGCACCTTCTCCCGTGACCTCCCAGCGGGGTCACAGCTGGTGCCGTCCCTCGATGCACAAGCGGCTTTCCCTCTGCAATTGTAGTGGCTCTGGGGCCAGGACCCGGTGGGGGGAGGGGCTTGGTCATCCTCACGTACAGGTACACCTGTCACAGGTGTGCTGGTCCTGGAGGTGAGGCGCCTGCGCTGTAGCTCTTGAGCCCTGGACACCTGAGGCATCGTCTCCCTGAGGTCAGTCTGCCTCCCTGGGAAGCTCATCTGCTTCGTGTTCCTGTGACGACTCTTCAGCATCTCACAGAGCACACCATCAAATAAAACTGTGTTATAAAAGGAGGCCTGCTCATTACAGAAAATTTGCAAAATACAAAGAATATAGATTTTAAGAAAGCGCCTGAAGTCCTACCCTGAGGGACATGTATCATCAGTGGGTGCCTTGCCTTCCGGTCTTTTTTTTTTTTTAAATAGATTGTAAAGCAGCCCAAATAAAAATTTTTACCATAGAGCCAAGAGGCAACTGTAGTGGACCACGGCTGAACCAATGTTTTTTAACATAGTCCATTTCATAAGGTTCCATCTAAGTTAAAATTTTGTATGCTGTTTTCTTTTCTTCTTTTTTTTTTGTCTTTTTGCTATTTCTTGGGCCACTCCCGCGGCATATGGAGGTTCCCAGGCTAGGGGTTGAATCGGAACTGTAGCCACCAGCCTACGCCAGAGCCACAGCAACGCGGGATCCGAGCCGCGTCTGCAACCTACACCACAGCTCAGGGCAACGCCGGATCCTTAACCCACTGAGCAAGGGCAGGGACCGAACCCGCAACCTCATGGTTCCTAGTTGGATTCGTTAACCACTGCGCCACGACGGGAACTCTTGTTTTCTCCTTTTAAGCCATTTTAAAATGTTACTGTAAACCTCAGCAAAACATTTTTGATGGCAGCATGTAAAAGCAAAAACTTCCCCCGACGCATTACAAACCCGCAAACCCAAAGGCCCCCTCCCCAGGCTGCAGTCCCCAGGGGAGGCGCCAAACCGCGCCCCTCCCGCCCCCCGGAACTGCACACACCCTGACGGGGTCAGCACACAAGTGCATGAATTTCCGAGCGGAGACGCTGAATGAAGAATGCAATAAAAAATCGAATTAATCACTCAGTCCATGAACACGGCGACCTTTCCAGCCTCGTTTTTAAGCAACTGGAAGTCTGACGGGCTTAGCCATCAAATCCTCTTGAGCGTGAGGGGCTCATAAACTGGCGGCTCACTTTATAAAGTCCCAGCGGCATAAAGGCCCGCGCTGCTTTATGACATCGCGGGGCCTCCGGGTGGTCTTTGTAACTCAGGAGCTGCGCGTGGGCTTCTCCCGAAATCCTTGTAAGATGGGGATCTAGGCTCACCCCCCACCCCACCTCCCTCTCCCAGAGAAAATCCAGAACACCGCCGGACGTTCCCGTGTTGCTTCTGCTGATTCTCCTACCAAGTACCTAAGAGCCGGAGGCTGAGCGGAGCCCCCACTCGATGAGGTGAGAACCCACCGGAAGCCTCCTTGGTAAAACCCCTCAACCGAGGCCCCGGGGACCTTGCGGGGACGGCAGCATCCTTGGCAAGGACGGCGCGGTGCCTCCCGTGGCCCTGGTCTCCGCGGAGGTTAGTTTGCTGCCGTGTTGGGAAGGTCGGCTGGGCTGGTTTCCAAAATCCAGAGGTGGACACGCAGACGCTAAGATGAGGGGTTTTCTCAAGTGCTCTTCGTGTTGTCACGTCTCAGGGGCCCGGTCACAGATTCCAGTTAATTCTGCCGGAAGAGACTGGCCAGGTGCCTCAGACGCCCCGAATCAGAACGGTTCCTGCACCGTCCCCACCCCTGCAGTCGAGAGGTGTGGCGGTGACTTGGTGACGCTGGAGGACACAGAGCAGTTGTGTGGCTCGTGTGTCAGCTGGGAGCAGGGGGATGGGGCCAGGGGGAGGCTGATAAGACAGCTCAGAGCGGCCACCAGGGGTTTCCGGCTTCCAGGACCACGAGGCCAGTCCGGAGGCACAGAACAAACGGCCCCCTCACATGGCAGGGACGGCATCTAAATGGAACCGAGGGCCAGGTCCTCCCAGGGCGGCTGGAGAAGGAAATGCAGCCAGTGGACCACTGCTCCGGGGCCGGGGCGGCCAGGGCTGCGAGCTCCCCTGCTTCCCGGTCTCCTCGCCTGAGCTGGGGCAAGGCCTGCTTTGCTGGCGCGTCTCTGCCGTTGAAGGGGGGCTGAGCCGAGTGGAGAGCAGAACGGGGCCAGCAGGGCAGCACGACGGGCAGAGGGGGAGGTTTCCCATCACCGTGTGGTGCCTGCTGTGGGTGCGGGCGGCGGGGACCACACAGCACACGGAAGCCCACACACACTGCTCCTCACACACCCAACACACAGAGATAAAACCATGCAGACACACCTCACAGGGAAGCATCAGTTGTTTCAGGAGTTCCCGTCGTGGCGCAATGGTTAACGAATCCAACTAGGAACCATGAGGTTGCGGGTTCGATCCCTGGCCTCGCTCAGTGGGTTAAGGATCCAGCGTTGCCATGAGCTGTGGTGTGGGTCGAAGATGTGGCTCAGATCCCGCATTGCTGTGGCTCTGGGGTAGGCCAGCAGCTGCAGCTCCGATGAGACCCCAAGCCTGGGAACCTCCATATGCTGGGGGTGCCGCCCTAGGAAAAAAAAAAAAGACAAAAAAAAAAAGAAAAAGAAAAAGAAGCATCAATTGTTTCAAAGCCCATTGCATCCCGCAGGATGTCTTTAATCAAATCATCTCTACAGCTTGAAAAAGAGAAATCTGCATGTGGAGGGAGTTTTGAAAAATAGCCCTTTAGCCTAATAACTGTAGTCTTCAAACTGCGTCTGCTGTGGTTTTGTCTTGTCTTCTTGGCCTCACCTGCAGCGTGTGGCAGTTCCAGGGATTGAACCCGTCCCACAGCAGTGGCCCGAGCTGCTGCGGTGACAAGGCCAGAGCCTTAACCCGCTGGGCCGCAGGAGAACTCCAAAAGTCTGCCTTTTTTTAAAGCGCACCCTCCATCTGTACCAGGAACAACGCCTGGGCACGCTGTGTGTCGGTGCTGGTCCCATTCTCAGCTCCCGGCTGGTTCTGCACACGTGGGAATTTAGGCCTAACACCCTGCATTGCAGCTCTGAGGCCCCAGGGCCACTTTCCTTTCCCAGGCCCTGCACCAGGGGCCCTGTCTTACTTCTGAGGGAGTCTCCAGACAAGGTGGTGCGTGCGTGAACATTCCCGGTGTGAAGGAAAAAGGCCTCCCACGGGGGTGGCTGAGGTCCTCTTACTTCCCACCTTAAGAGCTGGCACCGCACCTGCTGTTCCCCTGCAGCCCCAAGGCCTCGCCCCCGACCCCGACCCTGACGAGCGCTGCTCAGTCCCCCGCTCTGGGGAAGCCAGGACCACCCCTTGCTCTCTCTCCACAGGTTCCCAGCTGCACCTGCTCCGGGAGGGCCAAGCAGGAAGCACCCTGGGTGGGTGCTGACTGCAGAGAGGCTTTGCTTTGCGAGTCCCCAGGCCGCTTCCAGCGCTCGAGACAGTGCTCAGCACACAGGTTCCAGTCGCTGCCTTCTGCCTGCAGTCTCCTTTGGAGGAGAAATCCCACTGGGCTGAGTTAAATGGTTGTTAGCAGGCTCATTTTATCCCCAAAAGCCAAAGCGGGAAATGAAAGTCACTGGAAGGAGAATCCATTATAAAATGTCTCCCCTCAATTCAAATGGAGATTCAGCAGTGACCCATGACTGAAGCACCCTGGTCATCTAAAAGCCTCTGGACAAATCCACAGGTGTGACCGCCCCTTCCTGAGGGCACCAGAGGGAGTGGGGACCCTGGAAGCTGGCCTGGCTCCAGAAGGAACGTCATTAGCACGGGCGCTTTCTTTGCACGATGCCAATGGCCGTCCCCCCCAAGAGACCTGCACCTGGGACCCCCCAGCCCCTCCCACCAGCAGTGGATCCCGCTGCCCTGGTGCCGTCACACCTTTGCAGCCCGCTTTCCCTCAGGACGCGGGGCAGGGCTCCTTGACACTTGCTTTGGCCTCAGGTCGCCTGGCCCCTGGATTCACCCAGCCGGACCTGCGGCTCGGTGAGGAAGGGCAAGGGCCCTGCGCCCGAGGGATGGCCCCCCGGCTGCCCGTCCAGCTCCTTACCCCTCTCTCCAGAAGCATGTCTCGGAAGTGGGTCACCCGCTCCTCCAGGGGCAGAAGGATCTGGGGTGGCGTCTTGGTGCCCGTGTCCCCGCTCCCCGCCGCCTCGGGCCCGGGACTCATGTGGCCTTCCGTCCTTCAGGGCACAGGACACAGAGAGTTAAACGTGACCTTGGGGACTGGACTGCCTTTCACGGCAAGCTTTTAAATTCTCCAGGGGACTCTTAGGAAGCAAAGGTCCTCGGAGCTCCACTGCGCCCTGGACAGTCGGCCTGGCGCAGCGCAGACTTTTCCTCCCGGGAGGCAAACGGCTCTGCAGCCTCTGGGACGGAGTGAGACTGAAGCCCTAACAGGAGGGCACAGCGGGAGGGAGCCGGAGGGCAGAGGGCGCCCAGCAGGAGACTGAGAGCTTTCACTGCCAGAAGCGCGGTCACCTGAGGGGACGGAGGGGACCTGCCCCTGGAACAGATGGCAGGAGCAGAGACCTGGTTCCCTGCTGGTTTGCAGAGATGGCTTTATTCTGCACAAACGCATGGAAGACAGCTGGGAGCCTCTCTGTCACCACTCAGGGGCGGAAGACACTGTCCTGAGGCCTAACCTGAAAGGGAGCTGCCCTGACCAGGGGGTGGGACTGGGGGAGGGGCGGGACCACACCCTGGGGACCCGCACAGGCCGGGGAGCTGGGCCCCTGAGCCCCGAGTCCATCCCTCCTCCAGCCCCGGGCTGGCCTCAGCCAAGGGCCAACACGGGACAGGAGGACGCGGGGCCCAGCGTGGGGAGGCAGGCCTGGTGGAAGCATGATTTTATTTAACCAGCCATGCGATAGACCTCCTCATGACTCTGCACTCATGCTGGAAGCATCTGGAACACCTCCGAATGAGACACCTTGACGTTTGCTGCTGCAAGAAGACAGCTGGCCAAATGCAGACACGGTCGCTCTCCTGCCCGACCCTCCTCGGGGACCCGGCCCTGCTCAGCTGTGATGCACAGACCCTTTCCACAGGCCGCCTCTCTGATGGCTCAAGGCCCCATGAGGCCAGCGACTGTCATGGGAAGCCCGCTGGGAGCACGTGACTTCGTGCCTCCTGCGTCCTGGACGCGTCCTGAGTGCTCGGGGGCCAGAGGGCAGCGCACGGGCACTCACACAGCAGGCGCTTCCCTGCTCCCTCGCAAGCCCAGCCTCAGCCCGGGAGAGGCAGGTCCAAGTGGCCTCATCCACGCTTTCTGCCGTAGGTCAAGACCAAGGCTCTCTCCGGGGGACCTGCTCCGGGGCGCTTGACAGTGTCTGGAGCCACTTGTGGCCGTCACCACTGGGAAGTGTTCCAGGAGGTACAAAGAGAAGCCTGGGCACGAATGAGTCCCACATTTGGGAAGAAGGAGACGCACCATTCAAGGTCATACAGTCACTTAACATCAGGGCAGAGTTCCCACTGCGGCTCAGCAGGTTAAGAACCCAACTAATGTCTATGACGATTCGGGTTCAATCACTGGCCTCGCGTTGCTGTGAGCTGTGGTGTAGGTCGCAGCTGTGGCTCAGATCTGGTGTTGCTGTGGCTGTGGTGCAGCCCGGCAGCTGTAGCTCTGATTTGACCCCTAGCCTGGGAACCTCTATATGCTGCAGGTTCGGCCCTAAAAAGAAGAAAAGAAAAAAAACAAAACAAAACAACAACCCGTTGCACCTGTGTTTGTCCAGGGTACTGTGACAATACGTTAGGTACCAATTTGGGGCTGTGCTGAGAAGATACCACGCTCTACGCCTAAGAAGGGTTTTCATGCATCAGGGCTCTGACACGGATTAATCCAACCTCATACAAAATCGGCAAAGAAAAGAAACTGCTTGCTCAGCCCCTTAGGGAATCTTATTTACAGACCAACTATTTCAGGAGAGCTTACATTCTGTGCTTCTTATGCGAGTATGTGGCATTTTGAAAAAAGAAAATTACCAGTGGGTTTGCAATTGCATCACGTTCTGAAGGGTATAATTAGGGTTTCTTTGTAATAAATTTTCATTAGTTAAAAACGGAAGTGTGGAAACACGCCTCGCACTGTTGTGCCTCGAAGTGAGATTAATACGAACTTGGTGCGCTCTGCGATGGTCACGCGTGACGGCTCACTCAACAGAACATTCTGTTTGGAATCACCGGATGCCCTCCAGATCGCAAAGCTATCAGCTCAGTGAGAATCAATGAAGAGCAAGTGCAAACTTGATAAACATATTTTAAATATTCTCACAGCTGAATGATTTTGGTACAAAAAAAGTTAATTCCTAATATTTAAAAAAAACAGCTCAAGCCAAAATTGTATGGAGGGTGAGAGGCAGGGTCCCCAGGGGCACAGTCCCTGGGTACCTTAAGCCTCGCTGGCTGTGGGGGGCAGGGAACAGCTGCAGCCTGGGGTCTCCTCACTCCCAGGGGCCGGGCACACGCCCCCTGCTCCCCCACCTCCCAACCCCCCCCTTAGAGACACCAGGGTGGCCACGCCCTCTCCTGACCATTCTGTCCCCTCCCCTCAGCCCTCCAACTGCCACTAAGTTTGCCCAGATGAGCCCCTCGTGACAGGTGGGCGTGTGCATGGGTGTGTCTGTCCCTCGGGGGTGACCTGGAGAACCAGGGTTTTCCACTCCTGCCATGCACACAGGGCAGCACGGTATTCTGGCAAATGCACCAGACTAGACCTGGTGCCACCGAATTCCACATGCAGGAGGTCTTTTCACGGACGACGCACTTGCATCTGTTTCTCTGGGCTGAGGGAAGTCGGGCCACTGCACCTGCCCATCTGCCGGGCGGGACCACAGACACACCTCGCTCCACCTCTGGCATCTTTCAGGGGAGCCATCCTGAGGTCAGAATGGTGATTCTGGCAGAGAAATGACAGCCACAGACCCGCTGCCTAATACAGGTCAAAGGACAGTGGTTTTTACTGTCCAGCCTACGCATGGAGGTGGGGAGAGGGAGCTGGAGAAGGCCGACTGGTTTCCTAGCAGGTGCACACCTGGGACGTGTATCGCAGCACATCTGAGGCCCCGCCCATTGACCCAATTAGCGGTACAGCGGGCCCCTCAGCCCTGGGGGAGGTGTTCCGTGCCCCCCAGGGGTGCATGAAGCCCTAGTTAGTATTGACTCCTAAAGACAGACACGCAGACGGCAGGCTTTCCCCTCCATACGCAGCTATGATGACCTGCACATGTCTTGCACAGTAAGAGACAGACAGTGAAAACTGATGATAAAATAGAACATTTATAACAATACACGGTAATCAAAGTCATGCAATGTGCTCTGTCTCAAAATCTCACTGGACAAATTCAACGTCTTTTCTGTCTTGAGTTCACCATGCGCCGCAGCTGTAACTGCAGCGTGAGGTGTAACGTCAACGGAGCATGAATTCCTCTCTCCTTCCTCACAATTTCCAGGTGGATCTGTTCTTGCCATAGATCTGAGCGGGTTCAGCACATGATCCGTTTTCTGTGCTCATGAGGCTGAGAAGCTTCACCTCTGCGCTCACGGGGAGCAGCTTCCGCCTCCTCTTGGGCGCATCCAGGTCGCCTGCATCACTGCTCTGCACTTTGGGGCCACCGTTAAGAAAATAAGGTCACCTGCACACAGGCTGTGACCGTGAATGGATCTGGCGACCAAGGCGGCTGCTAAGTGACCAGCGGATGGGACACACTGGACAGAGGGAGGGCTCCCGCCCCGGCGGGACGGGCAGGCAGCACGGCGCAGATTTAAAACGATGAACCGTTCCCTTCAAGAATCTTCCATGTGGTATTTTTGAACCTCATCTGCCTGCAGATTAACTGCAAAAACTTCAGATAAGAGGAAAACCGCACACACAGGCAGCCTCAGGGCTGGACCCTGTGCTCACTGAGCACTGGGCACCGTCGCATCACCCAGACGGGCCGAGGCTCAGAGCACAGAGCTGGAGGCGTCAGGTCCAGGCCTCAACTGGGCAAACCTGGTGTGCACACCTGTGCCCTCGTGTGTCGCAGCGAGGGTGCCCTTGCAGGGTCGTGAGAACTGGATGGGACAACCCAGGTCACTCTCCCGAGCGGCCCGCGCTCAGCGTCTTCCTCCCCCCCCCTCCCTCCCCCCCCCCTCTCCTAGCAGTACCATTTCTTCTTGTCCATGCCCACAGCGAGTAGGAGTCCTGGGCCAGGGACTGAACCTGCACCGGAGCAGCGAGGCGAGCCAGGGCAGGGACAATGCCGGGTCCTTAATCCGCTTCGCCAGCAGGCGCTTCCCTAGCGGTGCTGTTGGAGATGCTGGAGAAATGGCCTTGATCGGACGGCTGCCTGAGTGCAGAACTTGAGGTGGACGAGAAGTGCCAGGCCAGCCCGGCAGGACCCAGCCCTCCGCAGGTCCTCCTCCCGCCACCCGCCCGCACCCTGTCCCCATTGCTCCCTCTCACATCCTCGGGGCTCGGCCACCACGCTTCTTCTGCCCCTGTCCACTTGTAGGTCTGGGCTGAGCTTCTGCCTGGTCACCTGGCTGTGCCCCTGGAGGTCGAGCCGTGTGCACCATGTGCACAGAGCGAGGTGCCCTCTGGAGGCAGGACGCACGATGCTCTTGCTGCTGGGGCCTGTCTGGACCTGCTCCTCTAAGTGCCAGGTGAGCCCCGTAGGCGGCATCAGGGCTGGGCCGTGCACTGAGCTCTGTGCTGGTGCCCAGAGCCGTCAACGAATGTTGGGAGACTTGGTTTGTGGCTGAGATTGTCTTGCAACGCCCTGGAGCCCATGCCAGGCGGGGAGCTCCAGGTTCGCGCTCTAGAGGGACGGGCTGCCCGCCCTCAGGCACCCTGGGGAGCCGCCGCCCCCCCCACCCCAGCCTTTGTCTTGGCCCCACGCAGGTGCCTTTCCCAGCGTGTTCGTGAGCCCTGGAGGGTGCGTCTGTCCTCACTGGGCAGAGCGTCAAGGGAACGTGCGAAGCAAGGCTGTGGGTGTAAACGCGCCCTGGTCTGGAGCCGCCGCACACGCAGCGCGGAGGCGCGGAGGGCGGGCCTCGCGGAAACCCTCCTCCGGATTGTCTTCAACCTCCGGAGCCCCACGTTCCTTACCCTCCAAGTGGGAAGGAGGAGGAGGACCAGGACGGACACCGCCCGTGCCTGATGCGAGGAGGCAGGGCCGCTGTCACCTCAAGGTCTGACGTGGACGGAGGTGTCTTTGAACCTGGACTTGCCCGCACACGGGCTCTGTGCTTCCGGCCGACTTCCATCACGTCCCCGACTCGCCACCCTGTCATCTGCGACGTCAAAATGACGACAGTCCTCGCTGCTTAAGGGCCGACGTGCAGACAGTGGAAGCCTGATGTTTGCTGAAAGCTCTGCAAGCCCTCTTCCCACCTGACCTGCAGCACCTCACTCAGTCCTTGTCACGCCCCAGCGGTGGCCGTGCTTTCCAGCCCCAGCTGCCAGCCGGGGAACCCGAGGTGGTGAGGGAGCGTCCTCGGCACAGCGGCCCTTCTGAGAGGGGGGTGGCGGGGGGAGGCGGAGGTGATGCTGGTGGTGATGAGAACTGTGGCGGTGCTGTTCTTGGTGACAGTGATGGTGGTGGCGGTGGCGACGGTGACGCTGGTAATAGTTCTCGACCGTCACTGTCTCTGGCAGCCTCTGCACAGCCACGCGAACGCTCCCCAGGCCGGCTTCCAGCTGGCTGCTCAGCTGGGTGACGTCTCACCTGCTATTTAATTTGGTGGGTGGGGTGGAGCCGGTTCTTTCCTCTGGGCGGAGGGCTAGGAATTGATCATCAAAGCACTGCGGTCGGCATCTGGTGGGAGACACGTACGAAATTCTGCAGGAATCGGAGTTCCTGTGAATCTCTGCCTTATGGGGCCTCAGACATTTCGCCACGTGGGTTGGAACAAATGGTCTCACACGAGGCAAACCAGGAAAGATCTGCGTTCTCCAGTTTTCAGCCTCAACACTCACGCAGGGAGGGCGCCTGTGGCTGTGTCGGAAACCTGGACCCTCACTCAGGGCGCCCCCCGTCTCCTTGGCAGGCCGCTTCCAGCCGCCCCTGCCAGCCCTGAGGACCAGCTGGAACGCCCTTGGGCTGTGGACGTGGGGTGCGTCTCACAAAGGCTGCATCATGGCTCAGGTATCACAGCAAGAACGACTAAACCAAACCAGCCTCCTGCCTCCACCTGCTGCCTCCAGATGCGCTTTTGGGGACACGGGAGGATATGTGACAGCCCAGTCACATACACCGTAGGGACAGGACTCCGATCTAAGGTTTAAAACAAAGCAGGCCTCACGATGCAAAATAAAGCGAGGGCAGAGGGAAGCGGTTTCATCTCCCCAGGTCCTCACGCAAAGGCAGGTGGAGCTGACAATCCAGAAGCCCACAGACAAAGTCCTCTCACACCAAGGGTGAGGCACCCACGAACCCACATGCAAGTGGCCTCAGGGCCTCGGAGACGGCTGAAGCCGAGACAGGGGCAGCGGCTGGCCCCGCCCGCCCATGATGTCCCCAGAGGGAGGGGCAGCCGCTGGACTGCGGCTGCGGATGTGGGTGCTGGGGGCACTGAAGCTGGGGGCCTGCCTGGCTCCAAACTGTGACGGGGCCAAGGTGACCACGGGGTTTGGACAAGCCGGGTGCAGGCTTATAGGATAAGACCGGCAAGGGAGAGGGGGGTGACCCTGGGAAAGTGAAGGGGCTTGAGGGACAGAGGCCAGCACTGCACGACAGTGGGGGGGGGGCAGGCCCAAACACCACGAGTGGTGACCCCCTCCCTGCATGGCTTCAATGGAACCGGAGCCACAGCGCCGTCACAGGACACGAGACTGAGGCAGTGTCCACACAGGCAGGCGGGGCAGAAGACGGCCCGAGACCCCGAGGCAAGTTTTACGGACTCCGAAAATGAGCTGAAGTTTTCAGAGAAAACGGGAGGCGCTATGAAAGAGCAGCAAAACATGAGAATAGACGAATTCAGGGGAAAAAGGATTTGAGACCAAAGAAAGGTGTGAAAAGACATCAGAGAGATCCAAGAAATTAGAAATAAAAGGGGGAAAGCCCCTTACAAATGAGGGAGAAAGCAGGAGGTGCACAAACGCGAGGAGAACACAGGCCCCGGGCAAGGCTCTGAGACCAGGGGGCGCGGAGGACGGGAGGAAAGTCCAAGAGCGAGAGGAGAGACGGAAGGGAGGCAGAACGGGGACCCGGCAGACGGCGGAGCAGAACCGAGCGTGGCCTGGAGTCCCCGGCGAGGAGCCCAGGGCCGTGAAAGAGCACACACGGCCACACGACCCGAGAGCAGCGCCTCCGCGTGGAAAAGCTGTCGGTGGGCGTCTGGCATCACACCCGGGATGGGCTCTGTCTTCTGGGGACTGAAATTAAAAACCTAAAACGGACCGGCGTGCAAATCCAGGGAGTCACCATGGGTTCTGGTCCCCGGAGACAGCTCGAGAACCAACCTGCTATTTGGAAAATCAGTATCAAAGGGACAGAGCCAAGCCTTTATCTTGGGTGTTTTGCCTGAACTATACTTGAGGGAACCACATGGTTCCCGAGGGTTTGTTTCCCTTTATAAAAACAGTCAAGGTCATAACTGCAAATGAAATAATATGATTAAAATATTAGCATGAAAAAAATCCTTCTGGACACCCAAGATCTGGGCAAGTCGCTTGCTCACGCCACAAAGGACGGACGGCCAGACACCACACGCTTTCTGACGGAAGCAACCCAACAAGTGCCCCAAGGAGTCTCCGCAAACACTGACGACCTCGGCCCGACACAGCCTCCTGATCTGAGTGTGGACTCACAGAACCTTCTGGGGCCAGAAGACTCGGTGAGACCACGTGACAGCGATTCAGTGACACCAGCAGTCAGGCTATCCTTCTACAGCTAAGAAGAATTCTGATTTCTTCAAAAACAACCACAAGAGAGAAGCTCCCCTGTGGCGTGCTGGGTTAGGGATCCGGCACCGGTGGAGCTGGGGTACGGGGTCGATCCCGGCCTGGGAACTTCCACGTGCCAAGGCTGTGGCCAAAAAAAAGAAAAAAGAAAAACAAAGGTGGAAAGAAAGAAACCCACAGACTACAGATTAGAACAGACTTAGGAGAGGGCCCCAGAGGACAAGGCACAAACCTGAGATCCCGATTGAAAAATAAAACTGTAAAAGAACATAAACAATCGAGGAATGTGAACAATGTCTGGGAGGCTACTTGATGATATTAAGGAATTTGTTGTTTGTTTATTTACTTTCCTTTTAGGGCCACGCCTGCAGCATGCACAGGTTCCCGTGCGCGGGGTCAAATCGGAGCCGCACCACAGCCACGGCAGCACCAGACCCGAGCCACAGCTGCGACCTATGCCCCACGCTAATTAATTCGTAATTAACATACGAACATTAACAGAATGAACCCTTAATTCACCGAGCAAGGACAGGGACAGAACCCGCATCCTCAGAGACTACGTGGGTTCTTAACAGGCACGCCAGTTTGTTTTCCTAGATGTGACCATGGTTATACTTTAAAAATCCTTATGGCTTAGTCATGGGCCCTGGTACACTTAACAGACGAAATGCGTGTGAGCTCTGGGGCTTGTTCCAGAATAATCCGAGTTGTGAAAGTGAACTGTGTCGGCCTTGAGGTCGCTGCAGAAGCTGGGGATGTGTCCATGGGGGTTAGTAGCCTGCTCCGCGGTTCACACTGAACTTCTCTACACTAAAAAGCTGAACCTGGAGGTCCCGCCATGGCTCAGCAGAAACGAATCTGACTGGCATCCATGAGGACGCAGGTTCGATCCCTGGCCTTGCTCAATGGGTTAAGGATCTGGTGTGGCTATGGCTGTGGTGTAGGCTGGCAGCTATATAGCTCCAATTCGACCCCTAGCCTGGGAACCTCCATGTGCTGCAGATGTGGCCCTAAAATAAATAAATAAAAATTAAAAATAAAAACTTGAAACTGTGTAAATCGACTCTGCCCTCTTCACTGCTCTCGCCGGGCCACTCTTGCTGTGTTGACAGACTCCTCCCCCATCCCGTTAAGATCTCAGCTTTCCCAGAAACCGCCTCCGCAGCCCACCAGGCTGCCCTTGCCTCCACGCTCGCCCTGCCCTTCGGCTTCTCCCTGTGCTCAGGGCAACCTCCTCCGCCTCCTCCTCTGGGCCAGGGCCCCCTCCCGCCCCGTCCCCGCCTGGTCAGGCTCAGCTCGCGGCCAGCGGGAGGCGTGAGAATGAACAGTTCAACTGTGAATGAGCAGTAGTTACCGAAGGAGGGCAAAGGCGGCCTTCTCCCGGGAGACGGGGGCCAGGCTGCCCCCACTGGGGGCTCGGTCGTATCCCGGGGGCTGCACAGACCACGGGTCCTGGGGGGGGGGTGCAAGATGCTCCCCCCGCCCGGGGATGGTGACGTGCCTGGAACCGCTGGCGAACCCGGATCTCACGGCTCGCTCGGAGTGACGCGGCCACACGGAGGAGGGCCGAGGGCAGACCCGCCTCTGGAAGGAAGCCCGTCTCTCCCACCTCCTCCCTCCTGGACGCCCCCTCGGCCCCCTTAAGAAACCTGTCAAAAGCCTGCCTGCTTATCCCTTAAAAGCCAAGCAGCATGTCACCTTCCCAAGGGCCTGAGGTCCATGCGGCCTGGTGGGAGGCCCGGCCACTTTATCACGGACGCAGCAGGGCAGGGACACGGCTGCCGTGGAGCCCAAGGGTCTCTCCGAGGCCTGACCCCTGCACCCTCCCCACCCGGCGGGAACAGCAGCGTCTGCTCCAGCCACGCAGAGACCCGGGCTTGTCCTGCAGAGGACAAGGACAGCCGGGCACCCAGGGGGGCCCGGGAATCAGCCAGTGGGCTGGTATGGGGACAGCAGCAGGTCCCTGTGCCAAGGGGCGGGGCTGCTGCTCCACGTGGGGCGTGGGGCGCCCCACGCCAAGGCGGCGGGGAGAGCGCAGCCCACCGAGAGCCCCCGACTGCTCTGCCACCTGCCGCCGCCTCAGCCAGGCGCCGAGACAGGAAGTGGTGCCACCGACGGTGTGTCCCCTGGGCCCCACACAGAGGGCGGCAGTGACGTGTGTTCCACGGGTGCTGACAGAGGACGCGGCGGCCGGGGGCGGGGGTGCAGGAAGCGTTACAGCCTGGGACGGCGGCTCATCCATCCGCCCTGCCCGCCCGGGCCCCGACCTGTTGCCGAGGGCCTGAGCCTTCTTCCGCGCCGTCAGCTGCCGGAGACGCGGCCCACACGGTGCAGAAGGCCCCCATCCCACCTGGGAGACGGGGTCTGGGGGAGCTCCCAGACGTGCGGGGCCCAGACCCCGGCAGCACGGGCCATGCGGCTGTGAGGTACTGGGCTGGAACCTCAGGGCTGGAGACAAAACAGGATCTCCTTTCTCGCCACTTGGGAAGGGCCGCTGCTGCTCCACGGGTGGGGGACAGTCGCCTGTGGGCGGCGCCGTGCTGGACGCAGATGGTCGGCAGAGGCTGGGGGGCCCCAGGTCCCCAGCAAACAGTGGACGTGCGGGCATGCTCGCTCACTACTGCAGAATGGACCCCTTGGGGAAGGAGATTCCGCAACAGGCCCCTCTCCCCGTGCCAGGCTCGTCTCAGCGAGCACGGGCCCCAGGCCGCCCCGCCTGAGGGTCCATGACCACAGCTGAAGGCCGAGCACCCATGGAACTGCGGGGTCAGAGGAAGCGAAAGGCAGGCTGAGAGATATGAAGAAGAACCGGGGACGGCCCTCCAAGGTCAGGGGCTCCACCACGGACTCCAGCCTGGCCCCCGCACAGTCAGATCTCCGACTTATCTCCACGTGGGTGAAAAGCCTCACGGAGAGAGAAAGGGAACTCGGCCTGTCCCCCAGACTCGGGAAACGACACCTGCTGTCCTACGAGGTGTGACACGTGGGCCTCAGAGTGCGTGTAGGCACCTGGCCTCCCCTCTCAGCAATTCCTAAGTGAAGAGAAAACAAATGCCAGGGAGTAGGTAGGCTTCGATCTAAGAGGGCAAATTAAAACCCCGTGACAAAGGGCTGCCTGTGCACACGGCCTTCTCGCCAGCAGCAGCGGGCATCGCCCCCGCTGGGAGCCCCGAACGCAGGGGGCACAGACTTCGTACTGCTTACAGCACCGCAGGTTTCCAGAAACAGTGGGTCAGCTACAATCACGAACTATGTGCGAAGACGAACTTCAAGGTACGTGGACGGTAATAACTCGCTTCCCGTGCACGTCCAGGGCCACGAGGACTCACACCCCGTCCTGCGGCCAGGGGACCCCAGCGGGAACGCGGGCCCTTCTCTTGCTGTCTGGGGACCCTGTAGAGATGGAGCGTCAGGGCTCCTAATTTAGAGCCCCCGCATTTTCTAGCCTCATCTTTGCACATTTCAAAGGAGCAGAGCTCTCCCTTGTCAACTGCTCACATTCCCGGGATTCTGGAAATCACGGGCGAGACCTGGAAGAGCTGGTGTCGTGGCCCCTCCGGATGCCGAGCCCCCGGCCGTCCCCTGCCCTCACACCGGGGGCAGCAGCTGTCTGCCTGTAAAAGGAGGGTTTCTTCTCCTTTCACGGCAGCCTCGCTCGGGGTGGACGTGACATGACAACAGAGTCAGGAGTACAGGCTGCAAATCCTTCACTTAGTTGTTTTGTTTGTCTTTTGTTTTGGCTGAGGCTGTAGCATGCAGATGCTCCCGGGCCATGAATTGAACCCACACCATAGCAGCGACCGGAGCCACAGCAGGGACACCACCAGGCCCTTAGCCGGCTGAGCCGCCAGGGAACTCCGTGTTTCGTTGTGTCTTCTGGATGAGGATCTTCTTGTGTCCTGGACGGGCGCTCCTGCCCCAGGTGGCCGCCAGGTCGGGGGCAGAACTGCAGGCAGACCAAGCACAGCCTCAGGGTCACGTGCAGGCTCGGGCATGGGCACGGGCACAGCCTCCCCGGGCTGCCCCCAAAGTCCTGAAGAACACAGCCCAGGCCAGGGGACTTGCTTTGGGTGTGTCTCGGCCACTTCGGTTTGTCAAGGGCAGAATGATGGAAAGCATGTTTGGTTTCTGGAAAGCAGAAAAGTGACCACA
Source organism: Phacochoerus africanus (assembly GCF_016906955.1). Classification (NCBI taxonomy): domain Eukaryota; kingdom Metazoa; phylum Chordata; class Mammalia; order Artiodactyla; family Suidae; genus Phacochoerus; species Phacochoerus africanus. The sequence continues at coordinate 140,070,396 of NC_062558.1, forward strand.
AGGGCCCTTCTCGTGGATTCCACACGTGAGTCTCCAGGCAAGGCTGCCTAGGACCCCAAGCAAGCACCTACCTGACGTAAAGGTCACCTTCACACGGACATGCAAAGCCACCACCTGGGCGTTCCCAGGGTTTCCAAACTGTCACAGCAAACAAGGTTCCCAGACGAGAGATGCCTTTGGTCACTCACGGCAAAGGAATTAGGAACCAAACGGCAGAGAAATGTAAATAAATTTCCAAAGCTGCGGGGCCTGTGCTATTTGAAAACTCAAAAGAATACTTTCCCTCTGCGACCCTACAGAAAGCAAGGAATCGACATGAATCCCCTTCTCATCAACGGCAGAAGCTCGCGCCGCGTGAAGCCGGGCAAACCCACTGGCCTTGTCTCCACGGACGTGTTTTGTGGATAATTTCACTCTGGTTTTTAAAACAAATGACACACCTTTGCTGAAGCCTTAAAATAACTCAACTCAATTATGCGAAACATTCGAAATTCTTTGAATCGATAGCACATTCCCAACGCAGGTCTGAACCATTAAAAATAACACCCTACACGTCAGAAACTGGCAGAACCCTGGGGCACTGCCCACAAAGGGGAGAAGCAAATAGTCCACTTCCAGTCCCAGGGAAGGTGGGACATGACAGTCACAAACACGTTCCGTGAAACACGGAACAAGGAGCCCTCGGAAGCGGCGCTCACCACGGAGTGTGAGATACCGGGGTAATTTGAAAGCCTGTCGCTGTGACGGATTTCTCTTCCCAGGGAATTTTAGGGAAAGTATCATTTGCACCTGAAGTGTATGCACAACTGATTTAACGCCATCTGTGCCAGAATGTCCACGTCCCCGGCCAGGGGGCACGAGAGATGCTGGGAGGAGAGCATCTTTCAAGACGTCCCTTGTAAACAAGCCTGTTTCTTCCTTCCTTTCTTTCTGGTCTTGCCCTTGGCACACGGACGTTTCTGGGCCAGGGATCGAACCTGCTCCACAGCAGTAACAATGCTGGACCCTTAACTGCTGAGCCACCAGGGAGCTCCCAGTCCCTCATTTCTTAGACCCCAGGATATGGCTGCTGCAGTATCACTTTGCAGAAGCATGTGAGTGCTTTTGATGAGGAAAAAAAATCACATTAATTATAGAAAAGGGTAAGTCAAAAGGGACTGATTTTGGCAGTTTCTTTGGAGCCTGGCCTCTTGCTGGGGAGGCAGAGTCTGACGATAAAGAAGCCTGAGGGGTCCCTGGACTTAGTGACAACCTTCCCCAAATAGACAAAAGTGCCACATGACGCTGGGTGACCCAGTGGGTGACCTGCAGTCCGTGTTGGGAGGGAGCCTTGTGAAAATCCAACACCCAGAGTGGGTGCAGCTGGTACAAACTGGCTCCTAATGGAATGGCTGGGACTCTCGGAATATTCCAGACCTGAGGTCCAGCCCCCTAGCGTCCACGGAAGCATCGTCCTCCTGGATCTCAGGGGCAGAACAGAGGCACTGGGGGCTGAGCCCCGAGGCGTGGCGGCCACCGTGGGCCTGGGCACACGCAGGGCCTGTGGGCCCAGCGGGCGTGGAAACTACAAAGGCCAGAAGCTTCCACAAAACACCCGTGTGCGTCAAAGCCGAGGCTCAGGCGTGCAAGAACTCGTGCAGGTGAGGAAAGCCGAGAGGAAGCTTCTGAGAGTATTTAAACGCCAAGAGTTCCCAGTGGCGGCGGGTCCCACGGGAGGACCAGCAGAGCTGGGGGCTGCGGGCGGACCACCCGCTGCTCTGGAGCCTCCGAGCTCTCCCTCCCGCCCAGGTTCAAGGGCATCCAGCAAAAGCCGAACTGCGCCCCCGCCCCGAGTCTCAGGAAGCCCCTCTTGTTTATAAAATGATGACGTCTGTGCAGCTAAAGGCCACAGAGACGGGCCTGGCAGATGCCCAGGCTCAACATGACGAGATGGCACCCGATGCCCCTTCCTGGCGCCCGGGGCCCCCGCGAAGGCCTCGGTGTTCGTCCTCTGTGGCCCCAAGTGTCCTTTGAGTCCCGAAGCGACCGTCTCAGGGGAGGATTTGGAGCAGCAGGAAGACAGAGACCTGCGAGGCTGGGCGCTGGGCGGGGACTGTCACGGCAGCCCCGGTCCTGGCCAAGGGCAGCCCAGGTCGCCTCACCCCAGGAAGCAGGACCGCAACACCCTTCCTGCCCTGTTTCCGGAAAGTTCTGCACTGTCTGCTTGGCATCAGTTAAAATGACAGTATACCCACGCCCCGGGCAGCAAAATAACTCTGTGAGGGTGCACAGCGGGAAAAGCCAGAGTTTGGAAAAGGAAGGAATAATGAACCCGCTCGGGACTCCGTGGCCGCACGGGCCTCTGTCAGAGAGCCCACTCCAGCCCGGGCCACCGGCCCCGGCCGGCATGTCCTCCCTCCGACCCTCTCCAGCCGTCCGGTCCTGCCCAGGAAACCACGGGGTGAGAAGCGAGTAGAAGAAGAGTCCAGCCTCTTGGGCGTAGCAGCTCTGGGCGCTGCCCTCGGCCGCCGCTGGGGCCCGAGAGAGGCGAGCCGGTGACGGCGGTGCTTCTGCGGCGGCCTCCTCCCCTCCCTCCCTCCCTGTCTGGGGCTGCCGGACTGCAGCTGGCACTGCAGGGTGGGCAAGCTCGAGGGCGGGGCGCGGGGCCTGGATGGATTTCACTGCCTGCGTGAGCGCGTGTGTGTGCTCGTGGCGGCACCGGCGGTGGTGGCGGTGGGCGGGCCCTGCCCAGCCCGTGCAGACCCCGCGCGCTTCCGAGGAGGAGCCTGGCTGGGGCGCCCACCCCTCGGCCTCGACTCCCCGCCGAGCCGCCAGCACCCCGGGACGCGATGAAGACCTGGGCTTGTCTGCTGCTCCTCGGCCGTGGATACCTCGCCAATGCCCTGGCCGAGAGGGCAGACGTGGATGGGAACGGAGAATTGGGGGTCTCATCCAGCCCCACCCTCGGCCTCAGGCTCCAGAGCCCCGGCCGGGGTCCGGCGGCCTGCCTGCGAGAAGCCAAAATCCCCCACAAGGTACCTGAGAGGCTGGCGCACAGTCAGGTCCACAGCATCGGGGACCTCCAGCGACTCCTGGAGATAGACTCCGTAGGGGCCGAGGACCCTTTGGAGGCCGGCCTGAGAGCCCACGGGGGCCACGGCGCCAGGCATGCATCCGAGGAGCGGCCTGTGCCCGTTCGGAGGAAGAGAAGCATCGGAACCTCAGCAAATTTAGGAGCATAGAAATTATCTCAAGTATCTTCTCTGACCACAACGCCATGAAATGAGAAATCAACCATGGGAAAAGAAATGAGAAAAAACCTACTACATGGAGACTAAACAACATGCTACTAAAAAACCAGTGGGTCAATGAGGAAATCCAGAAGGAAATTAAAAAATACCTTGAAGCAAATGATAATGAAGATGCCACCTCTCAAAAATCTATGGGATGCCACAAAAGCAGTGCTCAGAGGGAAATTCATAGTGATACAGGTCTTTCTCAAAAAAGAAGAAAGATCCTAAATTGACAACTTAACCCTCCACCTAAACGAATTAGAAAAAGAAGAACCAAAAAGACCTAAAGTCAGCAGAAGGAAGGAAATTATAAAGATCAAAGAAGAAATCAATAAAATAGAGATTCAAAAAACAATAGAGAAAATTAATAAAACCAAGAGCTGGTTCTTTGAAAAGGCAAACAAAATTGACAAACCCCTGGCCAGACTCACTAAAAAGAGGAGAGAAAGAACCCAAATCACCAAAATTAGAAATGAAAAAGGAGAAATCACAACAGATACAGCAGAAATACAAAAAACCATAAGAGAATACTATGAACAACTATACGGCAACAAGTTTGACAATCTGGAAGAAATGGACAATTTTCTAGAATCTTACAGCCTGCCAAAACTGAATCAAGAAGAAACAGACCAAATGAACAGACCAGTCACTAGAAATGAAATTGAAGATGTCATAAAAACACTCCCTACAAATAAAAGTCCAGGACCAGTGGCTTCACAGGCGAATTCTATCAAACATATAAAGAGGAATTGGTGCCCATCCTCCTTAAACTCCTTCAAAAGGTTGAAGAAGAAGGAATACTCCCAAAGACATTCTATGATGCCACCATCACCCTAATTCCATAACCAGACAAAGATACCACCAAAAAAGAAAACTATCGGCCAATATCTTTGATGAACATAGATGCAAAAATTCTCAAAAAAATCTTAGCCGACCGAATCCAACAACATATCAAAAAATCATACACCATGACCAGGTAGGGTTCACCCCAGGTTCACAAGGATGGTTCAACATACGCAAATCAATCAGCATCACATACCACATTAACAAAAGAAAAGTCAAAAATCATATGATCATCTCAATAGACGCAGAAAAAGCATTTGACAAAGTCCAACATCCATTCATGATCAAGACCCTCGCCAAAGTGGGTATAGAGGGAACATTCCTGAATATAATCAAAACCATTTATGATAAACCCACAGCAAATATAATCCTCAATGGGGAAAAACTGAAAGCCTTCTCACTCAAATCTGGAACAAGACAGGGATGCCCACTCTCACCACTGCTCTTCAACATAGTTTTGGAAGTCCTAGCCACAGCAATTAGGCAAACAAAAGAAATAAAAGGCATCCATCCATATAGGAAGAGAAGAGATAAAACTGTCACTGTATGCAGATGACATGATACTATACACAGAAAACCCTAAGGACTCCACCCAAAAACTACTTGAACTGATTAATAAATTCAGCAAAGTAGCAGGATATAAGATTAACATTCATAAATCACTCACATTTCTGTATGCTAACAATGAAATATTAGATAAGGAATACAAAAATACGATACCTTTTAAAATTGCACCTTAAAAAAATCAAATACCTGGAAATACACCTGACCAAGGAGGTAAAGGACTTATATGCTGAGAACTATAAAACATTAATCAAAGAAATTAAAGAAGATGTAAAGAAATGGAAAGCTATCCCATGTTCCTGGATTGGAAAAATCAATATTGTAAGAATGGCCATACTACCCAAAGCAATCTACAGATTCAGGGCAATCCCTATCAAATTACCCATGACATTTTTCACAGAACTAGAACAAACAATCCAAAAATTTATATGGAACCACAAAAGACCCAGAATCGCCAAAGCAATCCTGAGAAACAAAAACCAAGCAGGGGGCATAACTCTCCCAGACTTCAAGAAATACTACAAAGCCACAGTCATCAAAACAGTGTGGTACTGGTATCAAAACAGACATACGGACCAATGGAACAGAATAGAGAACCTAGAAATAAACCCTGACACCTATGGTCAATTAATCTTTGACAAAGGAGGCGAGAGCATAATATGAGAAAGTCTTTTCAGCAAGAATTGCTGGGAAACCTGGACAGCTGCATGCAAAGCAATGAAATTAGAACACACCCTCACACCATGCACAAAAATAAACTCAAAGTGGCTGAAAGACTTAAATATACGACAGGACACCATCAAACTCCTAGAAGAAAACACAGGCAAAACACTCTCTGACATCAACCTCATGAATATTTTCTCAGGTCAGTCTCCCAAGGCAACAGAAAAAGAGCAAAAATAAACCCATGGGACCTCATCAAACTGAAAAGCTTTTGCACAGCAAAAGAAAGCAAAAACAAACAAAAAAAAGACAACTTACAGAATGAGAGAAAATAGTTTCAAATGATACAACCGACAAGGGCTTAATCTCTAGAATATATAAGCAACATATACACCTCAACAGCAAAAAAGTCAACAACCCAATTGAAAAATGGGCAAAAGACCTGAATAGACATTTCTCCAAGGAAGATATACAGATGGCCAGCAAACACATGAAAAAATGCTCAACATCGCTGATTATAAGAGAAATGCAAATCAAAACTACCGCGAGATACCACCTCACACCAGTCAGAATGGCCATCATTAATGAATCCACAAATAACAAGTGCTGGAGGGGGTGTGGAGAAAAGGGAACCCTCCTGCACTGTTGGTGGGAATGGAAGCTGGTACAGCCACTATGGAGAACAGTTTGGAGATACCTTAGAAATCTATACATAGAACTTCCATATGACCCCGCAATCCCACTCTTGGGCATCTATCTGGACAAAACTCTACTTAAAAGAGACACATGCACCCGCATGTTCATTGCAGCACTATTCACAATAGCCAAGACATGGAAACAACCCAAATGTCCATCAATAGACAATTGGATTCGAAAGATGTGGTATATATACACAATGGAATACTACTCAGCCATAAAAAAGAATGACATAATGCCATTTGCAGCAACATGGATGGAGCTAGAGAATCTCATCCTGAGTGAAATGAGCCAGAAAGACAAAGACAAATACCATATGATATCACTCATAACTGGAATCTAATATCCAGCACAAATGAACATCTCCTCAGAAAAGAAAATCATGGACTTGGAGAAGAGACTTGTGGCTGCCTGATGGGAGGGGGAGGGGGAGGGAGTGGGAGGGATCAGGAGCTTGGGCTTATCAGACACAACTTAGAATAGATTTACAAGGAGATCCTGCTGAATAGCATTGAGAACTTTGTCTAGATACTCATGTTGCAACAGAACAAAGGGTGGGGAAAAAAATGTAATTGTAATGTATACATGTAAGGATAACTTGATCCCATTGCTGTACAGCGGGAAAATAATAAACTAAAAAAAAAAAAAAAAAAGAGTCTGTGTCAGCACCGCATCTTCCTGGGACCGCACACAGCGGCCCCTGCAAGTCTCACTCCTTCTGAGGCACACTTGTCAACAGCAACCTGACAGCTGTTCTGGGGCTCCTGCTGCCGGGCTGGGTGTCCCATGACGGTGGGTGGGACACGCGAGCCTGGCCAGGGACCGGGGGCAGCGCTGGGCGGAGAGGAGGGCGGCCCTGCCAGGACACGGGCACCGAGACGGCTCAGGAAGTGCCTCTCGGGTCCCTTTAGACACGCCCTCACCCTTCCCTGTGGCCCTTCCTCTCCCGTTTCAGGAACTGTGACGTGATTTTACCCCTCTGGTGGAACTCAGGACAGGGCCCCAGACCGGGCCTTCCCACAGGCTCCAGGGGAAGGATCATTCCTGTGGCTCGAAAGGAAGGACGGTCCCCCTCCTGCGCCGTGACCACGACCCAGTCCCCACAAGCAGACTGTGATGCAGGCAGGAAGTCACACAGCCTCTTCTCACTCACGCATCCCGCACGCTGCGGGGAGAATCGGCGACGGGGTGGGATCACCTGGCCCAAAGTCCCAAAGCCAGCAAGACCCAGAGGTGGGCCCCCAACCCACCGTCCCCAGCACGAAGACCCCCTGGGCCCTCCATGCCCCCACCCTCCTCGGGCCGGAAGCAGAGCCTAGGCTGGGAGTGGCCCGGGGAGGTGGGAGAAGGGACACGAGGTCCCCAGAACAGCCACTGAGAGGGAACCGGGACCCCGCCCTCTGCAAGGACTTGGGTCAAAATGAGCCGCTTGTCCTTCCTCCCCCTGCTCATCCCCCAGGACGGCCCCACAGGAAGGCACGGGGCCACCTACCGATTCCTCTTGGTTTTCACGTCGGGGGCTTCCCTGCCGTCATCAGAGCTCGATCCATCGCTGGGGTCGCCTGGAAGAAAAGCGTGCTCGCGGTTAGCACGAGCTCGGGCCGCACCCAACCCTCGGGAAGCCCCGCTTCCAAGCAGACTCGGCTGCGAGCTAAGAAAGCCGGTTTCCCTAAGACCCACCTCGAATCCTACGCCCAGGTGGTGCCCCCCCCACCGCCCCCAGCAGAGGAGCAGCCGGCCGTGCTTCTGTGCAGAGGAGCCACCTCTACCTTGGCCCTGGAGAGGCTGGGGGGGGGGGTGTCCAGTGGACCCGGCCCCTCGAGCAGGACCAGGCCGGGACCAGCGCCCTCCCCACCGTCTTCCCGCTGCCCTGAACCCGCTGGCTCGGGCAGGCGGCAGGCACGCGCTGCTGTCTCTGTGTCTCCTTTCTGAAAGCCAAACTGATTGTGAAGTCAGGTCCCTACTTACATCCTGAAGAGGCTGGCCCTGTAAATGTTTGATGAGCTTTTGGAATGAAAAAGTAAAAAGGTGCTCCCGTGTTTCCTATTTGTCTCCAAAAGGGAAGAGGAAAAACGAGCAGAGAGATGGTTCTAGAGCGTTATTATTTTGGTCCTGACAGGCGGAAGGATGTCCACAGGCTGCCTGGCATCCCAACTGCCTCCTCGCCTGTTCTTCATTCCGTGTCTGTCACCCCGGGAAACCACTCTCTCATAACCATGTGCCCATGCGGGCACCGGTGCGGGGGCTGGGCTTTGCAGCACAACCCCCCCCCCCATCCCCAGGACGGCTTGAACCCCCGTCCCTCCTGAGGGGGCTCTGCAATGAACTCGTGATGAATGCGAGGTTTATGGGGACACACATCAATTCCCACAACCGCAAAGGCCTCCCAGCCTTTCTTTTGATAAAATCTGACCGTTCTCCACAGGCGCGGTCTGCAGTGCCAGCTGTGCCTCGGTCGCCAGCCCTGAGCCCCAGCCCTGGCCCGTGCGTTCAGAGCGGGCGCTCAGGGCGCAGGGCGGGGGCTGTTAGCAAGATGAGCGGGTCCGGCCCCCCCAGCCCGGCCTGGGTCTCGGCCCCCTCCCACCGAGGGCAGGTCCTGTGCACCGCCCAGCAGCACCCACACCACAGCTCACCGCACCACGCCCTCGTGGGGCCAGCGAGACCCCCCAGCAGACGCCGGGAGCCCAGGGGCCTTCCGGGCTCCTCACCCCAGCGCCGGTGACTCGTGGGGCCACACGACGGGCCGCGCCGAGCTTAGGAGGCTGGGCAGCAGCCCTGGTCTCTCCCCAGCAGGTGCCCGGAGTCCCTTCCAGGCCTGACGACCATCCGTGTCTCCCGAAGTCGCCAAATGTCCCCCCCGTCCCGCTGCAGGACCAGTGGTCTAGAGAGAGCCCTGTGAGGCAACTGAACGGACGTGGGGAGGGGGCAGCTCACCCCTCACTCCCATGCCCCCCCCCACGCCCACCCGCGACTCCCCCAGTACCCCCCTCTGCTGTGACCCCAAAGGCACACAGATACCACCGCTCCTGCCCGGCCCTCCCAAGGTCCCATGGCGCCCCATCTCAGCCTCCCCCTGGGCCCCCCTCCCCGTCTCAGCCTCCACGCCCACCAGCACCCCTCCGCCTGGGGCCCCTGTCCCCGCTGGCTCTCGCTGGGGGGTGAAGGAGGGGGTCGTGTTGTCTGCTCGGCCTTCAGGAGGATACGATGGAGAGTGAGGAGCAGCCATGGAGACAGGACACGACACGAGGCAGGGACGCCCCGGACCCCCGCGCCCCGCAGAGGACACACAGGGAGGCCAAAGGTGGGACAGGAAGCGTTTAAAGATGGTTTTCTAAATTACAAAGAGGTTGGGTTTTTTTTTCTTTTTGAGTGTTTTTATTTGTTTGGAACAATTTTATCATGGGTGAAGCTTTTCTGATCGAGTCACAAGATCCAGAGGCCATAAAGGAAACCATCGATTTGACTGCCTTTGAACAGACGAGCCCAGAGAGAACATCAGGAAAAAGAGCGGAATGGGGCTCCCGGGGCCGTCCGTCCCCCTCCAACACAGCTGCCGAGCCGGAAAGAGACAGGTCAAGGGTTCCAGACGCTGGCACCTCCTCAGACCTGGACAAAGTCTAGGACAGTGCCGCCTGCAGGGGTGGGGGGAGCCCGTCCTTCGCTGCCCGCAGAGATAACGGGACGTAAACCAGTCTGGGGGCTGAAACTGGCGAGGAGCACACACGTAAAAAAAGAAAAAATAGTTTGGCGAAGTCACAAACGGACAGCCCCACTGGAGCAGCAGAAATCAGAATTCCCTGGGGAGCTGCAAACACAATTCCAGGGCTGTCACGCAGTCACACTCAGAAAGCCCAGATGGCAGCATGGAAACGGCAAAGCACACCAAGAAAGAAGAAATATGGCCCATTCGCAAGAAAAATGGCCCTTGACAGCAAGTCCAAATACAAAATTAACTCAAAATGGGTGAAAAAACTACACTTCGCTAAAACCATACAAGTCTTAGACAAAAATGAAGGGGGAAGCGGTCACGACCCTAGATTTGAAAATGGCCTCTTAAATACGATACCAAAACACAGGCAATGAGAGAAAAAAATAGACAAATTGAACTTAATAAAAATTTCAAAAAAAAGTGCATAAAAAGGACATGATCAACAGAGTGAAAAAGCAACCCCGAAAGCGGGAAACACATTCGCAAGTTAAATATCTGAAAAGAGATCAGTATTCATAATACATTTAAACAAACTCCTACGACTCAACAGCGGCTAAGATGAAAGAACCCACCTACGGAGGGCAAAGACTTAACTGGACCTGTCTCCACAGCAGACACGCAGGGCCGAGAAGCACATGAAAGATGCTCAACAGGCAGTCAACAGGGAAAAGCGAATCAAAACCGCAACGAGGTACCACCTCACACACTCCGAGGGAAACAGGAGAAGAGCACTTGTTAAGAGGAAACCCGCTCATGTTGGCACGAACGTGGGGCCCCTGAGTGTCGCTGGAAGGAATGTCAAGTCCGGCAGCTGCTTCAGGAAAAGCTGTGGCCGCTCCTCAAAGAGGTCAGTCAATGCAGAGTGAGCATCTGAGCAGGAACACGACGCTGGGCATCTACCCAAAAAACCGCACACAGGATTCAAACAGACACGTGTGTGCCCACGATCCCAGCAGCATCGCTCACAGTATCCAGAAAGGGGAAAGAGCCCCAGTGTTTGGGGGGTGACCCAATAAACACAGTGTGGTTGATCCAGACCATGGGACACCACTCAGCTCTGCAGAGCCAAGACGCGCTGACACCTGCTGTGACGGGGAGCCACGTCGAACACACGCTAGGTGAGATAAGCCAGTCGCTAATGGACGCATACTGCCTGGTTCCACTTACGTGAGGCGTAGAGAACAAACCTACAGGGGTGCGGAGCAGGAGGGGTCACCAGGGGCTGGGGAAGGACCACCAGCGGCACGGGGGGTTATCGAGAAACGGTTACAGAGTTTCCGTCTGGGGTGAGGAAAAGGATGGAAGTATGGGTGATGGTCACACAACATCGTGAAGGCACTGACTGCCACTAAACCGTGCACTTAAAAATGGCTAAAAAGGCAAACTTCATGTCACGTGTGTCTTCCCACAGTAAGAAAAACATTTCAAGATCAATTTGTCTTATGGGGAAAATCAAAAGAAACATACAGAACTCATGTTATAGCTCTGATACTGATCTCCTTGATTTGTGAGATTCCACATAATTCAGTAAGAAAGACAAACACGCACTTCACAGGAATACACGACAAACTAACGGCCAACGACTCAGTTGCAAGGTCCACCTTTTCGGAGGAAGACTTAGCAAGGACTGCCCAGAGGTGAAATGCACGTGCCTCCTGAGCTGGCAGTTCCAATACCACCAAGTGGTACAGCAGAAATACGTGTGAAACGCTCCGAGGAAGAAGACTCGTGTAGCAGCATCACGTGCTCACATGAACAAACAGATGCCCAGACGGCCACCAGCTAGATGGAGCTGGGGGAGCCGATGGGCATCCAGCCCGGGGTGGGGGTGGCGTCGGGAGAGGGCGGCTCAAAACACGGAGCGCTGGAGAGAAACCCAGGATGGAGAGGAACGGGGAGGACAGCGTGTCGAAGCCTCAGCTGTTCTATTAAAGAAAGACATACACATCCACCTGTTTTCGACATTTATTGTCCTATGCATTTAACCAGCAAGGAGAGGCTTTTGCATTTTTAAAGAAAGCTGCTGAGCGCACGGGGAGGTTGGGGCGGGGAGACAAATGTCATGCTTTCGGAGCCTGCAAGGCTGGGTCCCATCGGCACAGTCCCGGGTTAGCCCCGCCTGAGACCTGCATCGGAGGAGAAGCCTGGTGTGCGGGGGAGGGATGTGACTTGAGACCACCCAACCAGCACTTCGGTTGCTCCTGGGATCCAGGGACAATGGTGCTCCGGCCTGGGAACCGGACAAAGGCAGCGGCCACGGTCCCTGCCTGAGCAGGCTCTGCTCCCGAGCTTCTGGACTCAACAGGCCCATGGTGACATCTCTGCCCCACGTCCGGGGTAGCAACATAGCCTTCCTGGGGGTTTGAGCGAACCCCAGGGCCTGAGACCCTGGGGAAGTTCTGGGGAGTCGGCGAGCATCTGGCTGAAAAGACCGTCAGCAGGTTAAACGGCTTTGATGGTCACGACACGGGCGAGAGACTCAGCAGAACCGGACCCCAGAGTTGGGGGTCTGGAGACTCTCACACCCCACACCTGGGGGCTGGCCCAAGACGGGGCTTTGGCATCAGTGGGATGGCCCCTCGCGGCAAGGTCAGCCCTTCCACCTGGGTGCCTGCAGACCCGACCTCTAGAGTCCTCAGCCTCCAGTGTGGGGCGTCTGCCCGTGAGGCAGCCCTGAGCCGAGACCTCTGCCAGCTCCTGAGACTGTGCCCGCCTGGGGGGGGCCTCACAGGTCTGCGGGCACAGCGGCCGCCCCTCCCGGGCTGGGGGGAGGGCAGTTTGATGCCCTGGGTTCCTGGGGAAACCGCCTTGAAAAATGCTGCTCCCGTCTCTCCTGTTCGACAGCCCTGGGACGTGAAGGCACCGGCAGAGAACACAGCTCCTTCTCAGCGCCATGTCTGGGCACATCGGGGAACCGGGCTGAGCCCCGGCCCTGCTGAAGGCGAGTGATGAGCGCGTCCTCAAGACCCGCAGTGTCTGCAGGCCCGTGATGCCTCCCCACCGAGGCTGCCTGGTAACGTCTGTCAACAGTGCATTCCCTGGAGGGCTGGACCCATCTCCACTGCCTGCCTTATCTGGGTCCCGTCGCAGCCTGGGCGAGGATGCTGATGATGAGCTTAACAAGAGCCGCCTGGTCCATCCACTGTGCAGAGAGGGGGCAGAGGCGGGGCCCCGGGGCGGGGGGGGGGGGGGGGTCAGGACGTGGACAGAACGCAGGTCCCAGGTGACGGTCGGCGTTCCTCCCAAAGAGCCGGGGGCGGGGGCCGGACCCTGAACCAGGAGAGCCTCTCTCGTCCCCGAGTCCTTGCGGACAAACAGCGATGCACGCTCGGACTTAGGAGAACCAGCAGCCGGAGCCTTTCCAGCGGTGCTGGCCTTGCTGAGCGCCAGACACCTGTCCCCTGTGATGTGCAGATCAGAGCACGCGGTTCCTGGGCAAACAAAGCTCGGGAAAGTGGCCCTTTCAGAGGGCACAGCTGTGTTTACTCACAGGGACGGCTTCGTGCCCTCCTTGGTGCGATGAATGTCGCTGTCGGTGTACATTTGTCTTCAATGTGAATGACTCCAGGGTTGACAGAGCGACTGACGCCAAGTGAAGCCGAGCCACGTCCATTACGGGTCGGGGACAAAGCAGCGCGGAAGCGCCAGGCCCCTTGCACCTGACTATCCCTGTGTCAGACACAGGGAGCAAGATGTTTTCCAGAAACACATTTTTCTCCTGTGCTAGCTAATAAGACGCCTGGTGAGGCTGCCCCTGCTTGGATCTGGAGTCAGCCCCCGCCCCCGGGTACAAATCCCGGTCCCCCGGATGGAAGCGTGACCCTGGGCAAGGCAACTCATCTCTTCTCTTTAATTCCTTGTGGGTTAAAATAGTTATAAAGCCAGAGGATTGCAGAACAATGGTCCCTAAAGATGTCCACTCCCTGACCCCTGGCCCCTGTGATTTATGAGCTTGCAGGACAAGGAGGATGAAGGAGGGAGCAGGTGACCCCAAGATGGGCCCAGACAGGGGGAAACGGGGAGATGCTGTGCTGCTGTCTGAAGGGGGAGCAGAGCCCTCGTCCCAGGACACAGGTGGCCTCTTGGAGCTGGAAGAGGCAGGGAGAGAGTTCTTTCCTGGAACCTCCAGAAGGAACGCAGCTCCCCAGCACCAGTGAGATGTCACTGGGCTGGTGACACCCAGACTGGAAGGTAATCAATGCAGGTGGTCTAAGCCTCGTTAGGGTGGCGACAGGAAGGAAATGGGGCCGGCGCCCACCTCCTGGGGCCCGGCAGACATTAAGGAACCGAGGGCCCCTTTATCCCTCCAGGGCCCCCCATCCCACCTCCTCATTTCTCACCACCTGTGGGCCTCCTGTCCTTCTCAGCCATGGAGAGGCAGCACCCTCGGGAGACACGAGGCAGGAGAGAGACTCGGGGAGCACCCCTTCCCCAGCTCTGCCCTGCCTCCCCCCACCCCCAAGAGGATGAGCCCACAGGGGTTTCATCTGATCCCCCTCTGGCACTTCCCACCGGACACCACCAAACGCTCCCAGCAGCAGGGACGGCATCCCCCGTGGACAGGGCCGCCATGAGCAGCAGGTGCACTGGCCCGACTGCCAGCAACTCCTACGGCGGACCAAAAAAGGCTGCCTGCCATGTCCGTAAACAGAGGATGCGGAAGCCAGCAAGCCACCAGCCACAGCGGCTGCCTGATGGTGCAGGTGCAGAGGGCACTCGATGGAGGAAAGCAGGATGCTGGCCCCGGACACTTAACGTGCACATCTAAGGACTGTGTCCAGGAGCTGCCTCTTTCCATACAAAGCACAGCACTCAAATCGTTAGCTTGAGCTGATTCGTGTGCTCAGCCTTGACATTTTGACGTTCGCCTACTTTTCTCTCTCAGCAAAAACTCCTATACAGCCTGCTCCCCTCTTCTCTCTCGGGAAGGGCTCCTCAGAGTATCTGAGAGGCTGTCTCCCCACCAGAAGAGTCCTCTGCAGAGTCCGCCAACGGAATGCAGCCACACTTGCGGTTTTTCTTCAGGCAACTCTACCCGCTGCTTGGTGCTGTCGGCAAACACAGTGGAAGCACGGAGCCCCCGACGGCTCTGCAAGGTGCTGAAGGCTGGTGGGGAGACGAGTGCGAGTGGGGCCTCCTCTCCCTGAAGAGCTGGTAGGGCCGGGGCTCAGGAGGGTGCCCGGCGGATGCGAGTGAAGGCTGGTACTTCTTCTTTCCCCTTGGTTCGAGGGGCATTTATTCCCAGCCAGCAGCACATCCGCTGGAGCCATAAAAACCCGGAGACACTGCAGGATAATTAAGACAGACTTCAGGGCTTCATCTGAATCCCTTGGCACCAAAAACGGAATGAAGAAAAGGGACCTTTCCCCCCTCTGGCGAATGATGAATGAACGGCCTGGCGCTTCCGGCAGTTCCGCATCCTGTCCCCGCGGCTGCCTGACACTGTGGCTCCCACTCTGTGGCGGATACCCCCGCGTGCGCTCCCACCGCCCCCCCCCCACACCCACACACCCCTCTAAACCTCACAGCAGTTGGAGGTGGCAGCTACTTTGTAACATGCACTGATTTCTTCTGCCTCTTGAAAAATAACGAATACCAACTGGGATACGCCTAACTGTTCCATCTCAGAGGACAAACAGGTTTTTCATATACTCAGGCCTACGATGACTCATAGCTGACCAGAATGTGAAAAACACAATTCCACACCAAGAGCAACCTCCCCTGGAGCCGGTCCCTGTAATAATGAGGATCAGACCATGTGAGGAGTCGTGGCGGCTGCCCCGCGGGGAGGCCCCTGCGCAAGCCAGAGGGCGTCCGCTCCGCGGTCCCGGCTCCGGAGTCCTCTGGAAGTCCTTCCGCTCCGAATCGTCTTGCTGCAAACAGAACAACGTAGTGAGCGGCTCTTAGGACATCAGATGTTTGGCATTCACAGGTCACTTCCCTTCTGCAGCAGCACGTTGAGCACTGCGGTCCTTTGCGTATCGCTAAGAGTCAGGTTAAAATATACCTGCCTAAGGAAACCCCTTCCTCTGCTTCTACGAGTAAGTGAGGTTCAAGCTCCTTCTGCAACCGCCTCACAGTCTATGATCCCGCGTCCGTCTGGACTGGGCAGCTGAGGGGCCACCACACTGGCGGCCGACGAGACGGGCCTCGACGTTACATTTAATCCGGCACTTCCGCTTGTGTCTGCTGGATTTAAGGCTCCATTCTCCGCCTTTCCAGGTGTAAAACGAGACTCAGGGCAGCAAGGTGAAGGGCAGTCCTGATCGCTGACCCAGGCCATTCAGGTCCTTGTTACAATTAATTATACAAAGAGGCCCCCCGGACCGAAATCTAAGCCGGTAAAAGCCTCCAGGCTGCAAATCAATGGAAATGCTAAGAAGGCCCAGGCTCAGCCGCGCTGGGGGGCCTGTCCCCATCACGCGCTTCCCTTCTTCTGCTTCCGCCCCTTCTCTGAGTCAGCTTTCCAGGCACCCCCCTCCATCCCTCGGGTGCTGTAACTGAGCAAGGCCCCGCGGGCTCCCGGGCACGCCAGCCTTGCTGTGTCCTCTGCTGGTTTTTAAGGACGAAGCCTCAGCCTCCACAACCTTCCCTGAGTCCAAAGGGCAGCTGCTCACGTGGGAAGGGAGAGGGTGCAGAGACCAGGGAGGAGCCGTCAGGGGACAACCTTGCAGCCCGGGGCCGGTCCCAGTCCCTCCTGGAGGAATACACATAAACAATACCTTGAGCCTTTCTGCACAACTAAAACCCCAACAAACGGAACGACTGCTTGAGGAAGCATCTTCACTTGGGAAGAAGGAGGACCACCCGAACCAGTCCTGGGGCCGCTACACACCAGCTCCGAGAAACAGAGCAAACGCGCCTCTCCCCTGATCCTCATCCACAGCCCTCATCCTGATTCCACTCCCCGAACTGTAAAACCGTCTCCTGGCATTCCCGTCGGGGCGCAGTGGTTAACGAATCCCACTAGGAACCATGAGGTTGTGGGTTCGATCCCTGGCCTGGATCAGCGGGTTAGGGATCCGGCATTGCTGTGAGCTGTGGTGTAGGTTGCAGACGCGGCTCGGATCCAGCTTTTCTGCGGCTGCGGTGGAGGCTGGCGGCTACAGCTCCGATTGGACCCCTGGCCTGGGAACCTCCATGTGCCGCGGGAGCAACCCGAGAAATGGCAAAAAAAAGACAAAAAAAAACCCATCTCCTAACCCCTTCCAGAGAGGGGGCAGTCTTTAAGGCATCGGCCTGCTGTGGCCTCCTTTGCCTGGCAAAGCAACAGAGCTATCTTTTTCTCCTTTACCCAAGCTCTGTCTCTGTGCTTCCATGCGGCACCGGCAGACAGAGGCCGAATTTCGGCATCAGTACTGCTGGCTTGGAATCGATTTTTGCGGAAATAAACTCTTCCCATTTCTAAGTTAATCTTTGATCGCCGTCCTGCACCTACAGTCCTCACAAGCCTTGAAATGGATGCTGACCAATGAGGCTTCTGCGGATCCTATTCTGCTCTCAGCCCCACTCCACTCGGCCCGGAGAAGAGACACGGGCCAGCAGCTGTGCACTGACTGTTAATGACGCCCTTTCTTCTCGTGCCTACCGCGGTTTGGAAGAGAAAAAAAAACAAAACAAAAACAGAAGAAACAGCACCCAAATATCTCCAAGAATGCAAGCTGAGGAAGGCAGCAAGAAGTCGCCTACAAGCAAATAAATACCTCTACGGCACCTGAGCGTCCGTGGGGGTCTATGGGCTCAGGACAGCCCAAGGGGGCCTGTTCTCTCTTGCGCCTGCCTGATGATGTTCGGACCTGAGGACCTTGGGAGATGGGTATCTATGAGGCGGGGTTTTTTTTTGGTTTGTTTTTGTTTTTTTCTTTTTAGGGCCGCACCCACGGCACATGGAGGTTCCCGGGCTAGAGGCTGAATCGAAGCTGCAGCTGCCTGGTCTACACCACAGCCACAGCCACGTGAGATCTGAGCCACATCTGTGACCTACACCACCGCTCACGGCAACCCTGGATCCCTGACCCACTGAGCGAGGCCAGGATCCAACCCGTGTCCTCATGGATGCTCGTCAGCTTTGCAACTGCTGAGCAGGACGGGAACTCTGGTGAGAAGTTTTGCTCAAGCCTCACCCAGCGTGCAGGACATGCTGTTTAAACGTGGATGCCCCTGATCGAAGGAGGAAACGAACGCACAGGGCCCACTCCTGTCATCCCTGAACACAGAGCCCCGCCTCCCAGATGCGGTTCGACGCGCACCTACATCGCCTCCTTTTCCCAACGTCGGCGGACCCGGGGCGACTCTGCAGGGGGCGGGGGGGCTCGTTCTCCTAAGTGAGAGGAACCTGCTACCCACGCCAATCACTCTCAGCAGACTCCCGCCAGCTCTGCAAGAGCCACCGTCCCCACGTCTCCTGGCACTCTTGTAACCGAGCAGGGCCCTGCGGGCTCCCGGGCACACGAGCCTTTCTGTGTCCTCCTTTGCTCTTTCTAGGGACAAAGCCTCAGCCTCCATGACCTTCCCTGAGTCCAAAGGGGAGCTGCTCCTGTGGGAAGGGAGGGGGTGCAGAGACCAGGGAGGAGCAGGGCCGCCTGGGGGCAGGTCCCGGTTCCTCCTCCATCAATGTACCCAACAGCATCTCTGAGCCTTTCTGCCCAACTAAAACCCCAACAAATGGAAGAGGTACTTGAGGAAGCATCTTCATGCGGGAAGGAGGAGACCAGTCCGGGGGCCACTACACACCAGCTCTGAGCGACCACGCCAGCGGCCCTCTCCCCTGATGCTCATGCACAGCCCTCGTCCAAACTCCACGCCCCAGACCTTAAAACCAGCTCCTCATCTTTCCAAGGAAGACACAGGCTTTGGGGCATTAGCTTCTGTGGCCCCCTCTGCCTGGCAAAGGAACACGAACAGCTCTCTTTTTCTCCTTCACCCCAAATTCCATCTCCGAGTTTCCACTCAGCAACACCAGACAGAAGCTGAGTTTCGGCAACACTGAAACATGCACGGAGAGCTTAGGACACTGTCTCCGCAAGTGTCATTTAGCCCTGGAAGGGGCTAAAACTGGGCTGATGCCTGTCACCTGTGGGATCCAACGTATCACTGCACACCCAAAACACACCCCAGAAAGTCAAACAAACGCTCTTCCAAAGGTCAAGAGCCCACCTCCTGGCCCTTCAGCCAAGCTCTGCAGGCCAGCCTGGGAGCCCCTGATCTCCTGTCTCCAGAGACGCTGGCACTGCTTCAACCCATGTGCCCAGGGGGTGGGCCTTTCCCATCACAGCAGCTCATGAAAAAGGAATTAGACGGAATCCGAAAGGAGCCTTTCTGAAAACATGCAACGCTCTCTGACTCTCCAGGAACCAAGGTCTGCTGGTGGTGGTGGGGGGGGGGGGTCCCCGCGGGGGCTGGTCGGCTGGGGGCGGGGCCTGCCGAGGGGCGGGGCCTGTGCCGAGTGAGCCCCCCTCCAGCCTCCGAGCGAAGAGCGGGGGGACTTCACCTAAACCGCCTCAGCCCTGCGGGAGGTGGAAGGGTGCATGCTCCCATTTGCGACATCTGGTCTCGTGCGGCGTTCATGCGACATTTGGAACAAAAATTAAATGCTGGCCAATGACTGTGCTGGAAAGGAACTCTGGCACGGCTGAGGGATGAGAGGCCTTCTCTGGGTCAGGAACGAGACGTGACACCCGAAGAAAGCCAGAGCTGACCCTGCAGAAGGGTCAAGGTTTCTGCAGAAGCGTCATAAAAACTTAACGAGTAAATTCTGAATGAGCAACACGGTTCCCTCGAAATCAATGGCAACACAAGCAGGGAAGGCGTGCTCCCCTCCCGCTCGCTCCTCGTGAGGCAGAGCTTAGTGCCTCAGAGGAGCAGGTGCGCACGGTACCTGGCGCGGCCTCTAGCTTGCGCTTGTGGGGAGGGTCTTCAATGATCCTGTTGAGGTCCCCGCGGTGCCGCAGGTCCAAGGGCTTCTCCCAGACGGACAGCTGCATCGTGGGGTTGAAGAAGAAGACCCGGTCATCGCCCGTCCAGACCACGCACCTGTGTGGACATGGGAACCGCGCTTAGTTTCCCTGCGAGCCTGGAGGAGCCTGCACGTGGCCCAGACTCAGAACACCCTTCAGGGTGCTGAAATCCACACGTGTGCAAAGGCTACCACGCAACGTATGAAGAACAGGAGCCACGGCTGGCCGGCTTTCAGGGTGACCAACGGGTCTTCCCATGTGCTATCTCACTGGATTCACAGGCATTATCCCGACTGTGCTTCCACCATCAGAGAGCAGCCTGGACCGGCCAGGTGGGTTCAGTGTCCTGACAGGGTCCTCCAAAGAGGAAGAGCAGGGAAGGAGGTGTGAAGACAGACAGACAGATGGACAGACACACACACACACACACACACCGGGTGGGGGAGAGAGATCAGGAGATGCTCCCTGACTGGCCTTGAACGTGGAGGAAGGACACAGGAATGCTGCTGCCTTGAGAAGCTGGAAAAGCCAGGAACAGGCTCCTCCCTGGCGCCTCCAGAAAGAACCAGCCCCACGAACCCGTGCTGGACTCCGGCCTCCAGGGCTGTGAGCTGATGAATTTGTGGAGCGGAAACCCTGAGCTGGGGGCAGACTGGTCAGTGGGTTTCACCCGGGCCCCTCTCAGTCCTGGGTGCCAGCATCAGGACCTGCCTCCAGCCAGCAGTGACCCAGACCCCAGCACTGTCCCCACAGCATGGGCAACTGCTGGCCTGGTCCTCCAGGTGGAAGGCCACGACCCTTCTTCTTGGTGGACACACCCTCCAGCTCATTCCTGCTTCTGACCTTCAGGCGACCTTGAGAGCCTCTCTCACCCTCCATGACCTCCCTTCCACTGTCGCACAGGTGGGGGACGGCGTGAGATTCGCATTATTCAGCACGCTCCTCGCCGCGGGAAAACTGCGGCCAGACACAAGGGCCCGTCTCTACCACAGGCTGGACGGCTCGTGGGCCCCTGGGGGCTGGACGGCTCGTGGGCCCCTGGGGGCTGGGAGGTGAGGGGCCACGTGGCAGACTGGACAAGATCCCTGCCCGGTGCGTCAGGCCTCCCCTCCCGCAGCGAGCCTGGGCAGGGGCGCCTATCCTCTGCGGGCCTGAGGGAAGCCGTGTGCCTCCTTCTAGTGCAGGACTTGGCTGGCAAAAAAGTTGCTTTTTTTATTTCTTTTTTATTGTCTCTTGCTTTTAGGGCTGCACCTGTGGCATATGGAGGTTCCCAGGCTAGGGGCCGACAGTGGCCCTGGCCCGTGCCACCAGGCGGGTAAGAGCAACAGGATTTCAGCTTCCACCCCAGCAGCTGCTGACAGATGTCACGTCCACCTGAGCTGGCTGAGGGCAGGGGTCCTTCCCTGGACAGGGAGACACACCAGGAAACCCGGGTTCCAAAAAGTCCCCGTGATGTGAGGTTGCAGGTGTTTCTCAGCAGGTGGATTCAGCCCGTTCTCTCTCTGAGGCCTGAGCATCCTCCCCTCTGGCTCCGAGCCTGGCCACCACCTTAGGAAAGAAGCCTTACACATGAGGACCTCCTCGGGCCAGCTGTCCCAGGCGCTGGCGGGGTCTCTGCGGTACATTTGCTGGCTCAGGGCTACCGTGTCCGCGGATGCCCACAGCATACCCTTGGCACAGGGAGGACCCAGAGCTCTGGACGCAGGCTGCACCCAAGTGTGGCAAGTTCAGCCCCTCCTTCCCACCCAGCGAGCCTCCCTGACGAGGGAAGCGTGGAGCTAATGAGGGGCTCAGTGGGTGTTATCTCCCAGGAGTCGGCGAGGGACGGCAACCACAGGCCCCTGCTCACACCCAGGCCACTAAGGACCCAGTTCCTGCGCCGTGGGGACATTCGAGGAACGGCACCAAGAGCTGGCGCAGGGAAAACAAACGGGATGCCCAGGAGAAAGCTGCCACCCCCTCGTTACGGCTGGGTTCCACCAGACCAAGCCAGCTGGAACATGCAAAATTAATTTCCTGTATCATTTTATGCACATTCTAAGTAATACGTATGTATGTCCCCCTTCTTTAATCACACGGCATAATTTCTGGAAGGCTGCCACGGTCGCTCTTCTCTTTAACTGTCCCCGGCTCCCAGAGGATATAATTAGTGCACAGACTCAGGGCTGGTCCAAAGCATCCCCACTCAGCAGCCCTAAGAGATGGAGCACTGGATTCGAGCACGAAATGGGGCCGCCGGTCTGTCCTCCAAGAGGAACCCCCGGTCACCTCACACAGCAAACCCAACGTTTCTGGGCTCTGCAAGATGGAAAGGTTTCCGCTCCTCTCCCCAAGCGTCCACCGCAGCCCAGTGGGGAGGGGTCTGTACCTTACCCCCGCCCCCGCCAGGGACACACTTGGGTCCCTCCCTCCACCTGCGCCTGCCCCCCACCCCCGCATCCTGTCCCAGGAGGGGCTTCTGGTCTGCAGGATGTTTTCCCCAGAGCTGAGGTCTCGGAGCTGAAAAGGCAGCACCTCGGTGTCCTCCGCTCTCTGTCCCCCTCCTTGTTCTGCCACCTCGGTCTCCAGGAACGGGCTGACCCCCAGGACTGGGCAGCCTGGGCTCCGTGGGGTGGGCTGGGTGTGGCACCGTGGGGCCTGCAGACACCAAGGTTCCAGGAAGAGAGGAGACACTGGCTCCCGCATCCCCTCGGGTGACGCTGGGATTTCCACCCAGAAACGCCTGCCTGGTCTTCTTGCAGGTTTCTGCAGGGAGCTCCGAAAACCTTCCCAAGGGAGGGGTGGGGGGTCGTGGGGGAGGAGCATCTCACCCACGGCCCAGGCCCTCCGCCACGCCCTGCCTAGCTCAAGGAGGGACTCGGGACAGTCCCCAAGGACAGCCCGGTTACCAGGGCTCCACTCTGGATCAGAGGGTCAGAACATCCTGTCCCCTCCCAGAGGGGCTAGAGGCTGAGTCCGTCACCCCTGCCCAGCTGTGCCTACAGAATAAAGCCGGTAAACCCCCACGGATGGAGGGCAGTGGAGACCTGGGCAGAGCAGTGCCTGCAGAGGGCCCGGCGGCTCTGAGGCCCTCCCCACGCCCCACGCTGCCATCGCGTCCCTCTGGCTGTCCCCAGCTGCTTCCTTTTGTAACACCTGTGATCCAGTGAGCAAACTGCTTCCTGAGTTCCGCGAGCTGCTCTAGCAAATGGATCAAACCTGAGACAGGGTCCTTAAACCTGGACTTGCAGCTGGTCGGTCAGAAGTGCAGGTGACAACCGGGATTTTTAGTCGGCACTTGGGGGGGGGGGGTGCAGTCTTGTGGGACTGAGCTGTGAACCGTGGATGTGATGTGTCCCCAGCAGACAGTGTCCGATGGTCGGCCTGCAGGACGCCCAGCTGGTGCCGCAGAATCGCTCCATGTGGGAAAACCTCACAGCCCGTGTCAGAAGCCAGGTCGTGCTGTAGGGGGATCTGGAGGGCAGGGGACGCACCAGCTGGTTTTCGTTCACCCCCTCGGCCTGGTCTCCAGCCCTGCCGTCTCTGACTACATGCCTCCTGACACCGATGTCACTTGGTGAAGGACCGTGTGTGACTAGAGAACCTGCTGGCTGGAGGTGAGGACAGTGGCCAGACCCAGAAAATGCCTCCCGTGTGCAGGGGAAGCTGGGAGCCGAGCACCTGGGCATCGGAAGGTCCCCAAGACCCTGGCAGCGTGGCGGCCACCTAGGCAGCCGGGGGCCATCTGTGCCCTTGCTCAAACGTCTCTGTGTAACTCCTGAAAGATGCTGCCTGCCGGCCCTGCACTGCACCTGAACTGACAGTCCAGTGTTCCAGCCCTGGAAGAAGGGGCAGCACAGAAGTGCCAGGCTGTGGTCCGCGGGAGCCGGTGCTCAGCCCTGCAGAGAGAGTGAGCCCTCGGGAACCTGCCCGCATCAGAAGGTCCCCCAGGACCCAGACAGTCTGCAGGGAACAGACACCTTCCATCTCGACCACAGGGAGGCTTCCAGGAGCATCTGCCTCAGGGACGGTCTCAGAGTCACCGTCTCTGCTGTTACAGCGTCAAGAGCGTCAAGAGTCCGGCGTCCGCACCTTGGGCCTCTCACTGCAGGGAAATCTGACCGCTGCCTCCCTGCCCTGCCTAGGGACCCCCACCCCCGACACAGGCCAGGGCCAGCAACAGGTCCCGGAAGCCTGTCACTGTCCCAGGAATAAAGCGAGGCCACCCAGGGATGCAAACATCAGCCAGGGGCAGAGCCGGAAAGGGCACGTCCCACGCCCACACTCCAGGCGCTGTGACCCCGGAGGCCCTTAGATGCGGATCTAATGGCAGCCTCCATGTGCCCTCCCTGCACCTGCCTGAACCACCCGCTGACATGCTACCGAACATCGGTGACCCTCCCCGAGAGGCCCCTTCCTGGACATAACAAAACTCAATTACGAAAAGTGGACAGAGGGACAGTCAGCTTCCCTTCAGTGGTCAGTATTCAGAGACCAGCGATGCCCTGCCGTCCCCAAGCTCAGCCAGGGCAGCTGGGACCTGGGGAACTGATGGGACTGGCCAGCCTCTGCCCTGGTCACTGGAACCCCGTCCCCTTCCTCCTGTCAAACATCCAGCATACATGCGACGTTTCGGGAAACCTTCCTTTCTTTCTGGAAAAGTTCTACCAACTCCATCCTAGAACATAATTTTAATGCTAGTCTTTTTAAAGCCAAACGTATGTACGCATCGCCCAATGTTTAGAAAAATCTAGGGAACCTACTTTTAAAGGAACTTGCTCAATAAATTAACAGTTATGAACAAAATAAGAAGATGTCATTGAGCAGGTGCTAAAATATGAAATAAAGTCAGAATAAACCAGCTGCTCTTAACGTAAAAGGAATAGGGAGCGTGGCTGGGCTCTCAAAACACTGATCAGCTGTTCCGAGGCTCTCCGATGTCTCCACAAGGGTGCATCTCCTCCTGTTTTCAGTGGGCGTATCACTCCCGCCCACAGTCCAGACTCCGCGCAGGAATCTAAGCTCTGGCGCCGACTCCTTCGTGACGGCCCCGTCCCCGGTGTTGTGGGCACAGAACGTGGTGCTCTGGATGACGCTCCTCGCACCTGCTGCGTCTTCACCACCTCCCTCCTTACCGTAAAAACAAGACTCAGCACTGCCCGGAAGAGGCAGCTTCTGAACGTGTCAACTTTCTGATTGATGCGGCATCTTCCTCAGCTTTCTTCAAACACCCTGTTGTCTCCTCCCAAGGCATTTAAAGAAAGACTTTGGGGTTTGCTATCAACACATCACTGACACACAACGGGTACCGCATCCATCTTGATCTTCGGAAAATGGTATCATTCTGAAGCCAGGGGTCGATGGTTCTCGTTTTCTGAAAATTGCTCATTATTTGTAACTCGTAGTCTTTTCGATAATTGAAGCTGGTGATTAATCATTGGCCTCGGCATAAGCCAAAAGCTTATGGATTTTAGTTTATTTAACAATGACTTCTGATGTTTTCCCACGTCTTCAGGAAGTCTAAGAACATCATGTTAATAACCCCCAACCACAGAGCGGTCTAATTGCCCCCAAACTGCCATCTGGGCCAAAAGCCAAGTCTTGAGGAAGAAGAAACAGAAGTTCCCGAAGCGACGGGACAGTGCTATTCTGGTGCTGACACGCCTGAAAACAGGAGCACACTTGGAGGAAGTAAGGACGCCAATGACGCTGCAACCTGCGCGACGACACCAGCCCAGGCGTCCCGTTCAGGGGCGGGAGGCGCCATGGGCACGATGGACGGTGGGCGTCGGGGGAGAGGCCGCACCGTCCAGGGAGGAAGGAGAACTCAGTGAGTCGACAGAAGGGCGGGTGCCGGGGCATCTGCTCCGAGAAACAGAGACGCGGGGGAGCACCGGAGCTGCCGGCCGCCTTGCCCGCCCTCTGGTCAGCGCTGCTGCTGACCGCACCTGAGGACCCGTGGGCGGCCCTGGGCCCCGCCTTTGCGACCGTCCCTGCCCCGGTGCCCCCACCTCACTGTCACGTGGACGCCCCAGGAGAACCCCTGCGCATGGCGAGCAGAGGCAGCCCGTGCCCCGGAATGTTCTGTCCGAGGATGCGCTCCCTCACCACGGGCGAGCCCGAGCTTGCCTTCGGGTCAGGGGCTCAGGCAGCAGGTGGGGGCAGCGCCCTGGCCTCCCACACCCCTGGGGGGCTCTCTGTCCTCGTCTCCTGAGAACCTGGCTGCCCTGGGCGCAGGCTGCCCGCCAGCCGACCCCTTGGACGGGGTATGGTCGTGACTGGAGCCCACTGGGAGCAAGAGGTGCAGCCTGGAGCAGAAGAGCTCACCTGGGCCGCAGGCCGAGGTCCTCACGGGGCGAGGTGCTACCCAGGCCTCCGTGGGGCCGAGGCCCAGGTCAGGGAGCTGTCGGACAAGCCCCACGCAGCGCCCCCCCCCGCCAGCCTGGAGGGAGACCACACCCCCACACCCACAGGGTGTGGGTCTCCTCCACTGTGAACACTTGCACCCTAACCCAGGGCTGCTGCGCCTGAGTCAGGAAGGCACGAGTGAGGAGCAGGGTGGGAAGTGACCGTCAGGCCCAGCCAGCAGTCTCAGTCCCCCTCGAAAAGCCCCCACAGCCTGGACCCGCCTGCGGGCACGGCCGCCCTCCGGCAGCAGGAGAGCCCACCCCCCCCTGCTCCCCATCCTGCGACTGCAGAGGGAAGGACGGCTCCCCTGCACGGCCCCCCACTCGGCTGGAAGCCTGACTCGTAATTGACGGGCCACAGACCCACGCGAGAGGGAGCCGCCACGCGGGTCGGGGCTTTCAGGATCCCACCATGCCCTCGGCACCGTCACACAGGCTTACGGAGGCATTAAAACCGCATCTTCCAGTTGGAAGCTTCTAGGGCTCAAGGTCACATCCTCCACCCAACTTTAACCCCAACGGGGGCACCAGGAGGCAGTGACGGGACCACACCCCTGCACCGCAGTCACTCCCTCCCCCCGTCCCCCACGCGACCTCTCGGTGCACCTGCCTCACACACCCGGGTGGGAGGGGCTGGGTACAGAAGCAACAGCGTTTGTGCCGTTATAAAGTACAAATCCTGTTAGGCTGCTCTGACCCCCATCCGGTTCCCGACAACCAGCTCCTAAAACCCTTGAATTAGATGATGGACTGAGGCATCTCTTCTGCACAAGGAGCCCCTCTGGCCACACTCTAGAGGCTGAGGAGGTGACTCTGGGAGGGTGGGGCTGGCCACACAAGGACAACCCTGGGATGAGAGGGGTGGCTTTCTGGCCCCACCCCAACTTCAGGAGGCGGGGGCGTGCTAGGTGAGGGGGGGTGGGGGCGGCAGAGGAGGCTCCGAGCCCCTCTGCCCAGCTCTGCCCTCTGCATCTCTTCCATCCGGCCGGCCCTGGGTCGAGTCCTTTATATAAAAACCCCGTCATCATAAGGGATCCACTCTCCGAAGCTCTGAGTCATTCCAGCAAATCGCCCAACCTGAGAGGAGGCTGTGGGAAGCCCTGAGCTGGCAATCAGCAGGGCAGAGGTGCGGGCAGCCCGGGGACCCCGCTGCGGCGGGTCCGAAGCAGGAGCAGAGCTGTGGGAAGGGCCCTCAGCCTGAGGGACTGCGGGTCTGGGGGAGTCGGTGTCAGAACCCATGTGAACTGAAGTGTTGGAAACACAGCGTGTCACCAAGTGTCAGCACCAGGAGCCCCTCGGGTGAGGGGTCCCCACCGTGCACGGCATTTCAGCCACAGGCCCCCCTGGGTCCCGGCGACACCAGTCACTGATGGGCAAGGGGGGAGCAGATGCCCTGTCCGGCTCAGAGCCTGGCGCGCCGCGGGAGGCAGGTGACCAGGACAGGGCCACGGTCGGACATCGCCCAGCCACCGCGTGAGGTGGGCGCCCCACCCGGGGACCTGGGTCGGCGCCTCGCAGCCAGACGGCACAGGCGGCAGATACAAGAGGTTCTGTTTCCGTCTCGAAAAGTGGTTGTTCCTCCCAGCTGCATGCTGCACTCTCATCTCCCGGTTTTAAAACTAATTTTTACTATAATAACCTTTTTCTTCTGCTTCCAAATTACTCCATTATAAAAGGACATTTTAAAAAACCAGAGTCGGTGGCTCCCTTGCGGAGGGCGCTTTGCGTGCAGCGCACTCACGGATCAGGAGCCTCACGGGGCCTGGCAGTGCCAGGCGCATCTTTAATTAACAGCTACTCAGCTACGCTTTTCCTGCAGGAGAGGGAAAGGCCTTTGAAGCCCAGGGCTTGCTGCCGTTTCAGGCTATATAGGCAACAGCGTTACTACTTTCATACACATTTGCAAATTTATCGGAGCAGCATACCTTCTCACTTAAATGCTATTTTTCTTTCGCCGGAACGTGACAGCAGCGCGGAACCACACGTGCCGTGAGTTGCACATGAATTTTTTAGCACCGTGTTACCTAAGGAGCACGCGTCTCTCTTTGGGGACAATGAGCGAAGGCCGGGACCAGTCAGGACTCTGGCCACCGCCCAGGCTCTGGGCGTCTCACCAGGGGGATCCGGGCACGGGCGTGGAGGCCACCGGTCTTGTTCCTTTGGCTGCACGGTCCTCTCCCGTCACCAGGATCGATGGAGGCGCCTTCCAACAGAAAGAGAGGGAGAGCACTTCTTAAAAAGTCACCCCGGTTCTTCCATTACAGGCGACCAAGGGAAGAATGAGCCACCTCCTGCCGACAGGCCCGCCCCCAGCAGAGCCTGTACAGGGACCAGACACAGCCGACCGTGTCGAGTGACCCAGACTGAGACGTCCCCTTGCTCCCCCAGACTGGCCACACTGCCTGCTTCTGCAGAGACAGTGGCCACTGAGAGACCGGTCTGGACGCCTCAACGTCTCAGGGGCACAAAAGCCCACTGGACTCTTCCCTGGAAATGGGCTGACCCAGCGGCTGGAGTCACTGTGCCGCCCGCACAGCCTTTAGCGGCAGAGAACCACGGAGCCCAGCAGGAAGAAGTGACAAGCCTGTGCCCCTGCAGTGTCCCCCACTCCAGGGACAACCCCTCTTTCTGGAGCATCCAGCGGGGGGCAGGGTCCAGGCTGTGTTTCACGTTGTGCAGTGATCGGGGTGAACTCTGTGCCCGAGACGCTCTGCCTCGTCCAGAAAATAAACACCATCTGCACAGGACACCCCCCAGGAGAAAAGGAAGATTTGCTCCCCAAAGTTAATGAAAAAAATCAAAGCGCACCTTTGGCTGGGACACGTGATCACTTTCATTATGGATAGAAGGTGGAGAGAAAAGGCTGTTTGTTTGTTTGCCTTGTCTTTTTGCCTTTTTTAGGGCTGCACAAGCAGCATATGGAGGTTTCCAGGTTAGGGCTCCAATTGGAGCTACCGCTGCCGGCCCACGCCACAGCCACAGGCATGCACAATCTGAGCCACAGCTCACGGCAACGCCAGATCCTTAAGCCACTGAGCAAGGCCAGGGATCGAACCCACAACCTCTTGGTTCCTAGTCAGACTCGTTAACCACTGAGCCACGACAGGAACTCCTAAATTTTTTTTGAAAAGTTGTTTTAAATTAGAAAATATGGGCAATTTTAGTGCCAACATAAACACAGATCCAAGATTTGGAACGACTTATTAGCTGCCCTGAGGTACAACAGACATCCGAGCTTGTTAAAGAGAAACAGAACCAAATTCCTACAGGTAGAACTGAAAAATCACAGGGAGGAATTTTTTTTTTTAAAGACAGTCCCGTCTCAGTTTGGGGGACAGTGTAAGAAGGAAATGAAATCAGAGTGAGCACCACCAATTCCAGGGATGAGGAGCTGTTTCCATGGTTTTACTTTCGAATCTATAATCATGTACCACGAACCACGTTGTCTCTCTAGGAAAACCAGGTGCGATTAAAAGATACTCGTCCATTATTCAAAACAGCAACCAGCTTCCAAGCTGAGACTGTCAGGAGCAATTCAAGCTCTAGATTCGTTTTTAAAAAACGGAATGTCAGCCTAGAATTTGGGAATCCGTTCCCGCCCTCATCACCATCGGTGCTTTGCGAGGCGGTGCAGGTGAGGGAACAGTTAACCACTTGTGGGAAGGACCCAAAGTCAAAGACGCCGCTGCTTGTGCTCCCCTGTGGGGCCGGCCACACAGGGACACAGTGCTTCCCCCCAAAGCCCACATGCTCGTTCCAGGGCCCCCAGGGGCCACACCAGGACAAATACTCATTTCCACCCTCTCGGTCTCCTGTCAACAGTCCTCAGGATGGAAAGTGCTGGATTATGGGGGCCCAGAAGCATGAAACTCAAATACAGGAGTTCCTGTTGTGGCTCAGCAGGTTAAGGACCCAACACAGTATCCATGAGGACATGAGTTCAATCCCCGGCCTCACTCAGTGGGTTAAGGATCTGGCATCACCACAAGCTGCGGTGTAGGTCACAGATGTGGCTCGGATCCCACGTTGCTGCAGCTGTGGCTGTGATGTAGGCTGGCGGCTGCAGCTCCGATTCCACCCCTAGCCTGGGAACTTCCACGTGCCATGGGTGTGGCCTAAACGAAAAAGCAATTAAATGCAAATATAAAGTTAAAAGATGCCCAAAGGTGTAAAGCGGTGAGACAGACCCCAAACAACAGAGGTCGGGCTCCGGAAAAGCCGGTGGCCCCCGAGGGAGGCTGAACAGCCACATCATCGGGATCGAATGGCAGCCGCGGGCAGAGGGCCGGAGGATGGACGGGAGGAGCCTGGAGGAGACCCTTCATCCAGATGAGCCCCAGCGCGGCCTCTGAGCGAGGGCCCCGCAGGATGGCGCCTTGTCAGGGTTGGCGCAGGAGGACCCAGGACCCCGTGGTCTGCTCCAGGCACCGCCAGCCTGGCATCTCACTGGGGTCCTCCTGCGCCCCTCCCCCCCAGGGTTCCAGAAGGTTCTACTGATGAGCGACTTGCACTTTCTATACTCACGCCTCATGAGCCACAGTTTCTGAGTAGCAGAAACTGTCTTTGTTTCCTGTGTGAAGATGAGGTCGGGATAAATAATCACCGTCACAGGGAGCATTCAAAACACTTGGTTAAAAGTGAATATACCAGAGCTCCCGTGGTGGCGCAGTGGTTAACGAATCTGACTAGGAACCATGAGGTTGGGGGTTCGATCCCTGGCCTTGCTCAGTGGGTCAAGGATCCGGCATTGCCATGAGCTGTGGTATAGGTCGCAGAAGCGGCTCAGATCCCACGTTGCTGTGGCTCTGGCGTAGGCCGGCGGCTACAGCTCCAGTTAGACCCCTTGCCTGGGAACCTCCATATGCCTCGGGAATGGCCCTAGAAAAGGCAAAAAGACAAAAAAAGAAAAAAAAAGTGAAAGTACTAAGTATACATTAAGACCAGGGTTTACATCACTGATCCAATCAGAGAAACGAGAGGAGATTTTCACTATGAACCTAACGGACCAAGGAAGCCAAGGAGGGACCCTGAGCAGCCCCATCCCAGGCTAGTGATCCGAGTAAATGCGTGACTTCTGACCGGGACAGAAGCTCAAGCTCGGCGCCGCTGGGACCACCCACTGCTAATTACCAAGGTCGCCTCTTCTTTTCACGCTGGTGAGGGTTTCCCGTTGGTGATGGAAATGGCTCATCATGGCATAAAACGCCCTTCCACGCAGAAGTAATGAAAGGGAATGAGACTCAGAGCCTGAGATAGAGGAAGGAGCTCCAACGGGAGAAAGACGATCTGTTTAATAAACACATCATTCTGGTACGAGATCCATCCCTTACCGAGAAACGCCACGGCTCCCCACGGGGAGCCAGCTTCATGGGCACTAACGCCCGTGATCCATTTACGCCACATGGCCTCGGCATTAATGATGGGGGGGCGGGTGTGACCCACCAGTGACGGTCCCCAGGGATGTCACTGCAGATGGGGAGCTGGCGTGAAGACCAGCGGGGGCGGGGACCTAACAGGCCTGAGGCAGACGCACCTGCCAGCAGCCGACGAGGAGAAACTGTTCAGGAAAAGCCGGGGGGCAGACTGAGGCCTCTGGCGCACCTGACAGATCAGAGCAAATCAAGGGCCATTTGTGACTTTCAAAAGCAGCAATAAAGGCTGGCTTCGTGGGACGGGAAATGCACTCCCCCTCGGCCCGTAAAGTGCTGTCTGAGGAACAGCAAAAGGAAGGACCTGAGAGCCTCACGTGCTCAGAAAATGCAAATGCACACTGGGTTTAGTGCAGCAGGGAAACAGCTGCAGGCTTCCGCTTGGTCCCCGGGGCTTCGGGCCAGGAAGCCCAGGCCTGCACATGCCTTCTGAGACATGCAGACAGCACACGCAGGATGCCAGGGTCACTGCCCAAGCTCCTCTGAGCAGCACCGGCCCGCGAGCTCCAGACCCAGCTGGGGAAGGGAAGGCCAGGCTGCTGTGCCCACCCCACCGCCGGACCCTGCGCAGGGTTCCGGAGCTGCCCCGCTGGGGCTGGCCCTGCCCCACCCAGGGGACGGCAAGACAGCACAGCCGAGGGCCAGGGGGAACCCGGCGGGGAGGGCGTGTGGGCCCCTTGGTCCCTAGCTGTGGTGTTTACGGCCACCAACCTTGTCCTCTCCGTCCTCCGCCGGGCTCTTCCTCTCTGTGTGCAGCATCAGGGCTGGTGGGCAGGGCGCTCGGCTGCGTTCTCTGCTTTTATCTGCGGGGCCAAAGCAACGGTCATGAGTATCCACTTGTCATGTCAGTTTGTATAACCGAACAAGGACAAACAGCAGCCTTGAGAATTCAAAGTGGTGGCGCACACAGTGCATCCCACAGAAAGCGAGGCCGACCACACCGTGTGACCGCACTGTGGTCTCAGGACAAAGTTCCCAGCAACTCCCCCTGGGCTTACACAGCACCATCCATGGTGGGGCTGGCCAGCCTCCTGGACCAGGTCACGTGGGTCATGACTGATGGGACACAGGCCTCCCTGACAAGGACAAGGAGCCGACACAGGCAGCAGAGCCAGGCTTTCTTGGGCTTTGATAGCCAGGGGCTGAGATGGGATGCCCTGGGCCCCAGTTCTGATGGGAGTGGGGGGAGGCATGTCCACACTGGTCATACTCTGGTACCATTCTTTGCTCGTCATTAATGTGGGCTCTGGCTCCGTGGGTGATCTGCACGGTGACTGCCTGGGAGGAGGGGCAGAAGGTTGCAGGAACGTGATGCTGAATGTGAAAACAGGGTAAGGTTTCATCTTCATCTATGCTGTCACATAGCCCTAGACATCTGCGTGCGGCGACGGGCAGCAAGATTAACCAGGGTGTCAGGACCAAGGACTAATAGAGTCTGTGGGCAGTGATGGGCAGCAGATTAACCAGGGTGTCAGGACCAAGGACTAGTAGAAAACCCCAGCATCCAACCAGGCACTAGCCTGACTTACAGGAAACTTTAGGAGGCCCTGGAAAGTCCAGGAGGGATCACCGGACCTGGAGCTCCTGTCTGTGCAACCCAGGGGGAGGTCTCGGGAGCGCCTTCCCCAAGGAATGGAGTTAACAGGGACAACGAGCATCACTCTGTGTGTGTGTGTGTGTGTGCCTGTGAGTGTGTGTATGCAACTATGTGTGTGCCCATTTGTGTGCATCTATGTATGTGCGTGCATGCATGCATGTGCCTGTGTGTGCATGTGTGCGCCTGTGTGTATGTGTATACACGTGCCAGTGTGTGTGCATCTCTGTGTGTGCATGCATACATGCGCCTGAATGTGCATATGTGTGTACATGTGTGCCAATGTGTGTGCATCTCTGTGCATGTGTTTGTGTGCAAGTGTGTATGTGCATGCGTCTGCCTGTGCGCACGAGTGTATGTGCATGCAAGTGTGTTCCTGTGTGCATATGTGCCTGTGAGTGTGCATGTGTGCACACATGTGTGCCAATGTATGTGAATCTCTGTGCATGTGTGTCTGTGTGCACATGTGTATGCACATGCATGCATGTGCCCGTGAGTGTGTGCATCTGTGTGCATCTGTGTGTGCATGGGCTCCATCTGCCCCCACGTGGGGCCACGTTGCCCATAGTGGGCATAGTTACCTGGCACCCCCACAGCTGCAGAGCCGGGTCCAGACCGCAGGGCAGCTGCTCCACTGCCCTTGGTGAGGAAGTGCCTCACTCCGAGCACCACGGGGCCAGCTCTGGACCTGGACCAAACATGTGGACGGTCCCCACAGAGGTGCTGTGTTTGGGTAAGACTGAGGCTGTTTCCTCAGGTCTCCCCGTCCTGTGTCGGGACAGCTCACCCCCAAGTCAACCATGCGGGCCTCACCAACATCCACATCGGGGCCACCCCGTCCACACCTACCCGTGCATGGCCAGGCCTCTCCGTTACTCCGAGCCCCTTTGTGAGGTGGCCAGCCAGTGCTCTAAAACCCGCAGCCCGGCAAAGAGACTTCCCTCTCCTGGTGGGAAGAGCCGTGAAGCCAGCACGGGGACGGTGTCAGACCGAGAGCCAGTTCTCCAACACCCTGTCAGCACTGGTCCCGCAGCACCCAACCCGTTCGGAGGTCTGGACCAGGGAGCCCGTCTGGGCCTTAGCCCATGCCCAGATCCCACCAGCTGCCCACCCTGTGGCAAAGGGGAGCGAGGTCTGCCAGGAGGCATCTGAGGCCCGGTTGTGGAACCCGGCCCTTCTCGCCGCTGCAGCTGAGGAACAGGATGGGGAGCCGGTGCCCAGGATGGGCAAAGGGGCTGCAATGACGTCGGGGTGCCGGCGGCCTTAGCGGGAATTCCAGACCGGCTGGAAGAGGGTGAGGGCCCGCCCGGGGGGACCGCCAAGGAGACAGCCATGGAGGGTGGCGTCTGAAACGGCCACCAGATCAGCTCCCCTGAGAAAGTGGCCGGGGACATAGGGACACTGCCTCGCCCAGGACACCAAGGCTGCAGAAGCTCCCCAGAACTGCCTGAAGGACCTGAGACCCTCGATCCCTGCTCGGCGACGGAGGCCAGAGAACAGAAGGAAGCCAACACCACCCCCAAGGCCCAGGGAGGGGAGGAAAGCTTGAACTTGCCATGAGGCGGCACGGCTAGGTCACGGCCCTGGGCGCCACTGTCTAACGGCTGCACCGAGGCCGGAGGCGGGGGTGGGAGCGAGCAGACGGCGCCGCACTACCTGAGCACGTGGTCTGGGTTCCTTCCCAGTCGGCGCCGGCCCCGCCAGGAGGAGGGGCTGCGTGCGCTGCCACGCCACGCCACGCCACGCCACGCCACGCCACGCCACGCCACGCCACGCCACGCCACGCCCCAGAGTGCGTCCCCAGGCTCCGCCTACCGCGTGAGCCTCCCAGGCCACGCCCCCCCGTGTGTCCCCAGGCCCCGCCTACCGCGTGAGCCTCCCAGGCCACGCCCTCTACCTGACAACTGGGGGGCTCCTTACTGAAGACACAGCCGTCTTGCATCACCGGAAAGGCAAGCGGCGTCTTCTCAGCTTGTGCAAATAACACGTCGTAAAAAAATAGACGTGTGTGGAAACTGACAGCAGGCCCCTGCGCCGTCCGCAGTGAGGGAGGGCTTGCCCACCTGTATGCCTCTGTCCCCCCAGAAGGCATCCCAATCGTTTTCCTTGATTGAAAACCACTGATCTTGGTTAAAATCAGCTCTTCAAATACGGATAAATGCATGGCCCCGCTCACTGTGACTGCTTCCCTGAAACGGTCCTGATGGCCACTTTAAAGCCCCTAAGCCGCACACGTCCCCAGAGCGCCTGTGACGATGCTGGGCCTGGCCCCACACAGCCCTTTCTAACAGATGTTGATTGCCCAGGCACCTGCTACGCGGCTGAGCGGGGCACCCGGGTCCCCCTCGCAGGGGCCTGCGTCTCCCCGTTGGTCCTGGGAGAGCTGACGCTACGGCTCCCTGAGGGCCCCGCCAGGGCTCCCCCTGACATGCTTGACCGCTGGGTGCTCTGGGCCTCTCCGCAAACCCCATGATGTTGCCGCCAAACGCTCCCTTGGGGTCAAATGGAGCTTGTTTATGGAGGAAACGCTGGACGCTTAAGCGTGTGGGGACACTTGATACATTTCCAGCCTGTGCGGGAGGCAGGACGGTCCCTCTGTTTGCGCAGTTTTACTGACCCAGCCCGGCTCCGCCACCTGAAGAGCTCTCAGAGGGCCTGTGGTCTGGTTTTCCTCCTGGCAGGGCCGAGCGGCGAGGCCCAAGAAGGAGACAGGGGGCCTGCGTGAAAACAGCCACGCCAGTCCACTGAGCAGCATGTTTGTCCCTGCGGGTACCGAATCCATGTCAACCCAGCTGCTTGGGGCGGGAGGGGGTGTTGTGGGCGGTTTGATAGCATCTTCTCTCAAAATGCTGCAGGGAGTGGCCAGGGCGACAGACCGAAGGGGAACAGGCAATAGTGAATAGTGGCAGTAATGTGCCCCCTCGAACAAAGGGGACAGAAAGGCCACACTCCTTCTTCTGGGCAAGACTTGGCGGCGCAAACACCTGGCTCAGCAATCGGTCCACCTCGTTTGGCTGGAAGAAGAGTGAGGTGGGCCTGCAGGCTTCTAATCTGGGGTCAGGGGTCCGTGCCAGCTGTCCGGCATTTCACCTCTTGGTCATTAGTCCCCGTCTAAGCCACCTGCTTTCTGAGAGTCCTGGGGATCTGCCACCAGCTGGAATCTGGGCTCAGACCAAAGACAGCTTATATACGATGGTAACGGGACAGCAGCTGCGTATCCCGAGCTTCAGCCAAGGCTACTAATATTGAATAAGGCACTGGGATCTTTTTAAACATTTAAAAATTGCTTCTTTAAATTATTCAAGTGAAGAACTCCTGCAGACAAGTGAAATTATCCGACGTGTCAAAAAAGTATGAAGATCTGTCAGCAGCTTCTCACTCAAAGGAGGAGCCTGAAGCTCAGGCTCATTTTTCCCAACACATTTTGTCCTCTCTTGGATCTGTTTCATCACCTACAAAATGAACTAATCTCCTAAATTTCTCGCCGTTCCGGGGTTCCGAAAGTCAGCAGGCTCTCTGGAACTGTTTGGGGGTTATCCCAAAGAAACGGGAGATGGAAACAGTGACCCAGGAGGGCCAGTGAGAACAGTCACCGGGTTTCCTGCTGGGACGACAGAAGTGGATGAGCCACAAGGAAGAGGACAGCCGAAACATTCCACTCTTTTATTCCGAAAACCAGCAGTGACTTCTGATGGGCTGTTCCTTTGGAATCAACCTCCGATAACACACTTAGAACTGTGAGAAATCTCTTAGACTGAGGGGACCCGTGAGCCACAGATGATTTGTGCACAGGACACAGCAGTGACTTCCCGGGGGTGCCCGTGAGGTTGGGGGTGGGGGACACCAGGGCGAGTGGAATTGCCTGGTGGCTGCAGGCCATTGGCCGTTACCGGAAGGTTTACAAAGGCAATCCACGCGGTAAAGCCCGCACGCACAGACCGGTCACTGCAGGGGACCATGCCTGGCGACAGGGGTCTCTTCCAGTGACCTCCAGTCTCGGGGAGGCTTGTCTTGGATTCAGGTGCTAGGCTGCAATCCTGGAGTCACCGGGTCCCATTTTCTGTGTTTGCCGTGATCTAGTGACCCCCGCTTCCAAATATGAATGTTCTCGCCTCAAGAACAAATAATATACCGTCCACTCTGGGAAATAATGAGGGGAATTTGAATCTTGAACACCGTCTCCCCGCAAGTGCTGTCTTAAAACAATTCCCGTGATGCTCAGGCAAAGTAGAAAATCATCCCATTTGGCCCCTAAGCAAACTAGACAAGGTAAAAGCCATTTTCCAGGATACGAAATAAGCCATTCGGGAGGGATGGAACTATTTGCCAATTTAAGTGGTATTGAGCTCCTTGGGAAAATTCCGATAATAAAATAAAATAATAAAATAAGGGGAAAACATAATTTATGTTTAAGGTACTAGTAATGACACACTCGGGTGTGTTGCGTGTGGTTCTGAATGAGGCTGGACAAGGCACTGATTTTCAGAGTCTGTCTCCTCTATAAAACCCAGAATATCAAAGGAGAGTGGGTCCCTGGGCTACAGTTTCAATGTAGCCCAGGTGGTGACTTAGCAAGAGCTGCTGCCCTGGGGAGCAGAGGGACAGGAGAGACAAAGACAGGTCTCAGGGCTGGAAGCCAGTAACTAGGAGACGGGCCCGTGGGCCTGTGGAGCTGGTCCGGGGAAGGGGCGGCAGGGGGAGGGGCCGAGCAGAGAGGGTGCTCCTTCTGTCCCCTGCCCCCAGCTGCCCCCAGGAGACCCTAGGACCACCCAGCTCGGAGACGGGAAGGGGAGGCAGAGGCCTGGGCTCCTTGAAGCCCCTCTCCCAGGGCCAGTTTCTAGGCTGCAGGGCAGCTGGGTGGTCAGCGCGGACGCGAGCAGATGTGGCCAAGGCGAGGGTCACGGCGATTCTGTTCTCCTGCTCGCCTTCTCGGGCTCACAGGCTGGGGTCTCCCACCTTCTCAAGACAGGTCACTGCAGAGTGGCCGACATGGCCAGGGCCCTGAGGCTGTGAGTCAAAGTCCCCAGACCCCTGGGACCACAGCTGCTTGGGCCTGAAGCTGGGCTTGGAACGTCCACTACCGACACAGTCGCCGAGACAGGAGTGCGTGTCACAGAGAACACAGCGACAGTGCAGGCAGCGGGCCACGCCCCAGTGGCAATGCCGGAAGTCCTGGCGGCCACGTGTCGCACAGTATGGGCTGGAGCCACCACGGGGCTGGGGCCACGGTATACCGGGTAAAGGACAGACGGTGGATGGCAGGGGGATCTCTGAGGCCATGTGCTCAGGCCCGCTCCGAGGGCCAGCAGAGCAGTGGCGCCCAGGGCCTCAGGACGTCATGTGCTGGAGGGCCCAGGGTCGGGAGGGCGACGTGCCTGGGGCTGCAGGAACCTGGGTCCTGAGTTCCGGACCGGCCTCGCCCCGGCCCCCCGCTCCCGAGCCCCCAGCAAAGGCTGGCAAAGGAGTTCTTGCCTCCACTGTGACTGAAGACCATTTTCAGGAGAATGGCACATCATTTCTGAGTCCTCCTAAATGTTTCATAGGCAGCGCTTTCACAGTGTTGACAAGCTGCAGAGACTTCATTTTCTACCTGTTTATAACATCCTGGCTTTCCCTCTGTGGGAACAAAAGGTTTTCAAAACACTCACATTAGAGGACTTGAACTTGGCTTCCTCCACGAGAAAGGGTCACTCAGAGAAAGGTGACCCCGCCTCTGTAGGGCTCCCAGGGCTGTGCTTGGCCCCACCCTCCACGTGGCCACATCCCTTATCTGGCCCCACCCCTGTACATGGGCCCGCCCCCGTATCTGGCCCC
This sequence comes from Phacochoerus africanus, assembly GCF_016906955.1. Taxonomy (NCBI): domain Eukaryota; kingdom Metazoa; phylum Chordata; class Mammalia; order Artiodactyla; family Suidae; genus Phacochoerus; species Phacochoerus africanus. The sequence goes on from NC_062558.1 coordinate 140,109,322, forward strand.
ACCCCCGTCGTGGCCCCATCCTGTAACACGGCTGTTAGGCCACTTCTGGAACTTGTCTCCATCCCCCAGTCCCGTGACCCCAGCCAAGACCCCAGGCAAGAGCTTCCACATCCTGCTGCTGGCCTGACTGGCTTGACAAGGCTCCGAGGTCACCATGGGACAGAGCGGCTGTGGAGATGACGGGTCAGCTTCACCCGAATGTTCTAGAGCCTGAAGCAGCCCCGTCCTTTCATGAAGGCAGTTACCTCTGAGGATGGGGAGCCATACAAGAGCGGAGACGCGGGACGCCTGCATGCCCAACGGCGAGGGTCTCAGCGTGGACGGTCAGAGCACTCCTGCCCCGTTTTCTGCAGGAGAGTGAAGGGCACAGCCCCTGCCCGCCCTGGGACGTGGGTCTCCTGGCCCAGAGGAATATCAGGGTCTGTGATGGCAACGGCCCCAATTCTGCGCCAGCCCAGAAGCTGCTCCAAAGTCAACTGGGCACCAGAGCCCCCCAGGAACAGAGGGTGTCCCGCCAGGGCCCAGAGGAGGCCAGCGTCCAGGCACCATGCGTGCCCAGGGAGTGACCAGGAGGGCCAGCTGCCCAGGCCGCCTCCCTGTTTCCATGAACACGTGACTGAACGATGAATGGGTGAGCTGCAGACCAGTCCTGTGCAATTTCAAAATGTATGTTCAAAATTCTAATTATCACTCCCAAGTAGGGAGATCAAAGGCAAAAGAGACACATTCAATGAGACAATTTCCAGAGAAAAATTTAAAATAATCTGTGTGTCAGATGTATGGTGGGCCAGCTAGAACCTTCCCACAGAATGGGCCCAGGGAAGAGGAGCGGGACAGCGAGGAGAGAGGCCCCAGAGGACTGCAAACCGTCATTTAAAACTCCTTTCTGGCTCGGGCAGAGCGCATTGAGAAAGCACAGCATTCAACCTTCTCTCCAAAGCACAAATCCTTCTCGCAGGGCCGGCTGCGTCGGCCCAGCCACGCCTGCCTCTCTGGGCAGCGCGGCAGCGACAGCCACTGAGAGAAGGACAACAGCCGCCCATCCCTCTGCCTCGCCGCGGGTGTCAAGGGCACACCCCAGGCAAGGCTCCTGCACCGCAGAGGGTGTCCTGAGAATCACCCTGGGGACCTGAGCTGGCACCAGGGCTCAGGTGCCACCGGCCCGAGAGGTGATGGTGCACCCCCCACGCACACACGCAGACACACACACACGCACACACAAGACTACTATACTGATGATTTTTCAGTCGTCAGAGCAGGTAAGTCCACTGCTTAGACAGGTTACTGGTCTCTGGTTGCTCCGATCAGAAAAGGGTGGAGGCAGCAGACATGTGTGTGTGGAAATGAACCAGCAAAAGGTCAGCCCTGTGATTCTGGTCTCAAGGTGACAGCAAAAATAAGTTGTCTCTTTTATAAAAACTCTATGTACGATGCATGGCTTTCAAAACATGGGCAGCGACTTTGGAAACGGTTCAGGTGTATCCTTTTCCCTCCTCCGGCTCCGTGGACACCTATCCACCACTTCTAGTGCAGCCCGCAGCACGGGTGAGGCGAGCCTCCCCGGCCACAGCTCACATGCCAGCAGCGGGCATCAGACACGTCAGCTGGAGAAAAAGGTGAGAGGCTGGAGAGAGGGCTCCGAGGACACACCACCCCCTGCCCCCGCCCCCTGCCCCTGCCCATCTCCACCGCCACCGACGCCTGAAGGCTCTGGATCCACACCTCAGCTTCCTCTAAAGACGCCCGCGCTCCCAGACTGCAGCCGGCCGGCCCCTAAGCCCCTCCGCTGTAGTTTACAGCCTGTTCCCACTTATCTTTTTCCTCTAGCAGCAGAGCCTGGCACGCTGCCACTTCTTAGCAAAGCAGCCTCTGCCGACCTGGACAGTTACGAAGTCTCCTCCTTCCCTTTGTCCTGAGGCGTTTGCAAGCTCCCCGTGTCCTCTTCGGAGCTTTAACACACAGCTGCTTCCACAGGGCCCCCCGGGTGGGGTCAAAATGGCAGAGGCCCCCCGGGTGGGGTCAAAATGGCAGAGGCCGGCGCCCCCCCACACCCAGCAGGTGCAGACCTTGGCCGGCAGGCGGGTCCATCCCTGGGCCCCTGAGGACTCAGCCTCATGGTGACGTTTGCCCAGGAAGGCAGCCTGAGGCTGTCAGCCTCTGCACCCAGGTTGCCTGTTTTAATAGGATGAGGGTTTTAAAGGCAGACAGCGGCCCCGGGCAATGCTCCCAGGAGCCTGGTGAAATTTCCGGTTGGGGGTGGGCACCCTCCTGGCTGTGGTCCTGGCCTGGCCTGGAGTTGGAAGGCCTTCCATCAGCTGAGCTTTGACAGAGGTGATGGCTAGCGTCTCGTGCCTCCTGGGGGGCCTCAAAAGGCTTGAAGGAGGCCCCTCACTGCTGAGTGTGCTTCCAAGACCTGACCCCACAGGCGGGGCTCCTCTACCCTCAGAAACAGGGCACCCTGCTCTCACGGGCACTGGCCTTCATTTAGAAGCTGGTCGTGAGACCCTCACTCCAGAGGTGAGGTCTCCATAGCCCGGGGGCTGCAGGGAACACGCACAACCCAGGCTGGCCTCCCCCCACCCCCCACGTCCCCAGATCCCTCAGGACCCAGCATCCGCCTCAGTGTAGATGCCGCCAGGTTAGTGTCTAGTTTCCACACTTGCTGCCTCTTTCTTTCATCACGTTAAATAAGAGGATCTAGAGACGGGGACTCCAGCACACTCCGGGGAGCCCTGGATTAATTGTTTAATGAGAAGACACAGCAATTCCGACAGGGCAGAGCTACTCCCTCATGGGACTCAAGGCTTTGACAATGCGACGGGCTCCCCAGTGCTTGACTTGGTCCCTCGGGGACAGGCTCCTGAGGGGGCCCTGTGGTCCCCTCTTGTGGGGACACCAGGTCAGCCTACAGAGCAAACGTCACAGCCTGGAAGGCCCCAGGGGGCTCCTGTGGGCATGGTGGGGAAGATGGGCCAGGAGGGTGAGCCGGGCCTTCGCAGGGCGGGCTGACAGGGTCCCAGGGGCCACCCAGGTGGGCACTGCATCTGGGAACTGCCCCAGGGCAAAACCTCTGTTCCTTTCCTGGGTCAAGGTGACAGGTCAAGCTGTGCCAAAGGGCTGGAGTGGCTCAAGTTATAAATATAGAAACATCTAAATCAGCATCAATTTTTTATTTTTTTGTCTTTTTGCCATTTCTTGGGCCGCTCGCGCGGCATATGGAGGTTCCCAAGCCAGAGGTCTAATCGGAGCTGTAGCTGCCAGCCTACACCAGAGCCATAGCAACGTGGGATCCGAGCCGCATCTGCAACCTACACCACAGCTCACGGCAACGCTGGATCGTTAACCCACTGAGCAAGGGCAGGGATAGAACCCACAACCTCATGGTTCTTAGTCGGATTCGTTAACCAATATGCCACGACGGGAACTCCTAAATCAGCATCATTTAAGTTAATTTATAAGCTTTTCTGTACATTCAGGGGTGCCCAATGCAGGGGTGTGAGGCGCACTCAGCCTGCTCTGCCTCAGCTTCCAGATCCCCCGTCCGCTTGGGGGGGGCCACCTCCTTCAACCGCATAGTGGCCCAGAAGCCGCTGGGAAGTTAGGCAAAACCCACTCACCAGCAAGACGGCCTCCGAGGGCTGGAGGCAGGGGCTCCCTGCAATGTCTTCAAATCTGAGCTTATTAAGCAAGGCTCACGGATTTGTATTTGCTTTGGGTTTTGAGGTTCACGGGAAAGACGCCAACCTCTAATCCACAGCAGACGAACAGAACCCGAGACCACGATGGAGACGGTGCCTGCAGGTGACCGCTCTGTCACGGTGCAGATTAAGGCGGGTCCTCCTGGGAGGGGCTGGCCCATGCCCCCCAGTCCCCCACGGTGCCTTCCGGTCTGACTAGAGAGGTGACACCAGCAGGTTCTGAAGTCCCCACTCTGGGGACAGCAGTCCTCCAAGGACAGAGGGCTCATGACCCGTGTGGCTGTGACCAGGAGCAGTGAAAGATAAAAAATATGCCAAGACACGACCTTGTCAACATAAATAATACTATACACACTACGTTGTATATAGTATATATTACAGCGTGTTTTGTACACACAATACAATAATTAAATGGTATTTTCACACTGAAGATTGCTTCCAAGGCTACTGTCTACTGTTACTGTTATTTCATAGAAGACAACCAAGTTCCAGAGGGGTCTGCAGTGTTCTCAGGAGCACACTGACGATGCTAAAAGGAAGTGTTAGACTCTTGGGATCCAGACACTGCAGTTGGCACTGCGGTTATCTTGGCACGAGCATCTGTGGCTTCAGACTCGAAAACATCCTCAAAGTACCTTTGTATGTAACCTTTAGCTGGATATGGAAGAGAAACGCATGATTAAATATATTCGCATCCTAAATCACGTCATTAACTTGTATCAAATAGGAACATTTATGTTAAAAGGAAGAACTGCAGCAGTAAAACCCGTGTCATAGGGAAGGGACGTTGGCGACGCCTGTGTTTCTGGCATAGGAATTATCATCGCCGAGTGTGTGTCATTATCAGCAATGGTCACGGTGAAGGGAGGCGTGAGGCTGGGCCTCTGGGTTTGACCTGGTTGTTCAGGGGCGTCTCATCAGGCCAGGACGGGCGCGGCCTGCCCCCAGCGCCCCTGCCCGCTGTGGGACTGAACGAGCCTCCCCGAGCCTGGGAACCTCCCGGGTCCACGTGGGTGAGAGCGTCCCTCGGGTTCCCCTGCAGGGGCTGGGCCCCCCGCCAAGGAGGGGGTGCTGCTGCGGGTTCCCCGAGGGACCACCCTTCCCTTCACCTGGTCCGGGAAGCTCAGAGTGAGGGAGGATGGGACAGCGGCCGCCAGGTCCGGGGGATCAGACTGGGCTTAGCCCGGAGGCTGGTGTCCGGAATCACACAGGCCTGGGAGCCGAACTCTGCTCAGCCACTTACTGGGCCTGAAGTATGCGGACAATCTCCTACCTGCTCTGGGTGTCAGCTTTTCCAACAGAGCAGGACGAAGACCCCCGGTCCGCAGTGGCTGCCACGACACAATTCCGCAGACCAGGCAGCTTTCACGGGCAAGTACTTCTCCAGGAGGTTCTGGAGGCCGGAAGTCCAAGAGCAGGGTGCTGGCATTCTGTAGTTTGGTGCGGGTGCGCCTCCCGGCCTGCAGATGCCACCTTCTCAACCTGGCTTCACACGGCAGTGTCTCTTCTTAGAAAGTCACTTATCACACGAGCAGGGCCTCACCTACATGCCCACACGTAAACCTAATGCCCTTCCAAAGGCGCCACCTCCAAAGCCCATCACCCCGGGGTGAGGGCTTCATCGCAGGCCTCCGCGGGATATGAATCTTCGGTCCATAGAAACACCACGGGGAAGGCTCTGGCTGCACCCAGAGATCCCGCGAGAAAGTGCTGGGCACAAGGTGTGCTCCTGCAGGTGACCCTTGCAGTTTCTGGGCCAAAGTCTCCTGAATCAGCCTCATCTACTGCCCAGGGTCTGCCTGGGGGCGTGCAGGCAGAGAGGACCCCAGCCCACACAGAGGCGCCCGAGGGCCCTGGGAGTCAGGAGCAGAGGGGCCGTCCGTCTCCCTGGCCCCCGGATCAGCTCTCTCTTTGCAGAATGCAGCCTGTTCTTCTCATCAGATGTTGTGAAAAATTGTGGTGGCGATTATTCTATCAGGAGAATTTTCAGGGAAACTTCTGACGGTCCTTTGCAAATAGGATGGGACAGACCATTCATTCCTCCCCAGCTGCCAACCCGCACGTTAGGATGTAGCTACAAATCAGGACACAGGAGTCCAAACGATCCTGATGCAGCCGTGCCTCTGTGCCTCTGTGTGTGCATCTCTGGGCTTTAAAGCAGGGCACGCTGCTGAATATCCTAGACAGTTGTACGGGTACCCAAGTCTCCCTTGTGAGTGGACATTAAAAAAAAAAAAAAAAAAGGCCTGAAGAATTTTCTCATCCCTCTTAAAAGGGCGTCGTGGGAGTTCCCACTGTGGGCCAATGGGATTGGCAGTGTCTCTGCAGCACCAGGGTGCAGGTTTGATCCTCAGCCTGGTGCAGTGGGTTAAAGGATCCAGTGTGTCCACAGCTGCAGTGTAGGTCAGAACTGAGGCTTGGATCTGATCCCTGGCCTGGAAACTCCATATGCCCTGGGGCACTGCCCCCCAAAAAGAGGTTCATCTTGCCTTGTCATTGTACAGAAGACAGGAAAGCACACGCAGAGGGCAGATGAGCCCAAACACAGCCGGGTGCTTCATCCCCTGCCCCTAGCTGGAGGCCTGGCACCAGCAGGGCTTCACTAGGTATATATTTTAAAAGGAATGAACGTCTGTTTACGAATTTCCCTTGGAGATAAATCATGAGTTTTGATAAATTCATCCTAGCCTCACCCATTTGCAGGATTTGAAGGAACAGATTCTTACAGGGCTGGATGCCCGATGCACGAAAGAGTCCTTAAGTTTCTTGTAACTGTGCATATGACAAACCAAAGGTGGCTTCCTGAGAGCTGCCCAGCACCTCTGCACACTGGACGGCGGCAGCCTTTGGGTCTATACACCTGCCGCTGTAGCATTTGCGGGCTGGTTTCCCTCCAGAGAGCCCACGCGGAGGCAGCTCTGACTTTTCAAAGACTAATCTATATGAAAATGCAGTCCTCAGCAAGCTGATTTATTTTCACATTTACGTGTAATAAACTTAATAGCGCTCTTCTCATCTCAGTTGATGAAATTAACTCAGACCTCTTTTTTTTTTTTCCTCGTAAACCAGCTTCTTTCGGTTATTTCTCTATTTTCAAAAGGAAGTTATTCCAGTCATTTGATACAAATGGTTTTAATGAGTTTAAGGCAAACATAACCTTTAACAAAAACACAGGCCGGGGATTGCTGGTCTGTGAGCTCCTGGAGAAAAAAATGTGTCGTGCTCACGAGCTGATCTGTCATGGCGGCTGCACAACCCGACTGGGCTCGGCATCAGAGCAAAGCTCCCATCACCCGAAAGAATGATGCCTCTGCGGAGGCCGGCACGAAGCCAGCCCATCCCCGCACACGCGTACATTCCTGACAAGGGCAGGTGCGTGGAATGATGGGAAAAAGGAGGCCACGTGGCTGCAGGTGGAGTAGAAGTTTTCCGAGGAATTTCCATTTTTTATCTCTCTTTCTCTCGCTCGTGAGTGCGCGCTTGCACCGCTGGCGCACGCTAAATGAAAGTGGACAGTTTATTTGTAAGGCTGCAGACAAGGAATCGGGAACAGCTGATGTGCAAAAAAAAAAAACACCCCAAACTCCCTGATGGGTTTCAGCAAATCATCTTTTTTTACAATAAATGTTATTGGAGTATAGCTGATTTACAGTGTTTATTATTTTCAGGTGTACAGCAAAGTGAATCAGTTACACGTATACATACGTCTATTCTTTTTCCCACATAGGTTTTCAAATAATATTGAGGAGACCTCTGTGCTATGCAGAGGTCCTCGTTAGGTATATATATATATATTTTTTTTTAACTTTTATTTTTTTTTAATTTTTATTTTTTGCTATTTTAGACCTGCACCTGCAGCATCTGGAAGTTCCCAGGTGAGGGGTCGAAGCGGAGCTGCAGCTGCAGGCCTACACCACAGCCTCAGCAATGTGGGATCTGAGCCGAGTCTGTGACCTTCACCACGGCTCACAGCAACTCCAGATCCTTAACCCACGGAGTGAGGCCAGGGCTTGAACCTGCATCTTCATGGATCCTAGTTGGGTTGGTTAATCACTGAGCCACGAAGGGAACTCCCAGTTGTCTATTTTATATACAGTAGTGTGTTTGTGTCAATCCCACCCTCTTAATTTATCCCTTCCGCCATGCTAACCATACGCTGGAGTTCAGGAATCTGTGAGGTGGTTTCTGTTTTATAAATAAGTTATTTTGTGTCGTTTTTATTAGCTTCCATACAAGTGATGTCGTATGATGTTGACCTTCCGCTGACGTATTTCACTTAGCGTGATCATCTCTATCATCATCCATGTTGCTGCAAATGGCATGATGTCATTCTTTTTTAGGGCTGAGTAGTATTCCACTGTATATATGCACCCCAGCTTCTTAATCCAGTCCTCTGTTGATGGACATTTAGGTTGCTTCCATGTCTTGGCTATTTTGAGTAGTGCTGCAGTGAACATTGGAGTACATGTTTCTCTCTGAATTATGGTTTTCTCCAGATGCATGCCCAGGAGTGGGATTGCTGGGTGATATGTTGGTTCTATATTTAGTTTTTTGAGGAACCTCCCTACTGTTTTCCATAGTGGCTGCACCAATTTACTTTCCCACCAGCAATATGGAGGGTTCCCTTTTCTCCACACCTTCTCCAGCATTTATTTGAAGACTTTTTGATGACGGCCGTTCTGACTGTGTGAAGGGTACCTCATTGTAGTTTTGATTTGCATTTCTCTAATAATGGCTGATGTGGCTCATCTTTTTCTGTGCCTGTTGGCCATCTGTTCAGTGACTGTCTCTTTTAAAGGTATTAAAAAATTAAAAACAGTCAATCCTACACCTTCCACAAAGCATCTGGTACAAAGAGACCCTTTGTTTGGAAAACAAATGAAGGTCCCTATGGAAGCTTTATCTTTTCTTATGTCTAGGCGGCCGGTTACCACATGGGTCGGCTCTTTATCCACCAGAAGCAGAATTTCTGGTCCCTAAACCAGCACCTCAACAGCACCTCCTGCTCCACAGGAAAGAATCCAGCCCGTTTCTCCCTCGTCGTGTCTTGTTCTCAGACCCCTCCTGCTTGGAGCCCCTCCCCAGACAAGCACAGGATGGAGTGGTCCCCCGTGTCTGGAATAATGGCCCAGCCCTCCTGCAAAGGGCACTCAGGGCCCTTCCCCTGGGGGCTGCCCCTCCTTGCTCTGCCCTCCGCGATGTCCCCTTCTCAGCTCTTGAGTCAGATTCTCAGCCGAGGCATCGCTCCTTCTTGGAAGGCAAACTCCACAAGGTCAGACCCATGTCTTCGCAGTTTTAGCTGCCACCTGTGGCGCTGGTGTTCAGCGGGGACCACCTGACCCCTTTGGCCAAAGTCACCTCCCCGCCTTGACCCGCCTCTCTGGCTGGGCTGGGCCGGGGGCTTCTCCAGCTTCTCTCTGCGCTCGCACCCCGCCTGCGAGCTTTCCACCTGCTGGAATTCGCTTCCCTCTCTGCCCGGCGTCCTGCCTCCTTCACTGCCAAGAGCGCCACCACTGCCTTCCTCTGTGAAGCCTGCTCTCAGCGTGCTGCCCAGGGCAAGGAGCTCAGGTCCTTCTGGGTTTTAAAATACCTGATACATATTTCTATTCCAGCATATCACATTTTTTTTGGCTGCACCTGCTGCATAAGGAAGTTCCCGGACCAGGGATTGGATCTGAGCCGCAGCTGCCACCTATGTCACAGCTGAGGTAACACCAGATCCTTAACCCACTATGCTGGGCCGAGGAGGTAACACCAGATCCTTAACCCACTATGCTGGGCCGAGGATCGAACCCGTACCTCTGCAGTCGGATTCTTAACCCACTGAACCATAGCGGCGACTCCCAGCATATCCTACTTAAATGACTCATTTCATAGCTGCGAGTTCCCTGAAAACAGAAGCCGTCTTTAAACCTACTTTAAATCAACTGTGTGACTGACACAAAACGGATGCTTCATCAGTGCGGACTGGCTGGGTACGTGTGCACACAGGCGGAGCCCCAACCAGCTACGAGAGGAGCTGAGTGGCCTGGTCCATCCGTCCCCTCCCACGAGCAGAGCAATCAAACGAAAGAGAAACGAATCAGCAAAGAAATAAGAAACTGGACGCGACATTTGGCAAGAGCCAGGGCAGCGGGCATGGTGGCTTTCCATTCCAGAGCAGAGACCTCCCTTCTGAAGTCGCCGAAGGAGCCCGCCGTCAAAGGCCAGCCCCCAATGCACCCAACCTCCTGTGAAGCCTGTCTCCAGAGGCTCGGCTGGAAAACACAGCGGTCACTTTTCTAGCGGCTGATTCTAAAGTGCGACTGGGCAGCCAAGGACGGCCGGACCCCTGAGCACGTCTGCAGCATGAAAGCCCAAGGGCAGCTGCCCACACAGGTCGAGAGTGACAGCGGAGCTCATGCAACAGAGGGCAAAAGGCGAGGCTTCCCAGCTAGGGTCTCGTCACGTTTACAGACGGTCCTTCCAGAGACTTCATAAGGTACTTTATCCATGAAGGAAGAACAAATGCTAACAAAACAATAATAACGAGAAAACGTAAATGAGCCCTAGGAAACTATATACAAATATATATAAATAATTCCTATCATATTTATGTCGCTTATATTTATATTCCCCCAAAGATCTCTTTCCCACGCTCTAGTTAACATATATAAATATGTACGTATTTATATGAACATATATTTTAATATAGATATATGTACGTATCATCTAAATAGAAAAAAATGAATAGGGGTTTGAAAGTCAACATCCCATAAATACCCCCAACTAGAGAAGAATGCAATAAGGATTTTAAAAAGAGAGAGACCTGAACTTGGACTTGGCAATCGATTCTTAGATACAACACCGAAAGCACGAGTGGCAAAAGAGAAGAAGAAATAATTCGCATGTCGCCCAAATTGAAAACTTTTGTGCATCCAAAGACCATACCAAGAGATAAAGAGATGACTTGCAGAATGACAGAAAATATTTCCAAGTTATGTATCCGACAAAGATTAGTATCCTCAATATATAAAGAACTCTTACAACTTAACAAGGAAAAGACAACCCAACTAAAAAATGAACATGACTTTGACCAGCTGTTTCTCCAGAGAAGATGCTCAAATGGCCAAAATGCCCACAAAGAGGCGGCTCGACGTGATTAGTTGCTTGGGAGATGCAAATTCAAACCACCCACCAGAACGGTAAATGAAAGAAAGAAAAATAAGTGTCGGCGAGGATATGGAGAAATTGGAATCTTCACCTATGACTGGTGGGAATGCAAAATGGGGCAGCTGCTGTGGAAAACAGTTTGGGGGGCCTGCAAAAAGTTAAACACACAATCAACATAAGACCTGACAATTGCACCCCTCAAAAAAATGGAAAGCAGGTACTCAACAAACCCTGTAAACCGCAGGGCAATTCCTAACAGCCGAGAGGTGGAAACTACACCGAAGGCGACCACGGGTGGTTGGATAGACAAGACGGGGTCTCTCCAATCCATGCTGTGGAATGTGACTCTGCCGTGAAGCACATGGAGCCCTGACACCTGTTCCTACCTGGATAAACCCTTCGCAGGATGCTGCGTGAAAGATTCCAGACACGACGGTCACTTTGTGTGATGTTGTTCACGCGGAATAGTGAGATCAGGTAAACCCACAGGGCACAGCGTGAGGGACGGGCGGGGCTGGGGGAGGGAGGAATGGGGAGGAGGGACCGATTTGGGGTCTTCTTTGCGGTGATGAAAATGTTTTGGAATGGGACAGAAGTGTGGCTGTACCTTACCGTGAAGGCGCCAAATGCCACTGAGTCCTTCACTTCAAAACTGCTAATGGTGTGCTATGTGAATTTTACTGCATTCAAAACAAGACACAAGGTGAGAAACACAGAGATACAGAGAATTAACCCAGGAAGTTGAACCTCCAATGGATAGAAGACCTAGAAGGAGAACCGAGACTGAGAGGGGAAGGTTTCTGAAGGCTTCAGATCTGATGGCTGCGGAGTTTGGTGTTGACATGCCAAGAACATATCTGAAACTCTGGTGACAAGCGTCCATCTAGAAAGTTCCAGAAAGAAAAAGAAAACCTATTTTCCTACAAAAGGAGGACAGCAAGCTGCAGGGGCCAAGCGTCAACTGTGGTCCTAGGAAGACCCTTGTCCTTGAGGATCAGGTCTGAGGACGGGCAGGAGGGCTGCGGCACGGAAGCTTCTAGACCCAGGTCCTAGCTCATCCACGGAGATGCCCTCAACATCCTTGCTGCTGCTTGGTTGGTTTGCTTCTTCTCTCCAGTCCCTCAGGGATAAAGATAATGTCTCTGCTTTCCCCACAGAACGGCTATTAGCCTAAGTGGGTGATATTTATACAGAGCTCCGGGGACAAGGGTGGCATCGGGGGAGCCATCACTCTCCCCGCAGGTCAGCGGCCCGGCACCCCGCGCCTCATGCCTCTCTGAGTGACACACAGCTGTGGCCCTCGTGACCACAGGCAAGTCCTCCGGTCCTGACACACAGGGCAGCTCCCAGGGTGACAGAGATGCACAGGCCAAAAGCTGGACAAAGGGTAGAAACTTGTGACACCAAAGACAGTGACCTTGGGGATGGAGGGCACCAGGGTCAAGTTCACCATCGCCCCACCCCCACCCCAGCTCCCGAGCAAGCAGGAGGGTCTGTTGAAAGAAGGGCTGATTTGTGGAGCAGCAGGTCTTTGCTAGGGCTGCGTGACCTCTGCGTCAGGGTCCCAGCTGTCCTGTGGGGGAGGCCGTCCCACTGGGACATCCAAGAGGCCGAGCAGGGAGCATCCCAGCTGGCTCTCGGCTCTGCTGCTGTTCCACCAGGGGCCTCATTCGGGACTGGCCGTCCCCACCCCGCCCTGTCCCTCCCCCTCCCGTGCTTATAAGGAGGGCAGGTCTGGGATGAGGCGCCAGGCTCTCCTCACGGTGCCCTTAACTCCACGATGTAGAACCAGAGGCTGGGTTCCCGTCCCTGTGGCCGGGGTCTCCTTGGTTCTCCCTCGGGCCCTTGGTTTTCCAGCTTCCCGCCACCGCCTCCACGGTCCTCACGGCAACGCTACCCTAGATGGTGGGTTTGGGCCACTTGGTCCTTGAGGGGAGCCTCAGGGTCCCGTGCAGCGGGCTGCCCCCAGCTTGGGGGGCGCAGGAGAAACAGGTCAAGAGAAGAAAAGAACCCCGCTGTCTCCCTCGGAGGGGGCGCCGTCCCAGGCAGCCTCCTGCCGGCCAGGTGGACAGGGGTGGACCTGCAGGCTAAACGCGGCTCTGAGATGCTCTTTCCCTGGGGAAAGGCAGCCTCTCCTCCACCTCCCGCCTGGGTGCAATTAGAGCCGGGAGTACGTGGCTTTTGACAAGAAGACGGAGAGCTCGCGTCATGGTGGTTAATTGGGGGTGTTATTTATGTGTTTTGAATGCTTGTGAAGTTCCTTGGCTGTTTCTGACGCAATTAGTTTCACTGATGGCAAACGTTTAGGAGGTAAAATAGTGCGCATGAAGGTACCGCCTGATGCAACAGAGCACAATAAAAATGACGCTGCTCTGCGGGTCCCATGCAGAATACCTAGAAAATGGGCTTCAAGGTTTCCACAGGGAGATAAAAGCTCCCTCTTCCCTGCACAATGACTTTATCCACTTTGGAAATAAATAGGCCAGGCAGAGAGAAAGGAACTCCTGAAATAAGAGGCACATGTATATGAAAGCTATTTTACTGGTAAGCAGCCCCAGCATCTAATTAGCATCTAATTAGCATCGAGAAAGAGAGCGGAATTTCTACATTTCAATTACTCCCACGTTCAATAAGGGGCACACAGTTAACACGAATTCAGGACAATTATTATGGAAAAATCCAACCACATCGTCGCACACAAATGCTTCGGTAGTTAGACTTCGGATTTCTGGCAAGTGGAAGGGAGACGTGACCCTACATTTCTTTGTAAATCAGTTTAAATTTTCACAGATAAAACCCTGTACCCTTAGGAGCCAGGCGACCAGAGTGCACACTGGCCTTTTTTTAACGGTGCCGGCATCCAGGGCACGAATGCTCCAGCCTTGGTTCATCTCCCCCAGGAAGATGGAGGAGACTTTTTTTGAGTCTTTTGCTGGCAGAGGTCTTGTCACAGCTCCACACCCACCCGCCCGCCTTCACGGGGTTTACTGAGGTCAGCCCCCCGGGAGGAGCTGGGTCAGGGGCTCCTTGTGATTTGTGATTTTGAAAACGCTGCCAAGTTGACCATCTCATCTTTGACTGTAATGGGTGACAGCCTCCCACCTGGAAAGGAGTGCCTGGCTTCCTGCATCCTGACCTCCCAGAGGGCATCCTTGACCAGTGCCAACCTGACGGGTGAAGATGCAGGTCTTAATAGGGATTGGCTTAACTTGAACTCCTCCATTCAACAAATACCCCTGAGAACCTACTGGGTCCTTGGCACTCTTCTTGGCCTGGGAGAAGGGATAGGCAGGAACAGAGATGAAACCCCCTGCCCCTCGGGACTTACATCCTAAAAAAGGGGGAAGTGGTTATCACGGCGTCGGAGCGCCTACCCAGGGGTTGACAAGACCTCTGTGCCGGACTTCCTCTCCTGTGAACCCTGTCCTCACGCGTTTGCCCTTTGCCCTGGATCTGCTGTCACAGGGACTTAAGGGCCCTTCTGCCCAGGATAAGAGCTGCAGAGTCCTTGTGGCTGCCATCGTGATTGCAGCTTCTATGCCCCAAGTTTAAGGGATCAAAGCCACCATTCTGTCTCTGTTGTCTTGGGAAAGACCTGCCTCTCTCCAAATGTTGGTAGCAATTCTTATCATTTTCCCCGGGACTTTCACGGTGTCCGTTTGCATGTCATCACTGGCTCCATCAGGACCTCATCCAGTGAAGGTTGAGGTATGGACATGCCTTGCAATCCCCCAGGTGACTCCCCTGTTATCTTAACGCCATCACGCCAACAGTCCATTTCACCCCTCGATTGGAAATGCCTTCCTTACCACACACCAGCCCTGCAGCGGGCTCGGCTCCCCGTGGACCTGTGCGCACACATTTGGATGCAGGCAGACCTCATTTTATCGCACTCTGCTTTATTTTGAAGATGTTGAGGTTGTGCTTTTTATTTATTTTTTTTAAACAAATTGAAGGTTTGTGGCAACCTTGCATTGCCAGGCAATGGTTGGAATTGTTATTAGCAATACATCTCTCTCTTTTGCTTTTTTTTTTTTTTTTTGCTTTTTAGGACTGCACCTGTGGCAGATGGAGGTTCCCAGGCTAGGGGTCCAATTGGAGCTACAGCTGTAGGCCTCCACCACAGCCACAGCAATGCAGGATCTGAGCTTCGTCTGCAACCTACACCGCAGCTCACGGCAACGCCAGATCCTTAACCCACTGAGTGAGGCCAGGGATCGAACTCACAACCTCATGATTACTAGTCAGATTCATTTCCACTGTGCCATGGTGGGAACTCCCCACCTGACCATGTATTTTTGCGTGCGCGCGCACACGCACACACACACTATTTCAGATAACATCTGGGATGATATGTGTTACACATCACCGAGGTTCTCACTGCTGTTTCCTGAGGTCCCTGATGGACGAGGCAGAAAGCCCAAGAGAGCTAGGCCTTCTGGTGTCTGTAGGTTCTATCCTGGCTGTGTTTCAGGGCCAAGGACTTGGGATGTGCTCTGACGAGCACAGGGAACAGAGGCGAGAGGGAGATGGGCAAACCACCAGGGGCCCTGGCGCTCTGAGCACTGTGCCCAAGTCCCAGCCTGTTGGTCTTCAGCCCAGGTGGCTGGTGGGGGCGGCGTCCTCCTCACGCCTGGGTGTAGATCTCAGCTCAGAAACAAGGGACCAGGTGCGGATGGGCGGAAGGGCACCTCCCAGAATCCCGCATCCCAAAGGCTTGGGACATTGAGAATAACCAGACCAGCTGATGAGACGGAACTGACAATGAAAAAGGAGTTCCCCAAATGGCAAGGTCAAGTAGCACTGGGAACCTCTTCCTGAAATGGCCACAGAAAGGCTGCTCACTTCCCGAGAGGCTCTCCTGGACCATCTGCCAGCTCCTCTCCCCGAAACTGCTGGGGAGGGGCCCACAGACCAATAGAGAGCCCGCCTGCTGCAGGTGCCTGGATCTCCTGTGCTGGTGGAATCTGGTCCCCACATGCCTGCCCTCCTTGCAGGCATGGCTCTTCCCCTGGCCTGGGACTTGCCACTGCCCTCCCCCAGGCCTGCTCCTCCCTCCTGTGTGGCTGCCTGGCCCAGGCATCACGCCACCGCAGGGCCCCCCGTACGCTGGAGGAGGAGCTCTGCTCATCCTCTAGTGGCCTGGGGCAGGGGCAGGAGGCGAGGGGTGGGGGCACAGCCACCTGCATCCGAGTCTCAGCTTAGCCATGTCACCTGGGACAGAGAGCCCGTCCTGAGCCTGGCCGGGGGCTGGCACGCAGTGGACACACTAGGTTAGATGAATACGGATCAGCCGCCCTGACCACTGGCTGTGGCCTCACTTTTGTTAACCTTACTGGGGTGTTGGGTGGTTAGTAAAGGGAAAATTAATGGATAAAAAGTGAATGGATAAAGGAAATTGATCAGATGGTCGGAATACAGCGTAAACTAGTAACTGAGCAAGCCCACGGCCAGTCCCTGGGCGGATGCGGTGTGTGAGGGCTTCAGGGTCCCACTGACCCACAGCCGGACAGCTTCAGCCTGGGGGTAACCTCTGACCCTGGCAGCCGTGGGTACGGGGCGCCTGGTGTAAGGAAGAGAGTAACGTCCACTGACTGTGAGGTCACCGTCTGTCCCAGCAGACGGAGATCTGACTTCTGCCTGGTGACGGGACTTTCACAGGCTCAGCGCCATCTGAACGCTCGGGCGACAGCTGCTCTGCTCACTCGTGATCGCCGTGCTTCCTGAACCCGAGATGGAGGTGCAGCCACAGTGCCATCACCCCTCACGTCTGCGGAGTAGGCAGGCGGGCCGTCCCTCCCTCCCAAAGGCAGAGGGGGCAGCACGTGGGAGGCCCTGGGTCAAGGGTACTGGGGTGCTGGTGCCCAGGCCCGAGGCTGGCGCACACTCTGCAGGTTTGGAAGGTTCCCCGCCCCCACTGCCCTGCAAGTGCTTCTGTGACCGGGCTGAGCCTCCACCAGTGTGGACTCAGAGGGCGGGCAGGAGGGACCGTGGAAGCAGGGGCCACTGCCCAGAGTCTCAGCTTTTCTGAGGCCTGAATGGATTGACCCGGCCTTGCCAGACTGGAGGGGGTGCCAGCACCAAGCCATTAATTAGAACCAAAGTGCATCTAGAGAAAACCCAATCATCTTTCCGACGACGACGGCGTAGTCACTTCCCTCTTAGTGTGAGCGGGAGGGTGTGTATTGTGGGTGCCAGCGATGCTGAGGGAGAGCAGGAACATTCTAGAGAAGGGGGTACTTAGGAAGAGCCCTGACATGGCCTTCAAAAGGAGGCAGAAAGGGGGAAGTGGGCAGCGGAACGTAAAAGAGTAGGTGCTGCCGTAGAGATGCAGCGAGGCAGTGACAAGCTGCAGGTGGAAGCCCAGCCTGGCTGGGAGACCCCAGCCCCTCCTCCCCTTCCCACACTCGGCACTTCCGTTTCCGCCCTGGTCCCTTGGCCTCAGGGACCGGAAGTCCCATCACAGCTTCCACTGGAACTCCACTCAGGCTCCTCTCCGGAAGCCTCACCCACGGGCTCCCCTCTCCCTCTGCTTTTTCTAACTTTTGTAAAGGAACAAAATGCAAAACGAAGCAAAAAAGAGACTGTCCATAACCCAGCACTATGAGCCAATAGCTCAACCCTCGTGCATACTTCCCTTACACCCGAGTCTTTACCAAGAAGCGCGTCTGCCCAGCTGAAGTGATCCAGGATAGAAAACTCACGCAGATGCTGGAGCAGGGCTTCTCCAAGTCCTGGGGTCTCATGAGGAAAAGTCCCATACAATTATGAAACCAAAATGAGGTATAAAAGGGAGACTGTTCTTAGGATGAGGGAAGAAAATTCAGCATATTCTGAAAATTAGACACATCTATATCTCACCAAGTCAAGAAAAAATACTAGAGCGTTATCTATGTCAACAGTCTTTCATACTTCTACAACTCTTTCTGCTCCTCTATTTTCGGGCTGCATTCGGGTCCAGGGCTTCGTCACATGATCATTTTGTAACCCAGTGCGTTACTCCAGAGAAGACTATCAATGGAATTCCATTTCCCTGTATATCACCGCCGACAGTGGCCACACCTGGAGCTGCTTCCACACACACAGACGCGCTCAGTGGGCTCGGGGGCGGGGGGGACTGCAGGTTCCCCGGCCACGGGCACAGGCACTCAGGTGAGCTCTGGGGCTGTGACCATCACTGCACATGCTGCACTGTGAAGTGTGTTTGGAACAGGAGAGAACTCGTATTGAACCAGGTGCTACCGAGACACGGATCCTCATCTCACCGTTTCACACACGCTCCACTGCAAATCTGGTCTGTGGCAACACTTTTTATTTCCAGAAACACTGTAACAGATTACATTCTCACCAACTCCACCCAATGCTCCACCACCTGCATGAAGAAGTCTGTCAAAAAACACCCAAAGAATTATTTACGGCTTAATGGTACAACACTGTAAAGCAACTATACTTCAATACAACTTTAAAAAACAAAAAATAAACCTCGATTTTCCCCAGGCTCCAAAAGAAAGAAAAAGAAACAGCTTAATGCCCAACAGCAAATAACTATGTTTATGCAGAAAGCACAGAGTACCGCCAGAGCTGTTAAGATGGAAATTCTTTCTACATCACTGAATTTTGGTCTTCGAGGTCTGTTGCTAAGTAAAAAGTCAGAAATGCACGTGCTAGACAACCCCATGCAGGTTTAAAAAAAAAAATCCTTCTCCTTTCCATGAACACTTGTGACTGCCATGAGGCCTTGGAAATATTTGATGAACACGCCACGCAGCTCACGGACGCTCCTTTGCGAGGAGAAGAGGGCTGGGAGGGCAGAGCGTATGTACCTCTGAACTGTCTCCATTTCCTGAATAGGACCCATTTGCAATGTACTGTTTAATTAGGAAAAAAAAAGTAAACATTTAAATACTTAAGTCTCTGGTCTACTGAGACACACTCCTCAGCTTAAAATTGCCTAATGATTGCTGTTCACCAGTTGCCATCCTAAGAGGCCATCTGGGGTGAAGAGGCCTCTTCTGGTTCATGGATGATGGGGGAGGGGCAAGGCCCCGCAGTGGTGCCTCTGTTTGGTTTTTCACCCGTGCTAGGAGCTCCTCTTTTAGACTCAAGAACCACCGCGAACAGCCCTCCAAGAGTTTGGATGACTGTGACGGCTTCTCAAGGAGTCGTAACTGCGGCTCTGAATGATGCTTCAACCCCATCGCCAGCCCTCAGAGCCGTGAGCAGGCGACGCACGGGAGCAGGTGTGTAGGAGGAGGCTCCGCTTCATGACTTCCCACGTGTGGTGCGGTGCCACCCCCGGGGGCCATGCTTCAGGCCAGCTCAGCTCGGCGAAGGACAGGATGTTTAATGAGAATGAGGACAAAGGAGTCCCCGAGACGGCTCTTTTGTCGTCAGACAAGCCGCGTCTGGTGGAATGCCCACGCTGGCCCCGCACACACCTAGATGCGCCTTGTAAGCTCTGCCACGGAAACGCCCTGAAGTGTTCACCCCCTCAGGCTGCAGATGAGTCACCACCTAAGACCCGAGGCGTCAGCAGCAGTGGCTTCGGGACACAGTCCCCTCCTTTGGGGTCCTGCCCTCCCCAGAGCCCCAGAGGGGCCAGAACCAAAGGCAGGTGGGAACGACGCCCATCACTTGGCTCTGTCAGCAGGTCGGAACTGGATCTACGGGCCACCCTGACCCAGGGCTGCAGGGAAGTGCAGTCCTGGACCAGCGGCCACATCCCAGCTACACCCCGACACCTCCACAGGGCCTGGACCCCTAGAGAGCGCGCTGATGGGGTCAGAGACCATGAAGTGGGCTGGTGTCACCGGCTCCACCTGCCAGGTGCTCACAGGTCATCCAGGGTCCACCATCAGGGGCCTCGTGTGGGTCCCCTTAAGCAGCCGGGGCGATCTGGCGTCAACCTCCTGCCCACGCTCACATGGGGACTTTGAGGGGACAGAGGTGCCGTGTCCAAAGCTGGCTTCGCCCAGGGAGAAAATGGCCGTTTTTGTAGGAGATGATGACTTATAATGTTTGCTCTTCGTTACTGTCATTTTAATTGGGTCACTTGGCGTGGAGTCCAGGAAGTTGTAGAAACCAGTGAAATAGTTTGACGAAGTCGGCAGCAGGCACATAGCTATGACGCTCCAGCTGCTGGGCTTCTCTGTTGAATTTTATTCCTTTCAAGCGTCGTGGCACTTCCGGGGTGTCGCTGCTCTGATGGCAAAGGTTCGGGGGCCCAGGGTGTGCAGCGAGGAAGGTCCCAGGAGCCGTGGCTGGGAGGAGCCGCGTCAGTCGGCCTGGAGGGGTCCAGTCCCGCCCCTCCCCGTCCAAGACAAGGTCCTTCTTCTCAATGGTCTGCAAACTTGACTCTGTTTGGGAGGGAGGAGGTGAAAGGGGCGGCTGGGCAGGGATCTGGGAGGGAACAGGAATCCTGATACAGAGCCACCGCAGTCAGATCCCTAAAACCCCATCAAGGGACGGGGTCTCTTCCCCGCCATTTGCGCAGCTGAGACACAGGAAGGAGGGCCAGAGGCCCCCCGGGGCTGGTGGGCCCCCGCCAAGGCCTCTCTGAAGGGCAGCGTCCCGTCCAGTGCCAGCTGATCCATACTGGCAGAGGCTCTCACGTCCTGCTGGCTCTGGGAGCAGGGCGCAGGGGGAGCCACCTGCGTGCATCCTCTGCGTGAAGGACGTTGGTCTAACCTCCTTCCTCCAGAGGCCACAACAAACCAACAGACCTGCAGCGCCCTCAGGGAAGTCTTGTTTCCAGAGCAGAGGCCCTAAGGGAGAGGGCCCTTGCTGGAGGGGATGCTCCGTCAGGGTCAGCGCTCGGCAGGGAGCAGATGCGTCAGAGCCTGGACTTTGAAGGGTCCCAGAGCAGATGAAGCAACGCAGCTGGGGGGAGGCAGGAGGTCTGGGAGACAGGTGTCCAAGGAGGGGGTGTCGCTTGCATCGCACACCCCCCCCCATTTTTCCGAAGAATTCACATGGCTCAGTGTCCCGGGGCTGCCAAAATAAGTCACCATGAACTGGTTTAAAATAACAGAACTTTATTATTTCAGTGCTCTAGAGGCCAGAAGTCCTAAGTCACAGTGTCGCCAGGCTGCGCTCCCTCTGAGGCTCCGGGGGAGGGTCCTTCCTTCCTCTCCCAGCTTGGTGGCTCTGTCCCTCCTGGTCCTCTGATCATGTCACCGCCATCTCTGCCTCTGTCCTCACGTGGCCTTGATCCCTGGCTGCTGGTCCTTCTCCTGTCAGGACACTGGTCACTGGATGGAGGGTCCTTCCTCAACCCAAGAAGACCTCACCTCAAAGCCCCGAACTAGGTCATCTACAAGGACCCCCCTTCCAAGTGAAGTCACATTCTGAGGTTCCCAGCAGGCGTGGCTCAGGGGAGGGGGGGGGCGCTATTCACCTGCTTACGCTTTGGAATAGGTTTCTTCTTAGAAGAGGCGACGCGTGTGGTTCCTGCTTCCGAGTTGGTCCCAGCGGAAAGCATCGCAGGATACTGGCCAGGGACAAAAACCCGAGACCAAGCTCCAAAGGCCCCTCTGTCCCAGGTTCTGAGATGGGGTCTGGGGAAGAACGTTCCCCCTCGCCCTGGCCTTCTCACGGGCCGGGGGAGGTTCTCGTCCAGGCTGGAAGGTCTGGGTCCGAGGAGCCCCGGGCTCAGCCTCGTGCACTCAGGACCAGGCCTTGGTCTCTGGGCCTGGCCCCCAACCGGCCCCGGGGCTCCTGCTGGGGCCGCTCTGAGAACCCAGCCGTGTCACAGCGACTGGCTCCTTTCATAACCAGACCCGTGCTCCCTCAATCCAGTCTCCTCACACCTGGTTTTACTGCCTTTTGTACCTGGTCAGTGGTTCCCTTAAAGACGGAAAGAAAACGTTCATCTGAGCACTTTATCCTTTCATCCCAACACAGCTCCTCTGCCGAGCGCTGCATAGTTAAAGGGAAGGAAGGGTCACACCCAGCCGTGAAATCAGACGCATCCTGGCCACCGGCTGTGTCACTTATGTCCCAAATGTGAGGCTATGAAATCTAAACAGGTTTTCAATTTCTCCTAATGTCAAAAAAAAATGGCAATAAAATCAAAAAGGGAGAGAAAAGGGGAGAAGGAGACAGACTCGGAAACAGCGTCTGCCACAAAACTCCATCAGGTGTGAATTATGCCCACGATGAGTTCTCTGTGGAATTGCCTCATTCCAGCCGCTCTCGCGTGCCGAAGTGCTTTAACAGGAGGCTGAACTTTTATTTGGAAAAAATGAAGATGTCCTGGTAAGTAGCTCCAGCCGCAGAGGGCACCGCTGCCCGCCCGTGAAGGCAGCGCTCCCCCCAGGGCCACCTCACGGAGGCCGCGGACCCCACGGGCCCAGCCTTGCAAGGACCTGATGCTTCCAGCCCGCAGGGCGCAAGTGAGCCCCGGGATGCAGTGTCCTGCACATGGCCGGTGGCGCAGAGCAGGGTGGGGGTGGGGGCTCTCTCCCCAGCGCCCCACCTCTGAGCCTCTGCGGGTCTGCAGGCCCTGGGAATCTCTGTGGGGCAGAGTCAGATGCCCAGGCCCTCACCAGAGCCCAATCTGGAGAGCCGGCTGGGGGCTCTGCATTCTAGGATGAGAAGCACAGACAGCGTTGAAACGGTGCCTTGGGCACCACCTGACCTCCTAAGGGGGATGCTCACGTGGCAGGTGGAGGGTTCCCCCCAGAAGGCCTGGTCTGGTGACCAGGAGCCATGATCCAGGAGGTGGAAGCGGCGAGGAGCAGGGAAGTGTCCTCCGGGTGGACTCGGGGGCTGGTTCGGACACAGGCATCTGGTCAGAGTGGTCTGGGGAGCTCTGGGCCTGGGCTGGGAGGACCTGGCTTCAGGAGGCAGAATCGTGGCCCTTTTCTGCCTGTGACCAGCATGGTGGAGACTGAGTGTGAGCCACACAGACGGGAACCAGCACCCTGAGACCACAGCCAGTGAGCAGGTGTGGGGAGGGTGCCGCAGCAGCTGTACCCCAAACCAGTGACTGCAGCAGGGACCCGGGCGTCCCAGAGAGAGTGCCTGCTGCCCTAGGAGCCTGGAGGGAGGGCTGAGACCCTGAGGGATGGAGGCACCTGACAGCCGGGGCCAGTGGACCTCACAGGGAGGCTAGAGGCTGGGGTTCACCGCACAGACCATCAGGAGCAAGGGCAGGGGAGCATCCGGGGAAGATCGGGGGGCTCCCTGTGGCCCAGCAGGGTCTGGGGCAGTCGCCTCCCTCCAGGGTGTGAGGGAGACCAGGGAGCCGGTGGTCTCGCACCCGCCTCTGCTCCTAACCGGGAGCAGCCTCTGCCTGCCTCAAACCTGAGCCGGAAGCCTCCGGCGTGGGGAGTGGCCCGAAGAGAGCTGCACGGCTGTTCGTGGGCACATTTCCTAGCTCTGAGCCCAGCCCTTGGGGGCCCCCTTCCCCCTCTGCTCCAGGCAGGGCGATGCCAGTTTCTCCGAAGGAAGGCTCTGTTGGGACATAGTGATGTCCCCTGAGCTTTCCAAATCAGCTCAAATTGGCAAGGGTGCTGCTCATTTGTGCTTGGGCCTCATGGAGAGACGTGCTGTTGGCCGAGGCCTGACGCCAGGATGAGGCTGCGGGAGGGGCCCGAGGGGGCATCCTCTCCCCTCAGTTGCACCTGTCTTTACCTGGTGCCGGGGCATCCAGTCAGCAAGGAAGAGCTGGCTGAGGTTCAGGAACACCCAAGGGCAGGCACTAGAGATGGAGGAAGGGGTGATGCAGCCTGAGGCAGGGCATCCCCACGGGGATGACAGCACAGCCCCTGCACATGGAGGGCTCCCCGTGGCCTTCCTCTCCAGGTGCAGGGGCTGCGGGGGGGGGGTGACCTTCCTCTGTGTGACCTTCCAGATGCAGATCAGCTGTGAAAAACCAAGGCATCCAGAACCTCCAAGTGGGTCTCTGACGGAGCAGCATCGTTGGAAGGAAGAGCGAGCGCCTGTGTCACAGCCAGGGAAGGGTTTGAACACCAAACTCCCCTCGAAAGTCCCCCAGACCAGCCAGCTTCGGGCTGATGCAGGAGACCCCCAGGGGCCTGACCTGCCCCGCAAGCCGGCCCTCCCTCCCTCCCCCGGGCTTGCTGCCTCTGCTGGGCTCCCCGGCCTGGAAGAGAGCCCAGGCACACCCAGCCAGTCCAGGGTCTACACCTCCCCATCCGCCTCCACAGCAGGACAGGTCTCCCCTGCTGGGGGAGAACCAGACCACGGAGACCACCCTCGCCCCAGGCCCGCAGGGCCTGAGCTGCTCCCTGCCCTGCCTGCTCCCTCTGAGGAACTTCCGAGAAGGCTCTGGCCTCAGCGTCTCTGCTTCTGCATCTGCTCCCTGACCCAGGGCCTGTGGGGTGTGGCGAGCCCACCCCCCAGGAAATGTGACCTAATTCTTCCAGCGGCCATGAGGGTCATGGGACATCTATAAATTAAATCCCAGACCATGTTAACAGCCCAGGGCCTGAGGACCAGAGGATAGGGCTGGGCTTCATAAGCTACCCCCAGCCCTGTCACCTGAGCCACTGTGGCCGCCACGCCCGGGAGGGCCCAAAAGCCTGGCCTTCCTCCACTGACCTGCTCTGAGGCCTGGCCCAGCGCTGCCCCCACAGGAACCCTAAACCAATGTCCCTCCACGTGGGGACGCCAGATTACCTCAGTTGTAACAGTCCAGGCTGGGACAGAGCTTCACAGCCGCCCTGGCCACTGCGCCCCAGAGGGTCCGCCAGCCTGGCCTGCCCCAGCTCGGCTCCCCAGCTCCGGCCACATCCAGAACCACCAGCTCTAGAGATGATGGGCTCCAGCCCAGGCCGATCCAACCTCTGGGTGGTGACATCTTAGCGGACAGGGGTGCGTGGTCGGAGTCAAAATATAAAACAGCACTGAGGTCCCAGTGGCCTGTGATCTGTCCCCACCTGCCCGCTGCTCAGGAGGAGGAAAACCACGGCTGCCTGCCTCAACCCCCTTCTCAGCCCATTCTTAACAAACACAGAAGCTCAGGGCCGCCACCAGCCACTGACGGAGAAGCACGAACCAAGTTTACGGATATTTCCAGGGGGATAGAGGAGGGCAAAGGCGCAGCTGATACTGACATGAGGATTTTCAATGGAATTTTGTTTAAAAATCATTAAGAAATCACCAAGATGGAGTTCCCGTCATGGCGCAGCAGAAAGGAATCTGACTGGGAACCATGAAGTTGTGGGTTCGATCCTTGGCCTCACTCCATGGGTTAAGGATCCGGCGTTGCCGTGAGTTGTGGTGTAGGTCACAGACGCAGCTCAGATCCCTTGTTGCTGTGGCTGTGGTGGACGCCCACGGCTGTAGCTCTGATTCGACCCCTAGCCTGGGAACTGCCACATGCCATGGGTGTGGCCCTAAAAAACAAAAAAGAAAGAAAGAAAGAAAGAAAAAGAAAGAAAGAAAGAAAGAGAAAGAAAGAAAGAAAGAAAGAAAGAAAGAAAGAAAGAAAGAAAGAAAGAAAGAAAGAAAGAAAGAAAGAAAGAAAGAAAGAAAGAAAGTCACCAAGAACTTAGAGGAACAGACATTTTTATATGCACATGGCATGGGAAATGAAATCCCTCTATTATCACAAATGTAACTGGTCTACATAAATGTACTTAGAAATAGAAAATAAATAACTCCCACCACCTGTGAAGCCTGCCAACCTTCTCTGAATAATTGTTCAAATTCCGCAGGTTCTGGCAGCTGAAACCCCCTCTGTCTCCCCCATCAATGACCAGCACCACACAACAGCATGACAGTAATCATTATATTTGATCATTAATGAAATTTTTATTAAAATAAGTTATGAAAGAAGACATTTTTAAATTATTTAAGGAAATATAAGCATTTAAATAATTTTAAGCTGAAAGAATACTTTATGTTTTTAATATTAATTTTCAAAGATAAATGCTTTATAAATATCATGGCTTAATAATCAGAACCTTAATGATACAACCCCCCAAATAGCTATATTACAAATACACTGTACACCTATAACTGCACCATTCCTGGATTAGACTATGATGAAGTTCTCATAATTTCAGTGAGCTGGTCATACCAACAAAAGTGAGAATTATAAAACTTGGAAACATACTTCTCCCAGTTTTTAAAAACATATTTTTGGCTAAGCAAGAAACATCATTGAAATAAAGAGTAACAGGAGGCAAAAAAAGGGCTGGCCTGAGTTTCAGTGTAGCCCCAGACTTCCAGGCATCTTGATGTCCCCCTCTCTTGTTACTGCCATAGCCCCAGGAACTCAGGGAGTGGCTCTGAGGTCCATTTCACAGATGCAGAGACTGAGGTGGGAGTGACGCAGCTGGCTTTCCCTAGGGCTCCAGCTTTGCAAGGGGTGTCAGCTCCCAGGCGATGCCAGCATCTCCTGCTTCCTTGCCGCCCCCAGCCCCGAGCCCACCCTGAGCAGAGCTGAGAACCTGCCCTCCCTGCTTTGGTTCCTCTTGTCAGCTGGCCCCTGAGGGGTCCCTTGCTGCAAAGCCCCGCCTGGCAGGGAGACAGCCAAAGGGCCATGTCAAGGGCAAAACAGGAGAAAGATTCTCCTGGAAAACCGACCATGGTCGGCATCCAGGCCTGGCTTCCCATGGGTGGAGTGGCTTTGCCGAGCCACACAAACCTGGTGACGAAGTCACTGAGGATGCTAAGAAGGGTCCTGGGTGCCCAGCGTCGCGGGATAGACTTCAGGTCAGGAGGAGCCCAGCGGGTCTGCCCTGGGCTGGCGCCCTCCTCCTCCTCCTCCCTCTTCCTGTTATTCCTCCTTCCAGCTTTGCTAACCACCCCATCAGGCCCGGGTTACAAACATATTTTGCTCATTAGTAATAAATTATATCTGCAGTCAATAATTCATTTTCCAAAAATTAATTTGGGAGCAACAATACCCAGTTCCCCATGTAAACTCGAGCAGGCACTGCAAGCCATTATTTCACGGAAACGCCAAGCCATTATTTCACGTCCTTCCTGTTTTCTCATTTTCCTCCAGTAAAGATTTACAATTTCCACAAGGAGCTGCCATGCACTTTAATGTTTTAATCAAAATAAAACGTCTGGAGACATTGCGTTCACTCTCCGCTTCTGACTCAGTCCTATTTGGGGACTTTCTGAGGCTTGTTTTTGGACTCTGCCTGCAGTGTACACATCTGTGCTCCGAGGAGGGCAGCCAAGAGTTATACAGGGGGCAGGGAGGTCCCACTACAGATGCCATGGGGGTGGCACAGCTGGCAGGCCCAGCACCACCCAGCCCTCCAGCTGCAAGTACAGGAGGGAGCCAGCCTGATGGGGCAACCTGGGCCCGCAGGCCTCCATCGGGGAGGACCAGAATTAGGTGAGGTGCCCTAAATCAGGACCGTGTCTGCCGAGCCTGGACTGCATCTTGGCCCCTGAGGACACCGGCAGCCCCGGCTGTGTCTTATCCCACACTCGTGCCCCAGGGGATGGTGGAGGGCTTCCTGCTGCAATCCGCTTCCTGGTGTTCTGGACCCGATCTGTGATGGGGATGCTGCTCTTAAACACAACACTTCCCCCAGCGTTGACATTCATCACCCACCATTGCCAGCACTGCTGCCATCTCCACCGCCACTACCACACCACCGCCACCACCATCACCATCTCCAGCACCATCACCGCCATCACCACTGCCACCACCATCACCATCTCCACTGCCATCACCGCCACCACCATCATCACTCCAGCACCATCACCGCCACCACCAGCATCACCACCACCACCACCACCGCCATCACCACTGCCAGCACCATCACCAGCATCACCATCACCACTGCCATCACCACCACCACCGCCGCCATCATCACTCCAGCACCATCACCGCCACCACCACCAGCATCACCGTGGCAGCTTCCATCACCATCTTCACTGTACCTGCTGACACTTTCGGAGACTTAACTCTGTGCAAGGCCATGCATTAATCATCCTTACATACGGCATTCATTTCTTCCCTCTACCCGCCGCACTAAAACATCCACATTTCACAGTTAAGAAACTGAAGAACAAAGAGTAAAGTGACTTGCCTAAGATTGGACAGCTTTTACCCGAAAAAGCTTAATGTTGAACCCAAGACATGAGACTTCAGGACCTTGGGGTCTAAGCCCTAAACCACCTGTTAGGGCCCTGACACTGTCCAGTGCTAGCCAGCTCCATTCTCCTCATCGCTGGGCCAGAGGTGTGTTTCCTAGCACCAGACCATGACCGCCGGGAAGGTGAGGCTGCCACTCCTGATGCCCATCCAGATACCACTCCTGGGAACCCCTCAATTATCACTCATATTGCTGCACCTTGGAACCAAGCTGGAAGTGTTCCAGTCCTCTGGGCAGTGGCTGGCTTCCCTGGCGAGAGCATCAGTTCTAAATGTCCACCCCCTCCTCATGCATCTCCTCCCCAGAGCCTCGTGGGTCTCTCTGAGCTCTGCCACGCATGTATGACTGTCACCTAGCATTGTGATCAGGGAGCACCCCATGGCCAGAGACTAAGCATGGAGGCACAGGTCAGGGAGGGTTCTAGGGCAAAATAAGAAAGTGCACTGGACACTGACCTGGGAGTGAGGGCTGGCTGAGGCCAGGGCACCCAGAAGAGTGAGCCCAGCCCCACCAAGGCCCTGTAGGGGATGGCATCCCAGAGGAGAGCCTAGCCGGGCAGCAAAAGATGGGTTCCCATCAGTCTAGCCTCCCCCTCTCCTGCCCCCTCTGCTCAAACATGGGCTCGTGTACATCAGAAAACCGAACGCTGGGAGTCATACTTCCACCACAACCTGCCACATCCCATCAGTGAAAGGAGACATTTTTATGATGAAATTAGCCAACACAGGAAGTAGTACAGAGAACCACAGTAATCGTTTGTATGGGATGAGGTAAAATCCACTCTTGGAGAAGAGTCAGCTGTTGATTATGTTGTGAGGGTCCATCAGTCCAGTGTCAGCTTTCCCATTTCTTCTCAGTGCCTCAGTGAGACCCTCCTGTACCCAGAAGTTAGAAACTAAAGAGCAGAGGCTCTCAAACTGAGGATACAGAGGCCCCAAGTTTGGAGGGTAGTGAGAGCTCCATGGACCATCTCCTATGTTTCAGAGGGCACAACCCTCACCAGTGAGCAGCCTGGGGTGACAGCTTAAAGGTGAAATGAAACATCTCAGTGCAGTGACAGTGATGGACTATCAGAAAGAGAAATTAAGGAAACAATCCCATTCATTATCACATCAAAAAGAATAAAACAGCCAGGAATAAACCTACCTAAAGAGGTAAAAGACCCATACTCAGAAAACTCTGAGACACTGATGGGAGAAATTGAAGACAACACAAACAAATGGAAAGATATATCACGTTCTTGGATTGGAAGGATCAATATTGATAAAACGGCAAAAATCTTATTCAAAAACATACACGCACCCCCATGTTCATCTCAGCACTATTCACAATGGTTAAGACATAGAAACAGCACAAATGTCCACTGACAGATGAATGGATAAAGAAGATGTGGTACATATATGCAATGGAATATTACTCAGCCATAAAAAAGAATAAAATAATGCTATTTGCAGCAACATGGATGCAACTAGAGATTCTCGTACTAAGTGAAGTAAGTCAGAAAGAGAAAGACAAATACCATATGATATCACTCATATATGGAATCTAAAATATGGCCCAAATGAACCTACCTACAGAACAGAAGGAGACTCACAGACATAGAGAACAAACTTGTGGTTGCCAAGGAGGAAAGGAGAGGGAGTGGGAATAGACTGGGAGTTTGGGGTTCACAGATGCAAAGTATCCTACATAGAATGGATAAGCAAGGAGGTCCTGCTTTGTAGCACAGGGACTATATCCAGTCTCTTGGGATTGAGCATGATAGAAGATAGTAAGAGAAAAATAATGGAGATAGATAGATAGGTAACTAGGTCACTTTGCTGCACAGTAGAAATGGTCACAACACTGTAAACCAACTATACTTTAATTTTAAAAAATGACTGCACTACCCAAGGCAATGTACAGATTCAATGCAATTCCTATCAAATCATCAATGGAATTTTTCACAAAACTAGAACAAATAATTTTAAAATGTGAATAGAAGCACAAAAGGCCCCAAGTAGCCAAAAAATCTTGAGAAAGAAGAGTGGAGCTGGAGAAATCATATATCCTGACTTTGTTACCAAACACGAGTCTGTGTGCCTGACACACAGTGAGGCTAAACAATACCAAAATGTCGTAATTAGGAGCAGAGAAAGGTTTATTGCAGGGCCATGCAGGAGACAAGTAGCTTGTGCCTAAAAAAGACCCAAATTCCCTGAAGTCTCCAGAAAAGTCCTTTTAGAGGTAGGAAGAGGGAGGGGTGTGGTTAATTATTGCACATTTCTTGCTAGCTGATCCTTTGTTCTTGTAGCCATCCACATAGGTCAGGTCACCATGTTCCTGTAAACCCCAAACAAGACAAATTCTTTTCTCTCTTCTGGTAATTTGAATCTAAAAATGGCATACTCTTCAAGGCCATAGTCTGGAGAATAGGCTGTCCTGTATACTATTTCAGGCTTTAGGCAGCAACATTTTGCAGAAGGTGCAGAGCCAGGATGACTAAGCACAAGTGACAGAAGACAAAACTGGAAGTGAGGTTAAAGGAAAAGGAACAGATCCAACATGAAGCCAGATTTGTTCTTCCCTGTTACAACTTCAGCCTATACTACAAAGCTACAGTTATCAAAACAGTATGGTACTGGTACAAAAACAGAAACATAGATCTGTTTGGAACGAAATAGAAAGCCCAGAAATAAACCCACACACTTATGGTCAGTTATTTTACAACAAATGAGGCATTAATATACCATGGGGAACAGACAGTTTTTTTTTTTCAATAAATGGTGCTGGGAAAAATGGACAGCTAAACATAAAAGAATGAAATTAGAACATTCTCTAACACCACGCACAAAAATAAACTCAAAATGGATTAAAGACCTAAATGTAAGACTGGAAACCATGAAACTCCTGGAAGAGAACATAGGCAGAAAACTCTGACATAAATCATAGCAATATTTTTTTGTCTGCTTCTCCTAAGACAAAGGCAATAGTAGCAAAATAAATAAATTAGGCCTAATTAAACTTAAAAGCTTTTACACAGCAAAAGAAACCATCAGCAAAACAAAAAGACAATCTACGGGAGGAGAGAAAATATTTGTAAAGGATATGATCGATAAGGGGTTAATATTAAAAGTATATAAACAGCTCATACAATGCAACATCAGAAAAAATGAAAACCCGATTTAAAAAATGGACAGAAGACTTGAATAGACATTTTTCCAAAGAACACATAGCAAATGGCCGACAGACAGGTGAAAAGACACTGGTTCAAGTCTGAATCATTAACACCTAATTCAAATTGGAAAAGGAACTATGACTTCGGGGTGGTTTATTTTGGAGGAAAACCCTTTAAAAGGACCCACAGTGTGGGGAAGTGCGGTGGAACAGGACACTGGGGTGGCGAGAAGTCGCAGAGCCCAGGACTCAGATGCTAGATTTGCTAGAAGCTCGCAACTGCCCAACACGTTCAGCCTTGGGGCCCAGGGACACGTTCCTTCACCTCCCTGACTCTGGAAGGACAGCCAGTCTGCAGCCCGAGTTTCAGCCAAAGGAAGGCATCTTCAAGAAAGTTTCTAAAGGGCTTCTTTCATGCATGCAAGGTGCGTCCTTAATGTTTACAGCTTTGAACTGAGCACCGCAGCGCAGGACAGGAGGGCTCCTCTGGGTGTGTATGCGGGCCTGAGAGGGGACCCTGCCCCTGGAAGTGCCCAAGAGCTGGCCACCTGGCCACTTGCCCACAGGCACCTCCTGAACACCTCTGGTTGAAAGGATTAGGCATGAACCTTAAAGCATCTGTCATCCAACAGCCAGCACGGTCCACAGCACAGGTCTCGGGCAAACCATCCCTGGGTCGTTGCTGTGAAGATGCACAGTGGTTCATAGGTCATTTCACTTTTTTCTCCCCAGGATGTGAAGCAACGCGGATAAGACGCAGTAACTGTAAGCTTTGTGCAGATGTGTGCACACACACGCTTAGCGACGTGCATTCCCTCTGTGGGAGCTGGGGCTGCCTGGGGAAGCACAGGGAGGAGACCCCACAGAGAGGCCCCTCTGCCCCTTTGGCTGTGTGTTCCTAGGAGAGAGGTACACCCTCTCTGTGCCTCAGCATCCTCATCTGGGGAGGGAACTGTCTTGGCACCGACCAGCGCTTTCCCACGGGCTGGCAACGTGAGCGGGATGACCGATGCTCCTACTATCACTGCTCCCGTGGGATTACAGGGATGTTGCATCCGGGATGCCGGGATTGCCTTAGGGCAGCACTCTAGCACCCTGGCTTGACTTAGAGAGCACTGTATTTCCAGACTGGAAGCTTACACTTGCTCCCAGTTCTAAGACCTCCCAGCTGAGTTTAATTCTCGGTGTGGTCCTGTCTAGCAGAGCTCCAAGGCTCTGAGATTCAAGGTGCTCAGGTGGACGACAGGCTGTCTCAGCACCCGGCTGATGCCCTGAAGTGTGGGCAGGGTCAGCTAAGCTTCTGTCTGCTTCCTTGTGGCCTCACTCCACCTGCCCTCACCATCTCAGACTCAGAGACCAGCCTGGAAAACTACCTGTTCTCTCCACGGTCCTCAGCCCCACGGCCCAGTTTATTTTGAAGGGTCTCCAAGAAAAGGTCTTGAAAATCCTTCTCAGGGTCCAGAGACATGACCTGACCTTAAGAGTATCCTAAAGGCATGATGGGAAACTCATTCATTATGATGGGAAACTCGTTCATTTAGAAATGGCATCTGTAATATCGCAATTACTAGACGTCACCTAGTGAACCCGCAGTGAAATGTGGTCTCCAAAAAAGAACAGTAAATGAAAGGGGCGAGGACCCAGGGGACAAATGGGCGCAGAGAACTCTTTGAAGTGTCCCCGGGTCCCTCTAATTTGCACACGCGCACAAGTCTGCGATTCCAAGATTCTTCAGGACAACTGACACTACTAAATTAGGCCCGTTTACTGATGGCTAATCAAACAACAAATTCACTTGTGAATGCTGTAGCCACACATGCAAATAAAAGCTCCTTTTACAATAAATGAAAGCTGCTGAGGCGTGCGTAGTCAGGACGGTTTAAGAGACGGCTGGTACAGGCCCCGGATGACAACGGGCTATGACGCTGACAAAGATGCCTCACGTGGGGCCACGCCCCTGGAGCACACGTTACCAAAAAATTCCAAAGGCGCCCTCCCCTCCGCCCACTGTGCGACCTTCAGCACGTCCTGGATCTGAAGACTTCCACCTCTCGCCAGCCCCAAAGTGGCCCTCTCTGCTCCTGCGAGGTGAGCCAGGAGCAGGTGTGTGGGGGGCCTGAGGAGCAGCTGCAGCCCCCTAGAAGCCAGGTAGGGCCCCCCTCCCGTGGCCAGCGCAGCCCTGACACCTGGGAACATGGCTCATTTCAAGGTGGGAGGAAGGAACCCCCAGACTCTGCAGAATCAGCCCCTGAACATAAACCCCCCTGAGATGCTGGGGGGCTTGGCCTCCAGGACGTTCCTACAGAAACTCAAACACAGAAAGCAGGTATCGCTGGAGCGATAGCTCAGACGATAATAAAATAACTCTTCCCTAGAACAAGGTATTCACACATGATTCTGTCCTTCGAGTTCCTGGTAAACTCTCAGAGAGCAGCTAAGAGCACAGACTCCGGGGGCCCTGCAGCCTCAGGGGATCCCTGTCCCACTGGGCGCCCCTCTGTCTGTCCGGCGCGCTTGCCCCGGGCCCTGTCTGCTGCTCTGGATAATGGCCCATGTCCAGTGCTGCTCGGATGGCTCCATGGACTCATCTGAGCAAAGCACCTCGAGGCTCCAGGTAAGCCCTGAGCAAATGCGACGCTGTACCCTGCTCTCTGCTGTGTTTGCTGAGCAAATGCCTAATTTGAAGAGCCATTCACACACGGACGAGAGGAGTCGGGCTGGCAGGTGCTTCTGCTCCTGCACGAGACAAAAAAGGAGAAAACCAGACACCTGCCCCACAAGAGGCCAGGTGCACGGCTCAGTGGGAGGACCATGGTTCCTGGGTCCCGGAGATGCTCCCCCACCCCAGCTGCTGGGCATCCTGCA
This sequence comes from Phacochoerus africanus, assembly GCF_016906955.1. Taxonomy (NCBI): domain Eukaryota; kingdom Metazoa; phylum Chordata; class Mammalia; order Artiodactyla; family Suidae; genus Phacochoerus; species Phacochoerus africanus. Next base: position 140,143,286 of record NC_062558.1, read on the forward strand.
GTGAGGACACTGGACACTGCAGAAGTGAGTCTGTTTAACCCAGCAGATGCTGGCTCGCTGTGTGTGAGGGTGGGGACACGATTTTAATGTAAAACAGACCAAACTCGGGGAGCCTGTTGACTTCGAACTGGGCATATTTGTGTGATTCCCAGCTCCCTGCAGAGACCCGCTGGCATCCCTGGCACCTACTCCGAGGCCCCGCCAAGCGAGGGGTGGGTTCTGAGGGGCCAGGGCTCACATCTCAGCCAGCATCCCACGTGAGGCCCTCTGGTCAGACCGGTGGCCCGCCCCAGCTTCACACGCCTTCCCTGTGCCCGGTTGCGGGTCAGCCCAGCCGATGGAGCCACACGCCTCCGGCCTCTCTCCTCCCTCCTTCCCACCAGGCCTGGAGACGCGGGGCTCCTCAGCCTCTGCAGCACCTTCCCCCTCGGCCTCTGCTCCCGCGATCAGGACCCTCCTTCTGGGAAAGAGGTGCCTGTGCGGTCAGGAAGCAGAGGGTCTACACGGAGCTGCTGAATAAAAGGCTGGGGCCAGTCCACGCTCTCCGTGCAGGAGTCAGCGAGCATCGGGAGGGGAAGGCGCTTCCTCCCTCATCCCCGTGGTTCCCGCCAAGCTTTCCACTGCCTTTGGCTCTCAGGAGGTGACAGACACGAGGGGGTGAGGACAGGTTTCCGTTCAGCTGAAGGAAGGACTTTGGCACCGCCAATGGTATGAAGACAGCAGGGGCCTGTTCCATGCCCCGCACATCCCCAAGCCTGTTATACATTTTTCACTGAATGTTCTTGTTCTTTTTCTTTTCATGGCCGCATCTGCCGCACACGGAAGTTCCCTGGCCGGGGACTGACTCCTGCGCTGCAGTTGCAGCAATGCCAGATCCTTTGACACACCGCACGGGGCTGGGATCAAACCACACCTCTGAAGAGGCCCAAGCCGCTGAAGGCGGATGCGTAACCCACTGTGCCCCAGTAGCACCGCCACTCAATTTTCACAGCAGCCCTATTAGGAGGCACTGTCTGGTCCCCGTGTCCCCACGTCCCCACAGACACTGGGGAAGGGGCGCTCGGAGCTAGCGCCATCAGCCTGCCTGGAGGGCACAGGGCCAGGGCCAGGCTGGGTTTGGCCATTGCCCCCAGCGCCCTCCCCGTCCTCCTGGGTGTGACACTTCTATTCGCGGTTGTCAGTGCTGCTCTACTTAGAAACAGGGCTGGTGCGGACCCACGGAGAGGTTCTGGGCGTTTGGAGACCTCCCGCCCGTTTGTTCCAGGGGCTTTGCCGCCCCACACACCTGCAACCTCCTGTCCCACCCACATCACCCCACAAGCCAGACATGAATGGCCCGCCAGGTGAGATGAACGTGTCAACAGCTAAGAGAAAATTACCTTACAAGGTGTATTCAAACATAAAGGGAAATTTTAATTCCGAGCCAGTTTGATCGGAACGGAGTAAAGGGGATTGGCAGACACACGAGCCTTCCGCCCTGGGCTCCGTCTTCATTGTCTTCATTGCTGAGACGAAGGGGTCCGATGGCAGGAACGCTGCAGCCCTCAGGGAAGGGCAGACCCCAGCCCGGGTGCAAGCACCTGTTGCGGGGGGCAGGCCCCAAGGACTCCTGGCCCAGCCCTGCACTGTGTTGGCTCTGGTCGGACGGAGCGGCTGTTGGGGGCGGGGGAAGGTGGCCCCACCCAGGGCTTCGGGCAAAGTCGCAATGGAGAGCGTGGCTGCCAAGCGTTTATTGACCTCCGTGGGTCGGAAACCCAGAAACTAGGCAAAGACAAGACCAAACGAAGTTTGCTGCAGGGATACAGACGCACAAAAACATCTTTAACAGCAAGACTGCAAACCCAGAGAAACTGAGCAAACCAGAGCACGAAGAGGAGGCCGACTTGCTGCTGCTGTGGGTGCCCGGGTCTGAGCAAACCTCCAGCCATGGGCACAGCTGGGCCTGGGCTGCCCGGTGCTGCCCCTGCATCAGCCATGAAGGCAGAGCTGGACCAGAAGAGAATCCCTTCATTTTAAGTACAAACAGTTTCAGAGTTCCCGCTGGGACACAACTGGATCAGAGCATCTGTGCAGCACTACAACACAAGTTTGACCCCTGGCCCAGCACAGTAGGTTAAGGATTTGGTGTTGCCGCAGCTGCCACCTAAAACAAAACTGTAGCTTGGATCTGATCCCTGATGTGGGAACTCCACGTGCAGTGGGGCAGCCAAAAAAAACCAAAAACAAAACAAAACACAAAAACCACTCAGGAACATCAGTGAGTCATTTCCTGTTCATTCTGCCCTTGATGAAGATGGAGCAATAGAAAAACAGTCCCAATTGTGCAATAAAGCCCAAATGGGTCAGGCATAAGACAACAGGGCAGGGTGGTGACTGGGGCAAAGTGGAGCCCACACAGCGTGCAGGGGCTGCTTTGGAAGCACGAAGCCCTTGAACATTTAGAGTGTCTGCCCATCTCTTGTCTCAGATCCCATAGCTTCCTGCTGGTTTCACTACAGTAAGGCCTTCAGTTTTGAGAATGTTGGGATAAAACGGGCCTGGACCTGGTTTAGAAGCTCTAAAGCAGGTTTTATGATCTCTCTCATGTATGACAAAGGAGGAAACTGAGTCTCCCCAGCTGGGGACAGGCAGGAACGCCCTCTCTGGCACCAGCCTTTCTCTTCCATGTTACTGGGGCTCCAGCAGCGGACGAAGGACAGACCGAAGCAAACAGCCTGCCACAGCCCAGAGTCGCTGGGTCTCACCTCCGCTGACCACAGGGGGCAGAGAGATGCTGATGCATTTTATAAAATAGCCTATTTCGTGCCAGCCAGGTGCTGGTCATAGGAGGCGTGTCACGTGCATCTCCATGTCCCGACAGATCTGGAGGGGACAGGCTCTTGCCTGCAGGCAGAAGAGGGGCACGCTAGTGTCCAGAGAGCCTGGTGGGTGGAAAAGGAGCCAGGGGGCAGGACTGAAACAGGTGCAAGTCTGAGACACAGGCTGGACTCTGGCACCTGCAGAACCTCCCTCATTCAATCTCCCCGCCACCAGCAATGGCAGTCAAGCACCCAGCACCCGGGATGGCAGCTGTATGGCAAAACCAGGTGAGGGGAAAAGCTCCCATCCAACCCTAGGTGGTGGCTGGCTTCGTCACTAAGGGATAGAACAGCTCACCCCCCGAGGCGTGAGCCACAGGCAGAGCCGGTGGCCAGAGTCACCTGAGCCATCAGAGGTCTGACTCTCCCCCACGGGCCGTCCTTTCCGGCCAACACCTCCCTCCTCCCCGTCACCCTGAGTGTCTTCCTGGCACATTGATTTCATTGCCATAACAGTACAGGACTCACGTTATGTTTCACAGAAGGCGCCGTGAATGCGGTGTTGGAAAGCGCCAGGGCATCTAACAGAGCAATGAAATCGCTAGAAACGCCTGTTGCAACCCAGGAAGGTACAGCACCCGGGGAAACACCCTGTCGTCTCATTGGCTACCCACCCCCACTCCGGGCACGAATGCCGCCCAGCTGCTCCCCGCCCCCCGCAGGGATCCTGGTGCCTCTCTGGCCTGGGAGGTGTCACAACACCGCATGTGGACTTATAGCTCATGTATGAGAACTCAGAGTGAGTTCAGACCCCAGTAAACATTAATCCACTTTGGTAATTGTCTCCCTTCAATATTAGGAGACCTGTTGATTTGGGGCACTGGGCATAGCAGGTGGAAGGTCAGTGGTTTAGAAGCCGGCCCATGCATCATCTGGAGTCCACGCCTTGTCTGGGAGCCCATGGCGAGAGGCCAAGACAAAAGCCACCTTGAAATGAAGAGGCAGGAGGGAAGACAAGGCCTTTGGGTGGTTCTGAGGACTGCCAGCCCCATCCAGTCCCTCAGAGGGAGCAGCGCACCTGTGCCTGTGACCAGCCTGGGGCCCTCCGTGTTTCCTGCCCCTGGGGGCACAAACCAGCAGGGTCCCCAGCCAGGGAACAGGATCCCCAATTCACACCGAAGTTCCTCCTTCTCGTGTGGGTCCATGAGCACGGGGTGTGGGACGGAGCGGCCCAACCCCGCGGATGGCGCCACAGGACAAGTTCTAGGACGTGTGGACTCATGAGAGCTGCTTGCCATGTAGTCTATTTATCAACGTTGGCCTAACCTCCACTGTCACTGATTCTATTTCTTTCCACTGGTTTACACAGGTCGGTGCCTGTTCTAGGGCAGACTCCTCGCCACCATCTCTGTCACGATGGGACCCCCCGCTTCGCAAAGCTGTCAAATGAATCATGCAACCCTGAGCCCGGAGTCTCTGCTCCTCGCAGGACAGTCTGCTCTGGTGCCATCCGGAGGGCACCGCGTCCTGGTGCTGGTCCGAACATCGTGGAGACCTCGTCAGCCCTCATGGCAGGTCCTGGGTCAGCATCCTAGTTGCCCTTTTTCATCACGAGATGATGGAGTGGCACCAGGAATGCGTGGACGTGCCCAGGAGCCCCTGGCTGGAGGGACCGCTCAGTGTCAAGGGACATTTGGGCAAAGCCGGGCGAGTTGCTGGTGTAACTGTCTTCACAGATGGAGCAAATCACTTGCAAAGGTACCGGCGCTTCCTCTGCCAAGGCAGAAGCACAAGCTCTGCGGCCCGGGTGTGTTCCAGCTGCAGAAAACACACAGGTGGCCAGAGGCCCTGCTCCTGGAAGGACCTTGAAGCGGCCCTGTCGACCCCAGGCCCCCATGCAGATGCCCGTGCCCCCTCCTGCACGGCAGAGCCCTGGCCGCACTCTGGCCACGGGCTGTTCTTAGGCATCACTCTCACAGCCAGCCCACCCGTTCTGCTCTGAGTGGCCCCTGCCCACAGCAGCGACACGAATGCTGGGCCATTCAGCTCCCGCGTGCCCCCCATGCTTGTCACAGAGCCTGGCACACAGTGGGCACAATGAATATTTGTTGGGGAAGTTGAGTGACCCTTGGCCCAAGACCGCTCTGCAGCCTGTGGCCTCTGTCCCTAACCTATGTGGGGCACAGCACTCGACCCCTGGGCGGCTTCACCGCCCCACTGTCCACATTCCCCACGACCCCTGGGGTAGGTTTTCCGGCCAGGCCCACCCCTCGGGAGTCTCTGGGGCACCAAGCCCACCGATGGACAGACACCCCAAGGCCACGGCCGCAGGAGTTAAGACTCATCGACCTGCATCTCCCATCTATGCCACGATAAGCGATTTAAACCAGAACTGGCACCATTACACAACTGTGTTATGCAGCACGACTCAGAAGGCAAGGCCGAAGTTGACTGCAGTTGAAAGGCCACCCCAAGACCATCCTGGAGGGTGGCCTGAACCCCAGCCCGGGTGGGGCTCTAACTACCCAGCTGGGTCTGGGGGCCCAGCTCAGAGCAGAGCCACGGGACCACCCCTCTCCCAACACCAGGCGGCACAGACCCAGACGCGGTCCTGATTCTGCCGTCCGCCATGGCCGGTCCCTGCCTCTGCCACCCGGACTTGTGCCTGGTTCTCACCCGCTGCCATACTGACCAAAGGAAAACAAAGCACAAAGCCAGCCCCGCAGTGCCGGCCGCTCCTCGGAGGCCTCCGTTGCTTCCCTCCTGACGCTGCACCGTCTACGTGTCCTGGTCAAGAGCCCGGGCCCTGGACCAGACACCGGGGTGCTGGCTCTGGACTCAGCACCTCGGAGTTTGTCCATAAGCTGCCTGGGCCGCCGCGTCCCCTTCTGTGACACGGGGGTGAGAACAGCACTTTCTCAGGCTTGGCTGGAGGGTCACAGAAGCCAAGATATAGAAAAAGTGCAGGTGGAGAGGACGTGCTTACTGCGAGCAGAATTAACATGCGAGCAAGCGTCAAACAAATGCTCGATGCTCTGTGACCACGACTTTGTGACACTGGCGGAGCCCTGCCCTTCCCAGATTTGATGGACCAACCAGAGGGTTGGTTCCGTCCATCCTGGAAGGAGCAGAGGATGAGCGGAAGGGACCCTGGGAGAGACGGACACCCTGACTCTGCAGATGCCAGAGGGCTGACCCCGGATCCTAAGCGTGGGGGGCAGGACCCCCCCCCCCGCGCAGAGCGGCAGCTTCTCTCTCCAGGTAACGGGTCAGACCAGAGGCCCCAGATCTCCCAAGGACAGAGCAGAGTGAATAGGAAGTTTCTCTCCCTGACTGAGCCCCGCGTGTCCCACCGAAGCCTCCAGAAAGTTTTCAGCCCAAAGCGCCGTTTCCGATCTCATCAACCGATTTTAGAGAAAGAGCACGTTCAGGGTTTTCAGACCTGCGCCTCCGAGACGAACGGAGCGGGACGCACCTTAAAATTTTATCAAGGAAATCACCTCTTTTTAAAGGCAGAGTTCACCAGTAATGCCAGTCGTATATTTATATGCATTTAATTTACAAAGATTCCCGAAGCACACATCTCCTGTTCGTTAAAAAGCTTTAACCGTGCTTCTCCTTTTAGGCTAAACCAGTCTAGACATGGACCTACCAAGACACAGCAAGACGCGGTTTTTATTCTGAGAAGCGTGCTCTTAATTGTGAGGTAAGCAGTTCCAAGACGCTAAAAAAGGCCAGTAAACTGAACTGGGGTTTTGCTCTCAGTGCCTCTTCTGCAGAAACTGCCGAGAGGTGCCCTGGGGACAAATCCTCCAGGGAAGAATGGGGGAAGGCAGCCGGGAGGACGAACACAGATGGAAGAAAGAACACAGCTGGAAACCCACCTCCTCCATGCAGCCTGCCAGCCCGCAGCAGGCGAGGTCTCCCGACCAGGGCTCCACAGGGAGATTCCCAAAGGCAGGTAGCAGGTGCCCAGCACCCACAGTAACACACTTCGCAGACATGCCAAAGGCCTTAACAGTCCATAAGTGACTGCTCATGAAAACAGATCTGTGTCTTTGGTGCCGTTTTTCACAGCCAGCCGAGTCCCCGGCTGCCACCCGGGGCTCACGAAACACAGAGCCCAGGACATGTCACCCGCAGACAAAAGGCGGTGTGACCGCTTTCCAGCTGCCTTGACATCCTCCAGCAAGAAGTGGGGGTCTCTGCAGACCGCTCACCCCATCTCGCACGAGAGCCATGGCCACCCAGCCACAGGGACCCCACCCAGCCTGCCGAGAATGGGGGAGGTGGGCGTGGTTGCCGTGTGCTCACTGCACCTGCATCCTGCCTCCTGCAGCTCCCAGGTCCTCACCCCCTGGGAACAAGGAAACACACAACACCCCTCAAGACCTTGGGAGCAGCCCACGTTCTGCAGCAGCCCGAGCCTGCAGAGAGGCTGCCTTCCGCAGCCTGGTGCTCAGCCGGGTCACCCGTGACATAGCAAATGTGAAGCGGCCACAGGCTCCAGGCCACCACGATGCTGTTGCTCTGAGACGCTGGTTTTATCCTGGCAAAAAGGACAACTCATTCTGGGAGCGAATTATTGATGCTCCTCAGGTCCCCACGTGTCCTAAATCTGACAAACTCTTCAGAATTATGCAGGCACTGTTTTTGCTCGGACAGCGACGGCTGCATTTTGAGCTACCTCTCTGCTCACTAGTCACGCGTGCATCCCTGCTCCTCTAACGGCCCAGCAGCCTAGAAAACGCACCAGCCTCTTTCCACAAAACCCGGCGTTCTGGGAAAGGTCTCCACTGGCAGACGGGAGACTTGCCATGATTTCTCCACCGAGATCCGAAGGTGACCACAGGGCGTGTGGCCTGGGGACTAAGGCTCCAGAGGAGCGAGGAGAGAGTCTCAGGTCCTCACACAGCTCGCGCAGCGCTGCGGGTCTTTGCAAAGGCTTCCTGCACAACTCCTAGAAGTGAGGCTCCACGGGACAATCAAGATTGGCCTGGTGGCTTGGGACCGTCCCGCTCAGGAGAGGACAGCTCTCATGTGGTCATGGGGGCGGCCTCTCTCCCGTGGGCATCCTCACCGGGTCCTGTCCCACTCCCCTCACGTGTGGACCAGGTCCCCCCAATCCAGAGCCTTCTGGGGAGGTCGCGAGAGGGGCCCGGGTCCACCAGTGAGGGTGCGGGGGGAGTATGCCCAGTCTGAGCACCTGCCTCCCTGTGGCCCAGCATCAACCTGGCAGCGAACTGCTTCCTTGATGGTGCTTTGTCCCCCGGCCCCTCCCTGGGGGCTCAGAGCGCCAGCCCAGCTCTTCACCCCCCATGAACCAGCCAGGAGGCGCGGGGTCCCCAGGGCACCCCACCAGCTTGTGCATCTAGGGGGGCAGAGATCAGACGTGACGTGTGTCCTGCGCAGAGCCCTGCCTTTCCCCAGTTCCCTGGGTCCGGTTCCTCCTCCACGTGGGGCCTCTGCAGCCAGGGGGCGGGGCTCAGAGAGGTCGGCACCCCCAGGGGGCAGTTAGCGGCCCAGGAAGAGCCGGCAGAGGCCCGCCCGCCAGGTTCCCGGGCCATCTCGCCTCCCTGCGCCCGGGCTCTGCCCCCAAGGCCCCTCGTGGCCGCAGCGGAGCCCGTGCTCTGCGCCGGGGAGGCCGACGCGGCACCACGACGGTTTCTTCACGTGCATCTTTTCTGATCACTCCTTCTGCCTCAGTGTCTCTCCTTTGACTCTTTTCTTAGAAAAGAAACAGATCCCAGTGTCTTGGCCCTAATGACCAACAGCCAAAAGTGAGACCGGATTGCCTCCGTGTGCACATGCACGCCCAGCGTCACACAGCGTGCTTAAGCAAACGCTCACACACACACACACACACTCTCTCACACGCTCCGACCCGGCTGCTGTGCGGTTACTGCTGCTTGACCTCTTTTGAGCGCACTTTCCTGAAACATCCGACTCTGTTCTGAGTGATAAGACAACCAGGTGATAAGATAACCAGGCCACCTTGGCTCCTGCTGCGGTGACTTTACAAAGGCGCAGGCTCAGGGACTGGCTGCTGTGGATGCCCATCCTGGGAAAGCCTCGCCCGGGCCCCATTGGCCTGCAGGTCTTCAGCTCTGGGTCAGGGCTGCCCGTCTATCTGCCCCTCACCCACTGAGCCCCTCCAACACTGGGCATTTCCCAAGGGTCCCCAGGTCACGCTGTCCCAAGTCCCTCTGCAACTCTCCCAGATAAAACGTAAGAAAGCACCAATCGTCCGTGGAAATAACCAGAAAGAAGCAATTCCGGCAAGGTCCAATCTTGATGAAACCGCTGTTTCTGCTCCAAGGAGCTCTGCTGTAGGAACTCTGCAGCAGGGATAAGCAGAACGTGTCTGTGGTGACTGGAGGCAGAGCAGGAATAATCTGGACATGACACGCGGCGACCCCAGCCTGGTTCCTCACCACAGCACGCCACTCCACACTGCGCCTCTGTGGTGCCCAAAGCGCTGCTGCTCACCGACGCCACCAACATGTCACCGAGGGGAAACCTGGTCATCCCATCTCACAGGCGGTTTCAGAGGGTTCTGGGAGCGCTGCCCCTGCCCAGGGCCCAGCTTGGGCAGCGCTGTGGTCCCAGCTCGCTCCCCTGGGACGCTCTCCAGGAGCTTCTTCTGCCTCATGCACTTTATTAGCTTATCAGGGGACAAAGACTGCAAGGACAGCAAAACCACTACAGGCTCGTGAAGCTTCCTCTGTAATGGACCATGTGCCCCAGACATGGGCGTCCAACAGCAACGCCCAGAGACAGCGACCTGGCCAGGCAGCTCAGGCTGGACCTGCAGCACCACAGGCCAACCCATGAGTCAGCATCCAAGACTGGCTCACAGAAGATCCGGGCATCGTTCAGAACGGGGTGGGGGCGGGGAGCACGCAGGCAGTCTGCACTAAGGCAGCAACTCCAAGGACACCTGTTCAGAGCCCTGCCTTCAAGGCACCTGCACTTGCTTTTCATTTCAGACAAGGACACACACTGATTACCTTCAAGACGCAGGTGCCACTACCAGCGGATGACCAAAGCCACACATTGGAAGGGAAACCCCAGATCTCACAACTGGTGCAGAAGCGGTCCCCACAACGTACCGGGGTATGGACTCCGTGAGATGCAGATCAAGGAAAATTTCCATGTCAACGCATAACCCTGGCCATCACCCACCAGTGATCTGTGTGCGTAATGACACCCACATTAGCTTCAGCGTAAGAAAAGTGTCCCCTGGGGTTTCCACACAGGCACAGTAGCTTAAGGATCTGGCACTGCAGCAGCTGTGGCGTGGGTCACAGCTGCAGCTTGCATGCCATCGCTGGCCCAGGAACTTCCATATGCTGCTGGGGGGCCAAAAAAACTAAAAAAAGAAAAAAGAAAAATGTCCTTAGCCTCATGAATGCAGATTCAAAACTAATGACTTTGTTTTAAATTATCCTAATGAGGTGAAATCCCTTGAAGGAAACACACTTCAGTCACACGCTCGAGACTCTGATGGGAGCTTCCCTTCAACCCCTAACCTGCCTGACAGTTCTCCACTCAGCAGAATTCTAGACGGTCCCAGACACGGGTGATTGCCTTTCCAGAATACTGGAGCATCCGAAAGTGACTGGGTTTCCAAGTTTTCCTTCAGAGCCATAAACGCTAAGATTCTGGCCATGGAAATCAGCATTCAGAAGAAGCAGTTTTCTGCTCTGCAGCCAAGGAGCTGAAGCGTGGTCTTATTAAGAAGACAACTGGAGGAGAGAGGGGTAATCAATGGAACAGCTGGTGTGAAAGAGAGAGAAATACCTCCACAAATTCAATTTCAAGGCATTCAAAGTAAATTAGCCGCACAGTAAATACATGTAATCAAAAATAATTATAGTTTATAAGTTTAAAAGCCCAGGCAACAAAAGCTAAGTTCAATTTGAACAAAGAGAAATCCTGTTTTTTGCCTGCGGGCATGTGGACAGAGAAAATGTTGTCTTTTAATGTTTGTGCAAGACTTGGAAGAAACTGAGGTTTCCTGCTTCGAAGTACTGAAACCAAAGACCGGAATTGGGTTGGGGCGGGGTGGGGGGGGGCGGCGTTCTTACACCTGCCAGCCCCTGTGCCAGCTCCTGGCAGCAGAGGCCAGGTGAGCTCTGGGCAGAGAGGAAACACCCCCCCTGCCAGGTGCTCACCTGCTCCCCCAGGTGTGTCCCCTGCCTCAGGCTTCCTCACAACAGTCAGGCTGGAAACTGGCCTGGTCCTCAGACCCTGCAGGTCCTGGGAGAGAGCCACACCCTGTCAGAAGCCTGCTGTCCAGAACGTTCCACCGGCATGGCCATTGGTCCTGGGCAAGGAGCTTTCCTTTAATGAGGATTGAATGAGGAGTGACCACCAGGGCCAGCAAGTGGGAGCCCCACCAGCTCCTGTCCCCGCAGAGGGCAGGGTGGCCCTCCCGGGGCTGCCAAACGAAGATCAGAAAGACTTGGGGCCACGTGTGCGGACAAGGTGGACGGACTCACGCCCCAGAGCCTCAGGCTCTCCTCCTCCTCCCAGGGCCGTGGTCCCCTGTCAGGGCCAGGGGGCAGGAGGGAGCCCACCCCACACGCTGACTCAGCCCTGAACGGGCAGCCCCTCTAGGGACCACCAGGCTCAGGCCTGGAGGGGATACTGGAGAGGCCCAGCTCGTCTGCGATGGGACCCCCCGCGGCTGCCCTGCACTGACCTCTCCGCTCGGCCCAGCACCTGGCCGGACTTCGGAGACACATCGGGCTGCTGCCTCGGAATCGGCCACTTCAGGCGGGACGGACGGGTGGGTTACGGCCATGAGCGCACAGCCTAGGAGGCGCGGCCCCTCATCACAGGTCACAGTCATACTTGCTAACACGGATGCGATGTAGCTGTGTCTTCAAGCACCTGTGCCACCTGGTTGGCTCCTTCTCACCCGTTTGCATCTCCATGACAATGGCTGGGCGGCCTGGCCAAAAGACGAGGGCTGTGGGGGACACCCAACATTCAGTATGAGACCATCCTGGCCCTATGGTTGCCAGCCAACCCCTTGACCCATTGTACAGCTGCCCAGCTGACCCTTTCTGTTGCCCACCACCAGGATGGGGTTGCTTGTTACTCGGCATTGTTGGGAGGAGAGCAAACTGATACACCTCTCGCACTTAAAACCAGCACGAGCACACCCATGCCTCCCAGGAGAGGCGTTGAGAAAGTGCAAAACCAAACCCATCTCCTGCGCTGGGGTCCAGAGCTCATTTTTGTTCACAGACAGCGAGTGAGAGGCTGATGAGTCCTGAAAGGAGGTTTGAAATAGCTTTTGTTCTTTCCCCTGTAAATTGCAACATGTAGACAATCACCAAGAAAGAAGCTACTGTGCTAGAGGAGCCTGGAAAGGTCATGCATGGAAAGTCATCAGCCGGGAGCTGCTCTAAGGCAGCTGGAAGCCCCTTCCGTCCTGTCTCCATCACACAAGTGCCTTCTCCAGCTCATGAGATGGGGGCTGGGGACCGAGGCTCATCTTCTGAAATTCCCCACCAGCCTCTAGTCTCCACATCTGAAAAACACCATGTGTGATCAGCATTTCATGTTACTCCGGAGTCCTGTAAATGGCCTTTTTAAAGGGCTACACAGAACAGTTATATCAAAGGATGGTGTATGTATGATACTGTTGGAGAGGTAGGTTGCTGCCAATTTTAAGTATCACAAAGACCTCTGCATGGAGTCAATTTCCTGTGTGCTGAGAGTAAATTCCCCCAAGGAAAAGTGTTGGTCACAGGAGACCAACTCCTTTAAGGAAACGATACAATTTTTCCCAAAACGTTAAAAAAAAACCCCAACTTTACAGGCTAACAGCAGCCTCTGTTTTCACCACTTTCTCCTGTACAGGGTGAAATGATACAGAAGAGGGGGCAGGGATCCTGCAGCCAAAGAGCAAGATCTCATTGTTAAAATGTGCATTTTTCAGTTATTAGCTAGGTTTCATTTATTCTGCATTTGTATTAACTCACATATTTCTACTTGTTCTCTTCATTCATAGCATCATGTTTTTGTAAGCAAGAGATCCTGTTCACACACAGGTGTATGACATTCATGTGTAGGTACTCACATACACAGGAAATTTGGATTAACGTTCAAGTTTCTCAGTCTTTTTGGAAATTTTCACTCTCATTTCTACAGTTTACTAGTCCCTTTCTCATCCAGATGTTTTTCCTCATGAGTGCTATTGTTATACATAACTTTATAACCCATTTTTAATGGTACATTAAATCATGACTTTTGAAACTATCAAATATGTCACAGTCAAAAAGAATTTGCAGTTTTAATTTCCACCAAGCTTTTGAGAAGTTACTTAATTCCTTAAAAATTCTCAGGAACAGATCATCAAGTATTTTTATTTTGGTTATTTCCTGCTCCATTCAACCCCAATCCATTGCATGTGAAAGATCCAATACACTTTTCAAGTACGCTGTTGGAAATGCCCTTCATAGTAAAATAAGCTAATTTTACTAGTGTAATCTCATGAACGACTGCTATGAGTAATAATATTTTTGCAGCTTATCACTAGCTGTTAAGTACACCAAGTTGCTAAAGTTGTGGGAATGAAAACGGAAGCTTATAACAAAATTATGAAAAGCTCTTACAGGGAAGTTTTGAGGGAACTGGTGCTTCCTGACTCAGAGAGAGAAGGACCAGAGGGTCAGGAGTTAACTACAACTTCGAGAACCATCTTTGAAGGTGATGCCTGCACCCTCCTGTCACAGCATCATAGCATCTAGCTCGTTTGCAGCTAAAAAATGACATCTATTCAATCACAGCCATCCCCACCGGGTAGAAAAGCTCTAAATCTTCTAATCAGCTCTCTCCCTGAGTTGGGTCACAGATCTTGACGACCCAGGGGTGAGGACACTGTGTGGAGACACCTGTGTCTATAAGGAGACTCCATCAAGAGCTCAGACTCTGGGAAGAAAGCGCTAAGGCAGGTGAGTGAGTCCAAGGACCCTACAGACGGGTGCGGACGAGACCTTCATCTGATCCATTTGTTTGACATCAATTTGACGTGAACAGACCATCTATTACTCCAATAAATTTTATGTTGTGAGTTTTTGCTTCACTCTTTGCCCCCACACAGTTTATTCTTAGCAGTCAGACTGGTACTTTCTAACCATGAAACATGGTGGCACATCCTTATCCCAAGCCTGCAGAGTCGCAGTGCAAGTCAGTCTAGAAAAAGTAACGGGGAAGAACAAATCTGCATCCCTCCAAATCTGTTTCTTTTATGTTAAGTTTTGTACTCCATTTCTGCAGGTTAAGAATGTTGCCTATAACCTGAAATATACATTCTCAGAGCTCTGACCTTTGAAGGTATAGCTTTTCCATTCATATAGAGATACAAAGTTGCAGAACAGAGAGTAATACTTTTGCAGCTTTGTGGGAACATTGTGTCCTGACTTAGGGGAACAGCTGCAAGAACAAAGGATTCCTGCACCAGGAAGTTTGCAACCACCCCGCTTTTACTATAAAAGAAGCCGGAAATGGTTTTTTGGGACACTAGTCCACCATCTTCTCAGTCTGTTTGCCCCCCCCCTTTTTTAGGGTTGCACCTATGGAAGTTCCCAAGCTAGGGGTTGAATTGGACCTGTAGCTGCCAGTCTACACCGCAGCCATAGCCACATCAACATGAGATTCGAGCCACATCTGCAATCCACACCACAGCGCATAGCAACGCCGGATCCTTAACCCGCTGATCAAGGCCAGGGATCAAACCCATATCCTCGTGGATACTAACTGGATTCCTAACCCCCTGAACCACAATGGGAACTCCCTCTGTTGGCTTTTTGACTAAAATCTCTATTCTTGTCCCAACAGCTTGTCTCTCAGTTTATTGCCTGTCATGCAGCAAGCAGTATGGGCTTGGACTCAGTAACAAAAATTCCTCCGTGGCCCAGTTCCCTATCATTGACCCAACCCCATCTCCCACCACACTTGTCTCAGCCTCCCTGCTGGTCCCTGAGTGCAACAGCCTCGCTCCCGACTTGCGTCTCCATGGTGGCCGTCCCTCTGCTGGCACAGTCTTCCCCAGGTAGCTACACACTGAGCCCCTCACCCCCTCCCAGCTTTGCCCAAGAGGTCACTTCCTAGTGAGACTCTCTGTCCCTCACTTAAACTGCGACAGCCTCTTTCTGCTCTGTGCATCCGCTTATTGTCTGCCAGTCTGTTTTCCATAACACAGTCACTTTCCAACATTCTGCGTAACCCCTAACATACCTCATCTCTTGTCATGTGCTTCGCCTGCTGCCGTGTGCACCCACGGGCAAAGGTTTTTAGTTTGTTTCTCAAGGATTTCCAGGAACCAAGAACAGCTCTTCGCACATAGTAGGTGCTTAATGATTATTTATTGAAATGAGTGACTAAGAAAAGGAAGATTAGTTAGTGCATCCACCAATTTAATACTTAGTGTCATTGTTGTACCTGATGAAATAAATTTGCAGCTGGATAACCTGAGGGGCTTGCATAAAACGCCACCGTTTCCTACCATACTTTAAAAGGGTGTTAATGTTTTCCAAAGAAGAGAGAATTCTCTCTCTCAGATGTACTTGAAGCTCCTGGTGGTTTGTGATGGTGGGTGTTTGACGTTATTTGCAGAACTGTGTGCTTGGCGAGGCCAGGAACCACTCCACTTAGCCCCGTGTCCTTCGTGCTGATGCGAGGCATACGGGCAGTAACTCTCTGCTGAATGAGCAGGGGATTGAGACCGCGATGCGTCGTGCTTGGCTGAGCCCGCATCCGAGTGGAGGCCGTGGGGCTCCCGCAAGTCCATGCAGAGTTTTCATGGAGACCAGGAGGCACTGAGGGCAGATACTCCACAACCTTAATGCAGGCAGTGGGGTTAGGGCAGTTTCATGGTTGAACCTGAGACACTAAAAACAAGCCAGCAACTTTACACACGTCTGGACCATTCATCCAGGGGTTCATAATGGCCAGACCTGTGCTCACACTGGCAACGACTGGGGAACCGCCTGCACACTTTGCTTGAGCAGCTGGTCATGAGATCAGCTGGGCAGGAAAATGTCGATTCCATGGTTCTACTGGCCAAACCCCTTCTCCTTTAAACAGTCCCAAGCAGGTGGAAAGGCGCTGCCCCCCCACGGCACCTAAGGGTTTGCAAGTTGCAATGCCCTTTTATCACCTGTGCTGAGAATTGAGTTGCATTTGCTCATCTTCACATGTTCTTTTACGGGTTTCAGAGTATTACATGCAGCCCTCTCACCCCCGAAGTCCCAATTTAGAGCATTCCTAACTCATGATGAAATAAACTACCTTGTCTTCATCAACCTTCTGTGCTGTGTTTTGGACAATCACAGCACCATCAGTGATGGCAGGGACTGCCCGATTTCCTGCCACCCTCACAGCCCTCCCACCGCAGCCCACCCTGCCAGGGCCTGAGTCAGGCTCACCTTTCAGCCTGGTGCTGCCCACGGCAGGACCTTGAATGTGTGCCGTCCAGTTTGCACGGCCACCTCATTAAGGAATCTTCACTGGAGCACAGCTGGTTCTGTTTATTCCCTGAATCTGGCATTTTGAAACATTTCTGCAGGAGATACGCAGCTTGCAGCCCCAAAGAAGGTCTCAGTGGAGCAAGCCAGCGCTCTCCGGGGGGGAGGGGGCTCTCCTCCAACGTCACCCGAGGCCCACCATGTGCAAAATGCCAGCACGTGGGATGGCATGAGTGCCGGTGAGAGCCAGCGCAGGCCCCCAGGGAACAACAGGAAGAAGCTAATCCAGGGAGAGGCCAGGCTTCTCTGTGCGGTCATCATCTCGGCTATTGGTCCGAGTGCCCGCAACTCTGCGGAAACAAGAAATGACGTCTGGACTCGCAACCCTGCAGCATCAGCTAGAGCAACAAGCACCAGGGCCCACTCGAAGCTCGCTCCAGGGAGGCTGGTCACTCCGGGAGTGCCGGGGCAGCGGGCTGGAGACAGGCCCTGCGATGGCCGAGCTTCTAGGCTGCAGGAAGGAGAGCTGGCTGCCTGGGCCCCTCTGCCCACAGGGATCAGAACCAGGCAGGAGCCATCATTCCTGTCATGGGGGCATCCCTGGCCGGCACTGCATGCCAGCTCGCCTGCCTGCTGCCTGGCCTCCTGGCCCCAAACACGGGAGCTCCAAGAACATAAAAGCAAAGGCCCTGAGTAACATGTATGGGCCTCCATCTGTCGGAAGCCGGCAGGGCCCTTTCCCTGAAGGACAGTCCACAGTGCAGGGTCCCTGGAGCGGGGCCACAGTGCAGCTCAGAGCCGCGCTGGAACAGCCTTTCACTCTCAACAGAGGCGGTCACATCTGCTGCCCCTTTAATGACGTCGAATGCCACGCTCTCACTTGAAAGCAGCCTTTCTCAGCATAAACAAAGACATAGCAGTCCATAAATTGTTTGCTGATGTGGGAACCGAAGATATGCAGATAGAGAGACGGCTGCCGAGGACACGCATGGGGCGCCCAGAGTAAAAACGAGAATTAAATGTCAACGTACATCTTATCTCCCACAATAAACCCACGTCGACCAAAGACTATGCCACTTGTTTTCTGTTTCCTTATTAGCTCGAAAGAAAGCTGGCTGCAGATTTTGACAAGGGGTCAAATGGCGGAAACAACTTCATTAATTATCAGACGTCTACTTCAAACGCCACAGGCACCGCTTTCTCTTTGCAGGGCCTGCCGCATACCTCGGCCGTTCAGAGCCCAACTGCTGAGATAAAAAGCAAAGCGAGGTCGGCGGAGCAGCAGAAGCAGAGGGTTTTTATGGGCTTGACCTTGAAGACCTGGGCTCCGCACACACAAGGAGAAATTGCTTCCTGCGCTGTGGAAATCTTGCCACTTGACTTTCAGCCCTGGCTCCTCCATAAAGGGGATTGAAGCCACGTCCTAATCGGCAGAGACCCCACAGCGGCTTGGGTCAGAGCCAAGACCCTTTCAGGGCTCTTCACGACCCCTCCCAGTGGTGGGAGGCGGGTCGTAAAGTCCCCGGAATACAGAGGACTGCACCCCCAGCCAGTTGGACACAGGTCAGGTGGGGGCAGGAAATGGGGCCCAGGGGTTGGGGCAAGAGTCCCCCCGCCCCCGGACCACTCGCTGCCCATCCCTAGGATGGGATGTGACCTTAGAACGCTGGCCCTGGGGGCCCAGCCACACCATGTCAACCCCCAACTTTAATTCCATGCAGAGACGTGGCCTTGTCTGGGGGACAGTCACCTGCCATGCCAATTCTGGGCAGGAACAGCAGGGACCCGTGGGTGAGACTGCTGGGCAGTGCCCTCGCCATGTGGCCCCACGCCCACGTCCCCCTCTGGCCACAGGTACTTTTTTGTCTGCAGAGGAATCAGGGATGTTCCCATCCTGCCCCTGCATGGCCTCCTTCACTCACTGCCTGCATTTAAGGGGCTGATTCCCTGGTTCTCTTGCTGGCCCAGAAGCTTCCTGAGAGCAGGCAGTTTGTTGGCCTTTCTCATAAACTGACACCTCAAGCACCGGGGACAAGCGAGAACCCGATGAGTAGCTGCTGGACGGATGTGTGAAGGTTGATCCCGAGGGCAGGCATGGAGATGTGACAGTGGCCACAAGCAGAGCCCCCCCCCCCCCCACCGCCGAGTGGGAGTTAGCCTCATGGGGGGACGTCTGCGGAATGTTCTCGAAGACTAAGCAATCGTGATGCCTTGAGACCGCAGAGAAGGCATACATGCTGTGGCCTAGCCCTTCCAGAAATACAGATGTGGGAGCAGAGAAGACCAGCAATGAGGGGGAGCAGAGGGAAGTCACCAGGGGAGGGGCCCTAGGCTTCAGGGAGGTGAGGAGCAGAGGGAGCCAGCAGCCCAGGTGACTGGAGTCAGAGGCATCAGGGTCACGTGGCTGAGGCCCGAGAGGCTCTGGCCAAGCTGCTCCAGCCATGCCCAAGCCTCCCCTCACCTAGGAAAGAAGAGCTGCACTCAGGAGGGACATAGGACAAGACCCAGGAGCAAGGGAGACAGCCAGCTGCTCAAAGAGAAAGTGCCACCCAGGAGGTTGGGGCGGATGAGGCAGAGAGCAGAGCAGAGCGGCTTGGAAATGGGATGAGGGAGAGTGATGGGGGAGTAATGTGGGAAGGGGGGAGGAGGGTGAAAGAGGAGGGGGAGGATGGGGAAGGAGGAGGGGGAGGAGGGGGGAAGAGAAGAAGAGGGAGGGGGAGGAGGAGGGGGAAGGAAGGAGAGAGGAGGAAGCAGATGAGGCGAGAGCAGAGCAGACCCAACCCAGAAATAGGATGAATGAGTGCGATGGGGGGGAAGGGAGAAGGGGGGAGAAGGGGGGAGGGGGATAGAGGGACGGGGGAGGGGGAGAAGGGGGCCGCATGCCTCAAGGGAACTAGATGCTCAGAGGATGCAAAAATGTGCTCCAACACGCGAATATGCTTTAAAAATTCAATTCATTTGGAAAACCAAGATAATGACATCTCCCAGGATGTAGAAAAAAGTTAGAGGCAGAAAAGTGAGAGGAAAGAAGAGACCAGGAGGGACAATCCGTGATGGCAGGTGGCCCCTCATGGGACCAAGAAGCCAAGCAGGAGCCTGTGGCGGGGGGTGCATAGAACAGACCGTATATAACACTCATTTTTATTGTAGTACATATAATACAGTACACATATTGTATATAGTACACTTTATAATCCCTTATGCTGTATACTATATATAGCATATACCCTGATACATGAATATAACATAACAATATAACATGTAATACAGATTAACCGCACGTGTGAATACGTGCGTGTTTACGTATAAACAGAAGAGAACTTCCCAGAGATAAAGAAGAACATGGATACTTGTGTTGAAAAATCTCATAGAATTTTCCACAAAATTTATATACATATTTGTTTCTATTTAGGGCCACACCCGCAACATGTGGACGTTCCCAGGCCAGGGGTCGAATCAAGCTACAGCTGCTGGCCTATGCCACAGCCACAGCCCCGCCAGATCTGAGCCACGTCTGCGACCTAAGCCACAGCCACAGCCATGACGGATCCATAACCCACTGAGCAAGAGCAGCGATCGAACCTGTGTCCTCATGGATACTAGTTGGGCTCTTAACCCACTGAGCCACAATGGGAACGCCCACAAAATTAATGTTTGGAGAATGTATAGCTATCACTAGAAAGTCACCACCCCCCAGAGATAAACGTACCGTAACCACTGCATTTTTCTACAAAGCAAACCCAAGTCACCTATAAAGTCACATCTCCTGGAATGTCCTTTGCCTTTGCAGCTTCAGAGTTTAGGAGATGTTAGAACAATGGCTCTAAAACTTGAAGGGAACCAGAGTTCTGTGACAATCTAGCTGGAGAAGACTCTGAAAGGGAACGGGTGTGTGCACCTGTGTAACTGAATCACTGTTGCGCAGCAGAAGGGATCTTAACCTTACATCAGCTCCACCTCAATAAAACTTTCAAAAATGAGGGAAAATGTTCACAGGAATAACAATTCAAGCAAAGGCTGTGTAGCTGCACAACCTACCCATCAGGCTGGAAGGCGAGGGAGAATTTTGAACATCAAAGACGTCAGAAGCGTTTGCATTGGGACATTCTTTCAGGATACGCTCCAGGAAAGTGTGGCTGAGGATGAGAGAAGGAGACTCTCGGCTGGAGAGAGGTCGAGGCTGGGGGCCAGCAGAGGGTGGTGTGGGGTTCCAGCGTCGCAGTCCGGAGGGAGCCGCAGGAGCAGGCGAACCAGAAAGAGAGATGCTTTGAGGAGGGAGGGGCCTCCAGAGAAAAAAAGCGCAGTGAGGACTTTGCAAAAGATGCTGGAAACATGTGAGACTACAGAGCAAAGAAGCGCAGGACAAAGACACCTAGGAAAGCCAAGCTTTACCTGGCATGATTTGAAGCAATTAGGAGTTGCCATATCTGTCTGGCTCTGCTATTGGCATGTGGTCCTAGATGGGGTGGGGCTCTCTCTGGAGCAGCATCTTCTTAATTATATCATTGAAAATTTATTTATTGATTGGAGTCCCCTTCATGGCTCAGTGGGTTAAGAATCCAACTAGCATCCATGAGGACGCGGGTTCAATCCCTGGGCTCACTCAGTGGGTCAGGGACCCAGCGTTGCCGACAGCTGTGGCTCGCAGACTCTGCTCGAGTCCCGTGTGGCTGTGGCTGTGGCGGTGGCCACATTCAATCCCTAGCTAGCCGATGCAACCCCTAGCCTCGGAACTTCCATAAGCTGCAGGTTCAGCCCTACAAAGAAAAGAAGAAAGTTGATTTATTCATCAATGTGTTTCTTAACTTTAGAGCCAGTCTATGAATGCCTCCAGAAGAATCTCAGTGGTGATTAGAGAAGGTTAGCAATCAACGACCCTGCCAGGTAAGTGGGGCCCGAGGGAGGACCGGGCGGGCTGGGAGGGCAGTGGGCCCCTGCCCTCAGGCTATAGAACAGGGAGTTACGCCTTAGGGAGGTCATCGCCCTTCCTAAGGAAGGGGAGTTAGGAGTTTAGGGTTGTATTTACCTGTCGTGTACTGCAAGAGGATTCAGCTTGGAACGCCTAAGACGATACAGCCTCACCGCGTGGGCTTGGGTAAGAGCGCTCCGCTCTTGAGGGGGCTGTGGCGGTGACGGACTCCTGGGGGCTCCCAGCTTGCTGTGTCCAAGCCCCTGGACGTCCACCCATGCCAGCCCTCACTCTGACCGCTAGACCTGCGTCGCCAGTGAGACACAAGCAGGGACTGGAGAGCGGCCTGCACACTGGCATCTGCCCCCTTCGCTGACCCGAGAAGCCTCCTCCACGTGGAAAATGTGGCTGCGCGTGTCTGCCCCCCTTTCTTCCTGCAGAGCTGATGGGCAGACATGTGGTTACCACCACCCTGGATGCAGCCGACCCCGGGCAAGGTGGCAGCTGGTGTGTGAGGAGCGGCCCGGAGCGATGGACCCAGGGCATCAGCAGCTGGGTCAGTGCTGGCTGTTTTTCAGTGCCTAAATTTTGGGGGGGTTTATCCTAGCAGTGGGTGACGGTCACAGAAAGGGCTGCAGAGAGAGCTGTTAAGGCAGAAACCTAACGAGCACGGCGTTTACATCAGGACCAGGCAGAAAGTGGGGGCTGGATCCCATTATGCAGCACGGAGACAATCAGCAAGGCTGTGGCCTGCGCTCACTTGCAAGATGGAAAATACACTCAGTGACCCGAGTCAGTGACCTCAGCAGATCCTGTGCCAGCAGAAGGCTCTAAGTGTCAGCCTCTCGGCTGCTTGTGATGAGGCAGGAGGCCCGCAAGACAAGCTCAAGAGAGAACTGTGCAGTTTGCAGCGGAAATAAGACAGCAGGACTTGCTGAGTTGGAAAAAGAAACCCTTTCCCATTGCCGGGCCCCCAGCTGGTAAGCGGTCCTGAAAGTGAAGTGAAGCCTTAGCCAGAGGCCAGAGAAATGAGCCTGCTGTAAAACACTGTGGAGGAGGCAGGGCGGCGTCTAGGAGCGAGGTGAACAGGCTTCTAAGACACTGTGCAGGTGCAGTCCTACAGAAGCCTAAGCCTGTGGTTCTTGAGACTCTATTTCAACCATTCATGCGGGTGTGGCTTTCATTGCCTCTAACACATAGGAAAGCCACAAAGTTGTCAAGAGAGTTAAACCAGCAGGAGAATCACCCGCCCGAGCCAGCCCAAAGGGCTGACCCACAGAGTCACTAGCTAAACAAGCGGTCACTCTCTGAAGCCACTACATGGGATAGTTCGTGAGTGGGCAGAGGCTCAGTTTCCCATCACGCAGCCAAAGATGGCCAATAATGTTCTTCATCTTTCGTGGGATGTAGGAGCCATGGTCCAAAATGGACAATTACAGAAATAAAACTATAAACAGTCTGGCTACAATGGAAAGGTTAACCGGCAAAACTGCAGAACGGGCAGCCATTGAAAGAAGCAGCTTCTGGGGTGGGGGTGCACATCCTCGCTCTTGAACTTGGTCATCCAGCCCCAAGGGGAACCGGTGGAGCCGGAGCCCGGACGGGACGTGCTGGATGCATCACGCCATAGAGCAGCGCACCTGGGGGCTGGTGGAGGGGTGTTGGGGGTAAGGGAGGGAGGGAGCTCTCGGCAGAGCCTCTGAGGATGACTTAGGTGGATGGTGAAGGATGCAGGCACAGGGTCCCCCACAGGCACGTAGTAGGGGCGGGGGTACAATCAGAATGAAAGTTAGGCTGAAGAGAAGACAGCAGCCAGCTCCCACAGAGTGTGGCTGTCAGGTCCGCCACCAGCCCGGCCAGGACTTCAGCGTCCAGGTGTCCCGGGTGTGCTGGGATGTCCTTGATGGGTTCTGGTCCAGGTGACCGCGTGGGGACGGCTTCCTCCGGCTCACGCCCAGTGAAGTCATGGTCAGCCTTTGTCTTCCCTCTGGACAGAGCGCTCTGTGCGACTCAAGGGTCCGGGCGCCCCCACCTGCCCCACTGCTGTCTAGAAGATTGATGCTGTTCCCCTGGCAGGTCGGAGGCCAGCAAAGACCCAGTGCACCTCTGTCTCCTGAGCACAGGTGGCCAGGCATCCTCCTGGCCGGGACACCCTGGCCTTGGGGCAGTAGCCTGGGAGCAGGAGGGGCTGTGGTCATTACAGGAAGAGGCAGGTCCTGTAGGGCAGCCAGTGGACAAAAGCCCGTTCAGGGCAGTTGTGGTGGCACCTGGAAAAAGGCAAGTTCCTGCCTAGAGATGGGACAACACTGGGGCTGTCACCGTCAATCATGCCCGGACCCCAGGTGCCTCCTGGAACTGAGCCTGAATCCAGGCGCCTCCTCCTCACCAGAGCACAGAAGGCCCAGGAGACGGCATTGTGTGAAGAAGGGCCAGCAGGCTCTCACACTTTCTCCAAGGGGCCTCACTGGTATTTCTGCCACTGGCATGCAGAGCAGGGCTGTGACCCACCACACACTGGGAAAAGTGTCAGTGAAACATGATTACAGAGGCGGGGAAGGAGGCCGCAGGAGCAATATTAATTACAGCATTTAATCCATTAGGCAGGCCTGCCAGCTTAACCTCCTCGGAATTCTTTGAGTTTGCCTATGATTAATTATTTTTGGAAATAGCAGCCCACATCATAGGTTGTTAATAGGTTTAAAATAATAAAATTTAAAAAAAAATTATGAGAGGTTTACATCGGCTTTAGCTTCCTAAGTACCTGCAGTAATTTCACTTGTAAAGGGCACTCACTTCCTTCCACAGAGCCTTCCCTTCCATCTGCATCCCCTCCACCCTCGTCCCCTCCACCCGCGTCCCCCCTCCCGCGCCCCCCCCCACCCGCGTCCCCCCCTCCCGCGTCCCCCCCACCCGCGTCCCCTCCACCTGCGTCCTCTCCAGCCAGATCTTCTCCACCCGCGTTCTGTCCACCCGCATCTTCTCCGCATCCTCTCCCAACAAAGGCCCCCCCAGCATGGGCGCTTCAGACAGCCCTCCTCCCCGCACCCCTGCACAGGGCTCCTCCTTGTGACGCCTGTGCAGAACCCAGGGCTCCCTGGGGCCGTGGCCAGAGTCAGAGCAGAGGCAAGACTCCCTTCAGAGGGAAGCCCGGGCTCACCTTCTGCCCCCCAGGTGGGACCATCACCAGGCAGGGGGGTGAGATGCCCTTTGGCAGCATCCTCCTCTAAGCACCAAAGGCAGGGGTGCCACTGGTTGGCACCCAGAGTTACATGCTCCAGGGACAGAGTCACTAGTACTGTGTTCAAACCCCCTCCCCAGACACCCTCTGCATCCAACTCTCAGGAGGCTGGGCTCAAGGATTCCCAAGGTCATGGGTGTGCAGAGAGGCAGACAGTGACTTCATCCAGCAATGAACATAGCACCATCTCAGGGAGAGGTGGGAGGATGGACTATGCTTGTGCGCAGCTGTGAGCACACACATGAACACACACACACACCACACACACATACCAGACACACACACACCACACAACAACTGGCACATTTTCACTAGAAGGAGCAAGGAACGCCACATGACTCAAAGCTCTTTTGTGTTGGGCGTGAGTAGTGCCTCGTGTGTGCATTTCAATTAATTTCTAGAAAGGAGCCCCTGTTTGAGCATGTGCATTAGCTGTAACCTGCGCTCTGGCCCACTGTGATCAAATTTCGAGACGTGAGTGCGTAGATGAGGCGTCCACCGCACGTGGCTTGTGTCCCCCCTGCCCCCGCTGGGGTCCCTGCCTTCAGTGCCCTCACATACCCACGCCCCCAGACAAGCCCCAAGCCCCACCGCGGAAACAAGGTATAAGTTTCCGGAGGCAGAAGAGTAAGAAAGAAAAGCCAGGACAAAGAGATGATGAAAAGAAGCACAAAAGAGCACAGCCAAGGGGCTCTCAGGACGCATCCTTGCGGACTTCTCTCCCGACCGTCCACCCTGGACGGGTCCCCACGTCTGGGGCGTCCCCTTGTTTCCAAATGGTTCTGAAATCCGCTGCCTCTCTCCACCCCCACAGCACCAGCCCTGGTCCCCTGGCCTCGGGTCCTGCCCAAATCCCACCCCCGGCAGCGCAGGCCCTCGCACATACCCTGCACACAATCCTACACAGCGTGAACCTATGTGAGTCTCTGAGCAAACCAGAGGAAACGTTACGGATTCTGGGTGGGAATGCCAGGCCCTCTGATCCTTATCCGCTTTAAAATGAGGCAGAAAGATTAAGCCAGTTCCTTGGCGTGGCTCCCCTGTGAGGAAACGTGTGATGAGTGTGAGGTTTCCAGCCTGAAGGGATCCTGACGCAGAAGCCGCGGAGACGCATCCAGAGCTGTGGGTCTAACTGTTCCCGACGGCAGCCCCAAACCCATCCCCGGAGCAGAGGGGGCCACACCTGAGCCTCTCCCGCTGCTTCCTCTGAAGCTCCGTGGGGCTACATTTCTGTGCTGCTCTCCCTGGAGAGTTGAAACATTCCAGAAGGGCTGGCGGAGGGGCAGACCTGCAAACACAGGGTTTGGAGTGGAGGTGGGGGCAGCTGGCTGCCCGGAGGCACCAGAATCCAGCCCCTCCATCAGGCGGTGCCAGAGCCACAGCCTGGGAAGCAGGGAGCTGGGAGGGCAGGGCAGCGCTGGGAAGAAAGGAGGCTGATCCCTGCAGCCGACGTCCTGCCTCTGGAACCCACCCCGGCTGCCTGCTCCTCCGTGAGAAGGACGTGGGACGCCTCTTGTCTGTTCTCTGGGGGACGATGGGGGCTTCTGAGCATCCTGACCACAGCCAGCGGCTCCTGGCTGCCAGGTCCAGTCCTGGTCCAGGGCGCTGGTGAGGGCAGGACGTTACAGACACAGGAGGAACCGCTATCTGGGTTTAAAAAAAGGGAAAGAAACAGCAGCTGGTAAACCGGACCATTCCCTCCAGCAAAGCCATGAGTTTCCCAATTTCCCTCCTTCTTTGAGACACTGAAGGCTCGTCGGCAGTTTTAGCAGGACTGCTCGCTACAAGCAACGCCGGCCTGCAGGTCACCTCCCTGTTATCACTGCAGGAAAGGGTGTGAGCAGCCGCTCCCAAACGTGTGAACACAAATACCAAAATAACGTTCCGTGCAGTCGGGAAAACCGTTAGGTCCATTTCACAGTTTTACCAGTTACTTAACGTGCAGGATGTGTGGGTGCTGCTCTGGCCTCGCGTCTGGCCAGGATGCGGGCTCTCAGCTTACAGGTGCCATGGCAGCTTTCCTGTCTCAGCGTTCAGGAGGTCGAGGCCTCCAGTCCTAGCCCGTCCTGCAGCAGCAGACACCGCAAACGATGGCAGGTCCTCCTCTTTGACCCTATCTCAGAGCTGCCAGCCCGGCCCCCTGCGGGCTCTGAGTCCACCCCTCATCCCCCATCTGTCCATCCAGCATGCTCACAGCCCCTCCTCCTGGGCCCCCATCCCTCCAGCCCAGCAGCCTGGGCAAGGGGCCAGACCAGTGCAGCAGGCAGTGGGGGACATCCCAGCTCCCACCTCTCAGGCCTGGGCGTCCCTTGATGAGGGACCCGGGCCTCAGATGTGCCCATCGCCACAGTCATGCAGATCTACCAAGATACCAAGGAAGGGCTGAAAGTGACCAGAGTTCCCACTGTGGCTCAGTGCAAACAAACCAGACTAGTATCCATAAGGACGCAGGTTCGATCCCTGGCTCCCCCAGTGGGTTAAGGATCCCATGTTGTGGCTATGGCGTAGGCCAGCAGTTGCAGCACAGATTCTACCCCTAGCCTGGGAACGTCCATGTGCCACAACTATGGCCCTAATAAGAAAAAAAAAATTAAAAAAAAAAATTACTGAAATTAGTGGGTAGGACAGACCACGCCTGCTCTCTCCTGGAGGAATGCCTAACGGCTGGGGCCTGAGGCGGTTTCCACACGTCTCTTCATTCCGGGGCACGGCACCCTCCCCGAGAAGCTGCCCGCAGGAGGGGGCGGGGGTGAACTGGGGCTGCGCACACATTTGTTTCGCTGTAACAGCTTTCTGAAGCTCTAATTGCCACCCTCCGGCTCACACACTTCAAGCGTCCAAGGCGGTGGTCTTCAGGCGATGCACAGGGTTGTACGACTGTCCCCACAACCAAATTTGGAAAATTCTGTCGCCCAAAACGAGACCCCCGACCTCTTAGCAATCACTTTCCTTTTCGACCCGGGACCCCCCCATCCCACCCTCATCTACTCTCTGTCTCCGTGGCTCTGTCTAGTCTGCACATTTCATACAAATGGAGTCGTGGAAGAACTTGGTTGGGGAAACCAACTTTTTTCACTTTTTGTAACGTTTTCCACGCGTGCCCGTGTCGGCGCCCCAGTTCTGCTGACTCACGTTCCACGGGTGGACGGACCACATTTCACGCCCACACTCACTGGCTGGAGAACATCCAGGCCGTTTCCACTCGGGGGCCGCTCTGAATAACCCTGCTGTGAACATCGGGGTATGAGGGTCTGCGTGGACGTGTGAAAGCACACGTCTATACCTGGGTCTGTGCCTGGAAGCAGAACTGCCGAGTCTTCCGGGAATTCTGCGTTCAGCCACTTGGGGACGCCCCGGCCTCTTTCCTGAGTGGCTGTGCCATTTTGCATTCCCTCCAGCAGGTACGAGGGTTCCAACTTCTCCACACCTTCACCAACCCTGTCATTGTCACCTTTTTACTTTAGCCGTGGCGGGTGCCAAGTGGTGCTTCACTGTGGTTTTGCTTTGCACTTCCGGATGGCTAATGATCCTGGGCATCTTTTCACGGGTCTATAGGCTACACGTACGTCCTCTTTGGAGAAACCGCTATCAGATCCTTTGCTTATTCATTAATTGGGTTACGTATCTTGCACATATCCTTTCACTTGTCCTTTTACAAGTCCAGATGAATCTTTAACAAACATAATGATTCTATGAAACATGGAGAATGGCTGCTCCCTACATGATTAATGCAGATTGGCTGGTTTGGGGAGTGAGCTCCTGCCTGGGGACCCCAGCCTCGTATCACACCTACGCAGCCTCTGCAGGAACAAGAGCACAGCCTCAGAGACCCCAGAGGCCCAGAGAGCCACGGGGCTCCCTGCCTCCCAGCCCTTGGCCATGTCCAGCATGAGCCCTTCCTCCCACCCCACAGCCCCTACTGTTTTATTTCCCCCAGATGCTGCCTTGAGAAAAATGAGTACAATAAACATTATGGCTTATTTGCTGGACTTACAAGGACATTCAGGCCCAGTAGGATCTGTTCAGTGCAAGGTGGCTCTTAACATACAAGTGAGAATGTCACAGACACACCTAGACACACAAGTCTGGAACTGGGAGAGCCTTAGAGGCAGAAATCGGGGAATAACAGTGGAGGTGACAATTGAGCCATGGGACTGGGCGGGGGGGGTCTGGGAGTTTGGACCCATCCCTCAGGCAGTTGTGTTGCAGAGCAGTGTACAGGCTGAGAAGGAAGGACTGAACCTGGGCTGGCTCTGTCTCTGGAGGGTGGGGGCAACAGGGGGCACACAGGGCATGGGGAGCTGCATCCCAGAAGGCGGGATTACCCAGGCTTGTGGCAACCCAGACGCAAATCAAACAAGGATGTATTGAGAAGGCGAAAGTGAGGAAGCCCATCGAATGCTGATAAACGGTCAGGATGGAGGACAGAGAACGCATTCAGGAAAATCCAGTGGTTGGTGACCACAGTAAGAGCTGTTTCTGTGGCATGGAGGAGCCAGGTCTGCTTGGATTGAGAAACCAAACAGGATGAGAGAGAAAAAAATAAGATGAGAGAAATTAAGAGCAGCAGTAGGGGCTTTCACAGAAGGATGCCGTTTAAGGCAAGAGCGACGCGGTCCGATGCCGTGGGAAGAAGCAGGTCAGAGAAAGAGCCCCAAGGCAGCCCTGCCAGATGGTCCTGTGTGATGATGGGTGCCTCCATCTGCCCAGATGCTCGGGACAGATCTTCGATGCCACCCTGATCCAGTCTTTCACACCCACACGCAGTCTGCCAACCAGCCCGCCGTGTGTGCTTTCAGTATGAACCCCATCACCATCGGCCTGGTCCAAGCCCCAGCATCGCCAACAGCGTCACTGAGGAAGCGCCCCCCCCACCCCCGCCCCTGGCTGTGTCCAAAACAGAAAAAACGAATGCAATGGAAGACACGCAGGAGCCCTGCGTGTACGACAAAGACCCAACAGGGCTGATGCGAGAGCGCTGGACCATGACGGCATTCGCAGGAGCTGCGCCTGGTGGCCTGGGTGGGGCCTGCCCTGACCTTGGAAAGTGCGGGGCCCCTGATCTGCGGATTCACAGCTCCTTAGAGCAGACACCCCTCAGGCGACATCACCCTGCTGGGTCCTCGGGACGCAGCCCCTTTTCTGCCACCAGCCATAAGGTCACGGCACCCTTTAGCCCCTGGGGCTCCTCCTGATTCACACGCCCTCTGAATCTCCACAGGGCCCCCACTGTGGGTCTGGTTCCCGGACCTCCATGGACCTCTGCTTTTCACGGTGGTTCTGCTGGCCTCTTCTTCCTACGTCCACGGGCTGCCTCCCTTTCCAGTGGACACTCACTGAACACCCACTGTGCACGGACAGTCCCAAGGGCTGAGCCCAGTCACGGCCCCGTCTCTCCGCACAGTCACCGCCTGCCCCTCACCCAGCTCCTTCCTGCTGGCCCGGACAATGTCACCATCCGATCCCCCAAGGGGGCGAGGTGTCCTAAGGACAAGAGAGGCCGGGGGCTGAAGGATGTCCTGGAACCCGAGGACCTCCTCTCCAGGTCAACACCTCAGTTCACCGGGAGCCAGGGAGTCCCTTTTACAGAGGCCTGTTTCGGAAGATGCGCTGCGCCCACACCGCGGGCATCCAGGCCCCGCCCCCGCCCTGGCAAGAACTGTCATGGCTTGAGGAGAGTCTACCGTCTCCATGGCCCCACCCCTGAGCTTGGATGGTTATGACCTTCAGGGGAGGTCAGGTCACAAAACCAACCCCACCCACCGGCGGTGTCATCCAACCAGCTTGGTTCGCAGAGGGCCCCATTGCACCTGGCTCTCGGCCCTGCCCGCTGCCCCCCACACCCCCGAAGTGCTCACCCTGGATGCCAGGGGCCTCTGCCCACAGCCACTAGGACTCTTGCTGCCCCGGGGCTGCGTCTGAGTAGCAGTTTGGGCTTAGGTGTGGGGTGGGCAGACAGGCCAGGGAATTAGAGGCTTCGGGAGCTGCCCTCACAAGATGCAGGCAGGAGTGGGTGGGAAAAGAACCCGGCTTCCTTCCTCCTTGCTTGAAGAATATGCTGGACCTTCAGCCACCCTACCACCAGGGGGCTCACACCCCTAGAGGTTCCCGCTGCCCACCTCACCAGCCCCTCTCCCCATGCTCATGGGCTGCTGGGGGCACCCATCCTAGGACCGGGCTCATGTCCTGTGTACCCGGCCTGGCTCCCCGCAGGACCCACCAGCCCCGGAAAGGGCAGGACGCAGTGGTCGCTGACCTGGTCCCATCAAGTTGGGAACCACACTGGAGGTGCTCAGGAATTGAGGAGGGGGGGGCGGGTATTGGGTGGGGAATGGGATTAAGGAAATCTACTTAAGAAAATTCGGATTTTCTCTACACACTTTGCGGGAAGAGTCCATCGTCCTGAGTAGACAGGTGCAGGTT
Organism: Phacochoerus africanus; assembly: GCF_016906955.1. Classification (NCBI taxonomy): domain Eukaryota; kingdom Metazoa; phylum Chordata; class Mammalia; order Artiodactyla; family Suidae; genus Phacochoerus; species Phacochoerus africanus. The sequence goes on from NC_062558.1 coordinate 140,174,138, forward strand.
CAGCAGCGGCCTCAGCAGATGCGACATCCCAATGAAAACAGAGGCAAGCAAAGGGGGACAGCGTCTCGGGACATCTGGATCCTTCAGGGTGACACAGCATGTACACGCCACTGGTCCCCAGCTCTGCATCTGTGAGTCCCAGACAAGAGCTGTCCTCTCCAGGGCCACACTCGCAGCATATGGAGGGTCTCAGGCCAGGGGTCAAATCGGAGCTGTAGCTGTTGGCCACGGCCACAGCCACAGCCACAGCCATGCCAGATCCAAGCTGCGTCTGCGACCTACACCGCCGCTCACGGCAACGCCGGACGGATCCTTAACCCACTGAGCGAGGCCAGGAACAGAACCTGCACCCTCATGGTTCCCAGCGGATTCGTTTCTGCTGCGCCATGACGGGAACTCCTGTTCTCTCGTGAAAAGCCTCGCCTGTACGTGGGTCCCCTTCCACACGTGCACGTCAGAAAACGACACATTCATCCCCCGGCAAAACTTGGAAGCACGAGCTCCCGCTGGCTCCCCCAGGTCCACCTGACCTTGGCCTTGGTCCACGGGCACGCGCACGCGGCCGGCTTGGTGGGGACGCAAGCCACGGCCTCCTCCCTTTCAACCTCTGTGGGAAAGCAAAGCTTTCGGGCTGGGAGCTGGGAACCTGGCACAGACGGTCCTGTCTGCCCTCTCACAGAAGAACCTGGCCCCGGTCTCCACCTGTGAAGAGAGCTCTGCTTGCAGAAGGCAGCTCGCACCTGCCCAGGCACACCTGCAACCCTGGCTCCTGGGCCGGCGCTTTGACCCCCTGCCTGACCACAGGGCCGACGGCTGACTCTGCCGGGGTGGAGAGCAGAGAGCTTTCTGGGGCTGCGCGGGGTGGGCAGGGCTTTGTGGGGTCTGGGCCACTCGGTCAGGTCTTTTTAGAGGCTCAGGAGCTCTTACTCTGTCCCCAACACGTGTGCGGCCCTCTGTTGATCTTATTCATGCCCCAAGCGGGTGGTTTGGGAATTAAGACCGGACGGCTGGGCTTGCGGATGCCCCCAGGTGCTCCCTGGACCCCACCCTCCAGCGCGCAGACCCCAGGGTGCCTCGTCCCCTCCTGCATCCCCAACCAGATGCCACTCTTCAGACACTGGCCTCGGATGCTGTTACAACAGCACAGTTATCACGGGTCAGATGACAGGCCCGGCCCGGGAAGGGGCAGCCGCTCTGGCTACAGAACGCTTCACGCCAAGTCACAGGGTCTTACAGGCAGAGACAGCGCTCTGGCTGGTGGCCACGGCGACAGCATCGGATGCAGCAGCCGAGCCTCCCAGAGGCTGTTCCCCACTGGAGACCGGTCTTCCTGGCTCTCCCCTCCCCCCTCCGTCTGCGGGCGGACCTGTTTTCTCAGCCCTTCAGGGATTCTTGTAAAAATTCCATCCCCACCCCACCCACCCCCCACCCCAGAAGAGCATGAGGCCCGGGCTCCAGACCACATGCCTGATGTGTGTGAGTTTGGCCTCGCTGCCCTCTCTGCTTGGGTTGGTCATGTCCCCACAGCCCCAGCAGCCTGACCAGAGTCGTGGTCATCAGGCCACGGATTTTAGCACAACTGCTCTAGTCGTGAATGAGAACTATGATGGGGGAGGGGCGGGCGGGGGAGAGGGGAGGGGTGCGGCCCTCAAAAGCCCAAAAGGAAAACAAAAAGAGAGAGGCTGGCTCCTGCTCAGCTCCAAATCGGCAGTGCAGTCAAGGGGCAGGTGGCGGGAGGGTGATGAGGGAGGGGCTGGAGGTGGTGGCGCCCAGAGAAGAAAGGCAGAGCCCTCGGGATGGGGCCGCGGTCCAGGCCCGCTCTCCCTTTCCAGGCTTCGGAACTTGGGTCTTCGACCACCTCCCACTCTGTCCCTCAGCTGCACAGGGTCCAAGAGATGTCTCAGGGTGAAAGTTTGGGGTTTCAGGAAAGGCCAGTCTTCAAGAATCTGGCAATTGGTGAACAGCCACTCCTCTGAAGTCCTTCGAGAAGAGCCTGGTTTCTCGGAGTTTCCATCATGGTGCAGCAGAAATATATCACGACCAGGATCCGTGAGGTTGTGGGTTCAATCCCCAGCCTCGCTCAGTGGGTTAAGGATCCGGTGTTGCCTGCAAGCTGTGGTGTGGGTCACGGACGTAGCTCGGAGCCCGTGTTGCTGTGGCTGTAGCGTAGGCCGGCAGCTGCAGCTCCAATTCCACCCCTAGCCTGGGAACCTCCATGTGCTGCAGGTGTGGCCCTCAGAAGACAAAAAAAAAGAGCCTGGTTTCTGCTGAGCTCCGACTGCCCGTCCAGTCAAGGCGCGGCTGGAAGGCGCCGCTGGGAAAGCCTGGCACGTGGCTCCCCACCTAGTCTGTGAGGGTCGAGCTTCGAAGACGACGAGCTTAGTGGAGCAGGCCTGTCCCCACCCCCCGCTCTCTTACCGAGAACACAGGGAGCCGATGCCCCCACAGCAGCGTCAAGGGGCGACATCTTTGCCCCAAGCACTGTCCTTGGCGTGAAACTGGGGGTGAATAGGACAGAGAGGCCTGGCCTCTTGATCTTGCCTTCAGCAGGTGGAGGGCAGCAGAGAAAACCACCCAGAAGCAGATGCCAAGATAATTCCAGATAATGAGAAACGCTCCGGAGGAAGCAAACAGGTGACAGAGTGTTGATTCCTGAGACTTTAGAACCAGAGGGCCGTGGGGCTGCTCCACTGGGCCTGAGTGACGCAGGAGCGCCTCGAAGGGGAGGCAGTGGCCAGTGCGAAGGGCCTGAGGCAGCCGCACAGCGGGGGGCAGGGGGGGTACACAGTGTGAAAGCAGAGGGGGTTCAGTGGCAGCAGAGGCTCAGGTGGAGGTCACACGCAGTGGGCAGCAGACCCTCTGGGAAAAGTCTGGGGTCGCTTCTAAGCTCCAGGAGAGACAGTGTTTGGGAGTTTGGAGCAGGGGGTGGCGTGGTCTGGTGCAGAGATTTGAGAGGTGGGAAGAGGGGGGAGCAGGGTGCTCCCAAGCAGCAGCCTCTGAGGGGGAAGCTGAGTGGGTCCAGATGAGAGGTCGGGCTTGGGGTCTGGGTCAGGAGGCCCCGTGTGAGGTTATCAGGCAAAAGGAGGCCCCCCGGGACGCCTGGAGGTGTTGGGCTCAGACGCCAGGCAGACTGGGCTGTGGTCTCGGAATCAGGGCAGGAGAGCGCGGACCCTGAAGACCCCGGGAGAAACCAGTTCTTTGGCTCTTTTTACGAGTGGGACCATGGGTAGGAAATCGATGCTTTTCTTAGAAAGCGTCGTTTGAGATACCAGTCGCCCAGCAGGAAGCATCCAGTGAAAAACTGGGCCTGTCAACCTAGAGCCTGAGGGAGAAACGGGCCTGAGATAAAGTCGGGTGAGTTACTATCCAGGATGAGGGCGCGTGGCACACCCGAGAGGGGGTCCTGCACACCCCGGTTCTGTGCAAAGATCTCCCCCCGCCGAACCCGGGAGGGGTAACGGTGGGGGGGGCAGGCGTCCAAAAGGAAGGAGGGGACAGCTGTGCCTGGTCGTTCAGGGAACTGCCCACCTGCCTCCCGACAGTGGATCAGAGGCGCGTGGTCTGTTTCATAGAAACCGACAAATGCAGCACCAAAGTGAACGCGACAGCATCATACCTACAAGCGCCGGTGGAGACGACTTTACCAAAAAAAAAAAAAAAATGTTTTAGGGAAAAGAGGCCATCATGGGAGAATCCATGAACCATGATTACACTGACGTAAAATTCAAAAAGTGCCGAAACTCTGAACTATGCTGTTAGAAATAACGCTTAAGGCGTTCCCGTTGTGGCGCAGTGGTTAACGAGTCTGACTAGGAACCATGAGGTTGCGGGTTCGGTCCCTGCCCTTGCTCAGTGGGTTAACGATCTGGCGTTGCCGTGAGCTGTGGTGTAGGTCGCAGACGCGGCTCGGATCCCGCGTTGCTGTGGCTCTGGCTCCGGTTGGACCCCTAGCCTGGGAACCTCCATATGCCGCGGGAGCGGCTCAAGAAAAGGCAAAAAGACCAAAAAGAAAAAAGAAAAAAGAAAAAGAAAAAAGAAATAATGCTTAAACATAAACATATTTCAAAAAACAGCACGGGAATGACTGGCGCGTATTCAAGAAAGTAATTATTCCTGGGGAGGGTTGAGGCTGGGTAGGGGGGAACACTAGGGGAACAGAAACATCTCTTTTCTTGGGCTCCAAAGGGTATCGGCCTTCTTTGTACTTGGAATAAACATACACACACGCCCGCACGTGCCTGGTGGATTTGCCACGTTTTCTTTGCAAAGAAAGGGCGATTTGGAGCTAGCAGCGCAGGTGGTGAACACAGCTGGTGTCTCAGGGAAGGCGACAGCACGCAGGTCGCTTCTCTAGAAGACTAACCCGAACCCAAACCCTAACCAGGAAGACTTTTCTAGGTACGAAACCGAAAACATGCCTACTTCCTGATGGAAAGATTTGCAGCGGGTTCTCCATTTAGAAAACGCTGCACCTGACACAGCCTGAGCCTCATGACACTGGTTTGCCTGTGCGTATCTTGCATCTTTAATATGAGCTCTCGTGTGAAAAACAGACTCTACAAAGTCCATTTGGGTTTGTTAAAATCCAATATTTTTTTCTACCAAAAGCAGCTCAATCTCTCCATCAGAAACACATATATCTTTCTCCCAGAAGAGTCCCAGGCACTGTGGAGTGTAAGCAATTACATTGCAACAGAATTTGTGTCTCTACAAATCTCTACAACGTTAATACGCATGACGTTTTTGATTCGAATGGAGGAGGTCACAGTTCTCGGACAAGAAGAGAAAAGCCTGAATCTCCAGGGCTGGGTCGCTGTTCTGGGGAGCCCGCTCCAGCATTCGCAGATCCCGCTAGCCGGCGGAGCAGAGAGCCCCACGGAGCACTGCGTGGAGAGCCTGGCTCGGCGACCTTCCTGCCTTGTTATGTGCCTGGCTGGTGAGTTCCTGATGGAAAAAAGAACCGTCACTTCCCAGCTGTTCTGTGGCAGGACACAGTGTTAAATTTAGACCATTAAATGGTTCTGGAAGCAAAGGAACAGGTGGTAAATGCCTTCCGAGGCAGATGGTACTTTTTATTAGTTGCGTTCCACAGTCTCTTGCTGTATTGGAGACCACGGCGCTCACTCCTATTCTAACTTTCTCCCTCGAATGCTTATGAAATGGTGGGCAAAAGTTTAAAAATAGTTACCCTCATTCTTTAAAAATCGCTTCATTTATTTCATCACACAGGGGCCGATGCTGGAGTTGCCTGGCACCTGCATCTCCCCAGGGTGGGCACCTGCCTCCAGCTTCCACATGACATGCAGGAGCACAGCTGAGGGGGTGCAGGTCAGGCAGGCTCCAGCCAGGAGAGTGGTTCTTAATACGTCGGCTCATATTTTCCCCTGATAAGTTTCACGTTCTCCTTAAAAAACTAAGAAATAGATAGGAGACAAGATACACTTTTCCCACAAGTGTGTTCCTTCTTTAACCTGAAACTCTTAAGGTTTAGGGACAAGGCAACTGTGGATTAGCTGAGACCTACTAGAAGGAAAGGGAACCACAGCACCCCCACCTTCAACCACTGGCTCCCACAAACGCTGAGTGCCCACAAACGAAACCCCTCCAGGTCAACCCTCAGCTCTGCCTACCCTCCCCCTCCCTTGCGGCTGATTCAGGAACAAACGTGGGAGAAATCGGGAAGAAGTTACGTAAGCAGAACAGGCTGTATCGAGCCTGTGGGTGTCCACTACAGAGAGTGGACAGCTGCTGAGAAACTGCGGGCGATGTGCGTACCCGGGTGCCACTCTCTGCCAGGGACAGGGCGACACAACCAACAGGGGGCAACTCACAGGCTGGAAGGGGAAGGTGAGTGAACGGACTGTGAGCATGAGGTCAGCAGGAGCCCCCGGATGGGCGCAGTGTCCTTCCACAGAGCAGCCGCCAGGACTAACGGGGCTGCACCTGCCAGCAACACCACAAAAGAGAAAACCCACATTTGATTGAATTTAGAACTGGTCTAGGGGTTCTTTAAATACGGTATTGGAGTTCCTGTCATGGCTCAGCAGTTAACGAGCCCAAATAGCATTCATGAGGACACAGGTTTGATCCCTGGCCTCATTCAGTGGGTTAAGGGTCCAGCATTGTCGTGAGCTGCCGTGTAGGTCACAGACACGGCTCAGATCCCACACTGCTGTGGCCGTGGTGTAGGCGGCAGCTACAGCTCCAATGGGACCCCTAGCCTGGGAACTTCCATATGCCATAGGTGCAGCCCTAAAGAGACAAAATATAAGTAAGTAAATAAATAAATAGGGTATCTTATTTGAAATTCTAAATCACGTCCACAGCATATGACTCAGCCACTCTTGAGGCTGGTCTCTCCAGCCCTAAGCCTTCTTCCTTTCGGGGTCCTCCTGTTACTGGACCAGAACTCCTGTTACTGGACCAGAACTCTCCCACGGGAGCATCTTCACACAGCAACCCGGGTTTCTCGGCGTTCTAGAACACGAACCAGGATTTCTCGATGGAGGCGCCAGATATCTCCTTACCACGAGGCCGTCCTTGGTTGTAGCACGTGTAACAGAGCCCTGGTCTCTACTCACTAGAGCCCAGTAGCAACCTCCAAGTTTCGATGACTAAAAAATGTCCCCATCCATTGGAATGTCCCCTGGGGACAAAACTGCCCCCCCCCACATTGAGAACAGCAAAGCTAAGCCACATAAGGCTTCTAAGGTTATCTGGCCTTTACTGGCTTTTATGTAGTCTAACTCATTTCTCTAAAACAGGGATTATTAGCTTCTGAATAAAGACAGGGTAGTTCATCAGTAGGAAAATTAAAGTTCATGAGCTTTTATAAAATCGACTTGAATGTGGAGCAAACTTCATGGAGAGGTGTGTTCTTCGGGCTCATGAAATCTCTTTTGGTGTCGATGCCTTCCCATGCCCTTGGCCCCACTCCCCTCCAGCCCTCCTCCTCCTCTGCCCTCCCCTCGCAGTGCACCTGTGCTAAGGCAGGGTAGGGATGTCTCAGCAGACGCGTGCGCCTCCCTGAGAAGGTCGTCAGGGGACCATCAGCTCTTCAGTCTCAGGGACCCTCCTTCTGCGGGGCCACTGACAGTGGCTAAAACAACAGCTCTGCGAGACACACTGTCTGCCCTCAGTCTCCTTCAGGCCTTTCATAAAATATTCAAGGGAAATTCTGGGACGGGTTTCATCACAGGCACGGCCAGTCTCTCTCAAATCCCTTCTGCTGACGTCAAGACCAGAGGGCCAGGGCGACCTCACTCGATGGTCCTGCCTCCCCACAAACCACTTACAGGGGCAGCCCTGGGCAGAACCCCACCCACCACAGATGCCTAGATTGGCCAAAGAGCTCCGAGGCTGCCCGCCAGGCTGGGGTCATTCGTGGGCCCAGGCCCCAAGCCCCCGCTTCACCCTCTGCAATGGTGGGAGTTTCAGATCAAAAGGATCAACAGGTCTACAAAGGCCCTTCTGAAGCCACCTGCTGAGTGCTGTCTCTCTGCCTTTCTGGCCCTGCTGTGGCCGTTACCTACAAGCCCGGTCGTGGGGAAGGTGTCCTTTTCTGACGGAATGCACGTTACAGCAAATTTGATTAGAGAGCCTTATAAAACGCAAACATGGAAAAGACCCTAATGATTATGTCGCTTTATCAATCACGTAGGAGACATGCAGAGTGAAGCGGTCCCCGGAGTACACAGGGTTTGGTTTGGGTTCTTTCTGAGATTAATTTGCTCAGAAAATAGTAAGTCATCCTTAATAAATGCCAATGGACTGATGGATTTGAACCAAAATCTTGACACAGCTATAAATTACGTTCCACACAAGAGATTATCCATGTATTTTATTTATTTCCCCCATCAAACCCTAAGTGCATGTTCACGAACACGCTGAAATAGAAATAAGATTTGGTTCTTGAGAATACAGCATTCTATTGACCAATGAATCCATCAGGCCAACACAGAAATGCAGAAGCCAAGGTCCCGTGCTGGGAAAACCACATCAGACGTGCCAGAAGAAGACCAGAAAACCAAAAACACTTCCAAAACTAGAAAGTAATGAAACTAGGTTTTTTTTCTCTTTCTGCCATGAAAAAAGAGTGTGTGTCACTGAGAACCTTGCAATCCAGGCTCTGATACCAGCACATCCTTCTAGCATGAACTCGAGTATACAATTCATATTATAATTCCACAAAATTTCTATCCAAGTCCTATTGAATCACATGAAAAAACTAAAACTCAAATAGCAGGATTAGCTCATGACTCCAGACCTTACGAAACACAGCCGTTCCAGCTACATTTAAGGGTGGCCCCAAACGTGCGCTCACCAGGTGACAGTTAGCAGATGTGCATGTATGGCTGAGAATGTGTTTGGACCACACGGTTGCAACCAGTCAAGGACCACCTCCTCCTGAGCCCCTCACCCTGCATCTCAGCACGGCTCCCGACACCAGATCGTCGACCAGCCCCACCTCTGCCCCAAGGCCTCAGAACAGAACGCCCACTGCACGTAGGAACCCAATACTCACACCTGCTCCCCATCCTCAGCCACGGCTTTGGTGGCTTCTGCACAGGACCCCACCCACCCGTGTGTTCAGAGCAGGCCCAGCTGGCCAGGCGAGGAGCGAGGGCTCCGTAAGGGCTTTGTACTAGTTTTTCTTTCATTAACTCAGATGCTTAACCATTTTCTAGAACATTGCCTTGATTTCTTCCAAGCAACACGTGAGACAGAAATTCCTCAGCTGTGTGCATCACTCCCCGTAAAGACAAAGGGACGTCTCATCTCTTCACACAGAAACTTAACACTTTGCTTTATGGCAGAAAATGCCTAGGTTGACTAACAAGACCTTGAGGTCCGTCGTGTGGTCGGAAGATGAACAAGCCCATGGAAGTCTTGCCGAGTCTCCTTCCCGGCTGTCCAGCACGAGAACCCAGGAAGCCACAGACCTAGAGCAGGTGTGTCCCTGCCTCGCTCAACACGCTGTGGACGCTGGAGCCAGCCCGAGGCCTTTAAAGCCTGGGCTCTGTGCTTACCGGAGAAGGACGCCTTCCGCAGGGGGATTTTGATGGGCGCCAGCGTCAGGAAGTGGCAGGGCTGCACGCTGGATGGTGATGGGCCTCCCCGTCTCTCGGCATCCACAGAGACCATGGCTGCGGCGGCAGCTGCAATGGCAATGGTGGGGCTGCTGCCGACAGGCTTAAGGCTGTTGTGACAACCACCTGCAGAAGGGGACAGGGAGGTCAGCGAGGAATGCCTGGTGTCCACTGAGACGAGGCTATTTCATTACGCAACAGACAAGCACCCAGAAAACAAGAGCAAGGGAACCCCTTTCATGTCCACGCCCTGGCTAGGGTCCCAGAAATAAATGTGATGCATGTTCAACATGCCCAGATGTCACCTGTGCACAGAGCTGTGTGTCATTGGACGTGCACAGTCATCAGGGGACATGCCCGCCTTAGAGAGAAGCGACTTTGCCGCAGCACACAATACCGTGTTCAGTAAAGGAAGCAGGTTCGGTTTACGTCAATTCCATCTCCACGCTGTGTAGCCACTCAGTCAACAAACTGTCACTTGGATGATGAGGTGCCAGCATCCTAGCTCTTAGGGACAGAGTTGCATGCCTCTTACTTTAAATCCAAAGGGCACACTCAGTGCCAGAGCCTGCAGACTTTCTCTTGGTTTCTGTCTTTCCCTATTTTCCAAATGTCCTCTGATGGGCATACACAGATTCTGAATGTAATTTTTTTTATAGAGCAGGTCTAGGGTTACAGGAAAATTGAGCAGAAGGGAGAGGGAATTCTCACAGTTTCACCCACACCTGTTCCCCTCCTCTCACCCTATTCATTAGGTGCTGCACCTGTTACCCCTGACGGCACCATCGACGCCCATCCATTATCCTCACCCAGAGTCCCTGCTCTGCATTAAGGTTCAGTTTGTGTTGTACTTTCTATGAATTTTGCCAAATGCGAAACTAATTCCCCCACGGGTTCCGTCTGTTTAGCTCCGCAAAGTGGAAACAACTAAGCCCAGCGAGGAAGGCAGGTAGAAAGCTGAGACAGGAGTTCGCATTGTGGCGCAGGGGTTAACAAATCTGACGAGTATCCGTGAGGACATGGGTTCGATCCCTGGCCTCGCTCTGTGGGTTAAGGATCTGGCATTGCCATGAGCCGTGGTGTAGGTCCCAGACATGGCTCAGATCCCGTGTCACTATGGCTGTGGTATAGGCTGGCAACTGCAGCTCCGATTCTACCCCTAGCCTGGGAAACTCCATATGCCGTGGGTGCAGCCCTAAAAAGACCAAAAAAAAAAAAAAGGGGGGGAAAGAAAGCTGAGCTAGGCCAATGGCTGGTACCATTAGCCAAGTTGTGAACACAAAGGAACAGTTCCCAAAGGAAGTTGAAAGTGCAACTCCAGGGAATACTAAACAGTGAGAAAGAGAAGCCGCCTTCTTGCTGAGATGGAGAAAGTGTGAGTGGTCTGGACAGAAGGTCAAACCAGCCCCAGGCTCCCCTTCAGCCAGAGCCTCGTCCAGAGCAAGGCCCCAACTCTCTCCAGTTCTGTGAAGGCTGAGGGGGGAGAGGAAGCTGCAGAGGAAAAGTCTGGGGAGCTCCCCTTATGGCTCAGGGGGTTACGAATCCGACTAGTATCCGTGAGGATTCAGGCTCCATCCCTGGCCTTGATCAGTGGCTTAAGGATCTGGCGTTGCTGTGACTGTGGAGTAGACCTCAGCTGCAGCTCAGATTGGACCCCTAGCCTGGGAACCTCCACACGCCGCAGGTGCTGCTCTAAAAAGGGAAAAAGACAAGTCTGAAGCCAGCGGAGGGCGCGTCTCGAGGCTCAAGGAAGGGAGCGTCTCAGTAACATCGACGCGTGGGGGAGGCAGCAGGTGCTGAGGGGGAAGCTGCGGTGAGGCAAGCTCCAGCTACAATCATTAGTGATTTTCATTTTCTTTTCTTTTTTTTTTTTTAGGGCCGCACCTGCGGCATCTGGAAGTTCCCAGGGTAGGGGTCAAATCTGAGCTGTAGCCTCTGGCCTATGCCACAGCAATGCCAGATCCGAGCTGCGTCTGCAACCTACACCACAGCTCACAGCAACGCTGGATGCTTCACCCACTGAGCAAGCCAGGGATGGAACCTGAATCCTCATGGATACTAGTCAGGTTCCTTAACCACTGAGCCACAACGGGAACTCCTACAGGGTAGTTTAAATAAGCAACCAGTGCAGGTGGTGACTTTCAGCCGAAGCCAGTGCTTGTCGACCACCAGAGACTGCTGGCGTCTGTAAGAATCATGCTCAGGCCCCCCCGCCTGTGCTCCGCAAATGGAACTATGAAGCCTGGATGCCGGCTCGCTTGTTTATAACATGGTTTACAGAACGTTTTCAGCCCACTGTTGAGACCTATTGCTCAGAGAAAATAAAAGACTAGATGCCTTTCAAAAATACTGCTCATTGACAAAGCTTCTGGTCACCCAAAAGCTCTGATGAGATGTTGTTTTCATGCGAACACGACATCCATTTTGTAGCCTGTGGATCAAGGAGGCGTTTTGACTTTCAAGTCTTCTCAGGTAAGAAATGCATTTAGTAAGGCTTAGAGCTGCCATAGATAGTGATGCCTCTGACGGATCTGGGCAAAGTCAATCAACACCCTTCCAGAAAGGATGTGCCATTCTAGACACCAGTAAGAACATTTGTGAACACAGGAAGAGGTCAACATATCCACAGCAACAGGAGTTTGGGAGAAGTGGAGTCTAACCTCCAGGGGTGGCTTTGAGGGGTTTCAGACTTCAGGGGTGGAAGTCACTGCAGATGTGGTGGAAACAGCAAGAGAACTAGAATTAGAAGTGGAGCCTGGAGATGTGCCTGAGTCGCTGCATCTCAGGATAAAACTTGAAGACATGCAGTGTTGCTTCTCGGGGATGAGCCAAGAAAGTGTTTTCTTGAGATGCAATCTACTCCTGGTGAAGACGCTGGGAAGACTGTTGAAAGGACAACAAAGGCATTACAGTATGACCCAAACTTAGCTGATAATGCAGCAGGGTTTGAGAGGACTGACTCCAGTTTTTACAGAATGTCTGCTGTGGGTAAAATGCCATCAAACTGCGTGGCCTGCGACAGAAAAGTCATTTTTGAAAGGAAGTCAACTGATGCGGCAAATTCACTGCTGTCTTGTTTTAAGAAATTGCCGCAGCCACGTCAACCTTCCGCAACCACCGCCTTGATTAGGTCGCAGCCTTCAATATCCAGGCAGAGATTCTCCAGCAGAAAGATGACAAACCCACCGACGGCTCAGAGGATGCGTAGCATTTTTCAGCAACAAAATCTTTTTAATTGAGGTCTGTACATTGTTTGAGAGAACGCTATTGAACACTTAGTAGACTGCACTACAGTGTAAATGTAATACTCCGATGCACTTGGAAACAAAAAAAAAAAATGTTTTTTTGGCACATTCCTCTAATAACAGGGTCTGGAACCAAACCAGCAATATCTCCGAGGTGTGCCTGATATATTTCAAGTTCCTCTGTGTTTTTCTTTTGTTTTTTATGGTTGCACCTGTGGCATATGAAAGTTGCCGGGCCAGGGATTGAATCTGAGCTGAAGCTGTGACCTAAGCTGCAGCTGCAGCAGCGCTGGATCCTTTAACACACTGCTCTGGGCTGGGGATTGAACCCACACCTCTGCAGCAACACAAGCCACTGCAGTCAGATTCTTAACCCACTTTGTCACAGCAGGAATTCTTCCTTTGCATCTCTTCATGGCACGAGAGCTCTTTTCTTTTTATTAGCAAATAATATTCTTTGTCTAGATGGACGAGTTTATCTTTTCTCCTACAGAAGGACATCTTGTTTGCTTCCAAGTAATTATGATTATGAATAAAATTTCTCTAAACATTTGTGTGCATGTTTTTTTTGGGTCTCAGCTCACTTGGGGAAATACCAAAGAATGTGACCGCGAGGTCACGTGGTAGGGCTGCCTTGAGCCTTTTGGAAGAAACGACCAGACTGTCTCTCAAGGTGGCTGCACCACTCTGCATCCCACCAGCAGTGAAGGAGCGTTCCTGCTGTGACATCCTCACCAGCACGTGGCATCCGTGATCTGCATTTGGGACGTGCTGGCAGGGCTGTAGTGATGTCTCTCCGTGGTCACAAACAGATTTAAAGTCAGGAAAACCCCCCACTGTTCAATGCATATTGTCTTACTTAACAATAAAAACACATCACGGAAAAAGTATATGATGGAGTAAATTAGCACATAAAAATGTCTGTGTGGCCCCAGCTGAGCACCGCTGACCTTCTGTTATGCAGCCAACTGGAAGTTTCCAGTGGCACAGTCTGGCCACATGGGTGCTGACCCGCCAGGACGCTGCACGCGCTGCTCTCCCACGAGGCATAGAATAAATGTCCAGTTATTCGTGGGAGCCCAGTATTCCCGGCAGTGGACCTGCCACACATTAGAGGTATTCACTAACCGGCCCCCACCAGAGTAGGTGTTGCCTATTATAAGTAAATGTGACAATGTGTGCATTTATCACCTGTTCCAGAATGGACGTGTTCAGGGTCAAAATAGGGTAAGCATTTTAGGGTGCACACTTGTCGGTTTAATGAGGCAGTTCTGAAGCTGTATGGAAAGGTTTCTTTGTAAATTCAGATTCCCTGCCTCTGGATTCCTGCTTTACCTGATTTCACTGCAGGTGTTCTCACTGGAATGTAACCACTTGTTGGCTCTATTCAGGGACAGACCCGCTGGCAGGACCCAGGGCTTCAGGGAACTGCGACCCTCAGCCTTCCCTTTAGGAGAAGACAGCGCCAAGCGCTGACCTCAGGGACAGGATGCCTGGCGCATCTGTTTACCTTTTGTTCAAAATGAAGATGACCACAGCAAAGAATGAGAAGGTAACTAACAGCGATTTAAAAGAAACCAGTGCCAGAGTTCCCTGGTGGCCTAGCAGCTGAGGATTTGGTGTTATCACTGCTATGGCGTGGGTTCAATCCCTGGCCTGGGAACTTCCACATACTGAGGGTGTGGCCAGCGAAAGAGAAAAAAAGAAACAGGTGCCAAGGCATTTTAGAGATGGGAGTTTTAGCAGCACATGATTTTGTGGTCAAAAATGATGAATCAATCAAAACGGAGGAAAAAAAAAAAAAGAAGTGGAAAGGTGGTTTTTAACCTTCTCTGAATTCATCTGGTTACATCAAATTGCATCACTCATCAGTTAGTTTACAAAATTGCCTGAATAAGATCGGGGGAGACAGGAAGTTAATGACAGCGTTGATACAATCACTGTCACCACTGGTAGAGGAGACAGAAAGGCGAGTCTGCAATTCACCCCCAAGAGGCTCCCGCCAGGCTCCCGCCCTGCCCAGGTGCGCTGCGTGTTGACAGTAAGCAGACCCAGGCACCCGTGTGGGAGCAGGACCCACCTCCCCCCAAGACACGGAGAGCACAGGTGAGCTCCATCCTCATGGGCAGGTGGGAGAGGCAGTGTGCCCTGTGGCAGGAGGGCTTAGGAACGTCCGCGGGAGGAAACAGTGACATCTGGAGCCCAGCGTCGGGGGAGCTGTTGGCGGCTCCCTGCTTCCCTCTCACCCCTTCCCCCACCCCCACCCCCTCAGTCAGACATTTATGGAGCATCTCGGCATCTGGGCATCTCCGCACAGCTCAGGCCTGAAAGATGATGCCTCAGGAGGTGGGATTCAGGCAGGTAATGACTGCAGGTACGCCCTGTCTGAGGACGCCAGCCGGGAGGCGTGGGCCGATGGGACCTGGGATGCCAGCAGCTCCCCAGAGACGCCTCTTGAGCCGAGTCTTGGAAGATGAGCAGCACTCAATAAATTGCTCGACTGATAAGTGATTATCCTAACTCACTTTCCCCAGAGGACTACAGAGACTCCCTTAGTTGAGTAAATAAACTGAGATAAGTGTTCCAGCCAAAGAAAACCTGCTAAGCCAGCTAAGAGATAAGCCAGGAATGCTATCCCATAAGGATGACTTATAAAAATCAATGTTTTAAGCAAAACAGTAATTAACCGTGTGCTTCCCTTGAAGGCGGCCAGAGGACAGAGGCAGGTGGCCCCTGCGGGGGGACTTCCTTCCGGCTGAGTTCACAGCCCAACGCCACGTCCCACCGCAGCCCTCAGTCTCTGATGGCCAGACCTGCGACGTGTGTGTTTTTACTCTGAGTAAGCCCAGGACGGCCACGGGAACCTGCGTGGTCTCTACTGGGGGCCAGGAAGCAGGGCTCAGTGAGGTCAGTGAAGGTCAATGACTCACAAAAGGCCCTGGAGAGAGAGGCACGGACTCTACAGCCAGGCGTGTCTGCCCCGAGTCCCTTCTGCCCGGCTGGTGCTAGGACCCCACCCGGCTGAACACCTGCCCCTCCCTCCAACCAGATTCCTGGAGCCTCCGGAGAACCTGCTCCTTTGTGCTGCCAGAGCCCGCCTGCCGTCCGCACGGGGATCCTGGTCCCTGACACCCTGATGTTCACGGGAGCAGGCGGCTGTGCTCCAGGCAGCCTGACTGCTGACGCCCGCCCAGCGTCTGCCTCCAACCCTGGACCCCAGCCAGCAGCTGGACTCTGCTCCCGCCTGGATTCAGCAGAAAGAAAGGGAGAGAAAGGCTGGACACCCAGGGACTGGGGCGGTGGGACAGGTGCAGGGGGGACAGGCGGGGGGGGGGGACAGGCAGTGGGGGTGGGACAGGTAGGGGCTCTGGAACCACCTGGCCTCAGGCCGAGATGCTAATCAGGCACCTTGCACGTTCAGGGGTGTCCACTTGGCCTGGACGGCCCCGTCTGCTCCTGCTCCCTTAGGCTTGTGGGGGCGCGCGCCCGCTCTCGGCCTGAGGGTCTTCCGTCACTGGCTGCAGTCTGCAGAGTTGGCTGGAGGGGACCCTCACCGTGGTCCCTGGAAGGCTGCTTGCTCCCGCCTCGGAGGATCCCTGGAATTGTAACTGCCAGCCGGTTGCAGGGCCGATAAAAACTGGACGTTTAACTTCGTACCTTTACAAAGAGCGGGATGAAGCCTCTGACTTGCATCGGAATTTGAGGACACCTCGTGGAGCTGGAGACCTTAACCTCAGGATGCCGGTGGCGGCGGCGGGGGGGGGGGGGGGCGGGGGCGGGGGTGAGATGACGAGCAGCCACCCCCACACCCAGGGCTGTGCTGGGGCAGCTACATCCTCAGAACAACACGTCGTGCTGATTTTTGTTCATTACGTCCGTTTAGCACATGCCTCAGCCCCGGCGGGAACCGACATGGCGACAAACCTGATCTCCAGCGACCGCAGTGAGACGCTATCACCCGAGCAGCCAAGGGACACACCCGCCCGAGGGCCATGACCAAGAAGTCACAGGCCAAACAAGGATGAGGGTGGCACCTGCCTCTGGAAAGCCCTGCCCATCATTAGCCTCACCTCCTCCCTTGTCTTCACTCTTTAAAACCAAATCCCACCCAGGCTCCCGCGGGACACATGGGTTAAGGATCCACAGCCTCAGGTGCAGCCAAACTGCCATGTGAGTGAGAGAACTAAGTTCCGGCTTCTCCTTTGGCCACTGCGTAAAGCCTGTGTGTAGATCGCAGCTTCGGTTTCGTGATTTGGCTGCTCAAGTGGGAAAGGAAAACCCGAGGCTGAGGGTCCGAGCCAGGCTGGGGTCACAGGACTTAACTCGGTATCGCAAGCCCGGCTCCCAGAGGCGCGTGTTCAGCTCTGCTAAATTTCCCTCCCAGCATCTCCCTCTCTGCCTCCCCCATCTCGGCATTCGGCAGGTGGCTTTCCCTACAGATCCCTCACCGGCCACAGAGCCCTCTTGGCCTTTGCTGATTTCCAGGCGTGTCTGGCACAGAACCGTTCCTCAAAGGGAGGGTTGCAGCCTGGATGGTTCCCTGGGGACTCATGCTGGTGCCCAGCTCTTCCCAACAGGAGGCGCTGCTGCTATTTGACTCATTTCCCTCCAGCTTGGACCGCACATCCTTACACATTTCCAAGGACTCCCAGAAGTCAATGCCCCATGGACCCCAATATATCCAGGCTGTGGGCACAGACCCTGAGGCCCCCACGGTGGGCTTGGAGCCCCTCATCCTGTAACGGATGGTCCCTTATGTCCCTGACCATAAGATTGAAGGGGCCTCCAGCTAGATGGGACCCAGTGCCTCGAAGGGACCCAACGCATTCCCCTCCCAGTTGGGGGCCCACCTGGCTGGGTCCCCTCCCTCGAGCAGAGCAGCAGAGGGTGTGGCTCTAAGGGAAACTGAAGACACAAGATTCATCAGTGCAGTGGAGCCACCTCATCACTGTGAAAGCTCCCACCCCCACTGGACAGAAGTCCCCCCACCGCGGCACAGCAATCCCTCCCTCGGAGCCACACGCATTGCTGGGGGGGGGGGTGCCCAGCTCCCCCAGCCCCCACAGCCCCTGGTGCCAGGCGAGGACATACGAGTTACTGGGAGGGGGTGAATTCACTTAGCTTTGTGTGTCAGCTTAGAGATGCTAATATACTGTTATTTTTATGATTTCATGTAACTTGTGTGCAATAATGTGAATATTCACTTTATTAAAACTGGAGATTAATTGCACTACCCTAAAGAACAAATTGCTGCTAATACTGGGTAAAGCGAACATCCTGATTGCTGGAAGGGACTGAGTCAGGGAAGGAAACGGGAAGAGGCAGGATGGCAAATCAGGAAACTACGGCAGGAGTTCCCGTCTCGGCTCAGCGGGAATGAACCTGACTAGGATCCATGAGGATGTGGGGTCGATCCCTGCCCTCGCTCCATGGGTTAAGGATCGGGCGTTGCTGTGAGCTGTGGTGTAGGTCGCAGACACACAGACAGCTCAGATCCTGCATTGCTGTGGCTCTGGTGTGGGCTGACACCTGCAGCTCTGATTTGACCCTGAGCCTGGGAACTTCCATATGCTGTAGTTATGGCCCAAAAAGCAAAAAAAAAAAAAAAAAAAAAAAAAGAAAGTAAGAAAGAAAGAAAAAGAAAAAAGAAAGAATGAAAGATAGAAACAACAGACAGACTGAGAATAATGTATACTGAGCATGGAAGCCCAGCCTCCCCTCTGGGCCAGCACCTCCTCTGGAGAGAAGGAGTGGGTGTGCAGTGCAAGTGGCAAAGGATGGTGACAAGAGCATGCACGCCAGCCTAGCTGGACTCCGGGGCTGGCTCAAGGGGGAAAGTGCCCTCCCAGAACACCCGTGACCACACACATTCATGACTTCCTTGAAGGAAGGAGTGTCTTCACACTCAGAGGACATGGCCAGGGGGTGTATACAGTAAGTGCTTAGCAAATGCATGTCAATTGAACAGCCCCTAGTCAACCGTCTCCTGGGGGTTGCGTTCCATGAGTGGCTTAGTGGGTTCAACTGGTTCAAGTCTCCTGATTTTACTCTAGTGGGGTCCCCCTTGGGAGATCCAGCCACCCCTGCCCCGTGGTGGTGAGGGTCCCAGCACGTGTGTGGCTGTGCCTGCAAGGAGCGTCATTTTCTATGGAACACAGTGGCGTCAGCAGAACTTCACTGTTTGCCTTGAAATAAATGCGTTTTCCCCTGAAAGCCACAGCAGGTGGATTCTGTCCCCCACAGGCAGCCCGAGGTTTCAGTGACCTTGAAGCGGGACACAGTCCCCGGAGTCTGTTCCACAGCAAAAGCAGGGACGCTCCCCAGCACAGGGCGCCGTTCCCCACCAGGCAGCTGTCTCCCGGCCACTTCATCATGCTCCACGCACACAACTTACACTCGCCTCTCACCTGTCTCACAACAGCCTGCGGCAGCCGTAAAGCGCGGGGAATTATCCTCAGCCGTGTCTGTCTCTCAGAGACACATTTAGACAACGGCACAATCAACCAGCTGACGAGTTTTAGGACTTTTCCCGCTTTGAGGTTCCGCGCCTCGTTAGAAATTAAGATGATTGAGTGTCTCATAATAGAGACACCAAGTACATCCTTCCCTTCTGCACCTGCCAAGAGCAGCTCCATCCCCTGAATCCCCGGTACAGGTGTGCGGCCGTCACAAGACCTGGAAAGGCGGTGGGCGGGGCTCTAAAGGATGGGCTGGGATAAACACGTCCACAGGGACAGCTCCACTCCCCCAAACCCAGACACTCTCCCAGGAAACAGCCTCTGGAACTGGGCCCCGCTGAAGACACACAGTATTCAGGAATAGAAATCTCAAGGACAGGAATTTTCAGAAAAACTTTCTCAATTATATGCAGCTGCTGCACTCGTGTTGCAGCGAAATTAGGTGCGACTGTGCCTGTCCTTGTACGATTGCTCCCCCAGGGGGACAAGAATGTGGGTTTCAGTATCAAGGCATCGGTGTGGGGGTGGCAGGGCTTACCCCTGCGGTCACAGGGGCCTAGGGAACAGAATTCGCCCCTCGCACGCAAACCCCGCCCAGGGAGCCTGGAGCAGGCTAAGAACCTCAGCTCGGGCATCTGTGAGGTCTGCTTCTACATGGCCCTCCTGGAACCAGGCCAGCCTCCTGGCAGGACCAAGCGCTCCCGGGGTGGGCGGGGACTGTGTTACCTGCGTGGTGGCCTGTGAGCCTCCAGGGAGCACGTCCCTGTGCAGAGAGGCCCTTGCAGCGTGCCTGCGTGTAGCGCGTGTGAAAATAAAAACCTGTCATTGTCCTGACCGTTAGGAGGCATTCTGCATCTGTGCCGCCTTTGCAGATGGGCAGGGCGGGCGGGGAGGGGGGCAGCAGGAAGGCGGCGGGCAGGCAGGGGCACGGGATGTCTGGGGCAGTGCGTCTCCCCGTCGCTGTCGCTCCTGCCGCTGAGTTCCAGGGATCCTGCCACACCCAGACTTCTCGTGGCCCAAAGCCTGCCCAGGGAAGGCCAAAGGATCGTTCCACCTCCAGGGTCAGGAGCAGAGTGGAGGCGCCTGGGAGAAGGGGCACTTGGAAGACCGGGGTCACGAGTCTAACGTGTGATGCGGAGAGAAGACCACGTGAGCCTGGACTCTGAAACTCCCAAACCGGAGAGGCAGAAAGCAAAGACGACTGGAGGGGCCTGACTCCAGCGTCCTGAGAGGACTGTCCTGCTTCAGCAGGTCCCCTGGACTGTTGGGGAAACAGCCCCTCAAGAGCCAGAGGGAATAACGCATGGGCGCAGCCGGGCTGCAGCCGCTCGCAAACGCCGAAACGCCCAGAGCAAATGCGTCCAAACCCACTCGCAGCCGCCCCTCTGTCTTTCAGGGCGGTGGGGACACGGCTCTCTCAGCCATGCTCCCTGCCCCCGTGGGGCATTCCCTGGGGAGAGACCCTCTCTGTAACGAGGCCTGGCAGAGCCAGGCTGCGTCCTTGGCTGTTAAGCTACACGGGACATCGGCGCCTGCGGGAAGATACACACGCCCCTGTCTCTTCATGTGGAAGCAGCTCGTTTACCTGCGTAGCCTTGGAGAGGCACCTGTGACAGGCTCAGGGCAGGCAGCGGCGGGCCTTGTCACCAGGGGCTCTGCGGCCAGAGGGACTCTGAGTCAGGGCTCCTGGGCCCCGTCCCTTCACCCCTCCAGCAAAAAGAAAAGGTTTGCCATCCATGAACCCAAGCAAGCTCTGCCCTCCTCTTCCGTCTCAACATGAGATCCTGACTTCGGAGTCAATCACATTTTGCCCGTGAGAGCAGCCGTGCTCCTCTGGGAGGCCCTTCTCCCTCGGCCCCCCCAGGGTCCACGTGCCTCCCTCTCACCATCTCCCAGCAACCATCTAACAGCAACCGTCTCGCGCCTCCTTCCTCCTGCAGCTTGTAAAGCCCATTCTCTGCCTCCCACCTGCCCGCCTGGCCCTCTTCCGAATCCTCAGACACGTCCAAGTGTCCACCACGAGGCCTCGTGGCAACGCGTGGGAAGAGTGCCCTGTGCTGCTCCCACGGCAGGAGGAGAGCCACCTGCGGTTTGTCTCTGCCACGGGGGATGAAGGCAAACGGGCTAATGAGATCAGAGGCGAGGCGAGGTTCACTTCCAGTTAAAAAAAAAACAAACAAACCCGCTCTGCTGAGGATAATGCTGCCTGAAATGAATACTTATTTTCCTTAAAAGGGTGAATAATATATTGTTTATATAAACAGCATTTGTGTTGGTGCCAGAGGAACAAGGAAATTGCAAGTAAAATCTAAGACCACCAGGTCATTACCACAAGAAGAAAATGCAAGCCTTGGCCATTGGGAACCACTTGTCTTTCTATTCTTTCCAAAGGCAGATCTGCCTTGAAGCTGACAAGGCTTAACCTGCCAGGTACTCACTTGCACCACCTCTCCCAACTCTCTAGCCCTAATTCCTATTAGCGATGTTGGTTCTTCTCCTTCAAGAGGACACTAAGTTTGTATGAATGTTATGGTTCAAAACACCTGCGCTGTCCTGCACACAACCCGCAATACCTAAAGGTAAATACTGCCCAGTAAAAATGCAGAACCATTCTTCTGCAAAGCCACTTAGAAAGAATTGACCCAAATCGCCACCTCCTAAGCCACGTACAATAGCTTGATATTCAGATCTTAAGCTTTCCAGTTTCTGAGAATTCTCATTGAAATCACACGTACATGCATATTCAACAAATGCAGTTATGACAAATATGGCCATGATATGCAGGGAGGTTTAGAAACAAGCATTATACTTTTTTAAGAAAGATTCCTCATCCAATTTGGGGCAACATTTGCAGTGCTGGTGGTATCTAGTCAGCTTGGAGAACTGATTCTTCATTATAGAAGCCAGGAACAGTAGCCTCAGGTATTGTGAGACTGAAAGACTAGGTCTGGAAACTCCCCACCAGGAGTATTTTAGTCTATTAATACACCAAGAGATGCACAAAGTGTTAGGCTGTAAGACCTAAGACCTAAGGAAGCGGAATTTTTAATTTTTTTTTTTTACTGCTCTCTCCCCAGCACATACACCAGCACAGGGTACAAGGCAGGTGCTCAATCCATATTTGAGGTATTGATTATTGATTTGATATCCGCCATGGTGTTAGAGACGAGACACTTTGCCAGGTGCGGGGGATCCAGTAGTAGACTAGACAGACAAGGCCACTGCATTCTGACCTGCATGACCTTGACACCGAAGGTTTAAAGGAAAAATGTCGGGGGGGGGGGAATGGGATATTTAATTTTCATCAAAAACATTGTTGCTCACAGTTAATTTCTTTCTTTTTTTAAATTTTTGCTTTTTAGGGCCACACCTGGGGCATATGGAAGTTCCCAGGCTAGGGGTCAAATTGAAGCTGTAGCCACCAGCCTATGCCACAGTCACAGCAATTCGGGATCCGAGCTATGTCTGTGACCTACACCTCAGCTCATGGCAGCGCTGGATTGCTGACCCACTGAGTGAGGCCAGGGATCAAACCTGCATCTTCATGGATGCTAGTTGGGTTCGTTAACCCCTGAGCCGTGAAGGGAACTCCTCACAGTTAATTTCTTACAGGTCTTGAACATAATTTTTTTTTTTTTCCTTTTTAGGGTTGCACCTGCAGGATATGGAAGTTCCCAAGCTGGGGGTTGAATCAGAGCTGTAGCTGCCAGCCTACACCACGGCTCACAGCAACACTGGATCCTTAACCCACTGAGCGAGGCCAGGGATTGAACCCACATCCTCACAGACACTATGTCGGGTTCTCAACCTGATGAACCACAACAGGTACTCCTTGAACCTAACTTTTGATGAAAATAAAGCCCTTGTGATATCCGTAATTCAAGAGGAATCTATGAACCTACCAATGAAGCCCTTTGCCTGGCTAACAGATCACAAGGATATGCAATCTGACAAAAAATATATACTCTAATGAATAGTCCTTATTATACAACTGTAGAGATAAGTGGGCTTGGGCCAGTGAACTGCCCAGTCTTCCCAGCTAAAAAAGTTGCGCCATCTCCGGGGTCTAGCAGTGTGATGGGTCAGGTGTGCTAGGGGCTCAGTGTGATGAGTCAGGTGTGCTAGGGGCTCCCCAACTCCTGGAAAGAACCGCACTGAAGATACTCGCTTCTTGCAGCTTTGCTAAACTTTCCAAAACAGAAGCAGTCTCCAAGGGTCCCACCTCTCCCCAGCCCCAGAAAACATTCCGCCCTGGGCTTACAAGTGGCGGACAAGAGGGGCAGCTCTGCGACAAGGGCAGATGTGGGGGCTGGGCAGAAGTGAGCTGCTGGCGCTGAGTCTAGATCTTAGAATTGAGCAGGGGCTCCATCTTCGTGGCGGAGGCGGGTCTGGTCCTGGGTTAGTGGTGCCCCTTAGTTCTGCAGAAGCAGGTGCACAACCTTTCGGAGGAATGCATCAGCTACCTGGGCCCGCTAAAGTTCCACCTACTATGATCCAATTATAACTTCCTAACTGAAGAATGCCAGGTAAAAGAGGCAGAGGCAACAGGAGTGAGAGGCCTTAAAATAACAGACAACAAAACCGGACCCTCGAAGACCAGAGATATCAGAATTTTCATGCACAGAATATAAACTAATTATGTATAAGATTTTTTTTAAGAGCAGTAAGGATCAAGACACTGTAAGCAATGAAGCTGATTTGAAAAAAAAAAAGGCAGAGGAAGTGCTAGAGATTAAAATGATAATTCTCAAAACAAAAACTTCATGGAGGGCTGAAACAGAAGATTAGACACAGAAGAATTGAGATGTATTGACTGGAAGATATATCCAAAGAAATTATACAGCACAGAGAACAAAAGACAAATAGTATGAAAGGAAAACAAATATGGGATTAAAATAATAACATTTAGAATATTCCTTATCAACATTTCAGAAAGAAAAAATGAAGATAACGGAGAAAAAGCAGCATTTGAAAGTTCCCCCAGAAATGAAAGACATAAATCCACAGAAGCACAACATACGAGTCATGAATTTTTAAAAGAGGCAGATCTAGGAGTTCCCGTTGTGGCTCAAAGGTAATGAATCTGACTAGAATCCACGAGGATGGAGGTTCGATCCCTGGCCTTGCTCAGTGGGTTAAGGATCTGGCATTGCTTCGGCTGTGGTGTGGGCCGGCTCCTGAAGCTCTGATTAGACCGCTAGCCTGGGAACTTCCATGTGCCTCGGGTGTGGCCCTAAAAAGCAAAAATAAATAAATAAATAGATAAGTAGAGGAATCCGATCTAGACACAGTGTGATGGAACTGTAAGCCGTCAAGTCAAAGAGGAATCGCTACAAAATTCAGAGAGTAAAGACAGATTTTACCCACACAGGGCCGTCATGTAGAATAATGGAAAATTTAGCAGAAATTAATACGTGCCACAAATTATTGTGATAATATCTTCAGAGAGTTGAGGAAACATTTACAATGAGCCAGAAAAATCATCCTTTAAAAATGAAAAAGAAAACGTTTTCAGATGAGCAAAAACAGAGAGATTTTACGACTTGATGATCTTCCCTTAAAAATCCCAGCATATCTAATAAAAGCAGTCGCTAATAAATCTCTAACAAAGTCTCTGCTAAAAGAGAAGAAAAGCCGTCAATCCTACCCTCAAGAATAAGAAATAGCAAGAATGGTCACAGGACCATTAAATACCCTATAAGTCAGTCGTTAAACATCCTGGAAAGACAGGTCCTCATATTTAAAGAAGCGAGTCCTACACATTGTCTGGGTGTCCTCCTTTAAGACAGCAAAGCCCTTCCAAAGATTTAAAAAAGGAGGGGCCACATCTCCATTGATGCCGCGAAATCAATACAACTTTGACACTAAAAGGAGGCGAGGCGAGTAGAAGAAAAGGAAACAGCAGGGCAGTTTCACACAGGAACACAGATCCATGAACCTGAGCAAAGTCATGACAAACACTGCAGTATTTTGAACAAGAAGAGCTATGGGTCATGAAAAAGGCGAGTTTATCCCAGGAAGAAAAATGATGCGATGCCATAATTTTAAAAAATACCTTGCTTTGCAATATAGACCAAAAGGAGAAAAGTATGAGACAGAGAAATGCAAAACACAGAATCTTCCATCCCTAAATTACGATAACAATCCATAACCACTAGCAAACTGGGAGAGGAGTGAGCTTTCCCAAGCTCAAGGAAGGGTCGTTAATAAACACCACAACACACGTCCTTGTTAGTGGGAAGTGTTAGCTGTGTCCCCTTGGAATGGGAACTGCGGAGTGTTTAGCGTCACTACACCGTTAGATGCTGCACTCAAAGTCCTGGACAGCAAAGGCAAAAATGAGATTTTAGAAGCAAAGCTAAGGAGTTCGAGAAGGGAAGGGAAGAAACAAATCCTTTCCCTGAGCACGAGCACGTCTGTGGTTCCCGCCAAGCAGCCTCGTGTCCTTCGAGCAAGTGGAAGACTGGCAACTTAGATGAAGACGCCTATAAGAAGTCCAGAAAATTATTACAAAGAAATGATGCTAAGTTGCCTTCAAAGTGTTTGCAGACAGTGAACACTTGGAAATAGTTCCCTCTGGTGTATTTATGTTAAGTAAACTCTGACTCAGCTGGCTTTTAAAAAATTCATTAAAGATGACATTGACTAACTTATACTGTGATGGAGAAATATACATATTAAAACATTAAGTCACAGAGAAACACAAACTGTGGTTACAATATGCATCACACGTGGCAGTGCATTGATCCGTTAGCATTGTTTGAAAATATTTACGGGAGCTGTGGATAACATTTTTCTTCTTTCTACATGTTGGTAGTCTCTAATTTTTCAATACCTCACAAATACGAATGAGCCTTAAGTTAGGAAAAACAAAATATTAAAATAAAAGGCAAAGACAACCTACAGAATATGGGAGAAAATAGTTGCAAATGACGCAACCGACAAGGGCATCTCCAGATGTGTGTCTCCAGAACATACAAGCAACTCACACAACTCAACAGGAAAAAAGCAAACAACCCAGTTGAAAAGGGGGCAGAAGACCTAAATAGACATTTCTCCAAAGACAACATATGAATGGCCAACAGGCACATGAAAAAATGCTCAACATCACTAATTATTAGAGGAATGCAAATCAAAACTACAATGACATACCACCTCACACTGGCCAGAGTGGCCATCATTAATAAGTCCATAAATAACAAATGCCAGAGGGGGTTTGGAGAAAAGGGAACCCTCCTACACTGATGGTGGGAATGTAAATTGGTACAGCCACTATGGAGAATGGTATGGAGGCACCTCAGAAAACTAAATGTAGAACTACCATATGACCCAGCAATCCTACTCCTGGGTACATATCCAGACAAAACTTTCATTCAAAAAGACACATGCACCAGTATGTTCATTGCAGCACTATTCACAATAGCCAAGACCTGGAAACGACCTAAATGGATTTAGAAGGTGTGGAACATATGTGCAATGGAATACTACTTAGTCATAAAAAATAACAAAATAATGCCATTTGCAGCAACATGGATGGAACTAGAGGTTCTCATATTAAGTGAAGTACCTCGGAGAGAAAGACAAACACCACATGGTATCACTTATATGTGGAATCTAAAGTGTGGCACAAATGAACCTTTCTACAGAAGAGAAACAATCTCATGGACTTGGAGGACAGACTTGTGGTCGCCAAGGGGGAGGCGGAGGGAGTGGGAGGGACGGGGAGTTTGGGATTTGTAGATGCAAACTATTGCATTTGGAGTGGATAAGCCATGAGGTCCTGCTGTTTAGCCCAGGGAGCTATATCCAGTCACTTGTGATTAGAACATGATGGAAGATTATATGAGAAAAACAATGCGTGCATGCGTGTGTGTGTGTGTGTGTAAGAGTGACTGGGTCACTTTGCTGTACAGCAGAAATTGACAAAATATTGTAAATCAACCATAATGAAAATTTTAATTAAAAAAATAAGCTACAAGGCCATTTGTAAATATGTACACCTTACAAGTTTACACCTTTCAAAATATTTTAGATGTAAGATAAAACAGATGCTATTTTTATAAGGTTGTAGGCATAGAAAGGTCACCTAAATTCAAGGTGTTCACAGGCTAGGCATGAATTAAATTTCTTTGAAATGCTACCTCAATTTGAGTGGTCTCTCTAAAATACACTCACCAAGAGATCTTTGGATCGTCACAAATAATTGCGGCTTTGACCCTCCAGTGCTGCGCTGTCCAGTGGGAGGGAGTGTCACATGCAGACTGGGTTTCAAAGATGATACAAAACAAAATAAGGTGACGGTCTTGATGCCAGTTTTACATGGTGATTGATTACGTGAGGAAATGAGAGCGCTCTAGATCCATCGAGAAATAAGTTACCAAAATAATTGCATGGTTTGCTACACTTTTTTAAAAGACGAGCACCAGAACATTTTAAATCCCATGCACGATTCACATTGTATTTCCAATGGGGAAGGCTGCTTTAGAACGGGTATCGGCATCTGGAAATTTCCGAGAAGAAAGTATGAGGATGACCATGACTGCTCGAGATTTTAAATCCACAGTTATCATGAAACCTGGCATTTTCTTAGTTATTTCTTTTTTCTTTTTAATTTTTTTTATTTTTTTGCTTTTTAGGGCCACACCCACAACATATGGAGGTTCCCAGGCTAGGGAAATCCGTGCTACAGCTGCCGGCCTACACCACAGCCACAGCAACACAGGATCCCAGCTGAGTCTGCAACGTACACCCCAGCTCACAGCAACGCTGGATCCTTAACCCACTGAGTGAGGCCAGGGATGGAACCTGCAACCTCATGGTTCCTCGTCAGATTCACTTCCGCTGTGCCCCAACAGGAACTGCATCTTAGTTATCTCTTAATGGTATCTCAGCTCTAGTGCAATGATTCAGTATCATGTCTGTAACTTAGAACCCTCAGGTTTCCACAAACTAATGCACTACTTTGTGGAATGTCACCCGTAAATGCGAGGACAAAAGTGAGCACCAGGCCATAAATTCCTAGTTCTTTAACACGGTATGAGTTATGTCGGTAAGCAGAAATCTCATTTAATTTTTTCATTATCTAGGCAGTCACTCAATTTTAGGTGATGTCTGAATAATTTACCACTGGATCTGGGGACACAGCCAATTTTCTACAAATGGAGCCTTGAAGTACAGTCTAGAAAGCATGACGTGATCCAAAGTGAGAGCTCGCTCACTCAATGATTTCCAAGGAGGCATCTGCCTCCATCCTGCCTGGAGAAGCATCTTGTAGGGAAATCTGTGTAGGGCAGTAGGAACGGTGCCGGCATCAAAGACGCCGTGAGGACATTAGCCACTTACAGCCATGACTAACACTGCGATAATAATGCAGTACACTCCTGAAATGGCCCCACTTTACAGAAGAGAAAACCAAGGCACAGAAAAGTGAACTAACACTCCCAACGCCACACAGCTGGTGAGTGTCAGGGGTCCACCCAGGGAGTCTGGCACCAAAAGTCTACGCTGTCACGTCACTTCTATTTTTTTTTTTTTTGCCTTTTCTAGGCCCACTCCTGTGGCATGTGGAGGTTCTCAGGCTAGGGGTCCAATCCGAGCTGCAGCCGCCGGCCTACACCACAGCCACAGCAACGTGGGATCCGAGCCCCGTCTGCGACCTACACCACAGCTCACAGTAACACTGGATCCCCAACCCACTGGGCGAGGCCAGGGACCGAACCCACAACCTCATGGTTCCTAGTCGGATTTGTTAACCATTGTGCCACGAGGGGAACTCCAAAGTCACTTCTCTAAAAACAGCATTTCAAACAACCTATTGGACGATGGCTTTGGATAAACGTTTTTCACATGCGAGGATTTCTCTGACATCTTCCAGACTGCATAATTTACAGTACTTGTTGGATTCCCCCCCTCCACAGTTTTCTTGGAAACTGGAAGGAGGCATCGATGTACTAGCTGGGTGAAAGGCAGACCCTATACGGGCCAGCACTAGCCTGAGATGCCCTTGAGGGTTTCTTGTTATCTCTAAGAGTCAGACGTATGTGCATTTTTCTCCCAAAATATCTGTTCTCCATGATGTGAAAGCAGTGTGTCTGCCCCACTCTCTAAGTAGTAGGGGGAGTCCGAAAGATTTATCTGTTTACCCTTTTACTGCAGAAATCCCTGGGCAGCCCCCACCCCAAGTTAGAAAGCTGAGGCCGAGGGACAGTGGCGGCATCTCCGATTTACTTCCCAGTAAGTCAGGCCGATTCTTGACCAGGAGGAGCTCCACGGAGAGTTTACTCTCCACTCCAACCCTATCACCCTCTCTGGACACACAGTCTTAGGTGAAGACAGACCAGACCGCTCAGGATGGGTGGCCTGCAGGGACGCTCACTGTCAGGGAAGACCAGTGCTGCCAGCTGCCCCAAGGACCGCAGGGCTGGCTCCAAGGAGGACATGAGAGCCCTCTTCCCAAGGATCTTCCAGATGGCTGAGGCTGGCCTGTGAGAGGGAGCACGCCTCCTCCCCAGATGTGATGAGGGGTTAAAAATCAAGCTTCGCCTTAGCCCGGCCATTTCTTTGTGGGCCAGATGGACACAGCTCCACAGCCGTTGTGTCAGAGTCACATGGCTGATGAGAGGTTCAAGTCGCAGGTAACAGTCTCTCTTTGAGTGGCATGAAGAAGAAAGAAATATTTTCATGTATTTTATGGCATTTTCATTATGTACGTAACACCTGCTCATTAAAAACAGAAAACAAAAGGAGTTCCCATCATGGCGCAGTGGAAACAAATCCGGCTAGGAACCATGAGGTTGCAGGTTTGATCCCTGCCCTCGCTTAGTGGGTTGAGGATCTGGCATTGCCATGAGCTGTGGTGTAGGTCACAGACGTGACTTGGATCCGGCATTGCTGTGGCTGTGGTGTAGACCGGCAGCTACAGCTCTGATTGGACCCCTAGCCTGGGAACCTCCATATGCTGTGGGTGTGGCCCTAAAAAGCCAAAAAAAAAAAAAAAGACAATAAAAGAATGCATAGTTGGAAATAAAAGCGGCCCCTCATGCCAGCATCCAGAGTAACCATTATTCACTTCTTCGTGTGCTTCCTTCCCTCTCTTGTCAGCATGTCTGTATGTGTGTACAGTGCTGTCCAAACTGGTATCATCCTGTTCATAAATTTGGGAACCTGCTTTTGAAAATTTGCTGGAAAAACAAAAGCATTTTCTTTTCTCTAAAGAATCTTCCAAACATGATTCTACTAATGGTCGAAGACTGCTCATTTTTCTTGATACATCATAAATCTCTTAACCAATTATTTAGTCATGGACATTTGAGACTTTATTTTTCCTGTTGGTACTACAAATTACAATGTGCTGAATCCCTGTGCATATGTATTTGTTCTTTCTTTAACTTGCCACAGAAGGAGAATCAATGGGCCAAATTATATTAATATTTTTAAAGGATCTGAAAGTCAACTCGCATGACCCAGGACCCACTACGCTGAAGAGCATGCGTGAATAGATACATGTTCTATTGTCCTGTTGCAAAATGATAAGTAGCATCAAGGTTTTTTGAACTTCTGTGCTAATTTAACAGGGGGAGTATCACATTCCGTGACTTACATTTGCATTCCTTGAATTACTTGTGAGTAAAGCCACATATCGCATAATGATCATTTATGGTTATTTTGAGTCATCTGTTTATGTCTATTTTTTATTATGGTATTAAAATATCATCCTATATAACAATTCCTTTAAAACTCATTGAATTAATCTGTATGTAAATTAGTACACATTTTAAAACACTCATGTAACTTTAGGGTAGTAAGTTAAACCCCTCTTTTAGATTTTTTAAAGGATATATTTGTTCATCTCATGTGTATATTCCATGAGCAACAATTTTAAATGATCTTCTCACACTCCAAAAAAGCAATACAATTGGCATGATCGTATGCCCATAAATTAACTTGAGAAGAACGGGCATCATCAGTTTTCGTTTTCCTACCCAAGCCCTCCATGTGTCTCTCCAGTTGAAAAATATCATTTTTAGAAAATTCTTTGTTTTCTTTTCTAGTTTCATTCCTATTGAAGCTCTGATCCATCTCCTCGTGTTGATGGTGTGTCCAGGAACTTCATGCCTTGTCCAAGGCACGTGAAGAGAGGCTCGCCCCTGCTGCTACATTTAAATAACGATTAATATGTAGGAAACACTGCCTTTAGCTTTTTTTTTTTTTTTTTTTGTCTTTTCAGGGCCACACCCGCAGCATATGGAGGTTCCCAGGAGAGGGGTCGAATGGGAGCTGTTGCTGCTGGCCTACACCACAGCCACGGCAACTCAGGATCTGAGCTGCATCTGCAGTCTACACCACAGCTCCCTGCAACGCCAGATCCTTAACCCACTGAGTGAGGCCAGGAACCTGCCTCCTCATGGATGCTAGTCAGGTTTGCTTCCGCTGAGCCATGACAGGAACTCCCGAACTTTTGACTTCTGATATGGGCACATCATGCTTGCTTGTTTTATAAAAAGGTTTATTTTGTAATATTGATTTCTGTCTCATTCATTTATTTTTAGTCTTTTAACTTCAAGGCTGCTGGGTGTCTCCTTGTGGTTCGTTTTAAGGTTTCTATTTGTTGCACTGTGGCAGGTATGTAAAATCTATAAAATCTTGCTTTGTGATTTCCTGAAGTGTGCTTCATGCCATGACTTTTTACCCTATTTTTATTTAATTTTTATTATGAAAACTTTCAACAGTCAAATAATAGAAAATAGTGTAACAAATGCCATGTCCCCCTCAAACCCAGCTTCCTCAATTCGCAGCTTAACTGGGCTTGTTTCATCTTTACACTCGCACTCCCCAGCCCCCACACCTGCATTACTGATATAACAACAGATTTTATTTGAGCCATATATGTTTCTGCAAGCATCTCTAAAATATAAGGGACCTTTTTACTTTTGTAATTTTTGATGTTTGCTTTTTAGAGCCACACCCACAGCATCGGTAGGTTCTGAGGCTAGGGGTTGAATTGGAGCTGCAGCCACCGGCCTACACCACAGCCACAGCAACACTTAACCCACTGAGTGAGGCCAGGGATCAAACTTGCATCCTCATGGATACACCAAAAACTCCCATTAGGGGTCTTTTTAAAAGCACAAGCATATAACTCTTACTAACACCTACAAATTAACAAAATTAACAATTTAAATTATTAAATATTAGTGTTCCACTTTCTCCAGTTGTCTCACAATTTTTTGTTTCATTTGTTCAAGCCTGGGTCAGCTAAAATTTGCACATTTTACTGGGAGTGTCTCTCTGAAGTCTCTCTCTTTAAGAATAAACAGTCGGGTGCATTCAGGCATAATTTCCTACAGCGGCATTTATTCTCTTTGCATGTGCGGGTCTCTGAATTTCAGCAAAGGCAGTTGTGGAACCGTCACCACCACCACCAGCAGGTGGGTGTCCACAAATCCCAAATGGTCCCTATGCCACTCTGCAGTCAATGTCCCCCTCCCACCAGTCCCTGGAAACCACTGCTCTGTTTTGAGTCTTGCAGTTTTTCTTTTCCTTGAATGTCATGGAAAGGGACTTCTCCACGATACAAATGCTTGAGCCTGGGTTTGCCACTCGGCATGATGCTCCTGGCTTTCAGGCACATGGCTGTGCCTATCAGAAGTCCACTCTGGTTGCTTCTGCTTCTGTTGTTTGGAGGTTTCCAAGTTTGTCAATCCACACACTAGTTCATGGATATCTGGACCATTCCTAGGTTTGCTGGTTACAAATAAAGCCACTATAAACCTTTGTGTACAGTTGATTTGTGTGTGGGGGGGGAACATTTCTTTATTACTCTTGGGTAAATACTTAGGAGTGAGATTTCTGGGTATATTATACAGGAATGTTTATAAGAAACAGTCAAACTGATTCTCAAAGCAACTGTATCATGTTGCACACCCACCAAAGGGCTATAAAAATTTCAGCTGCCCCCTTCTTCACAGGCACTTGGTACTGCCCATGCATTGTTTAAATTACAGCCCTTCCAACAGGTGTGTAGGGATTATGGATTTAATTCGCATCTCCCTAATGATAGACACCACTGAGAATGTTTTCATGTGCTCAACTGTCATCACATATCTTTGTTGGTAATGCATCTGGTCACATGTTTTGCTGGGTTCTTTGTTCTCTTATTATTGACTTATGAGAGTTTTTTATATATTGTAGATCATTCTTTATCAGATAGCCACTTTACAAACATTTTCTCCCCGTATGTGGCTTTCCTTTTCACTATATTGAAAGTCATTCCAAAGGGTGACCGTACTTCATTTTGGTGAAGTCCAGTTATGAATGCGTTGTATTCTATGGTTCATGCTTTTGATGTCATATCTAAAAAAGTTTTGCCTAAATCGAGGTCACAAAATTTTCTTTTATGTTTTCTTTCAAGAAGTTCTAGGACTTTGGCTTTAAAATCTGGTCTATTTGCAACTTTGATTGTTATGTATGATACAAGGTATTGGTCAAGGGTCATTTATTGATTTTAAAAAGGAATAGTCACCTGCTTCAAAACCATGTATTGAAAGGGCAAGTTGTTCTATATTGAATGCCGTGGCACCTTTGTCAAAAATTAGTTGACTGCGTGTGTGTGTGTGTGTGTGTGTGTGTGTGTGTCTGAAGGCTCTGTCACTGTGGTTGGCTGGTCTCTGTTCCTTCCCTTTGCCAGTTCCACAAAACCTTCATTCCTGTCGCTCTATCACAATCGATGTGAGACCTCCACAGGTGTCTCTTGTTTTCCACATTGTGGTGGCCCTCTTACTTCCTTCGGCTTTCTGGATCAGCCACAGAATCAGCTTGTCAATTTATGTGACCCTGGGGTTTTGATTGGGATTAGACAGAATTCATAGGTCAACTCGGAGAGAACTGCCATCCCAGCATGATTGAGGCGTCCAGCTCCTTAACGCAAAGTCTCTCTCTCTCTGGATTCATGTCTTTGATTTCTCCATTCAATGGTTTGTGGTTTTCAGGATTCCTAGTTTGTTAGGTTAATCCATAGACATCTACTGGGTTTGGGGCTTTAGTGATACTGCTATTTTATTTTAATGTCTGGTTGTTCATTACTGGTCATACAAGGACACAACCGAGTTTCACACTCACCTTGTATTCTGCACCCTTACTAAATTCACTTACTGGTACTAGCAGCTTCTGGTAGGCTCATTGAGATGGTCTAGATGGCAACAATTTTGCCTAAATATAGAGACAGTTTTGTTTCTTCCTTTTCAATCTGTATGTTTTTCATTCCTTTTTTTTTTCCCACCAAGGCTTTGGTTAGGACTTCCAGTACAGTTTTGCGAAGAAGTGGTGGAAGCACAAATCTTTGCCTATTCTCCAACTTGGAGAGAAAACATGAGGCATTAACCATTACACAGAGTGTTAGCTGTGGTTCCTTCCTAGATATCCTCTGTCAAAGTCCCGTTTATTTTATTTATTTATTTTGACAAAGTTCCCTTCAATTCAGAGTTGACGTAGAGGTTGGTTGGTTGGTTTTTAATATTGAATAGATGTTGAATTTGACAGATACATTTTCTGCATCTATTGAAATGATCATATTGTTTTTCTTTGTTCTTTTGATAAAGTGAATAACATTGATTTTCTAAAGACATTTCATTCTAAAGAAAACCCACTTGGTCATGATGTACCGTCAGTTTTATATGCTGCTAATATTATGTTGAGGATTTCTGCATCTATGTTTATGAAGTACATTGGTCTTTTATTGTCTTTCTTTGTAATATCTGTTTGTTTTTTGTATCAGAGGAGTGCCGACCTCAGAGGAAAATAACTTGGGAGATGTTATTCCTGCTTTTACTTTCTGCACAAGTTTATTTAAATTCGGTGTCGTTTCTTCCTAAAATGTTGGTCGAAGTTCAGTGAAGTTATCTGAGCCTGAGTCTCTCCGTTGGATGGATTGAAATTATGGATTTAACGTTTTAGTCGATATGGTGCTACTCACGTTTCCTGTTTCTTCTTGAGTGAGCACAGTAGTTTGTGGTGTACAAAGAATTTGCCTTTTTTGTATGAGCTGCTGAATTTATTGCCAGGCGGTAGTTTGTACCATTTTCCTGTTACGTCGTCGGCGCTGTCCCTTTTCTCATTCCTGATGTCAACAATGTGCAGTGCTGCTCTTCCTTTTCTTAGGCTCTGTAACCAGTTGCTTGGTCTTTCTTTTTCAAAAAGGCTTCTATTTTAATTGATTTTTCCTTATTTTTTTGTTATTAATTTATTTGATTTCTGCTCTTACATTTACAATTCCTTTCTTATGCGTGTTTCCGTTGAATTAGTTCTCTCTTCCCTTGACTCTTAAAGTAGAAATTTAGACTACTGATTTGAGAACTTCTAATTATTTGTTTATTAGAACATTTAAGATCCAGTCTCTCAGCAACCTTCCCGTATATAAAGCAGCATGATGGACCATGGTCACCACACTGCACGTTAGATCCCCGGAACCTACCGCATTTCATAGCTGGGAATTTGTAGCCCGTGGCCCCCGTTTCCCCATCCCTCCCACTTGGTAACCACCACTCCACTCTCTGTTTCTATGCATGTGGCTATTTCAGATTCTGTCAGAGGCGGGATCATGCAATAGTTGTCATTCTCTGTCAGGCTCATCTCAGCCTAATGGCCTCAGGGTCCATCCATATTGTTGCGAATGGCAAGACTTCCTTTTTTGATGGCTGCGTGATATTTTATACATATTCTCTATCCATTGATCCGTACCTGGACACTTAGGTTGTTTTCCTGTCTCGGCTTTTGTGAATAATGCTGCAGTGAACATGGACATGCAGATATCATCTCTTCGATAATGGTTTTTCATTTCCTTTGGAAAAATACTCAGAAGTGAAATTGCTGGATCACACGGTAGGTCTGTTTTCAATTTTTCGAGGCGCCTCCATACTGTTTTCCATGTATGGAATACAGTGGAATATCACTGGCTGCTCCAATTTATATTTCCACCAACAGTGTGTAGGGTTCCCTTTTCTCCGCACCCTCTCCAACGTTTTGCTACAGCTTGTCTTTTGGATGACAGTCATTCAAACAGGTGTGAGGTGATGTCTCATGGTGGTTTGCATTTGCATTTCCCTGATGTCTGGGGATGTTGAGCATCTTTTCATATACACGTTGGCCATCTCTGCGTCTTTTTGGAGAAATGTCTACTCAGTTCCTCTCATTAAAATGGATTGTTCGTATTCTGTTGTTGCTGTTACTGAGGTTTATGACTTCTTAACATATTTTGAATATTAACTCCTTATCAAGTATACAGTTTGCAAGTGTTTTCTCCCATTCTGTTGTTTTTGCAATGCCAAAGATTTTTAGTTTGATATAGTCACGCCTGTTGAATTTTGCTTTCACTACTTGTGCTTTTATTGTCATATAGTAGAAAATGCCACCAAGACCTATGTCAAGGAGATTTTCTCCTATATTTTCTTCTGGAAGTTTTATAGTTTCAGGTCTTATGATTAAGCCTTTAATTAATTTCAGGGTAATTTTGTGAGTGGTATACGTTAGAAGTCTAGTATCATTTTTCAGTATGTGGTTATTTAATTTTCTAGACACCATTTATTCAAGAGACTATCTTTTCCCCAATGACTATTCTTGGTTTCCCTTGTCAATTGTTAATTGACTGTGTATACACAGTTTATTTCTGGGCTCTCAATTCTTTTCCATTGGTCTTTTGTCTATGTGCCTATTTTCATGCTTGTTCCACATTGTTTTAATTACTAAAGCTTTATAATATAGTTTTAAACCAGGAAGTGTGATATTTCTGACTTTGTTCTTCTTTCTCAGGATTGCTTTGGCTATTCAGAGTCTTTGCAGTTCTATACAAATGTTAGGATTTTTTTCTATTTCTATGAGAAATTGTATTGGAATTTTGATGAGGATTGCATTCAATACATATGAGTTTGAGTGATATGAACATTTTAACAATATTATTTTTTCCGATCCATGAACATGGGATATCTTTCCATTTATTTTGTCTTCTTCTATTTATTCTATCAAAGTCTTTTTTTTTTCTTCTTAGGGCCACACAGCATATGTAAGTTCCCAGGCTAGGGGTCAAATCAGAGCTGCAGCTGCAGGCCTACACCACAGCCACAGCAATGCAGGATCTGAGCTGCATCTGCGACCTATGCTACAACTCACAGCAATGCCAGATCCTTAACCCACTGAGCAAGGCCAGGAATAGAACCTTCAACCTCATGGTTATGAGTCAGGTTCTCTACCATTGAGCCATAATGGGAACTCCCTATTTCCTTTATCAAAGTCCTGTAGTTGTCATTGTACAGATCCTTCACTTCCTTGGTTAAATGTATTCCTAAGTATTTTACTGTTTTTCATGCTATTGTGAATGGATTTGTTTTCTTTATTTCTTTTTCAGATATTTCATTGTTAGGGTCCCTGCCCCGATTTCTACTTGTGATAAACTTCATATCCTCAGAAGCAAGGCAAGCCCATTTCTCCCCAGGATGAAGAAGGACTCAGCATGTCTCAGGAGAAGGGAGATGTTGACAGAGGAGGCAAAGTGATGGGGCCAGGTCTAAGAGCAGAGACTTCTGA
Organism: Phacochoerus africanus; assembly: GCF_016906955.1. Classification (NCBI taxonomy): domain Eukaryota; kingdom Metazoa; phylum Chordata; class Mammalia; order Artiodactyla; family Suidae; genus Phacochoerus; species Phacochoerus africanus. The sequence goes on from NC_062558.1 coordinate 140,211,503, forward strand.
AGAGGAGGGCAGCCTGTGCTGGCCTCAGTTTTCTTGCCTGTCCTGCAGTCTGATCCTGAATGGATCTCTGATGCCTGGGAATGCATTTTAGTTAATCCTAGATCTTAGTTCAACCCATTCACACTGTAATTAAGGACAATTCCTTTAAAAGTGGCTAAATTATTCACTAGAGACTTTAGTTTCTAGCACAGTTGTAACTGTGCATATTTTTGTAGACTCGCATTTATTTTTCAGTGAGAAGATTCTGCCTTCTCTTTGTCTGCTGCTCTGTTTCCAAGGACAGGTTCACACTTTCTTGAATAAACTACAGCTCCAGAGCTGATGAACAACAGGAAGTCCCATGACACTCTAAAGAGCCCAGGGCTTACACAGGCCCTTTAGGATAACTGGATCAGTCTCACAAGAAGAAGCCCCAGGCCACCACTTCCTGGTCTGCTACCTGCTCTCCTCCTCAGTTTAGGCTGCTCCACTGCTTGTCATCACCTGACAAAACATTCCTCATGAGGTTCCACTTCTCATTCCCTCTCCTCCCCTGGTCAAGTTCTGCAGAGTCTTCATGGTGGGTTTCGGGCACATCAGCCCCTGGAGATCATCCTTGATGACCTTCCCGAGACCTTCTTCTTATGTTCAACATCCACAGGGAGACTCCAGGCCCACAGAGATGGGTGCATGTCCCAGGAGAGTGTGAGTAGTGAAGGTTCCTTGAGGAGCTGCTTCTGCACTGCCCACACCACCCAAACCTCCCATTAAGCCCATTGCCTGCACCTCCTGCACTGTCTGCATTTCCTACACCCACACCATCTGTACCTCCTGCATCTCCTGCACTGCCTGCATCTCCTACACCTCCTGCATCTCCTACACCTCCTGCACCACCTGCATCTCCTGTACCACCTGTATCTCCTGCACTGCCTGCACCTCCTGCATTTCCTACACCTCATGCATCACCTGCACCTCCTACACCTCCTGCATCTCCTACACCTCCTGCACCACCTGCATCTCCTGTACCACCTGCATCTCCTACACCTCCTGCACCACCTGCATCTCCTGTACCACCTGTATCTCCTGCACTGCCTGCATCTCCTGCATTTCCTACACCTCCTGTACCACCTGCACCTCCTACACCTCCTGCACCACCTGCATCTCCTGTACCACCTGTATCTCCTGCACTGCCTGCATCTCCTGCATTTCCTACACCTCCTGTACCACCTGCACCTCCTACACCTCCTGCATCACCTGCACCTCCTACACCCCTCCTGTGTCACCTGCGCCACCTACAGAGGACCAGCAGAACATGGCTGACCTTCAGTTCTATGCTTCCAGGTGGCCAACAGGCTTTCTTTGGGTCTGTGTAAAATGGTATAGCATCCTCGTTATCATCACATATAATGATGAGTCTAACCTATATCAACAACAAAGTCCTTTAAAAAAATAAAAATTTTAAAAATTTAAAAAATTAAAAAACAAAGTCCTTCAAAATATTTATTAAATTGTAGGTGCTCCTAACTTCATTCAAGTTGAGCTAATATTGTATGAGACCCTGTCACCACACATCTGGTTCTTAACCAATGATTGATCAGGAAGGGCGCTGTCTTAACATGAGCCTCGGTGGTCACCCACGGGATACCTCTGCCCATCGTGATTTCTAACTCAGTCCAACAAACCACATGCTCAGTCCAACAAAGCCACTTTCTCATGTCCCATCATTTGCGCTCACGGTTCATACTGCCACTGTCAGGAAGGATTATTATACAAGAGCACTGTCTATCCAAGAAAGAAACACGCGCTGAGCTGGCCAAGCCTGTTTAAAACGAGTGTGGGTCTGAGTCACTATCCTTGTTCTTCTGAAGTCTCATCATGCTTCTTTGATGAATAAAATATATCCGATTCTAAGACCATTTACCTCTGTACATAACAATTTACAAGATGGATCAACTTATAATATCAATTATATAATATATACTGCATTGTATAGTACTTAAATTTATTGATTTATAGCAGGATATAAAACGCAATAGCAATTGTAAAATGATTTTTAACGATATATCTGAAAATTTACATGTAAAATGTTTTAATGAGGCTATATTTTCTCACTAATTACACTACAATTGAAACAATATACCAACACTTAACCCACCAGGAACTGACCCTATTTTGACTTTTTCTTGTTCCACCTTCTAGGTTCTTCAACAGTTTGTAACATACAAACAATCCCCTAAATGTGTTCTTTGGACTAAAGGTCATTTAAAACATACTTTCCAGAATAGTAATTTCTAAGAATTCTGAAAAATCAAAATTTTCATGAAGCAGTTCAGAAATTCTTATTTCAAAACAAATGAATTTGACTGTTATTAAAAATACTTTTGAAGACAGATACATTACTCCCCAAAAGACAAGTAAGGCCATGTTATATTCTTATGGTTCATAAATCCAAAAGAGAATATCCAGAGAAGAATAAAAGTAGAGATTTGACAAGCAGCAGATGGGGTTAGGAGGGCTGGTTATTCTATTATCGACCATGTTAGGAAGAAATATTACTTTATTTTGTCCTTTAAAGTAGATTACTCAAAAAGTCAAAAGGAACACAAATACGCTTTAAGTATAAAATATTTGCCACATGATGGCACATAAAATTATTTATTTGATAGAAAAGCTAGGATAATTTGTCATAAGCTTCTTCAACTAAGCATATATATAGCATGTTCACAGTATGAATTTCTTAAGAGGATTGAGGTGTGCTGCAAATGTCTACGGGATATTCAAGAGGGAGATGACAGGAGGAAAGGTCACTCAGAGCTTTTACTGGAACAGTTGAACTAGTTTCACTATTCTTTAAACTAAATTTGCTGATTATTTTAGTGACAGTATTGCCCATGCCTTGGGAAACTAAAATATTAAATTTTGTATGTGAAGCGAGACATCGGAAGCCCTGGAATACCTGTATAACACATGCCCTCTGACCGCTGTCTATCATCACTCAATTAAATGGGCATCAGGATCACCTTAGCATAAACCGTGTCTGTGTGTGTGTGTGTGTGTGTGTGTGTGTGTGTGTGAGAGACGCTTATTCAGATTTGAGGAACTGGGTCATAGATGGTCACAAGGACAAAAGGCAAGTTTCAGCCAAGAATCATTAAGGTCTGTGAAAAGACGCAAAGAGTCGAGTGTGCTTCCTGACTTATCACCAAACGAGACCCATAGCAAATGAGAACACATAAGCCAGACAATGAGAGAAGGAAACAGACATGTCCCGTAAGCCAGCATTGAACTAGACACAGGAACATGTCCTCCTTACTAAATTTTGGGGCTATGTATTGAGACAAGCTGGGTAGGTAGCAAATTACAGGGATGATAATATAATTCTGAAGTCATAAAATATTCCAGAATGGAAGGTGTTGCGAGGTAACTGTGGCACAGGCAGCATTTGCTTTTGTAATATGATCACATGTTAAGGTGATTTTTAAAATCAGTTTAAAAATTCATAAGATGATGTTTTTCTCTTGTTATTACATAGATTTATTATACAATCTGTCAGCTAGGGATTATTTCAGGGGAGTCTGTTCCAGACAAATGTTCTTTCAGGTCACTAGACTCCAAAGATAGCACAAAATCCATCTTCCAAACAGCACTCTTTTATAGACTACCACCAGCACCACCTCAACTGCGTGAAGACAAAATTCACAAAAACCGTACATGAGCCTGTGTCCTTCAGACCAGGGAGTGATGCACCTTATCCCAAATGTGTGACATTTTTTAAAATGAGTTGTTTGATCAATTAGGGCCCCTATTAAGAGCTATCAGCAGAAGATGTGGTCCAATTCTAAAAATAGAGCATAAAAATACAACTCTATACAAACCATCTCAGCCATTTCTTTACCTTCAAGCAGACCCATATTCCAAAAAATAGCACCTCAGCTACCCTAAACTTGATTTCTTTATAAAAGGAATCGCACCCAACGAAAAAGGAATTATGTTTTACTGAAAAGCAATTGAAAGAATTGCTTCATTAAAATGACAAATACAGTTTTTACATCTAAAACTAAATTGTGGCCAAAGCAAACAAACGAAAAAAAAAAAACCACTATTTGGGCACCAAATATTGTCACCACTATTTGGGCACCGACCTGGTACAGGCTGAGGTGTTAACACCACAGTGGGAAGAGGCCGGGAGGCAGGAGCTGGCCTGGACAGAGACAAGGCTACTTGATTTCCCAACAGTTGAGGCTTGTCATGCCCATGGAACAATCTTGATTCCTCAGGATACATCCACGTTGAGTCCAGAGCAAAGGAATTGTTAAAAAAGATCTGTGCAAAAGAAAGCAACATTTAAGACCACGCACACGATAAGAGCTAAAGGCTGGGGAAGTTCCCACTGCGGCTCAGGGGGGTCAGGCCTTACTCGTTGTGTTCAGGATCCAGTGTTGCTGTGGCTGGGGTAGAGGCTGGCTGCTGCAGCTTGAGTCAACCCCTGGCCCAGGAACTTCCATACACTGCAGGAGCAGCCACAGGGGAAAAAAGAAAAAGATAGCAAAAGAAAAAGATAGCACTGCAAACTATTTATCTTGTCTCACATGGAAGGCTGGAGATTCTATGTGAACAGACTCTAAAAAAAGCACCATCTTAAAGCTCGCGGTTCCATGGGACTCTGATACCAACCACCCTCTGGTCAAATCCAGTGGCCCGGTCTTCAGCTATTGACTCGGCTAATTCTGCCCAGCAGCCAGTTGAAAGATTACAGAATTATCCCAGCAAGGTAAGCAGTGTGTCGTACAAGTCACTGTACTACTTTCTGCTGGTTTTCGAGCAAACTAAGTGTAGCCAGTATATCTGAATTCAAAAGCCAAGATAAACCATCAGGAAGACGAACACTCAAAGCAATGATAGCAAGGAAAACTTGCTTTGGAAAGGTATATATGCGTTAAATGATGTTTAAAGCTAGATTTGGATCAATGGTTACAGATGTAAAAACTGAAAAAATTAAAAAGCAGATTCTGTTTCAGAATTAGAAATTTTATATTGTTCTATGGAATCTGAATATTTTAAGCTAAAGCAAAATCCACCACCATCACCATCTACTGGTGCTTTTGAACAGATCAATCTTATTCTAAAAAGATTTCTCTCTAGACCTAGATGGTCAATCTATTGTGATTAAAAAGTAGAAACACACAGTGATTTTCATTACAGAAAGACCCCAAAACTTAAGAATTAAAGCACATTTGTCCAATCAAATGAGTTCCATTTTTACCTTGCAGTTAGGCATCCTTTTGTCTATCCAACTTTTCCCAACAGAAGGTGCAAGGACGGATGGGCAGACGTGTGGGAAAATGGGCACCAATTCCACAGCAGAAGAGGGGGACAGTCCAATTGATGGAGAGGGACCACCAAATAGCCACTAAAACCCAAGAGAAGAGACAAGCATGCTCATCAGCTTACGTCAATCAACTCTACTTTGTCCCAAAAGATGCTGGGAGAGCTGCTTTAAAAGGGAATTTAAAAATGCATCTCTTTGATTATGAGAAAAATCTCCTTTTTCCCAGTCCAAAAAAAAAAACCATAAATGTTCAGAAATTCTAAAAATTTATAAACATTTTTGTCTCTGAATCACCACAATCCATTAGCAACACCACATTCTTTAATATTAAGAAAGAGCTCAGCACAAAACCATGGGAAGATGGTAAGAAATGGGTTTCTGCCCTGAGAAAATGAGAACCCACAACGGAAAGGCAAAATGCTGGGTGTTCCTTTTATCATTCTTGGATTCTTTTCTCAAGCAAGCAGAGAGATGTATCTTGTGACAGTCTTTCCCATATAACCCTTTGTATTAATTACCTTTATCATTTTTTAGACATGCACAAGTAGTATTTTCAAATAGGTTAAGATTCAAAGTTTCCCAAGGTTCACAAATGCAAATCAATTTCAAGGCAGAGAAATTTCAAGTGAGCTTATCGCATCACTGAAGATCCCCATGCATAGCAAACATGGAAAGGGAGCAGGCAATTTAGGAGACAGTCTCCCTAATTAAATTAACTCAATATCGGTGGAGAATAAAATCATTGCTCAGTAATATGGAAGGCTTCAATATGTATTTGTTTTAAAACCATAAAGGCCTTTTTGATTTTCCTGTTATGTGAAAATATTCTTCTGGTTCTAAATATTGTTATTTAACAGAAAATATGCAGCACAAAACATTTTGAAGATTAATACTAAGTTTGGGGGAGATTTTTCTTTTTAAATTTGCACAAGAAAAAAAAATGCAGTTTTACATTCAGGGAAAAAAAAATATAGTTCCTTGGCATTATATACCTCTAGTGGTAGCACTAGGCTATAACAACCCCTACAAAATATCAAAAAAGCTACCAACGTTTATTCAGAAAACCCCCAATATGAACCGCATCACACATCAAAATACCATATTCAGCGTCACATATGTGGTATATCATTAAGTCTACAGACCAGTTTAGGAAGAGTTAACAACATCTTTTAGAAAAGCTCGCAAGATAATATTGGAATTAAATTAATTAAATGGTGTAGTCTAACATCTACTCATTTGAATATGCTAATGAGGACAGTCACTGGAATAAAATACATGTTATTCCCTGATTTACATGCATCTGCATAGTTACATAGCAAACAATGGCTCTTGCCAAAACCAGTTTCTCTTGCTCTGTTGCACCATTAATCAAAGGTGCAGTCACTTTTTCTTTTTAATGCCAGGTTTTACACGCCAAACTCTTCTAAAGTACAGTGTGACCCTGGCTAATTCGGAGGGCTCAGGCAGAGATAGGGCGGGAGTGGGAATCACCGGCAGCATTTCTCAGTGTTAAGGGCAGGATTGCCCTGCAGGCTTCCATTGGTTTGCATTTCCTTAAGCATTGTCCTGAGTCTATTTTCAAATGGGGGGAAAAAAAAAACTAGATAAAAATCAGAAATAGGTATTGATTCCCAGCTTGCTTTTCAAGCCTGGCAGAGACTGTAAAAGTATTAACTTCTATTCGGTAAGTCGGCCACGGTCCGCAGCTGCAAGGCTCAGCTCCGGAGTCGGCTACTTCAGCACCGCTCTCTGGACAGCGACCTCGGCCCGGGCGAAAGTTGTGGCCAAGGCGGTCCCAACGCCGGCCTTGGGGTGCGGGTCTCCAAACTGCTCGGCTGAGAGACCGAGGGAAACACCGCAAAAACTGCCGGGAGGCAGCACGGGACGTCGAAGCATGAACTTTGTTGCCTGTGCATGGCTGCCGGGCTGCGCCCTGACGGTTTGGGGAGCCGAGGACCTCCGAGGGAGGCAAGAGCGAGCCACAGGGCCAGAGCCGCCGGAGCGGGGTGAGGGCCGCGCCGGGGGGCAGAGGGTGTAGCCGGCGACCCTGAGCCCAGGACCAGGGGACGGGGGACACGTTACCTGCCCGTTGAGCAAGGGGTAGTGGTGCACGGCGGCGGCGGCGTGGTCTGGCGCAGAGGGCAGCGGCAGCAGCGGCAGGAAGGGCTCGCCCGGGGCTTGCCAGCCGGGAAGCCCCGGGAGCAGCGGGGCGGCGGGGGGCTGGGCCGAGGCTAGCAGAACTGGCGGGGGCGCGACCCCGGCGCCCAGCCGGAGCAGCCCAGCGGAGCCGGGGACCATCCAAACCCAGGGCGGCGGCGGCGGCGGCGGCGGGTCTGCATTCATCGGCCAGAGAAGAGGCTGCCGCCGCCGGGGCTGCTGCTGCTGCTGCTGCTGCTGCAGCTGCCGCCGCCGCCGCTGGAGCCTGGCGCCCACCAGCATCCTACATCCCCGCGCGGGCGGCGGCGGCGGGGACGGCGGGGGCGGCGGGCGCCCGAGGTGCGGGCCGGCGGCGGCGCGGGCTCCGGAGCGAACTCACTTGGTTCCGCGGCGCGGCCGCTCGCTCCGCCCCTGCCCCGCGCGAGGAGCCCCTCCTCCCGCCCGCCGCCCTCCTCTCCGAGCGCGGCCGCCCGCGCCGCCGCCGCCGCCGCCGCCGCCCCCCGGGCCCGGGCCCGGCACGCCGCGCCCCAGGTTCCAGGTTCCGGCCAGCAAGGGTCCCCGGACCCCTCTGCGGCGGGCGGCAGGGGACAGGGTGGGGGCGCGGGGAACTGAGGGCGCTCCTGGCCGGGATCCCGCAGATGGAGCCCGGCGCTCGGATACAGCCGCTGAAGGCCGCCGGCTCTTGCGGACGGAGCGCACGGCGGGGCCGGGACCCAGAATTCACCCGCAGCCGCGAGCAGAGGCCAAGGTGGCCGCGCCCGAGTCAGGCACGTCCCGCCCGCAGGCTGGGCGGGGGGCGCCGGCGAGGACCGCACGCGGGCCGCTCTCTGCCAGGCTTAGCTCGGGTCAAGGGCGCAGGGACGGGAGAAGATGTTGGCCGCGGCACCCGACGCCAAGTGGGCACGCACGGATTGCCACTGGGGACAGGTAGATTTCTCTCTCTGGGAAATCTGCCAAATGCTTTTCTAAAGCTCCCAGCGTGTCCTCTGCCTGCAGCCCCTACCCTACGCCCCCCAGCTCAGGCGCCTCGCTCCAGGCAGGTCGCCTCTGGGCCTTTGCACAGAACGTCCGGTTGTCGCTGGCTTCGCCCACTGTGAACTGGCCCTAGATTCTCCCAGACCCAGAATAGTGCTCCTGCTTTACCCACCGCACGCAGCCTCTGCAGTGCAATCCGAGCTGCCTGGGACCTAGGACCGACCCCTCCCTGCGAGGACCCCGGCTCGGCTGGCCTGCACAGGAGCCTGGCTCCGCGCTGGTTACACCAGTCACCGCCAGGCGGCGCGCGCCCCAGCTGACCTGGTTAGTGATGGCTCTCCTTGTGATCCCCACGCTGAGCCCCAGCCCAGCGCTGGGCAGTTTGTGCTGACAGCTGGGGGAAGACTTCCACGTGCTAATGAACTCCGTAGGTCGTCGGCAGCCGGAGAAACCCACCGCAAATAACAGCGCAAGCCCGGTGCGTCTTAGGAGCATTTGGCGAAGGGCCTTCCAGGGCCCCGTGCAGACAGGAGGTATTATGAAGTATGCTTTTAAGAGCTTGTATGAAGAGCCCACCCTGACCTGGGCAGGGGAGCGTGCAACCACCCAAGTACCGTCACAGACACACCTGGGACTCTCCAAACACAGCTGTCTTCACCTCTGGAAGGTCCACAGACCTCCCTCCTGAGAGAAACTAAAGCACCGGAGAGCTTTCAATTTGCTCCTAGGGCTGTTCCCTCATTCTCCTAATTTGCTTAATTTCCTCCTGGCCTGGCATGGTTTCTTCTAGATCCAGGCATATGCTAATTTGCATAGCTGGCATCTCCAGGTTTTCCTCCATGCGAACCATTTTTCAATTAGCAAGTTTATTTCTCTTTGATGCAAAAGTTCTGGCAAGATTTTGTTTTTTCTCACCTACAATCAGAAAGCTCTGCAGATTAGAAGGCTGTTACTAGTCAGCTTAAGCCCTTAATTCATGCGCATATATTTGCATGTGTGCATACCTGGGATATAAGAGTCTTGGTCTTGGTGGCTGTGGCAGGACTGAGGAATTGGGGCAGGTGCTTTGGGCAGGCTCAGGTGGACTCCTTAAAGGGTCCTGTCTGAAGAGGGGTTATTTGTCCTCTCTCCATTGCACGGAGGCTGGCAGTGCCTGGCTTGCATGTTGCTCTCGGCAAAAGTCAAGTGCAACGTGCACTGACCCCACACTCCTGGGAAGCAGGGCTCAGCCGGGATCTGTGGGGACACCCACAAGCACTCTGGGGGGAACCACAAACCACACAGCCCTGTCCTTGGGGTGGTTCCACTAAAGTCAGCTTTTGTCAGCTGGTGATGTTTATCCCCCGCCCCCAGGGCTTTCTGGTGGCCTGAGCACAGGATGCCGTGGGCAACTGCTTGGCTTTGAACAAGAGCTGAGAAATCAGAAGCATGTTCACGCAAAGAGCCTCAAAGCAGCCCAGACCCCTTCGCTACCTCCTGCCATGGGCTTGACTACATTCATCCATTACAGCGCCTTGAACCCTTTTCTGTACAGTGCTGTGTTCTGAATTCTGGGAACACGGCAGAGGACGACACAGATGCAGAGCGATCTTCCCTCATTAGTCAATTTGTGTGATTATGGGGGCCCAGGAGCTGGGCTTATCCCCTACTTCTGCCATATTCATCTCGAGGTTTCCCTGCATCCCAGTCAACCCAGGAACAACTGTACACCCCCATGGAGGGAAGCCCCACAACCACCAGATGCTCTTACTCCCAGGGGTATTTAAGAGAGAGCCCTGTCCCCCTTGAGGGACTCACAGGGGACTGTCCATCTGTGAGTGGAGGCTCATGCCAGCTAGATCCGGCTGCTGGTGGGCAGGTGTACTTACCTATCAGTGCCCCCAGGTGGTCAGCCCTGGGCTGGCACCCCGTAAACTCCTGCCTCTTCATCTCTCTTGAGAAACTCTCCTTGTGAAGGGTTTTATACACAACCTAGTCTCAAGTTCCCCTAACCGATAAAAACAATCTTAAGCCTGTCCGTATTATTCAGGCAAAACCAGCAAAAATTTCTCAGCTAATCTGTGACAGACTGGAGAAAGACGCGACCCACACGGAGAGAAACCTGTGAATTATTCTTATACGCTAATGAGTTCTGAATTGTTTATTACCTTTCAGGAAAAAAGAATGTTGGGTGTTAGGGAGAGATCAATGAAATAAGACTTTACAAGCTTGTGGGAGGTTTTTTTTTTTTTCCCAAGTTATTTTCTCTTCTAAGTAAAATGTAATAGATTCCCCTCCCCAAAGAGAAAGAGAAAGATGCTTCCTCCAGGCCTACAGAGTTAAAAATAATCCCCAGAGGAATGGGGGTGGGGGGAGGTGATAACAGGTGTCACCCTGCAGGGCCCTGCCCTGCCCACCAGCTCACACTGCCGGAACATCTTTCCAAAACAGACGCTGGTCTGACCGGGTCCTTCTTACTGTAGATTCTCCAGCTGATGATGAGGCCCTGGATGAAAGCTAGGAATTCGAGCCCCTGCTGCTGGAGGGAGGCTGGCGTCTCCAAGAGGCGGGATTGGCACGTTGATGCCTGACTCAGTGATGGGTGAGAAGCGGCGAATGTAAGAGTGATTCTCCAAGTTCCGCTCAACCCCAGAGTCTGCAGCTGGGGATCTTCCCCAGGGGTGCCGGGCCTTTGGGGGTGAGCAGCAGAGAAGGGGCTTGATCTAGACAGGACGACTTTGAAGGCTCCGAGGGACAGCTGGGAAGGTCCACCCACATCCCAGGTGGACACTCCAGCCTGGAGCCAGGAGCCAAGTCTTGGGAGAACTGGAATTGGCCAGAGGATGGAGAGGCGCAGCTGTCCCCTCGCTGAGGGCAGAGAGCACAGGGTGGGAGAGGAGAGGCCCTCAGGGGTCAGGTGGTGGGGAATGAAGTGCTTCGGGAAACCCGGAGATAAGCTGAGGTGGCTGGTCGTGTGAAACTGCCCTGGAGGGGCGGGAGTGCGCTTGTTTGTTAAAGTTAATTAGGATTTTTATGATAAAAGTGGAACTGCAGCGTGTCCAGAAAATATAGAAAAGCATCACCAGGAAAACAGGACTCTGAACCTTTTGCTGATCTCCTCTCCGTAGTATTTGTTTCTACTCCTCTCTGTATAAAATGTGATGATGAGCATTGCATTATAGCGCATCTCATAATACTACGCTTTATGGTAAATTGCATTTCCTAATAAATAGTTTTAAACCTTAGTTTTCACACAGCGTTGTAGCATGAGCAGTTCCCCACATTGTTAAAAATTCCTAGAGGAGCCCTCTTATCAACAGCAGGGCAGACAGCCGTGCAGGAGGGAGGTGAGTCTGCTCCGAGTGGGAGTCTGTAGCCGACGTGGGCCAGTGGCGGGCCTGTGTGGTTATAAAGAACCACCTACCTGCTGGCCTGACCTCCCACTTCTCCGACTCTCGAGGGCAGATGTCCGCTGTCCCAGGTCCTGACGTGCATGGGGCTTGTGGGGCGCAATGAGGCCCTTGAAGAGCAGACACCCCCACGGTTACCTCAGGCTTGACTCTGGGATGCTCAGGACAAGGCAGATGCCCCTCCCGGTGCCCACAGCCACCGCCCTCCCCGGAGCACTTCCACGCTGATCTGGAGCCGCCATGCCTCTCGGGGCAGCTTGGGGGGAAGCCCTGGGTGGCAGGAACCATGCATTCTTCCTTCTTTTGTCCCCAGCACCTACTGAAAAATTGGTCATGTCCAGTGACTGAGCAGTCCTCATGCTGGCCCGAAACCCAGCCAGGATCCTCCTGAGCCCCCGGGGGGAGCAAAGACAGGGCAGCTGAATGACCACAGATGGTCATGCAGCCAGGGCTTGGTGGGTTGGGTCCTGCAGAAGGGTGCCCAGCGGGGAGATGAGAGGGGACTGGGGTCCAGCCAACTAGGTGACTTCCGGGACCCCCACAGGGCACCTGGTGCCGGGCTCTAGAGGAGGCAGGGAGCGGACAGCTGTCCCTTGGGAAGCTTAGAGCCTGGGGGCGGAGGACAGCACCAAACATGGCAGTGTGACCCGCTCACACCAGGTGCCCAGTCCAGAGAGGCCACGGTGGGAGAGGACCTGGCCCAGTGTTTCTCCAAGGGTGCCCCTCCCCCATCCTGGTCTTTGTGCTCTTTGACCCAGGAATACCTGGGAGGGGAGGGAGGCCAGGGTTGAGTGGCCAGCTGGGCACTCCGGGGACAGGCTTGGGGCAGTGTCGGGGGTCCTGCCGCCTCCGCCCCCTGCCCGTAGCCTTGCCTGTGCCCTCTGGTGTCCAGGGCTGTAACCCCTGCTGCTGGGGGAGGGGCCTTCACCTAATAGAATGTGGTTTAGGGGCACTTAGGACAGGGCAGGCAGGGGAGATGCTGAAAGGCCACAGGGTTTATCAGCTTCAGTCTCAGCACACTCATCTGCTGGCCTGGTGGGTGGGGCTGGGCGACTTGAAATCGTGCGCATTTTACCTACAGAGCCCAGCCCCACAACTTGAAAGCCTTCACAATGTGCTCCACGGGCCTCCACCAGACGACACCGAGCCTCAGTTTGGACTCACATGTGTGCGTGCGAACAGTTCTTCGTCCCGTCGGAGCATGTGGCTCTCACGGCAGAGGAAGCCGACGTGGTGTGACCCCTGCTGCAGTCCGGCCACCATACAGCACTGGTTCCCCGGGTTTCTTAACTAGAGCAGAGGAGGGGGCAGGCATTCCTATCACCTGGGTCCTGTGTCCCCGTGTCCCCGTGGAGAGGCACGGTGGGCTGTCACTCAGCTTGATTACATGGTGGCCGGGCCACTGGCTGACTCGCAAGAGGGGCTACAACCGGGAAACATGTAACCTCCGCCCAGACAACTGGAAGTAATTCTGGAGGAGGAGCGGCTTGGTCTGAATTGGGAAAGAAGGCGGACTATCAGTCTTGCTGTTTGGAGGCTCAACCTGGAGCACAGGAGAAGGTCCGGGAAGCCCTGCTGGGCCCCCAGCAGCGGAGACGCGCTGGTCGTTAGCGCCTGACAGCCTCCCTCTTCCCCAAGGCTGATGAGGTGCCCCTGTACCAGGCTGCGCTCTGCAGCTCCAACCAGGCTCAAGTTAGCACGAGCTCCCAAGCACTGGGCCTGAATTCGACACAGCCCAGAGCACCTTTCTTTCGAGGCCCTGGAAGAGCAGGATTCCTGGGGGGAGGACGGCCTGTATCACCCCCAGGAGCAGAGCTGCCCAGAGTGCTGAAGGTCACAGCGCACCTTCCCGCCTGTCCGCAGCATCCAAACCGCCCTCATGCAAGGCCCCCACACAGGCTCCCTGGGTGGCGTGACCACCCGCGTCCAGGTCCAGGCTGCGGTGTGTTGTTCACACCAGGCATGGGAGCTTCTGAGAAGGGTGGAAGTGGGGTCCTTCAGCAGACCGGCCACAGGGGGTCACGTCCAGTTCAGGGTGACACGTCTGTCCTTGTCCCGGGACGTGTTGGCAGGCTTCCCTTCCCGGTGGCGGGTCTGATCTGGCAGCTGTTTCCCGAAAGCCTTTGATTTTACCAAGCAGCATGCGTTCCTGAGAGGAGGCCACTCTGAGTCCTGGTCATAATCCTTTAAGTCCTAATTCCCCGCCTTCCTCTGTCCCCACCGGCGAAAAGGAGGAAGTGGCCGAAGTGCTATCTGCACCACCGGCCGGCCTCGTGACTGTCACCTGGAAAACGTTCTCAGGGTGACGGAAAAAGGAAAATTTCACACTAGATTGTATTTTTTTCTTCCCCGAACGGTTAACTTAAATAATTCTGTGTATTCAGCAAATTCTGCCACTTAACCTTATATCTCTGGCTCTTCCAACTCATTAACAAATACGCTGAAATATACTTGCCTTGGGACCGATCTCTGGGGCACCCGACTGCTGGCCTTTCTCCATGTTCAGAATTAGATGGGGCAAACGTTTTGATTATTTAAGGAGCTGAGTAGTAAAATAAAGGTGTGCCACGAAACAGGGGCTCCAAGGGTGACGTGCTCATGGGGAGCCGGGGAGGGACAGCTGCACCAGCTTTCTGCTCCGCCACCTGCTCTAGGAGCTTCCTGGAGGGGCCACGAGTTTGGACAGGGCAGACAACTCGTCCTAAGGCAGACGCTTCCCTCCGTGCAGACCCTCCACAGAACTTGGGGGCAGAGGCCCTCCCCCCCAGGCTCAGATCCTCACTGAGCAGCTTCTAGGGCATCTGTTCCCCCAAGCATCCTCGGGCCAAGCCCCCAGCGCCCCGGACCTCAGGTGTCCATTCACGAGAAAGGTCAGGGTCGAGCCAATGGGAACATGCAGGGAGGAGCCCCTGAGCTCACTCTATATCCCGTGTGTCCTGGGTGGTCCTGTGATTCTAAGAGTCCTGCCACCTTCGTAGGCTGTTCCCCCAGTGGAAGCTGGAAGCAAGTCACAGAAGTCATGTCAACTTAGCAGGGGTCCTTTGGAGGCAAAAGAGGGAGACCGTGGGGGGTATTGCCAGTGGGACCCACTGAGGTGGGAGGTCCCTGAGGCTGATAAGGGTTAAAGTAGCCGTGCCCCATTTTGACCTGGTTTCTCTGTCCTGCAGCACATGCACTACTCCTCAGCCCTTTGCCACTGCTGTGTCACCACGGCCTTACACAGCAGCTCTGCGAGAGAATAGGCAGGTGTCTTAGCCCATCGGCTGCCATGGCAGATTATCGCAGCCACGGTGGCCTGGACAGCAAACCTTTACTCTCCAGAGTCTGGAGGCAGTCAATCCAGGGGCAAGGTGCCCACAGAGCCCGGGCCTGTCCTGGAGCTGCCTCCTGTCCCCAGATGGCCATCTTCTCCCCGGGTCCACATACAGCAGAGGGTGGGGGGAAAGCCAGCTCTCTTGGGAACTTTAAAAGGACACCGAACCGTCCCGGAGGCCCCATGACCTCATCTGATCATCTCCCAAAGACCCTACCTCCCAACACCATGACTCAGGGGAAGCGGGGTTCAACCTAGGATTTCAGGGGGGCATGAACATCCAGCCCATAATAGCAGGCAGTGCTCCTTCTTCCATCTGAAAGACCATGACGGATTGCAGATGGACAGACTGGTTTGCAGAAGAGAGAGGGTGCCCTGGGGGCCATCACCATGAAAGGTCCGGCCCTGCAGAGCCAGCACCAGCCTGAGCCTGGCGAGTGCCTGCCCACGTGTGGCTCTTCCAAGTGGCACCCGCCCTCCCTTGGCCTCTCCTTCTGACCAGAATGACCATCTGATCTGTGAAAGCTGCACCTCCGCCAGAAGCGACAGGCTGGCCGCCCTGGCCTCGCCGCCTCCAGGTCAATGGAGATGCTCCCCGTAGCCCCGCAGCTCCTGTCCACCCCGCTCTGCACAAGCAGAGACAAACATCAGGGGAGCGAGTCTCGGCGCGGTGCCTCAGCCTGCCGGCGGCCCTCCGCTGAGTGCAGCCACATCGCTTTTCTGGTTTGAATGATAAAATTGTGTGCTGCCTGCATATGGGGCTGCACAGAGGTGACTTGCTCAGCTCAGCTCTGACCATCACGGGGATCAGCCCGGGTCCAGGCCAGCCCAGAGCCGGCTCTGCAGGACCTTCGCTGCCTCTCCATGATTGGAGCCCCTTTATCCCCCTAACTTCCCCTCTTCCTCCCCCACACAGCCCTTGGGGGCCCCGGCAGCCCCTGGGGTCTGTCCCCCCCCTCCCCCTGCAATGGGGCTCTAACTGGGCCCCTTACCCTCACTCCCTGTCCGGGGGCCACCTGTCACCCCCTTGTCTTCCTGCCTCAGGACGGGTGACTACAGCTGTCCACCCACACCCTAGCAGGTGCCTCAGGCACAGTGACAGAACTTCCTGGGAGTGGGAAGGGCCCTCACCGGGGGTCCAGAGTCATCTGGACAACCTCTGCCGGTTGCACAGGGGCCTCTGGACAGTAAACCGTGGGCATCGTGTTCTCAGAACCAGGAACATAATGAACCAGCACTCCCCCACACGCTCATCACATGACGTGTGTCTTGAACAAAGCTTCTAGACAAACCGTTATCAAAGTGGGCTCTGAAGCCACAACTGCAGACGAAGTTTGGTGGAAAGCAGTGTTTGCTTTATTTCAGAGGCTTGCCCTTGGTTGGGGGACGGGGGGCTTGTGTCCAGAGGCCCACTCCTCCCACTGACAACCAGTGCACCTGAGCCTTCCCAGCTGAAGGGAGGGGCTGTGTACAGAACCAGCACAGTCAGTTCTGACCTTCACCGTGACGTCGTGGTGGGTGGTCTGACCAGCCTCACCTGGATCGTTTTAGGTACAGTTAGTCTTCGCTCCAGGGTCAGCCTGTTCCCATTTCCTTGAGGCCAGTTCTCAGAGTTGCAGGAGCATCTGTCACGGCTACAAGCTGGTCATCAAGTCATTAGCGTCTTCCACCTGCTGGGGGTTTCAGTGTCTACAAGGCAGCTCTCAGGGACGGCTCAGAATGTGATCCAGCCCCGGAGGGGGAACTAACGTCCGCGACTTCGCCTAATGACTGAACTCTAATTTCCTCTTATTTGACTGTTTTCCTCTGCTTCTGCATTTTCTCACTTCTCTGGTTAACGTTATTCCGTGACTTCAAAGGTTTTCCACAAAAGGCAAATGGAGGATGAAGGGGGACTATGTGGTCGATCCTGGTAAAGCCCAGAGGGGCCTGCTCCATTTCAAAGCATTTTCTTAAAGTAGGATTACAACTGAAAAAAAAACAGGGCTGAATTGGGGAGAAAAAGTAGAGTGGTTCCCGAGAGACCAAAAGTGACAAAAGAACCCCAAATGGAGACAGCACTAAGCTGAAGCCGTCGTCTGAGCTGGGCATCTCCTGCCCTTGGTACCCACATGCCCACATGTGCGGCTGCTGAAGGACAGGCGGAGGCTGCCCCAGAGAGTCCTGCGTGGAGCTGGGATCCAGGAAGGAGCATCCTTCGTGTGAACCAGGAAGACTGTCCTGACAAAGGGGACGGCTGGAAACCTACCGTCTGCGCAGGGTTCCCCGGTGGGTGGAGAGCGCCTCCTTGGATCATTTATAACCACGGATGGTCCCCACGTGGGAAAGGACATCTCTGAAGTGGTCCCGGATGGGAGGTGGCCCCAGGCACCTGGCAGTAAGAATCAACCCTCTGGAGGAAGACAGAGCAAACGCTGCTCGAGGAGGCTCACCGTGGAAGATCAAGGGGACGTGGCCCAGCAAGAAGCAGCAGAGGGTTAGGGTTAGGGTTAGGGTTAGGGTTAGGGTTAGGGTTAGGGTTAGGTTAGGGTTAGGGTTAGGGTTAGGGTTAGGAGCGATGGGTTAGGGTTAGGGTTAGGGTTAGGGTTAGGTTAGGGTTAGGGTTAGGGGTTAGGGTTAGGGTTAGGGTTAGGTTAGGGTTAGGGTTAGCGTTACGGTTAGGGTTAGGGTTAGGGTAGGGTTAGGTTTAGGGTTAGGGTTAGGGTTAGGGGTTAGGGTTAGGGTTAGGGTTAGGGTTAGGGGTAGGGGTAGGTTAGGGTTAGGGTTAGGGTTAGGGTTAGGTTAGGGTTAGGGTTAGGTTTAGGGTTAGGAGCGATGGGACTTTGCGGGAGTTAGGTTTAGGGTTAGGGTTAGGGTTAGGGTTAGGGTTAGGGGTTAGGGTTAGGGTTAGGGTTAGGGTTTAGGGTTAGGGTTAGGGTTAGGGTTAGGGTTAGGGGTTAGGGTTAGGGTTAGGGTTAGGGTTAGGGTTAGGTTAGGGTTAGGGTTTGGGTTAGGGTTAGGGTTAGGTTAGGGTTAGGGTTAGGGTTAGGGTTAGGAGTGATGGGGCTTTGCGGGAGTTATGGTTAGGGTTAGGGTTAGGGTTAGGGTTAGGGTACGGGTTAGGGTTAGGGTTAGGGTTAGGTTTAGGGTTAGGGTTAGGGTTAGGGTTAGGAGCCATGGCGCTTTGCGGGAGAAGATTAAAAGACAAGGATCAGACCCCAACAGATGAAGTGCGTTGGAACATTACAGGACACGGAATATGGAATAGGTATGCTCAACATCGTCAAATACAATTTAAATAGCTTAGGGTACTCTCAAAAATATTTAAAAACATTTTAAAATAATGTATTAAGGTTTCCCCTTTTTTTGTCTTTTCTTGGCCTTTTAGGGCCACACCTGTGGCATATGGAGGTTCCCAGGCTAGGAGTCTCATCAGAGCTGTAGCCACCGGCCTACACCACAGCCGCAGCAACGCCAGATCTGAGCCGCATCTGCAACCTACACCACAGCTCACGGCAACACCGGATCCTTAACCCACTGAGTGAGGCCGGGGATCGAACCCGCTACCTCATGGTTCCTCGTCGGGTTCGTTTCTGCTGCGCCACGACGGGAACTCCTAAAGTTTCCTTTAAAATAAAAGACTGTTAAAAACAACTAAGTGAATCTGTACCTTGATGTCATAAACATTTTAGAAAAGAGAAACGCAGTGTTTGAGGTTGAAAACACAATGTGTGCATTGAAAAGCTGATTAGTCGCTGGAAAGATAGCACATGGGTGAGAGCCAGATGAAGGAAAGACCTAGAAAACACTGCAGCGGGAAAGCTTTGGATGCTGTGAAAGGGAGCGGAGGAAGCATGGAGCATAAAGTGAAAGGGCTTGTGTGCGACTTGTAAGTGTTCCCCGAAGGAAGAAAAAAATAAAAGAGGAGAAAGGCAATTCAGAGATGATGGCCAGATATTTTCCTGGATATATGGAAATCTCTAGGTCCCAGTTTCTGGAAGTGTGACAGATTCCAGCCCATCCCCCAGTGCCCCAAAGGAGACTCACAGGTATGTTCCCCATCGGGGACGCCCAAGGATGAGTTCTTAGAGCTCCTCGAAGCCAGTGCACAAGGGCAGGGGCCCTGATGGAGTGGCTTCTGGAGAAATGATGCTGCATTAAACCGCAGAGGCGAGAGGCCCAGGCTGTTCCAGGCATGCAGGTTCCCAGGGCCACGTACGTGGGTCACAACAGCATGGCCGTCTTTGTCTCCTGTCAAGAGACGATGCTGGGAACAGTGCCTTTGGCAATAAATAACAAAGAGGCGATTCCTGGACCTGAACAGGAAGAGGCGACGTCTCTGAACGACCGAGCATCTCCGGACGCATGCCCGCTGAGTGGAGAGTAAACCTGCTTCTTGTCCTTTGTTTTAAACCTTCGTGGACAAATGGTGGCACCTCGAATGGACCACGGCTTCTCTAATATATGTTTAAATGAAATGATTTTCATAGATGGTACCACACATAAAATATTTGCCCAGGGCCCCCCAAACACCAGGGACAGCCTTGGCTACAAACACTCGTCCAAAGAAAGCTGGTCTAAGAACCCCGATATCAAGGCATTACGGGTTAGAGACAAGCAGCATATGATGATACAGGAAGATAACATCCTTCTGAAGGTATATGTACCTAATAACATAACCTCAAAGTGTAAAAAATAATGATCAGCAGAGTTGTTTTTTTAAAGTAGACAAATGAGTAAACACACGGGGAAATTTTGACACCTCTCTCTTTGTAACCAATAGAACAGCTAGACAGATGTAGCCATCAGCAAATGTACAGGAAAACCCCCGTAAAAGATGATAAGGAAGCTCACCTTTTGATAACTCTGGAACACCGTCCCCAACATCTGCGGACTCTCAAGTCAAGGGCAAAGTAAAGGCTGGTGAAAACTAATAAAAACGGAGAGCGCTTAGTCCCACAGACTCTCACCGAAGGGGTTGATAATGAGGTACTAGGGAAAGAAGGTAAATGAAGCCGGGAGGGAGGTCGAGACCGCCAGCAGGAGCATTGAGCAGAGAAATTAGTCAAGTTCACGTGGAGTACACCCTGCATCGATCTGATGGTCCTTGGCGGAGGCAAAAATTCAGTTAGAACTAACACACTGCACAAAAATAGCATGTAACGCTGGGATGAAGCAAAGATACAACATTTTAAAAGATGCTACAGTTTAATTTCATATGCATGTTAGAATTTCTAGAGCAAATACTCAAAGAATAAAAATAGGGTTTGGCAAGTTTTGAAAAATCAATATATAAAAATTATTTGCATTTTTGCAATACGGGCAAGAGGAACATATATTTTAAACATGTGTAATGTTTAAAATAGTAACAAAAATGAGGTTCCTAAGAGTAATGCAAGAAAAAATATGTAATTTCTTTATGGCTAAAATTGCATAACTTTCTGAAGATATTTATTTGAAAAAAACTTAAAACGTGGATAGACCATGTATATGGATAGGAAGACTCAATATTTCAAAGCTGCCAGTTCTTCCCAAAAGAATGTATCATTTTCATGCAAACAAATCATCAAAAGTGAGGATAAATATTCTATATACACATATACATATACACTGTGTGCATGTATACCCGATATGCTAATTCTAAAATACGTATACGAGTGTAAAGGGCGAGAAGGACCAGGAAATGAACACCTCCTCAAAAATCTTTTCAACAAATGGTGTTGAAACTACCGGATAAACGTATGAAACACAGCACAACACAACAAGCAACCGACCCCCCATCTTACACCACACAAAACTTAATGCAAGGTGTGTCATAGAACGGAAAGTAAAATGCAAAGGTGTGAAGGCTTTTTCGAAGAAAATACGGTTTGGAAATCTTCCCAACCTCGAGCTGACAGTAAATGAGGATACAGAAAGCATGAAATATAAAAGAAACAACAGATAAATCAGTGTGCGTCAAAATTTAAACCTTTTGCTTTTTGGAAGACACCACCTGGAAAATGAAAGCACAACCCACGCACTGGCAGAAGGAAGTTTGTAACACGCCTTTCTCCCAAAGGATCCGGCATAAAGAATACCCATTCTAGGCGTTCCCGTCGTGGCACGGTGGAAGTGAATCCGACTAGGAACCATGACGTTGCGGGTTTGATCCCTGGCCTCGCTCAGTGGGTGAAGGATCCATCTGGCGTTGCCATGAGCTGTGGTACACGTCACAGATGCAGCTTGGATCTGGCAATGCTGGGGCTGTGGTGTAGGCTGGCAGCTGTAGCTCCGATTTGACCCCTCGCTTGGGAACCTCCATGTACCATGTACCACAGGTATGGCCCTAAAAAGGAAAAAAAAAAAAAAAGAATATCCATTCTGTATAAACAACTTCCACACATCCACAACGAAAGAATAACAAGAGTAGTCCAATAAGAAAAGACCTGATTGGTCATTTCACAGAATAGGGTACACAGATGACCGATGCAATGAAATATTAAGCTCATGAAAATTTGCTGAACTTTATTAATTCCCAGGGAAAAGGCAAATTAAAACCCAAGGGAGATACCATTTCGCACCTCCTCAGGGTGGCTAAAGTGAACAAAGAAACAAACAAAAGAACTGACCAACTGACCATTCTGAACGTCACAAGGCTGTGGTGTGACCAGAACCCCTGCACTGCAGAGGAGAAGGTACGGGGGGTCCCCTGCTTGGGACGTCTGTTTGTCAGGTGGCCAACAATCTCACTCCGAGCTACTGGCCTGAGATCCCCGAAACCCTAGGTCTGAAATAGGCTCATCCAAACTGTCTTAGCAGATTTAGTCGTAACAGCCCCAAATTAGAAACGTCTCAAATGTCTGTCAGCAGGAGAATGGAAAAGTAACCTGTGGCATATTCAGACAATGGGTTATTCCTCAGCAATAAAAGAGTATATTACTGATAACTGCTAAATTGATGAATACCAAGAAATGTTATGTGGAGGGAAAGAAACCAGACATGAGGGAACACGAACTTGGTAAGTCCATTTTGCACGAGACCCACAGACAGGCAAAGGTCATGTACAGTGACAGAAATCAGGACAGAGCTTGCTATGGGGGTGGAGACTGGCTTGAGGGGGAGCCAGGGGAAGTTCTGAGACGATGGAGCGTCCATACCTTGAGTGGACGAGGCCACAGGGGTGTGGACATTTATCAAGCCTCTTCAAATGTCCCACCTAAGATCTGTGTATTTCACTCTGTGTAAGTTTGTCTTGTAAAAACAAAAAAGTGACTTCTAAGGAGCAAGAGTTCTATCACAGAGAACCACTTGTTTTATGCTTTTAAAAATTAAATGCTTGAGGTTCTTGTCGTGGCTCAGCAGGAACAAATCTGACTAGAACGCAGGTTTGATCCCGGGCCTTGCTCAGCAGGTTAAGGATCCGGGGTTGCCATGAGCTGTGGTGTAGACCGTAGATGTGGCTCGGATCCAGCGCTGCTGTGGCTGTGGTGTAGGCCAGTGGCGACGGCTCTGATTCAATGCCTAACCTGGGAACCTCCATATGCCGCCGATGGGGCCCTAAAAAGATTAAATGCTTACACTGAGATAGTTATCAATGCACACGCAATGCTTTGCAATCACATGGAGCAGCCCTGGGTACCTTCACCCGGGTCCTTCCCAGGTAAGAGTTTTGCAAAACTATAGACCAGCACTCAGCCAGGAGATGGACAGAGATACAGCCAATAAGCAGGACACTTCCACCACCACGAGGGCCGCCGATGTTGCGCTAGTATAGTCCAGTGCAGGCAACTGCACTCCTTAACTCCGGGCAAGCGCTAATCTCACCTCCATTTTTCTCACTCTGTCAGTTCAGGCACGTCGCGCAAATGGAATTCTGTGACGTGTAGCCTTTGCGGTGGCCCTTCGTCACTCAGCGTAGTTCTCAGGAGGTTTATTTACCCAGGTTGACCTGAGCGGCAGGAGTTTGTTTTTCTTCACAGTCAAGCTGTGTCTCATGGTGTGGCTGCATCACGGTCTCTTTAACCACTGTCCACGGAGGGCCCCCTGGATGGTTCCCGAGTGTGCCTAGGATGAAGAAAGCCTCCACGTGCATTCACGCACATGGTTTGTCTAAACGCGTTTGCATTTCCCTGGGGTAAATATGCCGAAGTGCAGTTTCTGGGTCACACGGGAGGCAGTGCAGCTTTTCGAGGCACTGCCACGCTGCTGCGCAGTGCCGTTACCACTCTACATCCCTGCGCGAGAAATCCAGTTTCTCCCCAGCCTCACCAGCCTTTGGCGCCACACTTCACAAAAACTGTCCATTCTGACAGGTGTGTGCTTGGTGGCTTTACTTTTCTTTTCCCTCATTGGTGATACTATGAACTCCTTTCATGTGCTGATTTGCCATCTGACTAAACTTGTGTGGCCATGTCTCCTATATCGTTGCCCATTTTCTAACGGAATTGCTGTTTTTTTAACATTGAGCTATGACTGTTCTGCCCTCTTACACTGTGGGTGGAATGTAAATTGGTGCAACACTAGTAAAAACAGTACAGAGGTTCCTCAGAAAACTAAAAATAGAACGACCGTATGATCCAGTAATCCCACTCCTGGGCATCTATCCAGACACAACTATAATTTGAAAAGATACATGTGCCCCTATGTTCACTGCAGCACTGTTTACAATAGCTAAGACATGGAAACAACCTAAATGTCCATCAACAGATGAGTGGATTAAGAAGATATGGTATGTATACATAATGGAATACTACTCAGTCATAAAAAAAGAATGACACGATGCCATTTGCAGCAACATGGGTGCAACTAGAGAGTCTCATGCTAAGTGAAATAAGTCAGAAAGGGAAAGACAAATACCATGTGATATCCATATTATATGTAGAGTCTAAAATACGGCACACGCGGAGCTATCTATAAACCAGAAACAGACCCACAGACACGGAGACAGACTTGTGGTTGCTAAGGGGAGGAGGGAGGAAGGAGTGGGATGGACGGGAGTTTGGGATTAGCAGAGGCAAACTATTATGTTTAGAATGGATGAGCAAGGAGGTCCTGCTGTCCAGCACAGAGAACTATGTCCAGTCTCCAGGACAGATCATGATGGAAGATAATGTAAGAAAAGGAATGTGAATATGTCTGCATATTCCTAACTGACTCACTGCGCTGTACAGCGGAAATGGCACGGCAGTGTGTGTCAACTACACTCCACTAAAAACTAACGGCGATGGTGGCGTTACGAGTGTGCTGGCCACGGCTGACACGACAATCCTTGGTTGGACAGGTGATGAGCAAACCTTTCCTCGGTGTTTACCTTGTCTTTTCATCCTCCAAACAAAGGCATTCACGGAGCAAAATATTTTAAATTTAAGTCCTTTTTGTAATTTTTTTCCCTTTCGTGGGTCCCATCTTCAGTGTCAAATGTAGGAACTCTGTGCCTAACCCCAGATATCAAACATTCACTCCTGTGCTTTTTTTTCTTTCTAAAAGTTTCATGGTTAATACTTTGCATGAAGCCCATGATTCACTTTGAATTAAAGTTTGAATAAAGGGTGAGTTAGAGATCATAGTTCATGTTTATTTGTTTCGCTTATATAATTCCAACGGCTCCTATACCCGTTTGTTGAAAGAAACATCTTTCCTTCCTTGAGTTGCTTGTGCGCCTTTGTCAGGAATTAGCTCGGCAGGTGGAAGCAACCGTGACGCCCATCAGTTGACGAGTGGACAGACACAGAGAGGCGCATCCACCCGGTGCAGCATGAGCCGTAAACAGGAACAAAGCACTAACACCTGCGACAACACAGGTGAACCTTGAACACAGAGTGTCAAGTGAAGGAAGCCAGGCACGAGAGATGACATATTACATTTTATGAAGTGTCCAGAGCAGGCGGGTCTATATGGTCAGAAAAATAGATTCTGGCGGCTTAAGGCTGGAGGAAACGTAAGAATCAGGGCAGGATGGATAAACGGCTGCAGGCTCTCTTCTCCGGTGATGAAATGCTTAAAACTGAAGTGATAGTTGCTCACATCTATGAATAAACTAAGAGGCACTTTGGTTTATACACTTTAAATATACGCTTTAAATAGGCAGTGTATCGTATATTTCAATGAAGCTGTTCACAGTGTTTAAAAAAAAAAAAACCTGGGTTGGGGCATTCTCTACTGAGGGGCTGCTCTGGCCCTTGCAGCGTGGTGAGTACTTTTAGCCTCTCCCCCAGCGGGTTCCAGTAGCACCCCCCCATATCATGGTTATCAAGAAATGTCCCCAGACACGGCCAAATATCCCTCAGAGGAAACATCCCTCCGCCCGGCCTTGAGGTCCGGCATCACAGAACAAGAGAATAGCAACAAAGGAGAGCCCTGGAGCCATGGCAACAGGTCCATCATCTACGGCACAGCAGAACCATCCCAGGGGGATTCGGGAACAGGTCCCGTAGTGAGCACACACGCCTGCCTGTCAACGCGTCTGGGACCTGGAGCAGCACGGACCTCTTGGTAACCTTCTCTTAAAACCCTGGCTTCCTCACTCCGTGACGGAAGCCCCATCTCTCTATGCCACCCCGTCTCTCTGTGACCTTTTTGTGGAGGTCAGCAAACAGGATTCTAAACCTTCCCGTTACCGATTTTAATGAAAAGATGAGCATGATTTTGCACCACGACGTTGGTCTGCACGATTCCAGCTCCTCCTCAGAGGACTGCACAGGCTGGGGAGCTCCCATTCGCAGGGGTGAGGACCCGCCCCAGCTGAGGAAGCCTCCTGCTCTGCAGGGCCCAGCTTGGTGTGATGCACAGGCGGTCCCCACTCTCAGGGAACATCTGGCTGCCTTCCTGCTGCAGAACAAGAGTCTTCTCTTGAACAACATCCAAAATGAATCCCTTATTCAGATACCTTAAGGAAGAGCATAACACAGCAAACAGCCACCAAGGATGCCCTTCCTGGTATTTCATTCAAACTTGACCTTCCATAGCAAAAAGCATCACAAAGTCATATTTAGAGATGGATGAGTTGAGCTACAAGAATAATTCCACTTTTACTCTCAAGTGGCAAGACGATTTTAAATACCATCACTCACGCGGCTGTGGATGTCCCCGGGGAACCTGCTTCTCGAAGGGCAGATGAATAAAAGATGCCGAAGCAGGCACTCATCCCTGGGCGCGGCAGAAGCTGGCGGGTGGTGAGAGGCGAGGTGGCTCTCACACCAGAAGCCTGAGCACGTTCCCAGCACCAGGAACAGTGCAGCCTCCCCCACCCCCGCCCTCCACCCGTTGGAGCCCAGAGTCGTGTCTGCTGCCGTGAAGACCACCAGGGCGGCCCCTCGCTGTGGAAGGAAGCTCGCCCACGACGAGGCCTCCTGATGTGAACGGCGTGTCTCCCAGATTCCTCCCGGTGGACCGAGCCCGGGAGCAGCAGGACAAAACTCCCAGAGAAGGATGATGAAATTGATCACGCATGCGCAAACCTGCCAGGAGGGCCCGGAGAGGGAAAACGGGTTTGAAGCCAGCGGTGAGCTCCAGTGAGATTTCTGGGGCCGGCGTTTCCTCCTTTGCTCCTCTTCTAGAGGCTTCCTCCCTGGGCCAAGGCTTCCTCCTGCAGAGTCCCCAAGCGGACACGCTGCGTGGATGAAGCCAGGAACCTCTGTGAGGGGCAGGCAGAGGGCGGGTTTGTCACAGGTGGGGGGTGATCCAGCCCGGAGTCCGCGGAGGGGGCGGGGGCGTGGTGTGGCCGGACTATGCCCTGCCCTCTGCAGAAACCCTCCCTTCTCTCCAAGTTCATCTCAGAGCCACTTCCGTGTGGGCCTGGCCCTTCCAGGCAGGGCTCTCACTGAATCCTCCAGGTCCACGTGGCACCGCCAGGGCGCCGGGAAACAGGGGCGCTGGTCCCCTTCCCAACCTGGAAGATCTTTGACTCCCGGGACCCAATGTGGAGGTCAGCACACAGCAAGCCTTCCAGCAAGGCCTGGCAGACCTCCGGGTGCGCGAGGGAGGAAGGAATGAAGGAATGAATGAGAACGTGTGTGAAAGGATCCTAGGCTGTGGCCATGACCCACGGAATACATGGCAGTGATGCAGTCGGCCTGCAAGTGCGCCCTTGCCACCTCCAGTCACGGTCAGGTGTAGAAGACCAAGGAGATGCAAAATCTCTTACAAATGCAAAAGGACACTGGTCCTCTTTTAATCTGTCAGTCTGCACACAAAACCCTTTCCAGCAAACATAAGTCGGCTTTGTTGCAGTGATAGTGCCAATGATCCAGACGGGCGGTTTCCAAAGCATCCCCTGGGCTTCTCTGGGTGTCGGGCGGAAGGTGCGAAGGACCAGAGACCCACCCACCCATCCGCTCCGCCAGCACCAGGCGAAGCCCACACTCCCTCCGCTGATGGGGAGGGAGTCATATTTCAAGCCAAGGACAGACTTTTTCTGAGGCATTAATTACCATCAGCCCACACGCTATTTCATCATTTCTCACAATTTGCCAAGAAGGGGTTGCGGTGAGAAGCCTTCGCATCAGAGGACATTTGGTAAGCGGATCGCCTGGAGTTATTTAGAATATTTCAGGGGGGTGGATGGTGGGAGGCAGACACTGAAAAATGTGTGTACCTATTTTCCATATCATTTTTACAGTTACTTCTGTCCACCCTGGGACCAAGGCCACCTTGGCAAAATGCACCCTAGTTTCAGTGCTTCCCAGCAAGTTGCTTCACCCCCTCGTTTACTCTGCAGTTGATGAGTCTGGTTTCTCCGCTCTTCTTCCCCAGTTTTTCCGTAGGGAGGAGGCCTGGTCCAGTGCCTCCGTGTACCTTCGTTTATGTTCTTTTAAGTTTAAACAATTATGGTAAAATACACACCGCATCACATCCGTCATCTCAGACTTTTTCAAGCGCACGGTTCAGTAGCATTGAGGGCGCAACCATCTTTGTGTCACCAGTGCCAGTGTTCATCCCTAGGGCACTTTTCACCTCTGTCCTTTAAATGACAAATCCCACTTCCCCTCCTCCAACCCCCAGAAGCCAGGATCTAGACTCTGTCTCCATGAATCAGAGTATTCCAAGGACCTCATAGAAATGGAATCATGGAGTTCCCGTCATGGTGCAGTGGAAAGAAATCCAACTAGGAACCATGAGGCTGCAGGTTAGATCCCTGGCCTCGCTCCGTGGGTTAAGGATCTGGCGTTGCTGTAAGCTGTGGGGTAGGTTGGATCTTCCGTTGCTGTGGCTGTGGTGCAGGATGGCAGCTGTAGCTCCGATTTGACCCCTAGCCTGGAAACCTCCATATGTCACATGTGCAGCCCTAAAGAAAAGCCAAAAAAAAAAAAAAAAAGGACTCATACAGCGTTTGTCCTTTCGTGACCGGCTTATTCCACGTGCCATGATGTCTTCAAGGTCAATCCATGCTGCAGCACGTGTCAGAGTGTCTGTTCTGTTCAGGGTGACTGATGTTTCGTTGTACGTATGGACCACGCTTTTGTTTATCCATCGTCTACGGCTGACGGTTGAACTGCTTCCACGTGCGGCTAATTGTGAATAATGTTGCCGCGAATGTGGATGTACAAATATCGCCTTGAGACCCTGCTCTCCGTTCTTTGGGGGGTACGCCCAGGAGCGCGACCGCTGCATCTCGCAGTCCTTCTACCTGTGATTTTCGGAGGAAACACACCATACTGTTTTCCTTGGCAGGTGCACCGTTTTGCATTCCCATCAGCAGCGCACAGGATTCCAACGTCTTCACCTCCTCGCCACCTTTCCTGATGTCTGTTTGTTTGTTTTTTTCATAGCAGCCAGCCTGGCAGCTGAGATGGCATCTCATTGGGTCTGCTTCGCATTTCCCCAGTGATTAGTGATGTTCAGACATGTGCTTCTTGGTCATTTGTGTGTCTTCTTTGGAGGACTGTTCACTCAAGTCCTTTGTCCGTTTTCCCATCAGGTTCTTTGTTTTTTACTGTTAAATTGTAGGAGTTCTTTATGCGTTTTGGATGTTAACCCCTTATCAGACACACGACTTGCAAGTATCTTCTCCTTTTTGTGGGTTGCCTTTCACTCTAAGAGTCTGTGCTTTGATGCTGGCAGTTTTTGTCCCTGGCTCTCTCTTTTTGCAGCCTCACTTCCTTCCTGCAACCCCCTTACCTCTCCCTGCTCTGTTGTCCCCCTTTCATCCTCGGCGGGCTGGTGAGCTACAGGAGGGCTTTCTGGACCCTGACGGTCAGGGTTAAAGTCCTGGTTGAAGCCCTTTCTGAGCAACACCCGGCAAGGCCTTTAACACCTGCGCTTCTGTCTCCTGTGGGGAACGGAGTGGGTGTCCCAACACTCACCTCAGAGCCCTGAGGGACAGTGCAGAGCCAGGGAAACGTCCCCTCTCAGCAGAGTTCTTTGCACCCTGCTTCCAGGAGGGTGTGGCCTGGGTCTGCCCATTCGCAGGGCCCATGGGGCTGCTCTGTGCCCAGTAACGTCAGGTAAACAGGGGCTCCCGTGTGCCCCCTTTCAAGTTCTGAGCTGATGCCTTTGGGGCCCCTTTCTTTGCTTCTCCAACCCTCTTCATTTCTGCAAAAGACAGGTGATTTCCTCTATAAAGGCACCTGATAGGAATTCCTCATAGTTACGATAATCTCAGAAATAAAATTGCATGTACTTTCCTGCCAATGGTTGAGATTAGATTCAGCTAATTAGTAAACAAAAATAAACCTCTCTCTGCTTTGTCTACCTGTTTTGTTTAAGCATTAATGTTGGGGGGTTTCTCTGTTACATGTAGAAGGACTGAGGACAAGCATCCAGGGCCAGGCTGTGCTCCCAGACGACTTTGGGAACAAGTCCTCCTGGTACATTCTATGTGGTCCCAGAGAGCTCGAGCTCTAGCTGAGCAGAGTGAAGAAGGGCAGAAGAAAAGTCACCAGGTGCCTGCCAGCTGATCTCTAAGGAAGGTTCCAGAGACGCACATCGACTGAGAGCCTACAGGTGCTCTATAGTCACATGGCCTACCTGTCTGCAGTGGATTCTGGGAAATCCAATGCTTAGACTTGGTGGGGGGGTGTCATAGCTAGAAACTCTGTTAGTCTGCAGGAAGGAAAAGGGCTTTTATTTATTTTTGTTTGTTTGTTTATTTTTCTTTTTATGGCTGCACCTGCGGCATATGGAAGTTGCCGGGCTAAGGGTTGAATCAGAGCTGCGTCTGCGACCTAGACCACAGCTCACAGCAACGCCAGACCCTTAACCCACTGAGGGAGGCCAGGGATTGAACTCGAATCCTCACAGAGACAACGTCCAGTTCTTACCCGCTGAGCCCCAGCAGGAGCTCCAGGAAAAAGTCTTTTAGATAAAAGTTAGAAATCTCAACCATGGAGGACAGCCCGCGAGAATTTACACTTTGCAAAGAATCCAGTTTGCGGTACACTTTGTTCACGTTTTCAGAGCTGCCTCGTGGACAGTCCCACACCTGGGACTGACCACACACAACACGAGAATGTCCCTTTGGGAGATGCCGCACTCTATACTTCACGGCAAGTGCCCAAGTCTGTGTCCTGACGCATCGGCTCTCTGGCCTCGAGCAGGACCCCTGAGGTCTCTAGGTCTGGCACGTTGCAGGCATTCACATTCAGTGTCCACGTCTTGTGCACAAAGGGAAACGGGCTGAGGAGACCCGCCCCCTGGCCATGTACACGAGCTGCCAGGGGAAGAGCCTGCTCAGCACTGGGCAGGCAGCAGGAGAAGTGGCCTCCAGAGGCTCCAGTGTACAGAGCTTTGGTTGGCTGACTGTCTCAAGATCAAAAAGAATGACACATTGACATCTATAGCAACGCAGATGGACCTAGAGGTGATCGCGCCAAGTGAAGTAAGTTAGAGAAAGACAAAGACCATAGGATATCACCCGTACGTGGAATCTAAAATATGACACAAATGAACGTATCTGCAAAACGGAAAGAGACTCATAGACACAGGAAACAGATTTGTGGTTACCAAAGGGGAAAGGGGTGGGATGTATTAGGAGTTTGGGACTAATGTATATGACCGCTATATATAAAATAGATTAAAAAAATACGGACTCTCTCTATAGCACAGAGAACTGTACTCAACATCTGATAATAACCTATAATGGAAAAGAACCTGAAAAAGAATATAGAACTGAATCGCTTTGTTGTACACCTGAAACTAATACAAGTCTGTAAATTAACTATTTCTCAATTTAAAAGCCCCCTTTCCACTCATAACTTTCTGAAAGTGACCTTTCATGTGACGCTGTCTCTGTCACGTGAGGACCAGCCATTCCCTCGTGGGAGGTTCCCAGATGCCACCTCACGCCCACAATTCATCCATTTAGGGACCCGCACTGTTATTCAGTCACCTGGCCATGTACTCTTCTCTGGATGTGTGGTTGAGTCTCCTAGAATTTGGGGAAGCATGTGACATTTCGCGAGTTAAAATTCCTGCATGGGTGAATTTGCTGTCAGAAAGCACTAATTATCTTGGTTTTGTTTGTTTTTCTTCTTGGGCCTCAAATAAATTTTATTGAAACGTATATTTTATGCAACGAATGTGTCCATGTTGAATATGGGTCTTTACAAATATAAACACCAGTGCAACTACCACCCCTCCAACTAAGATCTAGGACAGGCCCACTACCTCCAAAATGTTCTTTGAACTCAATCCCCAAGGCTGCCCTAGGCTCCAGGCCACCACTGACCTGCTGACTATTCTCTTGGTAAGATTTGCACGTCCCAGAATTTCATATAAAAGCATTTCTGTGATAGTCGCCTATTTCATCTTGATTTTTTTGGCTCAGCGCAGTGTTTTCAGATTCATGCATCTTTTTATGAGGATGGCTTTTATGTTCCTTCTTATTACTGCAAGAGTACTCCACTGCGCAGCTGTGCCCAAACCCAGTTATCAGTTCACCTACAGACGGACTTCTTGGTGGTCTCCAGTTTGGGCTTAATGAGTAAACCTGCTCTAAACCTTTGCATACTGTTGTTATGTGGACATGCGTTTTCATTTCTCTTTAGTAAACATACAGGTGGAATTTCTGGGTTATGTGAAAATGTATGTTTAACTTTATAATAAGTGGCCAAACTGTCCAAAATGGTTGTACCTTATTCAGTCTCCTCAGAAATATAGAAGGTTCTAGGTGCTTGTTATTTTCCCTTTAAATTGTGATTTGAAACTTTTATCTATGCCAGTGCACACGTGGTCCTTCCCCCCTGGAGCTTTAGGTGACTTTTGGTGATCACTAATGATGTGTGAGCCCCTTTTCATGTGCTCACTGGCCATTCATGCATATTGCTTTGTCAAATGTTTTCTAAAATATCTTGAATGTTCAAATTTGAAATCAATTGCCTTGAGATTTAACTTACACCCAACAAAATGCACTTGTTTTAAAGCGTAGAGTTCATGGGTAACTATGGATGACCTAACACCTTTCTTTGTTGAAGTTTGGTCCAAACCTTTGTCCCACTTTTGTTGGAGTGTTTGTCTTCTTATTGAATTGTATGGGTTATTTATGTTTTGAATACAGTTCCAAGATTCAGCCATTCTTCTTGAATAAATGCTCCTCAGATTGTTTCTAGGCTATGGTTAATCTACAGAGTCCTGAAAAAATTGATGTTGACAGTGCTTTAGTGTTCTTATTACCTGTATGGGGTAATAGATTTCCAGGGGTCCTGCCCATTCGGGAAGTGGTTTCTGAAAAGGCTATTATCCACTATGTTACCTTGACATTATAGTCTGTGCATTTGCTCTATTGACCTAGCCTTATGCAAACTGCACCTTTTCTTTTCTTTTCTTTTCTTTTCTTTTTTGCCTTTTGTCTTTTTAGGGCTGCACCCACGGCATATGGATGTTCCCAGGCCAGGGGTGGAATCCAAGCTGCAGCTGCCAGCCTGCGCCACAGCCACAGCAATGCCAGATCCGAGCTGCGTCTGTGACCTACACCACAGCTCACGGCAATGCCAGATCTTTAACCCACTGATCGAGGCGAAGGATCAAACCGGCAACCTCATGGATACTAGTTTGGTTCATTACCACTGAGCCACAACAAAACTCCCCACATTTTCTTGATTAAGGTAGCTTATCATACATCTTGAAATCAGATAGTATAACCACATGAAAATTAAAAATAACCAGAGGAGTTCCCGTCGTGGTGCAGCACAAATGAATCCAACTAGGAACCATGAGCTTGTGGGTTCAATCAGATCTGAGTTGCAGACGTAGCTCAGATCTGATGTTGCTGTGGCTGTGGTGTAGCTGCAGCTGCGATTTGGCCCCTAGCCTGGGAACCTCCATATGCCGCTGTTGCAGCCTGAAAGAGCAAAAAAAAAAAAATGTGTGTGTGTGTGTGTGTATATATAAAAAACCCAGAAAGGCCAAAATAACTTTAAAAAAGAACAAAAGCACTGAGAACCTATAAAATGAATTTAGCAAGGTCAGCATGTAACAAGGTCCACAGTTTATTTTAGATGCCCTCCAGCAGGGCAAGGAAATTCTCTCTATTCATGATTTGTTGTGAATTTATTTCTTGCTCCTTGGGGATGGGTTCTGTCAAACACATTTCCCACATATATTGAGGTCACTTTTTTGTTATTCTTGTAATATGGTAAATTAAAATGATTGATTTTTAATGTAAAGTCACCCTTGCATTCTGAGAGTAATCACCACTTGATAATAATATGTTATTCTCTTATATATTGCTTGATTTGAATTGCTAATATTTAGCCAAGGATTTTTACATCCATATTCATGAGGACTATTGGTTTGTAGCTTCCCTTTCTTGTAATATTTTTCATAAATGACTTGGGAAGTGCCCTCCCTCTATTTTCTGAAGGAACTTATGTAATATTGATATTACATCTTTTCTAAACATGAGAAAATTCACCACTGATGCCATCTGGGTTTGCAGTTTCCTTTGTGAGTGGGTTTCAAATGTAAAATCAATTGCGTTGCTGGATAAGAGACATTTATTTTTGTATCATTCTTGGTATGTTATTACTTCTCAAGGAATTTGCCAATTTCATTTATTTTTTCACGTTTATTGAAATACAGTTGTTCCAACTAATCTCTTTTTATCCTATTAATGTCTGTCGTATCTACAGTGAAATCACCCCTTTCATTCCTGGTATCAACAACTTGTATTTTTTCCATTTTTAAAGATAAGTCTAAATAGAAAATCATCAATTCTATGGATATTTTAATCTATCACTTTCTGTTTCTTTGTCCTTTTAAAAAATGTCCCTGGCTTTCCTTTCTTCTACATACTTTAGGGTTATAGCATCTCTCTTTTTCCCAACTTCTTCCTTTTTTTTTCTTTTTTTCTTTTTTTTTGGCCAGCACGCAGAAGTTCCTGGGCCCGGGATTGAACCCACGCTGCAGCTGCTGCAGCGCTGGATACTTAACCCACTACGCCACCAGGGGACATCCTCTCCCAGCTTCTTAATGTAGCTCCCCCCCCCCTTTTTATGACTGAACCTGAGGCACATGGAAGTTTCCAGGCTAGGGGGCAAATCAGAGCTGCCGCTGCGGGCCTACGTCACCGCCATAGCAACACTGCTGTTTGCTGCCGTGCTGGATCCTTAACCCATTGATTGAGGCCAAGGATCAAACCCGCATCCCCACAGAGAGTACACTGGGTTCTTAACCCACACAGCCACAATGAGAACTCCTTAAGGTGGTTTTTGACTAATTTTAAAACTTTCTCCTTCTCTGATAGAAGCATTTAAATCTCCACATTCGTCTCTGTGTTGGCTTTATCTGTATCCCACAAATTTTGATAAAATTGTGTTTTTTACAATGTTTAAAATATTTTTAATTTTCAAGTACTTAGAAATTTTCCAGATTTTAAAAATTTCTCGTTTAATTCTAGTTTTTTCAGAGGAGATAATGTGTGTGATTTCAACCTTCTAAAACTGAGTTTAATTTGTGGTGGCCCAGCATATCAGGGTGATGTTTCCTGCGTACTGAGAAAGCGGTGTGTGTTTCGCTGTTGCGGGATGAAGTACTCAGTGAACACTAGGTTTGTTTGGCTGAAAGCGCTTTCCAAGTCTTCTGTGTCCTTCGGAGTTTATGCCTCCTTTTCCTTAGACAACTGAAAGAGGAGCTGAGAAATAACCGACTGTAATTTTGATCTCCCTTCTCTTCATTAAATTCCGGGAGTTCCTCGAGGCTTTGCTAGGGGTGCGTGCACATGTAAAACACTAAGTCTTCCTAAAGAGTTGACCCATTGCTCACCGTGAAAGTTCGCTATTTATTTCCTAGGAGATACCGTCTTTCTGAAAACTTCCGAAAATTATACCGCTGCTCTGTGACTTACAGAGCCAAGTATTGACTCTCTGTTACTAATATTGATGTGGCGAGGTGTGTCATCTTCCTATTTTTAAATGTTTCCCCCTTTTACACTTGAAGAGCATTTCGGAAAGACAGCACGCAATTGTATTGCCTCTTTTTCCAGGCTAATGGTCTCCGTCTTCTCATTCTCCCAGACCGTCTGTGTTTAATGTACTTATCCGTGTGGTTAGGCGTAAACCCACCGTTTTGCTTTTTGTTTTCTATTTGTCCCATCTGTTCCTCTTTAACTTTTTCCCACTTTCCCCTTTTTCGCCATTCTTTTGGATGGATTGAGAAATTCTGTTTTTTTAAGTTTTCTCTCCCCCTTGCTTATTAGCGAAACCTCTTGTTTGTTTTTTAGCGGACGCTGAGGGAATACGCATGATGAAACTATCACAGCAGCCTTTACTAATCTACGACTTCCTGCTCAGTGTAGGAAACTTCGATCTGTATCTTTCAGTTTTCGTTTTCACCCTTTACGTCCTCTCCATTCATTTCACTCCACTACGTGCGATGAACTCCGCAGTGTGCTCTTGCTTCCCAGGAGGTCTTTGAAAAAGGATCTGGTGCTCAGTAAAGCCCCCTCCTTGGATTGCCCAGCCATGCGTCTTCCCGCTCTGTGTCAGCCGTGGGAATTGTGCATTTTACAGTCGTGCAGCCGTTATGCTTTCACTGATTTCTTAGAGTTTCACATTGTGCCCGTGTAGCTTGATATTCAGCCAGACCTATGGTGGTATCTCATGAAAGTTTCTGTATAGCTCCTTCCTCTGCGGTGAGCTGCTTGGTGAATTCTGGCCACATCAGCCTTGCTAAACTCTGATTTGTGTCCTCAGCTAGCAAGATGGTCACGCACCACTGGGTCCCCTCCTTGTGCTAGTCTGGCAAATGCCTTCAGGGAGAAAAGGAAGGGGCAAAGGCTGGATAATCTGTTTACCTTCTCCCAGGGACTATGTCTCAAGTGGCCAGTTAATGAAAGACGCCAAAATCTTGTTTTACATATTTTGTTACGCTCTGTAGTTAATGGAGTGGAGATGAGTCTGTATAAGCTAACCTGCCATTGATGGAGGTGGAATCATATTATTTTATGCTTTTCTTTACCACCTGCTAGTTTTAGTAAATGCATTTGTATTTACAATTACCTATTATTATTTCTAACCTTAAATACTTCTGTTTTTAAAACCATAGCCCTCCACTTGTCTCACACACTGTCTTTCCCAAAGTCTTCCTTCTACCTTCTTGGTTTTATTTTTAAATTTTCTCTCAAGTCTGGTCTTCTGTGTTCATGTTTTTGAGTAACTGGTCTTGGCATCCACAGCCCTCGCCTCCTCTTATCCCTCTGCCATTCTACAGAAATTCTTAAGAAGGCAAGGTAAGTTTTGTCTTGATACTTCTGATACACACCTCATCTACTCCCTCTGCTGAAATATCCATTTTTAGTGACTATAGGTGCTCATTACAGGCCGTCAAAACAAGCCTCACGTGTATTCAAACTTCTTCATACAGACACTTCTTTTCAAATTATCTTTTAGTTGTTCTCTGTCTTTTAAACACAACACACACACACACACACACACACACACGCGCGCGCGCGCGCGCGCACACACACACACACACACACACACACACACACGCTGATAGAAGCTATCTGTAAGCATTCAGACGCAGAAAGAAGAAAATGAAATTCAACCCTAACTCCACAATAACCTAGGGATGATTACTGTTAATTTTTTTTTGCAGGATTTCTTTCTTTATTTCGACTCCATGTATACTGTGGGAAGTTGCTGGTTGTCTTCCCAGCTGCTCTTATTCCTAGCCTCCCAGTCTTTGCTGGCGAAGTTCTGGACCCTGTTCAGATATGAGGGGGCAACGTGTCCAGGCAACACAGCTCCCTCCCACCATCAGAAAACGAGCGTCAGACGGTCTTGTTCGTTCCAAGAAGTAAGTTTTGGCCTGGACCTAGTGAACCACAGTCAATGAATGTAAGGGCTGGCCCAGTCGGGACTTGGTTGGAAGAGTTAAAAGAAGAAAATATATATTTTTGGAGTTCCCATGGTGGCTCAGTGGGTTAGGAACCTGACATAGTGTCTGTGAGGACACAGGTTCTATCCCCGGCCTGGCTCAGTGGGTTAAGGATCTGGGGTTGCCATGAGCTATGGTGGAGGTCACAGACGAGGCTCTGATCCCATGTTGCTGTGGCTGTGGCAGAGGCCAGTATCTCCCATTTGACCCCTAGCCTGGGAATTTACGTATGCTGTGGGTGCTGTGCTAAAAAAAGAGAAAGAAAAAAAATACTTTTGTATCCTACACATATGTAAAGGGGACAGATGTCTATTGCTTTGGTTCCCATCTTGACACAGCTGTGCGTGTCTTGTGGGTTCGTGTTGCTGGCAGTCGTCTTGAGGGCACAGGAGGAACCAGCCTGAGGACGGGGCCACGACGGAGAGGATGGCAGTGCGAGGGCCAAGTGCCTGAAGGTGGAACACACCAGTCCCCGGGCCGTCCGCACCCAGGTGACTTGTTAGGGATGACAGTCAGCCCCTTGTTTATAAGACGCGCTAAGTCCCTACTGTCACTTGCACCTGAAAGCATACTCCCTAATGACGCAGTTTTATGAGGCCCTGGTAACACTGATTACGTGCAACTGTGTAACATAAATTTAATGTATACCATTATTTTTCCATGTCTCTAACCATTTCGTACAAACATGATTTTAAACGTCTACCTGATGACCCGCTTATGAGTGTTCCGTATTCCTGGGTTGAATACTTAGGGCTTCCCAGGTTCCCCAACGTGTGCAAGAAACTGCACGAAAGCCTTTGCACACACACCTTGATCCCCAGAACATGGAAGGCAAAGGGTATTCACCTCTCACACTCCCTGATACGTCTCGTTCAGTCGTGGTTTAGCCGTGTGGTCGGTTCATCCCGTGCCCTCTGAAATCCCAGAATCTGGCTGGCAGCAAGTAATCTCTTTTTGCAGTTTTGATTTACATAGATTGGATTCCTCCTGAGGTTGAATCATTTTTTAAAAGATGTTTATTTGCTAGTGTCAGTGTGTCTGACTTCTGTTGTGAATTACCGCCCCCTGCTCATTTTTCCATGGTACAAAAGTCTTTTCCTTATGTGAGCTCTGCCTTAAGAAGGTTACCCACTGTTTCTCCTCCTCATACCTCAAGGCCTAAATCAAGTATCTTCACCTATGAAGCATTTTATTACCTCCGTGGCATTTCTGTTCCCACACCTTGCTCTCCTCCAGTAGCTCACTGCATATGTCTGGATCACACTGCTGAGTATTCCTTCTTTTGCTTTTCTTGAGGACAGGAAGTCTAACTCATCTGCCTGTGCACAGCAGGCCCCAAATAAACGCTGCCTGGACAGAGGAAGGAAGGGAGGGAGGGATGGAGGGGGGAGAATGGAGTTCGTGCTGCTGCTCTGGCGGTGCTGGGGCTCCTGGTTCCAGGCTCACAGGTACGGGGCAGGGGCAGCAGCAGAGATATTTGGCTCTTCATCTGAAGAGATGCTGCAGAAACCGGCCACCGTTCCAGTGTGGCCAATTTGAGGCGAAATGGGGAGACTGGTCTTAGGCAAGTCCGTAGCAGAAATAAGGACCAAAAGACTTCTCAGATCGAAGAGGGAAGCTGGAGCGCTGAGAGAGGCTGCCTGTCAGTTCTGCCAGAAGACAGCCTGAGTGACTCCATCACCAGCCCCAGGAAAGAGCGGCCAGGTGAGCTCAGAGGAGAGGTGGTGGACACACTGGTGGACACCCGCCATCCCTCCGGTCTTCCGGGCTGTGCAGACTCCGTGCTGGGACGTCGGTGCAGCCCAGGCTCCGCAGAAGCCCCGTCCCTGGGCTGCCCAGTAACAGTATCCTGTTCCACAGGAACCAGGGCAGGGCTTCTCCCTGAGCATTCAGATGCCCCAAAGTTCATCTCCACTTCAATGGGGCTCCCCCCTCCCCCACGAGCTTCCTGAAGGAGACACACGCTGGGGGCTGGCTCGGTGGGAATTTCAGCGTTGTGCCTCTGTGTCCACGAGAAATGTTTCTTTCCCTGCCTCTGTTTCAACTATGGAAAAGCAAAATTTCTGTGATATTTCTTTTGATTCTCAGGAGTTCTTTGAATGTCAACTGAGTAAAAGGAAGAGGGTACATCACATGACACAGGGCGTGGGATATTTCATGTGACGGGATGCATGCGAGGTCAATAGTATATGTAAATTTTACTCATTAAAATAGAGTGGTTTTTATGTTGTCCTTTGGCACTGAAGAGTTAAAAGGAAGCTATTTTAAATTGCCAGCATGTCTCATTTTCAAGAGTAATTGAGGTCCTGAAATAACAGGATGAAATCTTTTTAAAAAATGTTTACAGAAATGAATTTTTCTATAGCTCAAATAATGGGAAGTCAGTGTCTGTTTCTGTTTCAGATTTTTGTTTAATTTAATTCTACCAATCCTGTTCTTCTTGGGTTCATCACTGTCCAAATGCATCATTTTATCTTTTTAGTATTGATTATTATATCATCATGCTATAAAAGCTTGTCACATCATGCAGCCACATTTACAGTGAGATTAGACACTCCATTTCAGAAAGGAAAATCAGGCTTTGCCGTTCCTGATTTCATGGCCGTGACTCATTCTTCCTCTAGAAGCGCAGTTTGCTCCCAGGAAGGCGCCACTCTCATTTCGTGAAAGGAAGCCGTCCAGCCTCTGGCTGTTCTTCCCCCATGAAGTCCTCGGTGTGATCATTCAGTCCCTCTCGAATCAACAGGGAATCTGGGCCAGAGAGATCTGGCAGGCGGCCCCTGCCCCTGCTGCGGTAAGCAGTGTCCCCGAGCTCTGTCACAGGCAGAGGGACCCCCTCCCCAGGCTGGTCTTTCTCATCCCAGCCGCTCAGGCCTGGATCGGCATCTGGCTCCCATGGGAGAGGCCCCTGGGCCTGCTGGGCAGCTGTCAGCTCAGGAGTCCAGGTGAATGAGTCATCTTCTGCCCCAGGACACTGCGTAACAAAGGACCCCCATCCTCAGGGGATCAAACCACAAACCTTTATTTAACCCAAGAATCCGTGGGCTGACCAACTGGCCAGATTCTCTCACATGTCTGGAGTTCAGGTGGCCATCAGTGGGTCTATGATGTTTTGTCAAAGACCTTTGAAGGACCTGGTTTCCACCCATGTGCCATCCTCCTGCAGCAGTAGGGACACGGCAAAGGCAAAGGGAAGCACTGGGACTCCAGTGCCCCAGGCTGTGCTTGTAGCATGTCTGTAACAGCCTGTGACAGGGCACACCCGGCTGGGTCTGTGGCCAGCGAGGGGGCTCTGCCGGCAAAGGGCCGCAAGCCTGGGCAGTGCTGGGAACCATCACATAGCAGGGCTCTCTCCGACAGCCGTCCTGACCGTGGCCCCCTTCAAAGGTGGGCTTGGGGAGTTCCCGTCATGGCACAGTGGTTAACGAATCCGACGAGGAACCATGAGGTTGCGGATTCAATCCCTGGCCTTGCTAAGTGGGTTCACGATCCGGCGTTGCCATGAGCTGTGGTGTAGGTTGCAGATGCAGCTCGGATCCTGCGTTGCTGTGGCTCTGGCTGGGCCAGTGGCTATGGCTCCGATTAGACCCCTATCCTGGGAATCTCCATACGCCATGGGAGTGGCCCAAGAAATGGCAAAAAGACCAGCCGGGCCTAGAAGAGGAGCTTGCCTCTGCACATGGACCCTGTGGCACGGATGGCTTCTGTGGGCCAGAGCAGCCGCCCACGCCCTCTGTGGCCTGTGGCATGGACCCAAGGGCCCAGCCTAGCCACACTGTCACACACCCCGGTCATCAGCTAGGGGGGAGCAGGGGTGGGGATGGGAGATTCAGGTGTGGGAGGGGCCGGGGTCCACCCCTGAGCAGAGGCGTCTCAAACAAGGAGCCAAGGCTTGGGTGCCCAGTGCTGTGGCCTGAGACTGACCCTCTGCAGTGAGACAGGGCTCCTAAGAAGGACCCTTCTCCTGAGTCTCACAGGGGTGGCCAGGATGGAAGCCCATGGCTGGTGAGGGC
Organism: Phacochoerus africanus; assembly: GCF_016906955.1. Lineage (NCBI taxonomy): Eukaryota > Metazoa > Chordata > Mammalia > Artiodactyla > Suidae > Phacochoerus > Phacochoerus africanus. The sequence continues at coordinate 140,252,930 of NC_062558.1, forward strand.
CATGCCCCAGGGCTCCGTGGAGGAGGACACATCCATTCTCCAAAACCTCCAGCGCTCACCCAGTGTCCCCAGGGGACACAGCTTCTGTCATCGCGGAGGAAAAATCCCTTAAGATCCAACAGCATCTCACTTTGCGTCTGGCTCTCTGGATACCAGAGTGATCTTCAGCTATGGAGAGAAGATGAGTGGGGACCGTGTGTGTGGAGGTGGGGGAGATAGGTGCCCATATAGGGAGATTTAGCAGCAACAAATGAAATGTCAACCACACGTGCTTTTATACCTTTTAAAATCGGGACCCTTAAGTCACACAGGATGAAGTTCCCTAGATTTGAGGTTATCTTCATGGTTTTTCTGTTCCTGTGTCTAAGACAGCGGGGTCCCCCAAGGAAAACCACTGGCTTGGGGGCCTGAGTGTCCTGGGATCGGCCTCGGTGTGAACGGTCCCCCTCCTCAAACCCGGGAACTTCTTCGGAACATCACGTGACTCCGTGGGCATGAGGATGAGGTGACAGACACGCCATCGCCAAGTGGGGTCCTCTCGAGTGAAAGGGAGCGGGGTGGACGGCGTGGACACTGGGTCGGTCCCGTGAGGCAGAAGGCTTCTTTGGTGTCGCACGTCGGCAGCTGGTACAGAGCTAGGTGGGAAAAAACCTGTCGAGAAATATTTGCTGAACAATCCAACTTGTTTATGCAACAATAGGTATTTATTAAACACCAACGGGGCAGGTTCACAGGGGCTGGAATCTTGGAGTGTGGAGATCGACGGACAAGGTGGCTTGAGGAGTTGCAGAGCCGTGTCCCTGTCCCTCTGCCTCGCTCCCCTCCCCGTCTCCTGCTGCCCTCTCCTCCCTTCCCTCCCTCCTTCCTTTCCTTCCTTCCAACAACCCCTGTCCGAGCCCTGCTGGCCAGATGCCTGCTGACCTGCCCTGGTTCAGGAGTCACAGGGACGGTGAAGACAAACCGAGCAGGTGCCGTGGACGATGCAACTGGATGAAAATATTTTCTTTCCTTTTCTTTAAAATGATCGACCACTTACAAAGCTGACATCACATGTCAGAAGGTCTCCTGACCACTGAACCTGTTTGAGATGTACAAGCATCTAAAAATTAAACCACTTTAGTTGAAACATCTGAAAAGCGCAGGTGAGGCAGTGCCTGGGAGGAAGTGCGGTGCAGATATGCGCTGCACGGCTGTCTTGCTTTTTCACATAATCACTTGCTTTGCATCAGGTTGACAAAGCCGACGGCAAAACCAGGATCCCTGCGACTCCTGCCCACAAACCTCCAGGATTGCGAGCAGGAAGTAAAGCACAGGGACCTTCAAAAGATCAGCCCCCTGAAGACGGGGAAGCCCTTGGCACCCACGACCCTCGGCTGCCAGAGCAAAGACAAGCCACTGCTCCACACCCATGAAGCCTCCACTGTGTGCACCTGTGCAGAGTGCTCACCTGTGGCTCCCGCGCCCCAGCGGCCCTACTCTTGGACCCAGGCCGGGGGCTATGTGCCTGTGGTCAGGGCCTGGTCATCCACGAAGAGCCCATGCCAGCCCATGGTGGTGACAGGATGGTCAGGAGGAGGCATCTTGGTCCAGGCTGGCCCCTCTGACCACCCCGGGCGGAGTCCTTCTGGTGAGGACTCTGGCCAAGACCCACCGGGTCTCAGGTAGAAGGTGTTTGGGTTTACACACGGCCGGCTCGGTCCCAGTCCTAACCAGGCAACATAAGCTTCCTGGGAAGAGCTTCCCTACGCTGTCACCTCCTCTGGCCAAGCTTCCAGGTGGCAGCTGAAAGCAGGGCCTGGGGAGGGTGACCTGCCAGCCTGCATCACCTGGTACCACCCTCCCTGGCTGCTGCTCCTTCTCCAAGAGCAAGTGAGGCCTCTGGAAGGAGCTGGAGGTGGTCGTGAGCTGCCCCGCCCCACTGCCATCTGATGCATCCATTGGGCTGGCTCTGACAGCTGGATTCTTCCCCGTACAGGGCTCTGCAGTGACATCTGGCAATGTGCCCTCTGTCGCCCGGAGCATTCACTCTGGGAAATTTTTACTAGTAATCCCTCCACACGACTTCTAAGGTGGCCCTTGGGGAGGTTGGGGTTGAGCCAAAGCCTGCTACACACCCAGGCCCCCTGGCAGGGCCACCTGCCCACTGCCTTCATTCTGGCCGGCGCTGAGCAGCTGCGCTTTCTGGTCAACCCCCAAGGGAGCTGCTCTCCTCGTGTCCTCCAGCTTGCAGCAGCCCCTCTGTTCCTTCCTGGTCTTGAGCCTCGGGTCCTTGGCCTTGGTTCTTTCAGCCGGAGCAGCACTTGCTCTTCTGGAAGAGCAGACGCAGCAGGCTGTCCCCCCCCATCATCCTCCAGGGCAGCATTTTTCACGGAGAGGCAGTGGACTGTATCTCATTCGCGTACCTGTGCATTCACTAGAGTGCAAATTCCCAGGCCCTTCCCCAGGCTTTGGGAGGCGAAATCTCTCCCTGAGCTCCCCGGGCCATTGCCGTGTGTGCTGCGATCTGAGCGTGAGCACTCTGAGTTCTTACTTCCTTTTCAGGGCATCCTGTGACCCCCTCAGCTGGGGGGGAAGGAGGGCGCCTGAGACCGAATGGAGGAGGCTGGCAGCCTGGAGCCCCCACGAGAGGCCTCTGACTTGCCTAACTCCTGGTCCCCTCTTGCCTTGGATTCAACACATGCAAGTACAGCAGCCTCAAGCCAGGCACTGGCAGTGGCTTTGCAGACAGGAAACCATCTCCCTCAGTGTCAGTGGCGCCGGTCACCTTTGAGGGAAACCCGTGCTCTGTCTTTATGACCCGGCATCAGGGGCTCCCCAGAGCTTTGCTCTTTGGTGTAATATTTATCCAGGCTATTGTTTAGTCGAGCCCATTTCTCTCTGGAGCCCCGCGCTTGTCCTCTGGCTGGTGCAACCAGCTGAATTATGACGCATTTACATTCCTCACCACTGATGCAAACAATACACCCCGAGGTTAAAAGGCAGCCGGCACAACAGAATGATATCTCAGAGACGTCTCTCCTGCTCGGCAATCTGCCGCTGGACACATCATGTGGCTGCGGTGAGCATTTCTTTATGGGGGCAGGGTTTTTTATTGTCCATAAATCTTGAAGAGCCAAACTGCATTTGTCCTTGCTGGAAGGCAATGGTCTCTTGATGAAATCTCAGTCTCTGAAGTTACTACCTATTCCCAGAAGTGGAAAAGCGAGCCGTGGGCGGGCTGGGGAGAGGCTGGGAGGGTGGGCTTTCTCTCGGTGGGTGGCTCTCCTAAGTGCCGATGCATCACGCAGGAGCCAAGTGGAAGCAGGGAAACCCGGGCGGCTCACGGACGGGCAGTGGGCAGAGAGGGGCTCCGTCTGTATCTCGTGCTCCTGCAGAGGGGGAAGGGCAGAGCCTTCAGGCCCTGGGTGAGTGGAAACCCCGCCAAGACACGCCGACGGGCTCTGGCATGAAGTGTGGCACTGCGGGCCTGCCACAAGTCCCGCCTCTGTTCCAGCTGAACCCCCAGCCGACCAGGGACCTCCACGGATGCCTGAGGTGACCCTACTTTCTGAGGCCCTTCCCAACCCAAATTCTTCTTTCTGTCTCTCTGCACCTGATCCAAACAGCTGAGAGCTAATAGAGAGATTGGAACTGAGTGACCAAAGGGCAGACCTTGTGTTTCACTGTGAGTGCTAAGAGGCAGAGGCTATGCATGAGTGGCTGGGGCATGCATGCCATTTCAGCACCCTTCTCTCTGCCCCTCACCGCCTCGTCCCATCTTCTAAGGAGGAATTTCTTTCTGTTGTTACTTTAACCGGTTGGCCTTGGACCCCATGGGCTGCTGGCCATCAGGAGCCGGAGTCCATGGGGGGGCAGCCCAGGGCTCAGGAGATGCTGTGGAGGAGGGGTTGGAGGCCTTGAAGCGGGGGGGCGGGGACAGAGGAGCCCTGATGGGGGGGAGCGGGCAGGTCTGGAAGAGGAGTGGGTGCAGCGCCTCATAAGCTGCACTTCACAGGTGGATGTCCATAGACAGCCAGTGTCACCAGAGGCCCCTCGCTCCGCCCAGGGGCACAGGCAGGGCCGGGTCAGCCAGGGCCGTCTTGGCTCCAGGGCCAGCCTGACTCCTGATGCTTCTCAATCCTGCATCTCCCAGAGGCCCAGCCCTGACCTTGCCTGTGGGGCCTGAAACAAGCTGGCTGGTCTGGAGGCTCGGTGGAGGCCTCATCTTTGTTTCTGACCATCACCAGAGCTTTTCAAACTGTGATTGTGCCCTTGGCCTTGACCTCCTCCTGAATATAAGCAAAAACAAAGAAAATAACCTCCTGTGACAAATAACCTGAGGGCTACATGGTGGCTGTTGCTGTCATGTCTTTTGGCTATTTTGTCAAAAGTGGAGCGTATCAACCCCCACACCCCGAGTTCTCAATTTCTGACACAACTTGCCAGCTTCCGGGGGATAAATTAAGTGGACGGTGACTTGGACTCCAGAGCATTCAAACTATCTGCTTATTTACAATTTTGCTTTCAGAATTAATAATTTCACATAAAATTCTCCCACATGAGGAAGCAGCTCAGCATGACGTGGTCCTTTTAGAAGCAGGTGACAGATGTCTCAGGCTCCCTTTGCCCCCAAGCTCCTGATTAGATGTGTTTTGTCTGATATCTGGGCAGAAGTCGGGGTGGGGAAAGGTTAGGGTTCTTCTAATATTTGCCAGGAGAAAGTCATAGAAATTTCATCTGCATTTATGTTTTGTTACGACCAATTGTATCAGGAGTTCTGAGAAGCCATTAGGAGTGTGTGTGTGTGTGTGTGTGTCACACAGAGTGTAGGTATAGACACAGAGAGAAAGGCAGATACAGGCGATATAAATAGAGACAACAGAGAGACCTTTTTTAAGGAACGAAAGTGTCACGGAGCCAGCGAGTCGTAAGCCCCCACGACAGGCTCAGGCAGGCTCAAGCTCAGGCAGGTGCTGATGCTGCAGGCTTGTCCTAGGCGTCCTTCTCCAGGAAACCTCAGTTTTGGCTCTAAGGCCTCCACCTGCCTGGCGGCCCAGGCACCTTAGGAAGGGGGATCTGCCTTACTTAAAAGTCAGCGAGCGAAGCTGGGGTCCACACAGTGCTCCAGCGACACCCGGGCTGGCGTTGGACTTGTCACCGGCCCGGCAGACTGGCGGGGTTGACGCCGATTGCCCGTCTCCCTGCTCAAGTGTTCAGGGTCCAAACTGGGAAGAGACGCCCCTGTTTTCTTGTTCCCAGGTTAGAAACTGGTAAAGGTCTCGCTGCCGGTGCTGGGCCCATCCTGGAGCCTCCGTGGAGCAGGGTGTCTGCACAGTCAGCCCCTCCCGCCTTATCCTGCTTCACGCAGAGCCGTGCGTGTGGAGGCCCGGGTCTGGCCTGGAGACCCTCAGCTCTCTGCTTTCAGAGTCAGAGACCCCCACTGGGCAGACAACGGAAGTCTTTCCTCGGAGGGAGGCGGCCCTGAGACCAGAGGAGACCTGAGACCTGCCTGGAAGAAGGCGACTGGGGGAGAGTGACTCTGAAACCTGCACAGGCAGATCCTCATGGCTGGCGGTGGGGGTGGGGGCAGAGCTGCAGATGGGCTGACTCTCGGGAGGGCTCTGGCCCCCACAGCACACTTCCCCATCGGTGCCCAGAGTGGCCTCGGGACCGTGGACAGGGCTGCTGCCAGCTGCAGACCTTCCCTTTCACCAGGCCAGCCAGGCCCCATTCGGAGCTTCACAGCCACTTCTCAGGGGCAACTGCCCAGGGGTTTCCCTGCCAGCCTAGTGGGAGGAGCCTAAGAGGCAGAGGAGACCCTGGCCACGCCCAGGCTCCATGAGACAGTGAAATTCTTCCAGCATCAGTTTCTTCATTTGAATACAGAAGCAAGAGTACAACCTGACCTGCCTGGCAGGTGAGGACAAACAGGCAGTGTTAGTCGACTACAGATGCTACACCCCAGCAGGGCTAATAGTTCTGGTGATGGGCTGGTTCCCTGCCCCTCCCCCCACACCACCTCGGAGCACTGGGGTCGGCAAGTGTGCAGTGGGGGACACGGAGGGCGCACCGGAAAGCCTCTTTCTCATGTGGCTCCTGGAGCCTGGTCCACGCAGTGTCCACAGCCCAGTAACCAAGGCCTCTGGGTTCACCTGTGGCTGGGGACATCAGCCCCATCCCCCACCCACAGGCCCCCCAAGGAGACTGCGCTCCTCCGGCTAGTCGTTGGCTTGTCACACTTCAGGGCAGCCCTTGCCCAGATCGAGGCTGACGGCCCCCACCCACTGTCCACACTCCTGCCCCACTGTCACTCCCTCCCTCAACCCCACCGAAGTCTGGGGTCATTTCAGTTTTCACCTAAGTCACCCACCAGCATGCAGGCTTCCTGGGCACCTTCTCTCCTGTCCCGCCGTGGCTGCTCCTGTCCAAATTCACACGTGCGTCCTCGTCAGCTCTAAGAGCCACAGCTCCCTTACATTCCGAGCACCCACGTGCTCATCCCTGAATCCTGCCTTCTGTTTTGCCGCCCACCCCTCTGACACCCCCACCTGGCTGCAGGGCCCCCAGCCCACACGGAAACTCCAGGGCCCTTACCCCCTGGCTCGTGTCCTTCCCTCCCTCCTGCCAAGCCCACTCCTCCTGCCTCAACTCCACAGCGACTCTTCGAGGGTACCCTCCCTCTTTTACCCTGTTTTTTTTTTTAACCAAACCACCAACCAGATTCAACCCAATCCATGCCTGCTGCCCCCCCTGCCCGGATGTGGCTGAGGAGTCATCATGCCAGGTGAAATGCTCTCATTTCAGATCCGGGCTCCAGTCCTCAGGTGGGCTGGCTGCTGCCCAATAACCTCCCTACTCTCTCATGTCACTGTCCCTGCCCTTCAAGGCTCAGGCCGCAGCACTGGACACTGGGCTCCTCTGCTGCCCTCAAACCCACGTCCCCCCTGTCATCACTCTCCATCCGTGTGCCTTGCACGGCACCCTGGCCCCACCACGCCGGATCCTCGAAGCTCCCACCTCCGTCCTGCACCACCACAGCTTCCTGCTCCTTCACTGCCCCACCTGTGCTCACCTAGAGGGCCTTCCTAGGGAATGTGCGGCTCTGTCCCTGCCCCCCATGATGCCCTTCTCAGAATGAAGCTCAGGTCTGGGCCGGCCAGTCCCTGTCCAGTCTGCCTTGCCCCTCCTTCCCCCCTTTGCCATGCCCCCTCCCATGTGGCCTCCTCGCCGTCGCTCTAATACCAGGGGCGGCTCAGCCTCATGAGGAGCTGTGCCCTTGTGGGCACAGGCACCCCTGTGACTCACCCCTCTGTCACATCTGCTTGGCTTTCCCCGTAGCATTTACCACTGAAGCTACCACAGCCTGCACTTGTTTTCGCTTTATTCTCTGTATTTATGTGCTCAGATTGGAGCTGTAAGTTCCAGGAGGCAGAGACTTTGTTGCTGGGATTTTCTGCCTTAAAACTATGCATTTATTGTTGCTCAGTGATCCGTAGGTTAGCGTACGGCTCTGTGACCTGGGCCAGTCTTCTGGTCCGATTCATTACACCCTCTTGGAGAGCAAGGTTATGTCTTGTCTTCGTGGCGGTGTCTTCAGCACCTTGGACAGAGCCAGGCACCGCGGGGCTGGCTGGCTGGATGCGAGTTGCTGAAGGAACCAGGGCTCAGGTCCCCCCCTGCAGGGCGAGCTTTCTTTTCACTGGAGCTGAATTTGTGTCATCCCTCACCGTCGGGCAGCAGCTTCCGTTGCCATCTCATCATTTAATGAGGTCAAAGGGATGGGCAGCCCTAGAAACTCTCTTTCCTGACCTTCTTCCGAGCCTGGCAGGGGACAGTGATGGCGGTCAGTGCACCACTTGGGGCTGAAAGTCACAGGACAACTCGAGGAGCGTCTAGATTATAATTTAGAACCCCATTCACCTAACATGTGGACATATTTTTATGGCAGGGAATATCCCAAGAGATTTTTCATTTTCTCAGCTTAAAAAGAAATTTGCGGTTATTTTCAATGTCACCTTATTAAAATAGAAGCTGAAAATGCTTTGAAGCAATGCCAGAAGCGGCGAGCTTCCCGAGCTTCCCATTTATCGAGGCTTTCTTCCCAGCGTGAGCCAACCGTGCCTCTCCTCCCCTTTGCCGTGCAGGGGGCTAATCGTCGTCCTTCCAAACGGGTTTGTCTCAAGAGTCCAGGGCAGCTCAGAGCTCAGTGTCAGGGAGAGGCCTTCCCTTGGAAGTGTTGCCGCATAGAATTGAGGAGGACAGCCAGCGAATGCTCAGGATGTCCCTGTCCCCTCCCCGTGCCAACCTCTCCGTAAGAATGAGGGCGAGGCCACGTGCCAGGCAGAGACGCGCTGTGGTTCACAAGCTGTGGTTTCCCCCCTGAACTCAAGCTCCCGCACGTCACCCAAGCTCCCCTCTGCATTCCCATTCCGACTGGCTTAGGTTTGCTCTGGGATCACAGAGCAACCATTTCCTCCTTTTAGGTTTTCTTATTCTCCCCACCCCACTTCCCAGATGACCAGTTCCAGTGGAAAAGGTGCTGTGCCATTGAGCCCGTGGTTGCTAACCCTTCCCCCTGAACTCTTGTCTCCACATTTTCCTAACACTGAGATTCTGACTAGAGGGATTTTGATCACTGTCAAGACAGAGGAGACTTCCCAGGGCACAAAGAACCTCAGGAATACGGATCGATTGGACCCTAAAGACTGGAAGCCAACCCCACAAATCCTGCAGTGTTAAAAATCACTGGGCACCATTAAAAATTTAAACCAAGTGTGGTGAACAAGGCAGAGGCGTTATGCTCCTTCAGTGGGGATGCTTTCTAAAAACATGCAAGTTCAACTGAAATGCAAGACCTACATCTCCCACTAGCAAAAAGGCTGCTCTGATGGGCTCTTATTTCTGTGTTCATAAAACCAGTTGTCTGCACCCTGACTTGTTAGCGATTCTTATCCAGCTTGAAGCTCCATGTGAGGGACACAGGCCCCCGCAAATCACCACGTGGGCTTCAGTCATCCTGGCCCTTCTCTCGCTATCAGCCTGACGTAGACCCAGAGAAAATGGTGATTATCTTGGACGATGGCGTTTGCACGATGCTGTCACACATGGGCTTTTAGAGAAAGCTCGTAGCTCACGTCTGATATGGGGATGCTCCGGAATGTCCCTGAATCACGCATGCAGCTCATTAGAATCACGAGGTTTAGTGTGGAATGCTGATACCTCTTGAAGCCAATCACATGATTCCAGATTTGGGTTTCCAAATGCTGACCACAGGTTCTGGAGATGCAACATATTTTATTTTGTAAAGAGATGGTGAGTAAACAGAAGTTTTCCTCTTTACTAATTGCCAGGCATTTCAAAATCAGTCAAGCATGCATATCATGTCTCTGTCACTTTGTGAAGATAATTCCTGATTTTTAATTTCCAGATCAGCTCAGGCAGCCACGCTGCTTACAAATGAAAGTTTGGGTGAAGAAATATGAGAGCATCTCCTGGCAAAAGGATCTGACAAAATTATTAGCTACTGCATAGAAATATGATGGGATAGGATCGGAAATGTGCTCACGTGAAACCATATTTTCACAACAGAGAAAAGAATGGGAAAGATAGCATTTTCAACAGGAGCTTTAAAAATCAATTACTGCGGATTTTCGGGAGGGAAAATGTCTATTCAGCAGAACCGTTTCCATCCTCCACATTAACAAGAAATACTCTGATTTTCTGGCTCTGCAGCTCCCAACCAGAGCCCCAGCCCTGAGACATAGCTGGTTTGCCCCCAAAGGAGAGAACCAAAAGCTCTTTCTCCCCCTTGCATTAGGAGTTCAATATCCCATTCTCTGGATCACAGGGTTTCTCTCCCAGGCAATTCCTTTGTTTCAAAGGCATAAAATGTTCCAATGCTGTGGATGTTGGCAAAGGGTCAGAACTAGAAGGACCCAAGGGAGAACACACGGGCAGCCCGTCTCTACGCCCCTGGTTCTCGTGGCGTCCTCTCCAGGCCATCACTCACTGTGGCTGGTGGGAAAGAATAGAGAGCACTGCCCTCTAGAGTCGAGCCTCTCGTTCGCCCAGCCTGTCCTCGGCACGCACCCACGTCCCGTGTGCCGCATTCCTGGCCCAGGCGAGGTCTTGACCGTGAAGAGGAAGGTCCCGCTGCAGAGCAAGCACTTGGTAAATTCTCACAGGGACCATCAGGGGCTGCAAACCTGAGGGTTCTCTTCCTGCTCTGTGTTCTCCCTTCCAGAAACGATGAGCTAAAATCTCGTAATAGAGCTGAGTCAGTTCCCGTTGGAAAATTTCAAACAAATACAGTGAGAGGCTCCGACCTCTACAGAAGTAAGGCTCTCTGAGTCACCCGAGTGACGCCCTCAATCCTTAACTCTCCCTTAATAAGGAGGCTCACGGGAGGAAAGGGCAGACAGCCAGGCAGGCTGGGCGTGATGGCCAGTCCCATCGGCTTTCCCAGAGCTTTGTCGCATCTCAGCAGTCTCCCTCCTGAAGGCAGTTGATTATCTCTTCACGTGGTCTGCAGGCTCCCTGCATTTGCTTTTGAAGTTGAGAAGAAAAAGCACACGGTGAAATTTCCAAAAGCAGATAATGTCCCTTCTGTTAAGTCAAGATTGCAGTATCAGTGCTCAGGGAAAGTGTCACCACATCCCAGGGACAGCAGTGCTACTGCATCTCTTAAAACGCTCCGTGGATGCACACGGCTCCTCTGAAGGTTACGGTGGAAAGATTTCAGGCTTGGCTGCCGCGGGGAGCGCTGTGCTTCCTGGCACCCCCCCTGCCTGGCTACCCTGGATGCAGCCGCCCATTCCCACCCAGCTGAGTTGGGGGTGTGTGTGCCTGTGTTCATCTCAACATGTGCGCATGTGTGTTTGTGCCTGTGGGTCGGGGTGTGCACGTGTGTCCTCCTATGCATGCATGCATGTGCATGTGTGTATATGTGCAAACATGCATCCTGCATACATGTGTGCATACGTGTGTGTCTCTGTGTGCATGTGTGTGTGTGTGTGTGTGCGCGCGCGCGCGTGTGTGTTCTGGGGGGAAGGATCATAGGTCCATGGACTAAGCATATCAAGAACCAGAGAAAGAACTTCCAGGCGCCTTGATGACAGGGGCTCTGGCTTGTTTGCCATGAATCTCAAATGCTGCCCCATGGTGAGTTGAAAAGAGAGTAAATGAGCCAAAATGTGGGTGAGAGAGCAGTAAAGAGAACCAGAAAAGACTTCACGTGGAAGACTGAGCCATTCCCTTACTAGGCGGGGAAGACTCCTCTCTCTAGCCTCCCAGCCCATCTCACGCCCCAGAATGAGACCCACCAGCCCCACACCATCCTCAGGGTCCCCACTTAGACAGGGGTCCACTCACATCTGAGGTGACTACATTTTGAGGCAAAAGCAGAGATCTGTTCACGAAATCCAGACTGCCTTCTAGTCTCCCACATGGCTGGAGAGAAAGTAACCAGCAGAACTGTTCACAAACAACCCAAGACATTTGGAGAGTAAACCAAAACAACTTCAGCAGAAGTGTCTGCTTAATTAAAGTCAACTTCTAGCAGCAGTAAAATATGCGTCTCCCATTTAAAACAAACCCAACATAAAATACTCCTGATTCACATCAGCAATAAATTAGTGAGTAGTTGTTGGCATCATACAATTTTTTTCTTGTCTCTGCACATCTTTCATTCACTCATTTCTTTAATAGACATTCCTGAACACACGCTGGGGCTATAACAGTAAATAAGACAGACACCATGCCTACCCTTAAGGAGCTCCAGCCAGACAGGGAGAGGCAGACATGCAAATGAGCAGCTGTAATGGAGCCTGACAAGTGCCCCAAGAGAGCCAACAGTTAGTCTGGATACAAAGTTTCCAAAGGAGATTTGGAGCCCAAAGGAGCAGAGGCAGCTCCTCACCATGACTGTCAAGGAAAGGAGACGCTGGGTGGTACTTAGAAGAGGGAGCTGAGAGTACTCAAAGCAGATGTATTTGTCAGCATACGTAAAGTTATGCCACAGTAACAAACATCTCATGGACCCCAGGAGTGTGCAAACAAAGTTGAATTTCTTGCTCATGCAAACAGGATGTTCTGGGACCTCTCCAGAGCAACTTTCCTCCGAGGGGAGACTCAGCAATCGGAGGTAAAGGCCAGGCCTAGAAATGGCACCATCTGAACACTGTTAGTGTGTCTGGTGTTGAAGGTTAAACACTTGCCAAATGATAACCCATAGCAATCCTGCCCCCAAGGAGTCATGCAGTCCACCTAACTCTGAGCCCATCCTGGAGGATTGTCCTTGCACTTATTGGGAGGGAGAGAGGACTGGGCCTTGTTGAAGAGCAGGCTTGCTGATCACAGCAGGAAATACAGAGGCTCCAGACCACCACGCAGAGCCCAGAAACTGTGAGCCGATGATATCAACCAGAGAGTTTGTGGAGACGTGACCGCTCAAGAGGCTGACCAGGACCCAGAACTTCTAGGGGCTCTGGTTTGCTGTGCCAAGGATTGCACCCCATTATTGGTAAGAGACCGTCCCACACAATCCCACTGTGCCCAGGAAGACCTGGCCTGGGCTCAGCTTTGGAGGCAGGAAAGGAGGCATTTCTTGCAGAAATTGAGGCTCATCAGCATTTGAGAGGAAAAGACATGCTAATTTTACACAGAAAATATTCTGGCCCTTCCAACTCAATTGCATCTGTTCAATAAAATTCAGACAAGAACTGGTTCATGGACATTTGGTTCAACTTCAAAGAATTCCCGTAGGTGAGAAATGGGATGCTTGAAGAAGGTCCTGTTGCCAAGAGGCAGTTACTCACTGCAAGAGAGATTTGGGAGAACACTGGCTTCTCACAACCCCATCTCCAAGTTCCCAGAGATGAAGCAAGGAGGGGGTTTTCTCCTGAGCACAGCCTCTGCTCCAAACCGAGATGTCCCACGACCAAGCCACGTTACTCTGGAGCCCCTACTTCCCCGGCAGAGCCGCCCTGTGTGAGGGGTCCTAGCGTGGCTGTGGGTGAAGATGGGTGCCATCCCCAGGGAAGCACGGTGGCTCCATTACAGATTCCAAAGGGAATGGCAGCCAAGGCCTTACAGGATCCTAGACGCGAGATCAACGGGCCCCTTGACGCTCACTGGCTGAGGTGCCTGGGGCAGCGGTCTTGAGAGTTTTAATGGCAATATTCTCAATTAAACTTTGCCGAGTGAATGAACCAAGCACTTTTGGAACTGAGGGTTTCATTGGTGCAAATTTATACCAGGCATCCCTTGAAGCCCTTTGACAGATTCTGTAGCTCATACCTCAGTCTTACAGGGAAGAGAGGTTCATTCCTGTATCCACTCATTCAAAACATTTTCTGAGCCCCTGGGCTCTAATTCCAGATGGAAGAAGAACATTCCACGCTTTGCCGCTTGGGCACCTGCCTGGTCTGCTGGGGTCGCAGCTGAGCTCCCTCCCAGGGTGAGGACAGGTGTTGGCTTTGCCCACTGTGCGCCTTGCCTCCACGTCCACCTCCCCTCCCCCTGCCCGGATCCTCTCCTCTCTGAGCATCCAGACTCCTCTCTTCCTCTAATCACACCTCAAGACGCTCCACGTAGGCTCCCCCAGCCCGTGCTTCCCATTGGGTGTTGCTCGAATCCATTCCCTTCTTCCACCTCTTCTCCTTCAATGTAACTTCCCCCCAGTGACCTCGCTTACATGCCACTGAACCCCTCAAATATCACTGGTCCTGACCCCCCCCACCATCCAGAACTCCAAGCTCCACTGAGTTCCATCTGAAGAGCTGACTCCTCGTGCTAATGGCCAGAGTGCATTATCTTTTCCCCAGATCCCCAAACATCTGGTTCCTCCTGAATTCCTACTCTGATTGAGATGCCACCACTGCCCAAACACCTGCTCTCAGCATTTCACTACTAGCTTCTCTATGCACATGCCCCACCCCACCCACCTCTAGTGCATTTATCTCTGGATCCTCTGGATCCATCAACATCTTTCCATCCTCTCCACCCTGCTGCCTGTAAGTCTGAGTGAGAGACGACGGCCAGGTTCTCCCAGGTCTCCCAGCTGTGGGCTTCTCTCTGCATGTCATGTTCTGCCATCACTAGTGGTCCCCCAGGGTAAGCGGTGTCCAAGTTCTCCCAGGTCTCCCAGCTGTGGGCTTCTCTCTGCATGTCATGTTCTGCCATCACTAGTGGTCCCCCAGGGTTAGCGGTGTCCAGACCTTCCCAGTAGGTCTTTGACACTCCCCCACTCATCCCTGACCTTCCGGACTCCCTCCCCAACCCCCCTGGAGGTCCTTCCTGGTCCTCCCTCACCACAGGCTCTGTACAGAGCAGCCAGGAGCTTCTCTCCCCTGCCAGCCCTGGGCCCCCCTCTGTCATCGTCCTGTCTGACTCCAACTTCAAGATCCAGGTCAGATGCCCTTTTCTGGCGATGACAGTCAGAATGTCCCAGACAGGGGCGGCCAACACCCCTGATGCTTCTCAGAATAACCGGAAGTTCCTCTAACATGCCTGTGCCATGCCATCAATCATCCTTTTCTACCACCAGGTGCCCCCACTGCCCCCGGGGTGTCTTCCTTTTGAGGGCCCTGTACCTGGTGCCCAGCTTACTCGAGAGTGGATGAAGCACCTGGTGTCCAGCACCTCTGCAGGGACACTTTCTATTCCCTGCACAAACTTTCCACGTGCTGTGCTCGTCTGCCATTTACAGGCCCCTCCTCTTTCTAAGCGAAATGCGTTATTCGAGGCGGTGTTGATGCTCTCATACCCAGGAGTCCCACTGCAATCACAGAGCCCTGGAACCGGAAGACATGCACATGTGGCTCCCATCACGGCTCGGCCTCTCCCTGGGAGTGTGACCTTGACCTGGTTTCTTAACCACCAGGGACCCCAGATCCCTCCTCTGGCGTGAGGACTCAGGGGTCTTGGCCGCAGGTCTGGGACACGGGTCCAAAGTGGTGCCCACAGACGGTAGTGGTAGCTTCTGCTGTTGCTGGGACCAGCATCCTTATTAGGTTTGTTTGGTCAAGAGACATCAGGTGGCACCCGTGAGGTGCGGGGGGGCTGTGTCACATGCAGGGACGGAAGGGGAGCAGATGCAGCCCCGCTCTGGAGGATCCACTGCAGTGCGTGTTCTAACCACATGGATCGTCCAATCTGACTTTTCTAGAGGCCGAGTCTGTGAGCCAGAATCTGCTTTCTGAACCCCCAAGTGGGGCTCCTACACTTGTTCTCTTAATTGGGGAGCAAGGTTCTCCTGCAGCTTCACAGCCACAGGCGATGGAGGACCTTGAACCAGACAACACCGTTTGCAACTTGCCCCAGGAGTCCCTCCCTCTCTGGGCACGGCCGCCTGGGCAGCTCAGAACTTTATCTACCTTGCCCTGCATCTTCCAGGGTAGGTCAGGGACCCACGGTGACTGTCACCCTCTCTCCCCAGCCCCCAGGGTTCCTGGGACTTTCCCTTCTGGGCACTGCAGGAGTGGGAGGAGAAATATTTTCCTTACAAAGTTGAGTTTTTAAATTGTGCTACTTGGCAGCATCACATTCTCAAGCTGTTCTGTGTTTTCTTGGCTGCGTTTCTGACGTGTAAATTAAATTATTGCTTCTGCCCCAGATAATTGTGTGTGCGTGGTTCACAAAGCGAGTGCTGTGTGAACGTTAGTTCTACACAAGAATTTAAAACATCTTACGCATTTTTCTCCTTCATTATTGGAATGATAATTTTTCCCAAAGTAAGCTGCCTCATTTACTAGAACCGTTCCGCTCCCCTGAGCAATTAGATGTGCATTGTTTTTGTACCCTAAAATGGAACATCCAGGGCAGTTTGTCACTTGGCCCAGTGGCTGTGTGGGTGGGTTTGGGGAGAGGCTAAGTGTGAAAAGGGTCCCTCATGCTGTCTGTGATGAGAGGGTTCAAGAGCCCTCTCTGGTGTGAAACGGGACTGCGGTGCCATTAGGCTGCTGTTGGGCCCGCAGCAACCTTGACAAAAGCAGAGTGTCTCAGTAAGTAAGCAAGTCAGGTCTTCTGCTTTGCCAGGTAAATTTAACATTTGAACAATAAAAATGAAAATCTTTTAAAACAAAATTCCAGGAACTAGAGGCTGAAACACAGGGTTCGACTTAGAGTTAGTGGTGTCTGAATGGGCTGCTTCACGTAATTGAGGGACTTAACTGAGTGATTCCCAATTTCTTCATTGATTGCTGGTGCAAGATTCCTGAACAAGTTAAGCTAGTTCCTCGCCTGTCTTCTCTTTCAGGTCTTGGATCACCCTGAACAGAAATAGAAACTCAGGACTCTGTCCAGGGTCCTGCCTGCCTTTCACTCTCCGCCACCGGCTTCCAGGCAGCCTGCCGGGCGGTGAGGTTGCACACCAGGCTTCCGGCTCTTTTCCTGGCAACACTGCAGGGGTGGCACAATCTCACCCAGTATTTGGGATTCCAAGCCTGCTTTTTTCTCGTGCATTCACAGAAGTGTATTTCTTTCTGTTCAATAGTATTCAACGTCACTAATTTTGGATAAGTGGTATTCCGTAGAAAACAAGGGGAAAGATGTGCCAGACAGACATCTAGTTTCCTTGTGGGCTGTCTATTTCCAAATAATCCTTCTGAAAAAAAATAATCCTTCCCTTCCTGGAGCATAGAGGACTTTTTGAGACCACATTCTATAAAACCACATACGAGATGGCAAAGCTGAGCTGTCGGCCGAGTGAGCATGTGTGGCTCTGGGACACAGGTGTTTACCTGCCTGCCACCCTCCCTTCTCACGGCCGTATAGACTCACCCCCATCCCGTAAAGGCCCTGACACCCCATCACGTTTTCAAAGCAACATAAAGGATGACTACTGACTTTGTATGATGGCATTGTACTCACGCCCTTTGCTGAGCTTCTTTATTATAAATAAATGTATAAAATGGCTGGCAAGGAGTTCCTGCTGTGGCACAGTGTGTTAAGAATCCAACTGTGACAGCTCAGGATTAGATCCCCCTCCAGGTGCAGTAGGTTAAATGATCTGGCGTTGCTGCAGCTGCACGGTGCAGTTGCACAGTCGGATTCAACCCCTGGCTGCAGAACTTCCATATGCCAAGGGTATGGCCATTAAAAAAAAAAAAGACTGGTAAATACCAAATATCCTAGGGAAAAAACAGTCTCTTCCCCCCACAGCAAGTTAGGATCCTGGGAACACTCACAAAGCTCTCAGTATCAGTCATGACACATTTTTGCAAATACAAGAGCACTCAGGCAAAGACGTGTGCCAGGTTGTTCCAGGAAAAACACATCCATGATAGGATCCATCAGGGGCCCATAGGGACAAGGGGCTGGGCTCTGAATTTCCTGCCGCCTTCCCCGGATCTTGTCACCTCCACCTGACTCGCAGCACTCTGTCACCACCCACCTGGGTGGTTGTGTTTTCTGTCCAGCTCATGTTTCCTGAATTCTGGCAAAATATTGTGTCACTATTCCATTGGGACACTTATGTGTTCGGGAGGCCTTCTATATAATTGTCTCCGTTTATTTGGCATTCAGAATGCTGCCCACATGAAAGCGCAGTGCGACGGGCTTTCAGAAGACTGACAATCGGTGTGATCGCAGTCCGATCAAGAAACCTCATTTACGGACGCCCCCGCCCTGCCCCACGTGGAGCGCACGTCCTGTCCCCATCCCCTCCTCCCCCGGGGGAGCCCACATCCCCCCTGTGACAGCAGAGTGTACCTGCGTAGCCTGAGCTCTGCGCCACTAGGGTCACAGTGAGTGTTTGCAGGTGTCATACAATTGGAATTAGGTCTGTGAGCTTTGCCCATGCTACCCATGCAGCTGCAATCCGGCCATTTCACTGCCAGGCGGGATTCTGTTGTAATCCTTGCCACCCAGGATGGGTATCTGGGTTTCCTTCCGCGTGGAGCTGTCACCAGCAATGCTGCAATGGCCTTCTAGCCCCTGCATCTTGTTAAACGTGTGTGCATTTCTGCTGGAGTCTTTTCTGGGAATGGAACTGCTCAGTTATATGCTGTTTTCAATATAGGAGAACTGCCACACAGATTTCAAAAAAATGTCACTGTAATTTGCATCCCTCCCAGCAGGATGTCAGGGTTCCAGTTGCTCTAGGCTTCCTCAAACGCTCAATATTATCTATTGTTTCAATTTGAACAATTTTGTTGAGGATGTAACGGTACAACATTGTCTTAAGTTTACTGAACTGCAATTTACATATTTTATACTTATTTTGAATAAAGAGCTTGATGAGTTTTGACAAAAACCCATTTTTATCACCTTTAAAAGGCCCTGATGCTCCTTCTGTTCAAGCTCCCCCACCCCTGTGCTGAGGCAGCCACTGACCCCTCTCTGACTCTATAGCTTGATTTCATGGTTCTAGAATTCCACGTTAAGATAAGTGCAATTACACAGCGTGGACTGTTTTGTGTCCCGCTTCTTTTTGGTGGAAATTATGTCTTTGAGATTCATCCCTGTCACATACATCCATATTTTCTCACTTATATTATTGACTATTATTTCATTGTATGACTATTTCGAAAAACGTTTAACCATCATCCTATTGGAAACATAAGACCAACTCCAGCTTTTCGCTGTTATGCGTGAGACAGCATAATATCTCCTTTTGAGCTCTGGTTTTCTCTTCTCTCAGGTCAATGCCCAGGCATGGAATGGCTGGGACCTATGGCAAGTGAGTATTTAACCTTGTAGGAAGCTGTCAAACTGTCCCAGGCAGGATGTAGAGTCTTCCACTCCCAAACTCTGAAGCACACATTCCTAGCTCTTCCTTGTTCTTACTTAACAAGGGATACTCTCATTTACAACATTTTTAGCCTTTTTGGTAGAGGAATAATGTTAGTTCATTGCGGGTTTTGTTTTTAGTGGACTCTTTTAGAGCAGTTTTTAGGCTCATGGCAAAAACTGAATGGAGGGTGCTCGTTCTGCTTTGAATTCTCAGCTCCCTGATGACTGAAGATGCTTTGTCTTCTGTGTGTTGAGTGGTCAGCCAGATACCTTCTCTTGAGGAATATTTGCATCTGCCTGTTTTTAATTAGGCTGCCATGGACTGAATCCTCGTCCTTGCCCCCCACCCCTGACTTCAGCTGTGGAGTGTAAATACCTGTGATGTGACAGCGTTTGGAGGGGAGGCCTCGGGGAGATGATTCGGTTATGATGGGGGCACCTCCCGACGGGGCCAGTGCCTTTATGAGGGGAAAGGAACAAGAGCTGTCTCTCCACCTTGTGACGCAGGGATGGGAGGAGAACCATCCTTAGACCAGGAAGAAGCCCCTCCAGGAAGCAGACCTGCAGATCCCTGCTCCCTGTCCTCCAGACTCCAGAGCCGTGAGGGACACATGCTGAAGCTGCCCCGTCCGTGGCGTCGTGACGGTGGCCCAAGCTGGCTGAGATACTTACTGGTCACCTCTCCACATCCTGGGCTGCCTCTTTTTTAAGTGCTGAATACACGTCTCTTCCCAACTACACGTGTGGTAAATACCCTCTCCCAGCGTGTGGCTTACTTTTTCTTGTTTTAATGGTCCTGGACAATGAGTAGAAGCTTCTCATCTTGAGGAAGACCCGCTTATCAACTCCTTTTATTTATGATTAAGAATGATAAGAAATCGCCGCCTGATCCAAGATGGACTCCACGACTCTTCCAGGAGTCTGTGTTGTTGAGCCTTTACCTCTTGGTCTAGTCTGTCCTAAGCTGAGTTCCGCGTGTGCAATGAGATCAAGTCAGTGATGCATCTGCTGGTTGTGTTGCTTGCTTGACTTTATGCCATTGCAGAGCACGTCTAGCGCTGCTGTGTCTAAGGCAGGCATCGTTCAGTGCAGCCTCCTGGGTCTTGCTGGTTGGCGGCTGGATGCTCCCATGAGCTCAGGACCTCCTCTTCCGCCACCGGGTTTTGTCCAGCGCACAGAATCTAACGGTGCCTCCTCGGGTTAGTGGCCAGGCAAGGGCTCGCAGGGACCCCCTCATGCATTTCTAGGGCTCCTTCTCCTGGGAGGCTCTGCCCTGCAAAGTCCAGCCTCCTCGGCCTCCAGCATCCCTTTCTTCCTTTCAGAGAATCCTTGCTAACCGGATTGAATTAATCGTTGTGAATCCTTGTCATTGAGTTTTTCTTCTTTCCGTGTACACTCTCTTCTCATCCTGGGGATCCAATTGCAGGTATGTTGGAACATCACAGCAGGTCGAGTTTTGCTCTTCAACTGTCTTCTCACTGACCCTTTCTCCCCGTGGTTCTGTTTGGATACGTCCTGCTGGCCTGGCTTCCTGTTCCCAACGCATCCCTCTCTGTCCTTTGAAATCTGCCGTTACACCCCCCCCACAACAGATTTTTCATTTCCGTCAATATTTTTTCACTTCTAGAATCTCTATTTAATTTATCTTTATAAATTCCCATTCCTTGGTAGTAACACTGTCTTTTTTTTTTTTTTTTTTTTTTGCGCTGGAGCTGAAATTGGTATGAAACTGTATTTTCCAAAATGCGTTTTCTGCAACACCAGCCCCAAGAGATGCCTTGAAGGAAAAAGAAATGTCCTGTGGATGACTAAATCTAGGAGGTACTTGATAAGATCTCCTTCTGAGGAATCCAGAATGCCTATTAGCTAGTGCAGGTTTTGCCACAAAGCATCTATTTAATGATTTTTCAGCACAGTCTTTCCAAAACTGAAGCACACGGCGGTTCTGGTGGTTCCTCCTGGACCGTAGTTGTCAGGCCCCCTGGGGACAGCGCCCTGAGGTGGTCTGGGTCGCGTGCAGATGCCAGGCCTGGTGTACAGCCCCTGCAGGTCCACGCTCTCAACAAGCCCTCCTGGCTGGTGCCTCTAAGATGATGGCAGGTAACCAGAGGGGCTCGCGCGGTCCTCTCACTGGAGGTTCCAAGGTCTCTTTACAGCCGTCCACACCCTCCAGCTCACCAAACGTCCGTTCACTGCAGCCCCTGGACACTGGTGGGGCCTCCCAGGTGGGGGCGGGCGAGCAGACGGAGGTCGAGTGGATCTCCGGTGGCAGCACCCATGTCCCTCTTCATCATGTTCCATCCGCCGGTGCGGGAACCAGACTCTAACTCCGTTTCCATCTCCGCCCATGCTCTGCTCTAGTCGTTTTAGCAGAGACAGGGTTCCCCGACGGCAGGGCCAGGATGTGACTGACTTGCATTTTCACCAAGGACCAGCTCCTATTTTTCCTTCAACAAACATGAAGTGGGATTCCAAGGAGCCTTGGCAGAGCCTCTCTTAGGTCTGGGAGCCGGGTGGTCCGAGCTGGGGGAGGAGCCCAGGAGCTGAGCTCCGTGGGCAGTGAGGGGCCCTGAGCTCTGGACGTGGGACCATCAGCAGCCAAGATGCTAAGATGCCCCCGGGTCTCTAGGGAGAGGGGCCCCTCCCGAGGGCAGGTGACTGCCTGAGCTGAGGTGTAGTGGACCCAGGGTGTCTGGGCTCTGGAAGGCCCCCTGGTCCCTGCGGAGCTTTTGCAACCTGCAGCCCCTCCAGCCAATGTGGCCGTGATGCTCCCAGGAGCAGCCTCCTGAAGGGGACGCCTGGCTACAGCCAAAGCCCCCCAGGAACAGGAGGCCTCGCCCGCCCAACCACCTGCTGTCACTCTGCTGCTTTCCATCCTCCCTCGTCCCTTCTGCCCTCCATCGAACACTCTCTGCCCCCCTCACCCTCCTCCTAGGCCCCCCGCCTCCTCCTTCAAGCCCCAGCTCCAGCCTCACTCCCAAGAGCAGGTTTGCCTCAGCTGCTCTTGGAATCACCCAGGGGTCTAGGAATGCTCCCGACTCCCTCACCTGAGACTCTGATCCGATCCTTCCAGGTGGGACAGGTTTCCCAGCTTCACAGGTGATGCTACAGGTTGCCAAGGCTGAGAACCACTGTCCTGTGTGCCCCTGTCCCCAGCTGGAGCTTCTCAACCCTGTGTGCCTCTGCCATGGCCTTGGTCAATCAGTCTTAGAGATAGAATCTCATCCGGGTGTGGGTCAGCCCCGCCCCAGCCCAGCCCAGCCCAGGACCCGCACAAAGGCTGCAACCTGCGAGGGGAGACTGGGGGGGAGGGGGTGTGCAGGGGGAGGGGTGATGGAAAGGGGTGGGGGTCAGGCTTTCTGGTCTTGGGCTGGGGTTGTGTCCATTACACAAAGTTTAGAATCCAAATCTCTTAAACCTTTTAAAGTTGAAAGAATTTTCGGGTTTTGGTTTTTTTCCAGCCACACCTGCAGCATATGGCAGTGCCCAGGGTAGGGGGTCAGATTGGAGCTGCAGCTGCTGGCCTACACCACAGCCACAGCAACACCAGATCCTTAACCTGCTGAGTGAGACCAGGGATCGAACCTGTGTCCTCACAGACACTATGTTGTGTTCTTAACCCACGGAGCCACAGCGGGAACTCCAGATTTGATTCTTCTTTACCATTTTAAATATTACACTGGCACTACACGAGAATTAGAGATTGTGTGTGTGTGTGTGTGTGTGTGTGTGTGTGAGACATTCTGCACGGCGGGCTTCCTCGGCTCCCTGTCGTGAACACCAGCCCTCCGCACTCGGGCAGCAAAGCCGCCCTGGTCTCCAAAAAGGTGTTTCACAGAGGGATTCGTAGACTGTTTTCTTCAAGTGAGCCTCTGTCTGCAAAATCAGGGCAACGTCCAGAGTTGAGGTGACAAGAAATGTCCTTTTGTTAGCCCTGACAAGCATTCGCCCGAAGCATAATAAATGGAGAAAACGTTTTGTCACAAAAGAATTTAAAAACATACTAAACCAGTGGCTAAATATGATTTTTGTTAAAGTTGGGTGTTTTAAATGAGATTTTCTAACCCCTGAGCAACCCAAAGCGCAGTTTTTTAAATGACTGAATTCCTCTGCATTGATTAAACCCCTCACAAAGATGACTACATAAGAACGGAAAAATGAAATTCCTTTTAAAACCATAGTTGACGTCAAGATTTCCATCAATAACCTGACTTTAAGCACAATTTACTTATTTAAAATTCAGGTAGAGAGATGTGACCACAGCTTTGTGATTGTCTGGGCAGCCCCCGCCCCCAGCATCGTCTCGCCCCAGCTCTAGTGGGTCCTCAGGCTGCAGCCCACTCCTCGGCCCCAGCCCCTTTGCACATGCTGTGCTCTCTGCATTTCTGCTCCCCATCCTTCCTGCCACCCCCTGCTTGTCACGGGACCCTCATCCCACAGAGGACGTCCGAGCCCAGCCCAGCCCAGCTGAGCCCGGCCCCGCCCCTCACCGCAGACCCCTCTTCTGAACACCCGTGACGCGGAAGCCTCCGCCGACTGTGTGGTGACTGGACTTGTGTGTCCCCCACTGGACCGTAGCCCCAGAGGCCAGGGCTGTGTCCCTTCCCAGGGCCTGTCCCCACCCTGTCCCCAGCCCAATGCCCGGCCCAGGGCTGGTCAGGGAGAGGGGCTGCGTGATCCCAGGAGCGCGGTCTGCCCGCCCCCTCGGAGCACGTGCCCCGCCCCCACAAGGCTGAACAGGAAGTGATGTCCCAGCCTGAGTCTGCGGAATGAGTCCGCGGAATGAGGACACTCACCCCAAGGCACATTTTGGACCCTGCAAACCTCCGCTGTAACATGTCTTCCTGCCACTGCAGGTGCCCACCTGGCGAATCCTTATCACGTTCCGCTCTGAAAGGTGTTACGAATAATTTTTAAAAAATCTTTTTTCAGGAACTCCATACTCTCACCCACTGGCAAGATGCCCTGTGCCTTCAGCTTGATTTTCCCTGAACGGCTCTCGAGCCTCCCTCTGCCCATAACGAGACTCTTGCCACCCAGTGCGTGAACACGTGGGAAGACCCCTGCCCTCACAGTCCTGGAAGCCCCTGGACACCTCACGCCCAGGAACCAGCCCGCCCTCCGCAGCCCAGCCTCTGCCAGTTAGAGGGTGGACAGAGCCCAGCCTGAGCCGCCTCAGTGACTTCCTGACCCGCCAGGGTCGGCGTGTGGGATGAATGAGATCACAGGTCCCGTTTGCCGGCAGCTTTGACCACTCGCTACACCTGCAGGAAATAGTGGTGGTGTCAGGAAAGTGACATTGAGAGGCCACCTCCACATCCACGTCAGCACACGATATCCTGCTTTATTTCCTCATTATCCACAGAGACTTTGGAAAGGAATATTTTAAACCTTTAAATGCCAATTTAATGTTTTACAAACGCAGGAAGCTAATGCCAAGAAAAGCAATTCATTAGAAATGGCAAAACTTAAACAAAACGGGGCGGGGGAGCTGGTTGTGCCTCCCTCCCTCCGCAGCCTCTGCGCAGACGCCGGTGTGGTGGGAGCACAGTGGGGTTTAATGCCCCGATTTTCCAAAGTCAAAGGAAAGCGATTGCCAAGATCTGCAGCGGGCGAGTGGGGATTTTCAGGCTCCGGGAAGGGAGGGTGTCTCTGCCCCGAGCTGTGCCCGCTGGCCCCCCACCCCCACCCCGCCACACATCCCCAGACAGAGAAGCCTCCCGTATTTGAATTTCTTCAGCCCCTGCGGGGTTTTCACAGTGAAACATGGTTGGTTTATGAATCTGGAGCAGCAACCCCCACCCTAACGGCCCAAGGGCTCCTCCCTGTGCAGCAGACGCCTCGCCTCACCTGTGGGGTCCCATTAGCAGCTCTCCTCACCTTCAGGGGCCGGTGGGCACTGCCTTGGGGTTGAGCCTCGGGCTCTAGGGCAGACTCCTGGAGCCCCGAGACCCCCAGCCCACAGGAAGGGGGACCGAGGACACGTCTCACTCCGGAGAGGCTCGGGTGTAACTTCCTTTTGCTCATGGCTCCTTCGCAGAGTGCGGGGTGCACGGGGGCGGGGGGGGGGGCAGCCAGCGACGATGGCCCCCATCAGGCCACCTCGCAGACGACCACAGAGCCCCCGCTTGCAGCAGCCTGGCAAGTAAAGCAGGAGCCGTTCAGGCTGCTACGCTGGAGGATGATGTGTTGACCACGACACAGAAGCGACCTTGACAAGTGGCCGCTGCCAAGGGAAAGGACAGCAGCCCTGAGCACATGGCAGGGCCTCTGGGAGGAAAGCCTGGCTCCACCCCCAGTGGCATGCAAGACTCTGTGTTTATGTTTCATTTAAAACAAAAAATGTAACCTGTGTAACATTTAGCATGATTTCCTTTTTTGTTTCTTTGTTTACTTTGACTCTTATTTTTGAAGGAATTCCTTTTCAATGGACGGTTTCCAGTTAAGCAACCAGCCACTAGCCCTGGGCCCATCCGACCAAAGCCCCTCCATCGCCTCGGGCACAGTGGGGGGAGGGGAGCTGGGCCCCAGGTGGCAGGGCTCTGGGCGTGTTGGGGTCCGTCGTGATGGCAGGGTCCCCTCTGCAGACCGCAAGGCTCTGCCCATGTGTGGTCCACAGAGGAAGAGCCCACAGGTGGGAGAAGCAGGAGCTGGTTTCTGCAGCCTCAAAGGGCCAGCAAGGAGTGGACGCACCCTGCAAACCTGGACGCTGTGTAGACGGCCTTCTGTCCACTGCTCTGGGCCGGCCGGGGGTCGAGGAGCAGAGCTGGATGCAGACCTTTGAATGTGAATCTGGGCTCCTCCCTGGCCTGGGCTCTGACCTCTGTGCCTGAGTGTGCCCCCTGCACCGTGGACGTGATGGAACTTTCCTGGCTGAGGCGGAAGACATGAGATTCCCTGACTCGGTGCAGCAGGGTCGCTGCTGGGCACTGCACCTTGGAATAGGAGGGGCCATGGGGCCCACTCCAGTCTCCGTCTAGGGCTGCAGCCTCCCTCTCCACCCCACCCCTTCTGCAGGCACTGCCTCACCTCTGACCTGTCTGAAGGCCATCAGCCAGTCCGCCCATAGCCAGCCCCCAGGCCCCCAGTGCCCACGCCACACCCTCGCTGACCCTCCCTGCCCTGAAAACCAGCCACACAAAGACATCCCCCTGTGGTCGTGGTGCCACCTGTGAGGGCAGTGTCATCAGGGACCCTCCAGGAGCAGCTGGCTCAGTGACCACCTGTACAGCCCCCCCAGGTACAGCTGGGCCACCCCGTCGTCACCATGGACGTGGGGAATCTTCCAGCCAGCACCCCCTGGAGAGCTGGTTCTCAACAACCCAAGGGGGCCTCGGCCCGCTTTCTCTGTGGGTTTTCTGGAAGCAGATGACTAAGGGCAGTGCCAGCTCCTTTTTCACTCTCCAAAACTACTACCAGTAAAATACATATGTGTTTGTATGTAATTTACATGTATATAACTTAAATCCCTTAGGCTGCTGTGTTCGTTTTCTGTTGCTGCTGTAACAAGTCACCACAAACGGAGGCTTAGACAACAGGAATTCCCCACCTCACCGTCTGCAGCCTGGATGTCCAGCCCTGCCTCCTCGGGCTGAAATCGAGGCTCCTGGAGGGCTTGTGCCCTGGTGTCTCCGCCCTCCAGGCTGCCTGCATTCCCTGGCCTGAGGCTGCTTCCCCACCTTCAAGGCTGCAGGGTCCCGTCTCTTTCCTGATCCTTCTTTTCCGCCTCCATCTCCACCTTTAAGGACCCTGAAATGACACTGGCCTTCTGCATCATCCAGCCAGGTCAGCCCCCCTATTGGAAGGTCCCCTAGTCAGAGCAGCCTTGACCCCCGCCCCCGGCCATGTGAGTTACTGTGGTCACAGGTTCTGAGAAGGGGAAAGTGAGCATCTGGGGCGTGCAACAGTCTGCCTGTCACAGCGATCAGCTCTTGGAAAACAGTAACAAGATATCCATGCTGGTAGAATGCTTACTATTTCTTTGGCAACCTTTTTGAATGACAGAAAGTAAATGGAAATATTTACACAACCACTTGTAATGATTTTTTTACTACATGTGAAAAAAGTGATACATAACAAAACTCCACCTAAGACAGGATCAAGTCCTCTGTTGGGATCTTTGAGGTCAATAAATTGTTCTTTGTCTTTGAACAGGCATAAATGCTTAATAGGGAATCACCTGTTATTAGACTAATTCATGCGTTATAGTTCCTGGTCTTAAGCTGTGAAGGGACCAGAGTCTTTCCTACGCCAGCACTACAATCAGCGTCATCCCCAAATTCTGGGAGTGAGAGGAGGTGTGTGGGGTGAGGTAGGGCAAGAGGTGCCCATCACCCCTGTGGCTGGGACTGTGGGTTGGGATGGTCCCAGGCACAGGGGAACAACGGCTCACCTGGCGCCTTGCATCTCAGGTGAGAGGCGCAAGCAGAGAGCCAGGTGCTGGGAAGCAGAGAGGATGCTCTGAACTTCTGCAACGTGGGGACATGAATTTTCCATATGCTAGTTATTCACCCACCTCCTAGGGCCTCACAATAGCCCATGAGGTTACCCCGTGTCACTTCACAGAGCAGCCTGAGGCTCTGTCACCACCAGAAACTTTAGGGCCGTCCGGCCCCCAAACGCACACCAGCTTAGGGCTGTCTGGCCCCAACACCCACACCTTCACCTCCACACCCAGCAGCTCCTTTCAAAAGCCGTTGGCTACTGGTCTCCCCGTTGCTGTGGCCGTTGAGGTGGCCGTCAGTGGACGCGACCCAGCACAGTGCGTGGAAGTGCGTGGGCATGTAGGTACATGCGGGGCGGGGATGTTTAAATCCACAAGGATTCCCACCTCCTTGGCTTTACTTGGATACTTGATATAAACCTTCCGCAGTGAACACCCTCTGGCTGGAAACGTTAACCACCAAAAGCAAATGCAACTGCTTCCTCCTGGAAATACGTCGTGTCCTCTACTCTTTTTATTTCCAGACGCGGAGCTGGAACCTGCAATTACACAGCTCTGCAGACTTGGGGTTGGGCCATCTGAAACTTCATGCGGGGCTTCCTCAAATTCTAAGACCCTTGCTACCAACCTTGTGCGGCTAGGGCTCGAATGGTATCTTGCTGAAAAATTAGCCATTTTCATAAACGGTGCATCGGATTGGAGGGGGAAGAGTCAGATACAAATAAACACAAAGGGGAAAGAAAGGTACATCCATCCAGAGCTTAGAATAGTGTGTAACCATTAAAAGATTTTGAAAAATTCATTCTATCTGCGTAATCATCTCCGAGGGATAAGTCTCCAGCCGGAATTGCTGGCTCATGTTATTCATGACCAGCCACTATCAGCCTCCATCCAGCCCACATATTTTTAGATTCTGTGGAATTCTTCTTGCGTGCACACTGGCGCAGCGGGAGGATTCCCGTCCCACCGCGGGCCCCACGGAACAGGTGAGCAGAGGTTTTTGATTGATGAGCCTTCAGCTGGGGAACCTAACCGGGGGCTGCATCCCCCCTCGTTGTATGACCATTCGGAAAACATTCAGACTCCTGCTGGGAGGAACGTGTGGAATATCCAGCAGTGAGAAGTCTTTCCTGATGCTCTGAGGGGGGGCTTCACCCCCCGGGGTCCTGGGGGGGCTGGCAGAGAGCTCGGCTTCTCGGTGCCGGGGCCGACACACAGCCCAGGTATCAGCCTTGGTGCTGCCAGCTCACCAGCGTTTCTCATTCATGGTGAGCTGAGAGTTTCAAAAACCCAGGTGGGAGTTCCTGTTGTGTCTCAGTGGTAAAGGACCCGATGAGTATCCACGAGGATGCAGGTTCGATCCCTGGCCTCTCTCACTGGGTTAAGGATCTGGCGTTGCCGTGAGCTGTGGTGTAGATTGCAGACGTGGCTCCTATTCGACCCCTAGCCTGGGAATGACCGCAGGTGTGGGTGCAGCCCTGAAAAGCAGGAAAAGCAAAAGCCCAGGAGTGGGTATGGCACATGTGTGACTGGGTCACTATGCTGTCCAGCAGACACTGACTCCACACTGGAAACCAACTAGATAGACCCTAATAAAAATAAACTTAATTTTAAAAAGCCCAGTTGTCTATACACAAACACACACACACATCTGGCCACACACTGTGTGTTCTTGAGGACACAAATTCCAGTAAAACAGATGACTTCGTGTCAAACCTGATTTTTGACTCATAAATAAAAATAAACGCTTGTTTTCTTGTCTTTTTCTTTCGAATGATAGAAAGCCTGTGGCTCTCTTGGCTATGAGTATATTGAACCTTTTTTAAAAATTTTACCAGACTCAAGGAATTCTTAAAAAGATTCTTGCCAAGGGATTTTAGATTTACAGATTAATTTCATCAACTGTGTATGTTCTTTCTGGCATGACACTGCTTATTTACATGATTTTTAAAAGCTCTGCGAAAAAGAAGTGTATGTGTGTATAACTAGGTCACTTTGCTATACAGCAGAAATTGACAGGACTTTGTAAATCAACCATCATAAAACATTTTTAAAAGAGACATACTGAAAAAATAAATAAGGAAAAAGCCAAGAACGCATCCTTCATTCCTACTGGTTTCATCACTGACGTCATCTTAGTTTCCCTTCTACTCTGCCCGTCTGTGGAGCGGACAGAACTTGTGACCTGGGAAAAGCTGTCAAAATTGGCCTCTAAACTAGCAGAGCCCGGAGCGCGGGGCTGGGCGAGGCGCCGTGGCGGACCCTGCCTGGAGCGCCCGCATCCACACCAGCCCCCTGCCTCTGGCACCGTGTCCCTCAGTCCCGAGTCTCTGACACGCACCCTTGGGACAAATACAGGGGGTGTCCGTGTTCCTCTCTAGCTGTTTGTCTTGGCTACAGCGGCCGTGGACCAGCCTCAGCAGCAGCAAGCCCGGTTCTGCGCTACCCCCACTCTGGTCTGCACTTTTTTAACAGGAGGAGCTCCTTGGGGGCAGTGCCACGAGAGCTTGCTTCTCCATGTCATCTCCCTCTGCATTTACTTTTCTCTGAGCTCCTCTCACCCCTCCACCAGCTGCCTCTCCCTCCAGACTCGACAAAAGGGAGATATGGGAGAGCCTAAGGGACTCAGGAGCCAGGATACTCCCCCTAGTACCTTCCCCAGAGCATCCCAGGGGCCGCCATCCTTCTTGGCCACTGCCTGGACCATCCCTTTTTATCCATGCTCACCCCAAAGGATGTCAACACCTGGGCCGTCTAACCCTCTGGGCTCTGACATTTTAGCCACCAGAGTCTCGGACCCCTGCTAGCAGACAGAGTATCTTTGTGTGATTGAAGAAAGGGCTTCTTTCTCAATACAAGTGAAAGATGCCTGTTCTGACCTGGCACCATGACGTCACAGGAAAGTCACAGGATGTTCATTCAGGACACACTCTTTCTTTTTTTAAAAATTTTAAGTTATAGTTGAGTTACAATGTTCTGATGATTTCTGTACAACAAAGTCATACATACATAAACATTCTTTTTCTCATGTTCTGTCATGTTCTCTCACAAGTAATCACAGGCTATGGTTCCCTGTGCTGTACAGCAGGACCTCATTGCTTATCTATTCTAAATGTCATAGTTTTGCATCTATTAACCCCAAACTCCCCGTCCATCCCACTCCCTCCCCCCACCCACATGCTCCTGCATGGGCTTCTCTGCATAAGCCGGGGTGTCATGCTAGCCTAACACTCAGAGAGCAGCCGCGCCCGTGACAAAGAAGTTTTGGACCACATTCCGATATATCCACGTTGCTCTTTCTCGCACACTTCACACACCAGTTTTCTCATTAGTTAAAGTGATTTCCAGCATTAATTTGGCAGATCATCTGATGACTCTGATCGGGGCTTGGAGATTCTTCCAGAAACTATGAGGCCACACACAATTGCCATTTTCCGTGGTTTTGGCAAGCCCCCAACTCCTGCAGTGTGGTTCCTACCTTTATGCTTAGTCTCCTACATTCTGGCAGAGGTACGGCTTGTTTGGAGAGGGTGGGTGTGGTCCATGCTGCTGAGCCAGCTTTGAGTCCAGTTCTCCAAAACCACCAGGATTCTTCTCTTCTTAGACGCGGGGGCTTAGAGCCTTCCGGTCTGCTTTCTGTTTTTCCAGCTTCTGATCTGCCAGCACACGGCCCATCCCTCATGTGCCGTGTGCTGTGGGCATAGGTGCACGGCACACAGACTCACTGTGCTTGCCAGAAACCTTTTCCCAGTGGAGTACTGAGTATGGGCAATGAGGCAGGGGGCCGGGCCACCTGCTAGTGGCTCCTAGTGTCACCAAGGTCTCCAGGTGCTGAGCTAACAGACTGGGACAATTAGAAATCATGATTGAAGTGGAATGTAATTAATTATAAATGTGAGCGATTATATAATTTGAGTCTTAATTGTACCGAAATTGCTTCATATACCCAGGGCATTTGGAGGGACCCCCAACGCAAGGCACCCAGGTAGGAATCAGCCCCCACATGCACCTGGTTCTCATTTGCATCACCTCTCTTGCTGCATCTGAACATGGACCGCTCAGCTACACTTACAAACAACCCTGGCTTCTGAGGGTGTGGGCGCTGAGCCCGCATCTCATCAGCAATCAATGAGTGGAATTATTTGTGGCACAGTCAGCCTGATTGCACTGTCCTCACTACAGAGACGGCAGACTCACTGCCCTTTCCATGGTGCATCTGAGATTTTGGCTGCTCTAGGGTGATCTGCCATTTCACCCTCAAATTTTAATCCGAGCTCCAAGCAGTCAGTTGTGTTAACTTATGCCTCTAAGGGATGCTTAGAGGAGCAGCCGTTGGTTAGATGGTGTTAATTCCTATGAGATTCTGCACGAACTTGGAAGTCTGGAAAATAAGACATTTGTTTTCACAGATGCTCCTTGTTCTCCAGAGGGACCTCAAACACAGCGCTCTGAATTGGGCCATTGCACAACCTGGATTGGTTTCAAGGTCATTGGAGAGCAAGTGTCACAGGAAACGAGGGCTGCCAGGCTCTCCGGGGGTCTCCACAGCTCAGTACCCCCTGCACGCCTTTCTCCGCAGCTCCTCTACCCACCTCAGCACGGCGGGCTGCTGGGTAACACTGTCAATCCATTACTCATTACAGAGGTCCCCTCTCTGGCCACTGGCCTCTCTGGACTGCATTTCTTCTTTTTTTAATGGCCACATGGAAGTTTACGGGCTAGTGGTTCAATCCGAGCTGCATCTGAGAACTAAGCCGCTGTCACAGCAATGCCGGATCCTTAACCCACTGAGCAAGGTCAGGGATTGTACCACATCCTCATGAACACTATGTCGGGTTCTTAACCCACTGAGCTGCAACGGGAACTCCTGGATGGCATTTCTGATGTAGCCGAATCCTTGCTAGCCCTGGGGAGAGCAGAGAGGCACTGTGTCCAGAGCAGTTGCCAAAACAAGGCAGCCTTGCTGTGGTCCAGGCCCTGGGCAGCCTCTTGTCCTGGGAATGAGCTCAGATGGGCAGGGCTCCACCCTTTCTGTGCACAGAGTGGGGTCCCCATGCACCTCTCAGCTGGTGCACTCACTCCGTCGTCCCGCCTCCTGCTTCTACGCCATGTGAGGTCCTTCTAAGCCAGGCTGGCTTCATGGCTTCATCGTGGTCCCTTTTAATGCCGGCCCTTTCTTCCCTCCTGGACTTCTGACCACTTGCTTGTGGGCGGCTCCTCTGGCCTTGACCCCCAGAGTCTGTGCTCTGGGGACAGCTCTTCGGAGAAGGTGCCACCTGGCTTGTCAGGACTGTGGCCTCCTGGGCAATGAGTCGGGAACTAAAACTCCATTTCTGTGGTGACAGTGCCCCGGCCGGTCTGCGTGGTGCAGGAATGGATTCAGGGGACAGACACTGATGCTCTGAACAAACTTACGTCTTAGTGTTTGGGAGGTGGTATCGCATATCCCACCATCGCCAAGGGACCTTCGGGAATGTTGCACCCATCTATGGAAAATTGAATTGTTCATATGCTGAAACATCAGCCGCCTCAAACGTACAACGCTGAGCTTATTCCGCTGCCCTAGTGCCCTTGGTCACAGAGGCAGACATTCAATTTCTCTTCTAGCTGCAAAGAGGCTATTAGCCAACAGGCACCAGCTACGTGTTCAAATTGGAGGAAGTTGGAGACCATTTTCCGAATCACATTTCCAAATGCCTCACATCAGGCAGAGCTTCCTGGTTTTTTAAAAAATGTGCTCAAAAACTATGTCAACACAATGCATTTTTATCTGGGTTTTGTTCTTTCAAGCGGGATGTTTAGCTCTGCATGGAGGGGGGTTTCTAATGGGCTATCATTTCAATCATGTTTGCTGATTCAGCTTTATGTGGAAGAGACAGACCTTCATAAATAATAATTACCAACTTTGTGGATCTTCTTGCATCGTAATAAATTACATGAAACAACTGACAGGATGCATCGATTTGAACTTCAAGCCATATTTTTAAACACCGGACCCCAGCCAATTCTACCCCTATGCTCAGCCCCCTGCCTGAAGCTTGTCTATTTCATGGAGCTGTTTTCACACAGTGAAACGAGGCTGTTGACACTGGAGGATGGGCCCTGACCCGGGTCAGGCAGGCCACTTGCCACAAGGAGCAGAAACATGAATATTGCAGTCTAAAGATTCGAGACATTGTGTTGATAGACACGCAGACCCTTTAGGGCGATCAGAGGATGTGTAAGACTCTTTCATCCCAGATACTCACTAAGAAATGAGCTTTGCAATCTCACGACAACAGCCCTCACTGAACATTGCCTGTTCTTCTTCAGAGTCCACTTTCAGGAAGCAGAGATGCCAGACCCAATGGAACATCTCTCCTCAATAAAGCCATCCGCCAGCAAATCAGAGCCAGTACGTCTGATGGAATCGGTATTATTCATAAGCACCTTGAGTGATAAAAAGCGACATGTACAGAAGCGGATGGTGCTAACTGCCAACTCCGGCGCCACGCCGCAGGCAGCTGGCTGAGCACAGCACCCTGGAAGTTGGCAGCGATGTGTGCCGTGGGGACCCTGTGCAAGGTGACTCTCACCTTGGTTCGGGGTGGACCCCCTTCCACAAGATCCAGAGTTCACTCAGGAGGCTCCACACCAGCCTTGGTACAAAACGGCTCGGCGGGACCCACTTTGGTGTGGAGCCGGCTCCATCCAGGCAACCTTTCTTTTTGGGCCATTCCTAAGTGGCCCTGCTGTGCTGGCACCCTCCTAGGTTCAGCCCTACCTCGAGGAAAATCCCGTTCTCCTGTCCCTCTGTGCTTGTGGAGCCAGAGCCAATTCATGTGGATTCCTCCCTCCATCCGTTTGGACTCTGAGCTGGGCAGAGTCCACACCACTGACACCTATAGGAGCACGTGGCAGAAAACGCACCGCCAGACAGAGGAAAACGCCTGTGTCCACGGCAGATATTTCCAACACCCGCGCTAAGCCACGTGACAAGCACTTAGCCTGGGAGAAGCCCAGGTGCTTGTACCTATGCAAGTCTAAATCTCACACCAGGCTAGTCTAGGTCAATTATTACTAGCTCATATTTTTTGGACATGAAAAGAGGCAACATTAAAAGGATCAGGGAAGAAGCTCAGACCTTGATCTTCCAGAGCAGGCGGTTTGCTGCTCACTCGATGGCACGCAGCGCAAGGGAGCCGTCTGGTTCTTGACGCAAACCACCCCATGTGCACACCAAGATCAGGGTTCCACGTACAAAGGCTTTGGAGGAAGCCAGTCACGGTGCAGACTCGTCCGCAAGCGCACACACGCCCGCCTCTGCCTCGAGAACGCCCCCTCTTGGCTGTCTCTGCAAGCCAAGCCACGGGGTTGGACCGGAGCCTTCCTTGCCTTGAGCCTTGGCTGCAGCTCCCACCAGGCTCAGCCCCTGCTCCCACCAGGAGGAAGCCGGCAGCCACAGGATGATGCCTCTGGTGCATGTTCCAAGTCACACACACACACTGGACTCACAAACTCCAGGAGGGGAGTCTTGAAAGCAGGAGTTCACATCTCTGTATCTGAGTTGCTCAACAATTGTTTGTGACCTAGGAGATAAATGACACATTTCCCTCCAAGAAATTAATGCTAACCTAGGCCTGTCCATGACCTTGAATTCTGTGCCCATTGACCTTCTCCTCTTCAAGTTCTCAGCCCTGCAGATGGGTTCCTCTGGCTGTGTTATCCAGGAGAGATTTGATCCGTGAAAGCCTAAAACCCAGAAAGCGGTATTTGGGAAGGACCCCTCCATTCCTGTGGATTCCCACTGTCTGTACCCACCATGGACATGGTTGAAGTGGTGACCACGTTTTAATAACATGAAAGAGCTCCAGAGGGGGCTACTTAAAGAGAAATAATGACGATCTTGATGGAATTTACTAGAGGCTGCTTATCTTTGCCTTCCAAGATAACACAATGAACCAAGAGCACAGAGAGATTATCTGCACAGCCCAGCCAGGAGGCCGAAGGGACTGTGTGTCTCAACCTAAGCCACCAACAGAGTGACCTCATCTTAAATTAACGTCCACACTTAGGAAAAGTCTTCTTGTCGTATGGAGGTTCCTTCTTCCTGGGTAAGAGCTGGGGGCAGGCTGGCCTTGGGATGGACCCCTGAGACGCCCTCTGACGGGTGACGGGAGGAACTGCCTGCTGGCACGGACGCCGTCCGAAGACAGCTGTGCCTGCGAGATGGTTAAAGCCGGTCCTCGACCCGAGTTCGGCTCTAAGCGAAGAGTGACCTTTCAGAGGACGTCGTAGCCTCTACAAGGGGAAGGGAAGTCAAGTCCCCAGGGAGCAGAAGTGCTGTGTGCACAGAGTGTCCTGGTTGATGAGGCCCTGAGCCTTCTGGGGCTTGAACGTCCTTGGAAGGCTCTGGGCAGGAATCCGTCCTGGCCCTTCTCTGACCTCAAGTCCAGTTTTGTGGGACGATGGCTTGTGCCACCAAGTACACTTGCCACGTGTCTGCAGACCTTTTCTTTTCTCGGGAGCCTTCGCCGTGGACGTTGGTCTTTCCATTTTGTTTTATGCCCATTAGAGTATAGTTGATTGACAGCGTTGCGTCAGCTTCTGCTGTACGGTAGAGCGACCCAGTCACACAGACGTACATTCCTTTTCTCAGACTCTTTTCCACCGTGGTCTATCCCAGGAGGTCCTCACTATCCATCCCGAAGGTAATTGTGTGTTGCCTAAGCAGAAAAGACTTAGCAGGGTAGACTCTTTGTTTTTTCATTTGTGCAACTCTGTTTCATGCCCTGGGGTCAGCGTTCGACTGGAAAGGTGCCCAGGCCAGAGTCAAGGAGGCGGGTGGAATTCTCAGAGTTGGATAAGAAAGCTGGACCAGCCGGGTGGATGCCTGATTTGTATTCATATTTTAAATTAGCCTGCTGGAGATCTCTGAACGTTAACCAAGAGATACAGCTGAAATTAAGAACATAAAGATGCAGCTACAGTTTGCACATATGAAACATTCCATAATATTTTGCAGCGTGTCCTGTATGGCAGATTAATTCGAAAATGTTTCTGCCAAGCTCACGGCGAGGGTCTAGACGATGCCAGCCCCGCTCCCGGCACCCACACCCTCCACCCCTCTCTTGACGATTTATTTGCCCTCAGTTTTTGAGGAAAGTGTGAATCCTCAAGTTCCAGGTGGCCTCTAAGCGCCCGAGAGTCACAGGACAGAGCCCTTCACCGCGCTAGGCCTGCCTGCACATAGGCCACAGTAGAGGGCAGAACCCAGGGCCCCAGCTGCGTTTCGTCAGGGTTCGTGTGGCCGGCCAGGGACAGTGGTGTAGGCACTCGCTCCCTCGGCATCTCGCCCGCCTCGAGGCCTCTCCTCCTCGCAATAATCTAAGAGCTACATACTGTCACTGCCCCACTTTCCAGCCAGGAAGCTCGAGGCACAGGGAGCAGAAGTGCCTTTCCCCAGGGCGCCCAGCCAATGCCTAGCAGACTGGGCTCTGTTTTCCACTCTCAACCCCCACAACATGGTGCCACCCTCACAAAAAGGTGCCGCCTCCACTGTGCCCCTCCTGGTCCTGGACAGGAAGCCGCACAGTCAGGCACTTGCTTGGCTGGCATGGCTCCCTGTGGGTGGCGGGTCTTCTCCAGGCTACAGTTTGGTGACTGCAGCGCCGGATGTCAGCACTTGGCTCAGTGGACGCTAAGGTCCAGGTGGTTCTCAGAGCCTCACAGAAAGAGCAGGATGGCAGCCTAAGAGCAGCCCTGTGCCCACAGGCTCCTGCTCAGGTGCCCTGGCCTCCTCGCCACCCCTCCACCACCACCTGCCAAGGTCTACACCCTAAGCGCCCCCACATTGACTTTGATTCTCTTGCCCGAACCCCAAGTCAGGAAAAGGAAGCAGGCGTGTCCTTCGCTCTGAAAGGCCTACGTCGGCCTCATCACTTGTCACTTCCTCTCTCAGGCGGGACCATCCGGCGTCGGTTCTGATGCACCGACTCTGTCCTGAGCTGGCTTTGCTGTTCCCTCCCGGGTGCCCGGCACACACACCTTTGCACAGTCTGTTGTGTTTGCAAGAGGAACACAAACAAACGATTGAAAAGTCAACACAGGGTTTGTTTGCTTAATTACTGATTTTTTGGAGCAACAGGCTTGCAGCTGAAATGTAAGTAGATGCGAGAAGCCCACAGTCCAACCAACGCCAGTGCGCCTCCAGCGAAGCCCTTCGGAGGACGGCCCAGATCTGGCCCCAAGCCTGCTTCCCCCTCTTCACAGCCTAAAGCAAGAGTAAACTGAAGAAGTGTCGCCGAAAGAAGAACAGCAGACGTTAGCTCTGACACCGAGTGGTTTTCTCCCGTTTCTCCGGCTGCACTCCAGGACCACCTGACTATGACGCTGCATTGCCTGTGGATGGAGGCAGACAAGGAGCTGAAAACCCCCTCAAGAAAGACGAGGTCTCCACGGGGGACGGGTCCACCAGACCATCAGAGATCCGGCTCTCGGCAGAGGTGTTTTCTGGGGAGGGGACCCCCTGGCAGGAGACGGCCAGGCGGCAGGTTCGTGAACCAGCGTCAGACAGGATTCCTCAGGGACGTGAGACACAGAAGTAGGGGGACAACATGCAGAAGGGTAAGAGGACCAAGTGTGATCCCAAAGACATGCCCGCTCAGCCCCGCCCCTGGAGCAGCGCAGCCTTGGCTGTGGGTCCCCCTGCCCCTGGGTGCCATTCAGAGGCAGAGGCTGCCCTGTGCCCTGGAGCTGAGAGGGAACTTTTGGCGACTGGCTCTTTCGTATGTTGGGTGTGCATTGGGGTGGACACCAGTGGTTATTGATGAGGCTTAGTCTCCATTTCCAACTTGCCTTGAGTGCTGAGCTGAGTCCGATCTGGACCCTGCCCTGGACCCTCAGGCTGAGAACAGGGTAAAGGCAGAGCCAGCCTCCAGGTCAGCTGCCAAGAGAGGGGTGGCGAGCATGCTGGGGGGGGAGGGTTGGGGGGGAGGACGCATGGGTGCTAAGGCTGGGGGGCAGTGAGCCAACCACCACTCACCTGGAGGTGAGGACCAGATGCATGTGAAACTAAGGCCACCGCATGGGACACGGAGGGTTCAGGCAGCTCAGGGGACAAACCCAGGTGATGCATCATGGGCATGAGCCTTGAGGTTTATGGGGTGTGTGATGGTTAATTTCCTGTGTCACCTTGGCTCGGCAGAAGAAGCCCCGAATTTGGTCCAATTCCACTCCTGCTGTTTCTGGACGGGAGTCACATTTGAATGAGTCGATGGAGTGAAGCAGGTGGCCCTCCCCAGTGTGGTGGGCCTCATCTAAGCAGTTGAAGGGCTGACTAGGACAAGAAGGTCTCTGCTCCTCCGTAAGAGAGACTCCTTCCTGCTCGCCTCCCTTTGGGCTGGGACATTGGGTTTTCCTGCCTTCAGACTCAAACAGAAACGTCCACTCCCTGGGTCTCCAGTTCGTCAGCCCGTCCTGCACATGTGAGGACTGGCCGGGCCAGTTCCTTATGCGAAGTCTCTCTGTGCACATATCCGGTGAGCTCTGTTTTTCTGGAGAAACCCAGGGCCCTGGGGACATGGCATTCAACCTGCTCCAACAGCACATCCTTGGGTCCTTGAAAGACTCAGGGACGACTTAAACCCTCGCTCTGTGCTTTTGGGAACTGATAACAAACATCGGGTTTTTCTTAGA
This sequence comes from Phacochoerus africanus, assembly GCF_016906955.1. Taxonomy (NCBI): domain Eukaryota; kingdom Metazoa; phylum Chordata; class Mammalia; order Artiodactyla; family Suidae; genus Phacochoerus; species Phacochoerus africanus. The sequence goes on from NC_062558.1 coordinate 140,291,760, forward strand.
AATAGGATTTAAAAACAAAGGAAGCTCTCTTCTTACAGCCAAGCTAGTGTGATCTGCCCAGATGTGGGTGAACAGCTGCAGCAGGATGGCACCGAGAGGCACCAAGGAGCCTGAGGCCAGGGTGGGCTGCGGCCCCGGGGAAGGACCTGGCCTCTGGGATCAGGGGTCATGAGAGTACAGAAGGAGCCTGAGAGCTTGGGCCTCTTGCCTCGGTGGGTGGTGACTTGTGAGTTCCTATACTTCAGCCACCTACATCTCCTGCGCTGGATGGGCCTCCTTTCTCATCACATTCTGTCGCCTGCGTGTGCATGTCCTCGCCCTGGAAAGCAGCGTCCCCTCAGACGCCAGGTCGTGACATCTCTTCTCGGCTCTCCCGTCTCCCGGTGAAAACCCTTCGAAGCTCCAGGAGCAAGCGCAGTGTTTGCTGATCTCCTACAAGTCTGGGGACAGTCCAACCTAGACAGCCCCCGTGTCTCGAGTCTTCTTAGTATTGATCCCAGCTGGTTAAGGATTCCCTCCGCGTCTGCATCAAACCCTTCTGCTGAAAATGAGCAGATTTGCAAAACGTCGGGCTAGTCCCTAATCCTAAAGGTTGCTAATGAGGTGGAGGGTTCGTTTTTAATCTAATTAACGTGGTACCGATGTGACAAGAGCTGCCTTGGATATTCTGTTGTCATAAACAGGCAACATTTATGCTGATGAAAGGATGGCATTTTTCAGATCCAGGCCTGGTAAATATGTATTGACCGCCAGAGGAAACAGTTCTGCATTCATGACATTAAAATGAGTTATTTGCGACTGGATAATGTTCAGTGATGTTTAGAGAGCGGGTCTTGAGCTGCCTGTTTTGCTCAGCTGGTGGGCAACTAAGGTGTCCCAGGGGTTCCCAGAGGCCCACGGAGGAGGCACGAAAGTCAGTCCCTTCCTGGCGCGTTCCAGGCCATGCGTCAACTGGATGGAGGGAGGCTAAGAAATCCACACGCACAAGAGGAAGTGCTTTCCACGCGCCCACCCGAGGCTTGTGCACCAAACCCCAGAGAGGCCCAGAGTGCATCAGCCCGTTTCCATCTGGCCATGAAAGATCTGGGGATTGGCCTGCCTCACGTCCAGCAGGAACCCCGGTGCAGGAGGCCCTCTGCACAGCCCCCACCTGGATCACACCCCTGCCCCCCCGCCCCGAGAAGTGGACGGCTTTGCTGCGGCCAGGGCTGGAGGGACAAAGCAGCTCCTGGCCTCCTGCCAGTCCGTGAGGCGCCATCCCAGCATAAAAGCAATGGTCTGATCGTCCCCTCAAGGCCAAAACATAAAATAAAAGTAGTTTGCACGGGGATCAGCCGGGAGATTGACCCTGAAAATCTTCCAGCACTTTCCATTTTTAGATCAAAGTTTGCGCTGTGTTTGATGCACAAAGGGAAGAAGATGAGGCCCCATCTGGGGACAGGAAAAGCCGGACCATCGGGAGAGCAGCTCGGGAGAGTCCGAGGTGGGAGGAGGTGCTCATTTACAGGCAGCTGCTCCTCCTCGGGGGTGCTTCCTGGCTCTCGGGCCATCTCGGCGCCGCGGCCACCGTGGCAGTCAGAAGGCCGCCTGTCCTCATCCTCTTGGGCCCCAGAGAGCATGGCCTGCCTTCTGACTGGGAACTCTGCTCCGGCGAAGGGTTCTACCTGCTCCTGGAGACGCTGGATGAAGTGGCCCTTGGCAGGAACCCTGCACAATGCAGCTCCCACCTTGGACCTGGGGAGGGAGGCAGCCGCGCCGCGAATATCCCCCTTAACTCCCCCAGGGAACCAAAGCAGCATTGGGAAAAGTGAGTTCCTAGCACAGCCTGGAGGGAAAGGGGTGGGAGGAGAGCTGCCTGCTGGGTGAGAATGGGAAGAAGGCCCTCCGGCTGTGTCCCTGACTGCCACCCCCCCAACCCCCGCCGCTGCCTTCCTGACCTGACATCCTGGCTGGGTAGCTCCAGCTCGGTGGGCTGGGCACACGGGGGACCGACCCCCTTGCCCACCCTCCCAGGCCCCAGGGCTGAGCTGACCTCCAAACGCTGGACTGGCAGAGGCCACAGTCACCTAAACTGCCCAGCTGGCGCCCCCCGGTCCCCCAGCGGCACCTGCTGGAGACAGTGCAAAGCACCAAGCAGAGGAGGGACCCTGCAGTGACAGGTCACAGGAGAGGCCCCCACGCAGAGAGACATCAGCTTCATCTCACGTTCTGGTCCTTCAGCAAGGCACAGGGGTCCCACCTGGGTCTGCAGGTGCATACGGCTGGCACCAAGCTGCAGCGGGCCCTGTGCAGCCCGCAGCCGGCCTCGCTGTCAATCACGAGGAAATCGGCCGAGTCACCAGCAGCCTCTCATGGGGACATCTGGGCTGTGCCCAGCAAGCCAACCAGTGTAACCGGTCAGAGGCGACGAAGAAGCTGAAACTCACTCACCACTGCATCAGCTGGTAATTCACCCAGAACTGCAGGCTCCATTTGCTGGGATGCAGGAGCAGGACCAATAAATGGAGAGGGTTACTTCAGAATCACACATTAACGTGGGGCTCTAAATACTCAGCAATATTGATGGCTCAGATCTAAACTCAGATTTTCTTCCTGGAAATGGCAATAAATAACGCAAAAACATTTTATACGTCAGAAGCCTTAACTGTGAGGAGCATCGAAACAGATATAAATGTCATTTCTTCAAGGACCCAAGGACAGACAGTTAAATCTCCCCCAGATGAGCACTGAGTGAGACACTGGCAGGATCCAGAGAAGGGGGCTCCTGCGGTCATGGGGGAGACCCTCCCTCACGGGGGGAGAGGCCGACACGCGACAAGTCCCCACCCCCCTGTGGCCAGGGGGGTTCGGGGGGGGGAATGTGGCTCCAGCAGGACCAGACATGGACATGAGGACATGGAGATGGGCAGGGCGGTTCACCGAGCCGACGAGAGGATGTGTCATTTCTGGCAAGAGAAACGGGAACTCTGCCTGGCCTCAGGGAGCACCCTCTGCGCTGGACCCCAGGTGGGCTTACCTGCGTCATCTCGTTTCGCCTCCCCGTCCTGGTGGAAGGCGCCGTGCAGGTGAGGAGATGGGGACAGTGAGGACGGCCCAGGTCTGAGTGGCCCCAAGAGGAAGGCAGGGAAGCCACGTCCCTCCTGTGTGGCCCCACGTCCCCCAGCGCTCACAGTCGGCCCCGACGAGGCCTCCTGGAAGCATGTGCTCGTGGTGCGGGGGGGCCTCAGGGGGGCGCGGGGAGGGGCTGGACTGGCTGTGGCGCCTTCAGTGGAGGCGGGACGCTTGTTGGAGCCACGTGGTGGATTCAGCTTCTTACTACGACCCATCATCTTGCGTCGCAGACTTGAGGGTGGCGTGAAACTTTGGATGGGGCCACCTGGAGAGGGACTCCATTGGCACCTTCCGGGCAGGTTACCGGAGGCATCCTCGGAGGCCCCACCTGGGCACCACAGCACCCTGGCTGGCAGTTTAAGGTCAGCCCAGGAGACGTGTGCTGAGGGGTGCACTTCCCAGGATGCCGTGCTCCTCTTCGCCCTGGCCTGGCGGACATCCGAAGCCCCCAAGAGATGGGGAGATCAGGGCTGGCACGCAGGTCATGCCTCCAAGTGTGGGGAGGGGGTGCCAGGCAGCCTGGAGGTCCCTGGGGGTGGGGAGAATGGGACGGAGGATGCGAGTGGCGATGATGCCCGCGTGTGGGCTGGGCACCATCTCTTGTGAGCACAGCGGGCGCACGGGATGTCCGGGGCCGCGCCAGTTCAGGGAGGCTGGGCTCTGAGGAGGCAGCGAGGACCGGAGCTCTGGGGTCCCAGGTCTGAGACGTCCAGGTCCAGCCCTGCGCAGTTCTGCCCCCGGGAGCAGCTTTACAGACCCTCTGTGCCTCGAGCATCCTCCTGAGGAAGAAGAATGGACAGCACTGACCTGCGGGCATCTGTGCCATTCGGAAGAGGTAACAGGTTCAAAGAAGCTGAGAGATGCAGGCGTTACCTAGAGGCAGTGCGGTCCGTGGGACTCCCTCTTGGGCCCAGCGTTCCTCCGTCTCTGTGTTTTCTCAGGTGCAGAGCTGTTGTGAGCAAATGCTTCCGAAGCTTTGCAAACATTCAGGCAGAAACTGGCACCACAGCCACAGAAGCCAGAGGCCCTTTGGGCACCTCCACGTGAAATCTGATCGAACGCCCACCTCCAGTCAGGGAATCAGCCAGATGATCTGTCTCGGCAGACTCGGCTCAGATCCCTCATCCAAGGGTGACGGAGGCCGTTCCTGGACTGTCCATGCCGCCGCATCATTGCCATGGTTAATATGAGGTCACACGGAGTAATTCGGAAAACACAGGTGACAGATAGAGTGGGAGGAGATACATTTGTGACAGAGCATCACAGCCTTATGTAAATCAAGCCCTGATGACGGAACTCTTCAAACACCTTCAAGTCTCTAACACCCAGAATTGCTGTGCTAATTGTCCCAGCAGTTGTGGAAGCCCAGCTGGTGACCTGTTTCTGAGGCCCAGGCCACCTAAGCAGGCAAGCGTCCCCTCCTGAGGGGGACATTCCTCTAGGGACGTCAGGGCCACCTGCACCCAGGCCCAGCCAGGGAAGGGGCAGACGCTCGGGGCCTCGGGTCTGACCCCAGGACTCCAGGCCTCCCTGCTGGAGATGGCGGTCCCGGGCCTCTTAGGTCCCGTGGTTCACAGATCGAGTCTTGGCAAAGGTGGTTCAAGCTTCATGCAGGCACTTTAAGAGAGGCTGTTCTTTAAGTTACTTGGTACCCATCGCACAGATATTTGAATCAGATCCCAAACTAGGGCAATTACAAACCAAAGATGCTGCCGGTTTTCCCAAGTGGGAATCGGCTTATTACTTTCCCTGTTTACTGCCGTGTCTGCAGAGGAAACTCAGGACCGCGGTCTGCAGAAGAACCCTGAGCTAACGAGACGTGCCTCTGACGAACGTCTCTGGGGACCACATGCTGCGGTGGGAAGGAGCCTCGGAATTCCTTGTTCCAGCCCCAGACCCGCCCACACAGGACGCAGAGCAATTTCGGGGGGAGCCAGCTCCGAAGCCCAGAGGGCTGTGAGCCTCCCCTGGGGGACCTGGCTCCCTGTCCCTTCTCCCCCACTTTGCTGGCACAGGGGTCAAAGGAGATCGAAAGGCTGTGGGGACATCCCACACCATCGCGGGCAAGCCGGGCCCTGAGCCAGCCTGCGGCGAGGAAGGACCGCAAGTAATAGAGCCTGTTCTCACCAGCTCAGCCCCAGGGGTCGTGGCCGAAGAGGAGACCCTCCACCCCAGCGGCGAGAGCACGTCAGTGACGTGCGCTATGGAGCATCTCTGCCACGCACGGTGGGTTAAAGGGTCCCGTGTTGCCGCAGTTTCAGCTCAGATCTGATTCCTACCCCCGGAACGCCATGTGCCTCAGGGCGGCCTTTAAAAAAGAAAAAAAATGAGATAGCGACTTGGGGGTCGAACTGTCCCTGAAAGGACAGGCTGACGTCCTAACCCAGGTGCCTGGAACGTGACCTCGTTTGGAAAGAGTCCTGCAGATATGATCAAGTTCAAATGATGTCATCGTGATTAAGATGCCCTTCCTCCAGTGACCGAGGTCCTTGGAAGAGTAAGGGTGACCCAGACACACAGGGAGAGGGTCCCATGAGGAGGGAAGAGCCTCCAAGCCAAGGGACACCAGGGGTGCCCACCGACCCCAGTGCTGGGAGAGAAGTGGGAGACCCCAGCCCCTCCCTCCCGGCTCCAGGTGGGAACCAACACGCCAACACCTTGATTTTGAACTTCTGCCCTCCAGACTGTTGAGACAACACGGTCCTGTCGTTTGCAGCCCCCCAGCTGTGGTCTTCTGTTACAGCCTCCCTAGGAGTCTGATACTCGCCGGAAACGTCCCCAGGTTGAAACAGCACAATTTCCCCCCAGTCTGGTGCAGCAGGAGACCGGGCAGAACCGAGCCACAGCCCCACCCCCAGGGAGGGGGGATGGTGGCTGAAACGGCCACACTGCCGGTCAGTTTCCAGACTGTAACACGTGCATCTCAACCAGCAGCCACGGCAGCGGCAGCCCTGATGGGAGTGGAGGACCCAAGGCAGCGTCCTGACGGCAGGCTGCGGGGGGAGCCGTGGGACTCTAGCCAGGAGTGGGCTGTCCGCCAGAGGCTCCCCGCATGGCTGAGACAACACGCTCATGTTCAGCTCCCCAACAAGATGCAGCAAAGCCCCCCCCCCTGCCGCCCCCGCACCGTGCCTGTCCCCGTCTTTGCAAGCTCACCAAGGCGAGGGCCGAGTTTCCCCATCATTATTCACAAGACAGCCGTGTGGCTTCCAGTGCTAACTTTTCAGAGAAATGCAATTTCTGAAAAACGCCCTAAAGCAAGCAGGCCACGTTGGGTAGGTTCTGAGGTAGGAGGCACCAGAACCCCATGTAGATCAGGAAAAAGGCAGAGTCTGTCATTGAGTTTTATAGAAATGAATCCCTTTACCAGGAAACCTCGAGGGGCACCGAGCAGGAGGGAAAAACTGTTTCCAGTTTTGAGGAGGACAGTGGCCCTGAAATTTCCAAGGACACCAATACCGGTTGCAACAGGAGCTGACCCAGCCAACGATGTGAAGCTCTGAGACGGCCACCCACCCTCAGGTCGGGGCTGGGCACGTGCCTGGCCACTGGGCCATCTTCACGAGGAAGCAAGGAGCTTGGCTGCTCTTCTGATTTAGTCTCCTTCTGAAATCTTCCGTTGCCTGATTCCACCTTAAATGGCAGCCATGGGGCCCTGCTCGCCTAGTGCAAGGGCTGACATCCTAGTTACCCAGACCTGCTGTCTACAAGTCAGCGGGTTAAACCAAGAATTCCGCCCACCCCTGTGTGCTCGGAGGCCAGAGCCCCTTTGTCTTAGAATTCCACTGCCTGGTTCTCTCAGCCTGCTCTCCCCCGGACGCTACCTCAAGTGCCTGTCCCAGCTCCCGCCCTCAGATTCTCATTGTGTGGGTCTGCGTGTGCCCGTCCCCTACGCAGGGGTCAGCAAACCTTTTCTGTCAAGGACCAGATAGTGTCTTCAGCTTGGCGGGGCAGACAGTCTGTTTCAGCGCAAGGCAACCACGGAAAACAGGGAGCACACAGGTGTGCTGGCCCCAGTGTCACTCGTCTGTGGACAGTGCAATTGGCAAGTCATGCAATTTTCAGCTCATCAAATGCCATTCTTCTTTTGAAATTTTCCATGATTGCTCTTACCCTGTGGGTCATCAAGAACTCTCAGCCAGCCGCATTTGGCCTGTGGGCTGGTTTCCAGGCCCAGAGTCTTGAGTGTCAACGCCCAGTACATCCTTGCAGGAAGCCTGACTTCGGCTGAGCCCTGTGCATCTCAGCTGCCTTTAATAACTCACACGCAGGTGTAACTGGACACACATCCCTGGACCCCGCGCTGAAGCAGACACCAGACTGGGGTGAAATGTGTCAGTGCCTGCTTTGATGGGTCTTTTCCACATTTCCCTGCAATCTGAGAACAGAGGACCGAACAGTACGCTGCACTGAGAGGCACCTACGGGGAAGCCTGACCCAGCCGGAGCCTCCCCGGGAGAAATAAGCAGCCCTTGGTCCAGTGAAGCACTGATGTGACCCTGGTTCTTCTGAGCAGCCACAGGTCCCCTGTCCCAGCTGTCCTGCCTGCCTCCCCCCCCCTCCCCCCGCCAGACAGAGTCCCTTAAAACTTCTTTTTGGCCGCAGTCACCAGCCCGTCCTCAGCTGACTCCAGGATCCGTACGATTTGGGGACATCCTGACCCCTCTGTCCCCTGCTCTCTGTGTCCCTCCTCGCAGTCTGTCAACAGATGCCTGTTGGGAAAAGCCTCTAGGTCTGTGGCCCCAGAAGCTGATCCAACGGCACATGGGTGAGGACTGAGAGCCATCCAGGGCCACAGGATGAGCTGGTGCCGCCCACAGGACGGTGCCCGTTGAGGGCAGAGGGCGTGAGTGGGTGAGAGCCAGGCCATCAGGGACCTGGACAGCCTTGGGGTTTGGACCTTCATCTGTGGGCAGCCGGGAGACACTTTGTGCAGAGTGACGAAGTCCCGTTTGCAACTAAGAAGGGGCCTGAGCCTTCAGAGGAGAAAGGAGTAAAAGAGGATGAGGGAGATGGCAGCCTTTCTGAGACTGGGTGCAGAAAAGCCTCATTTGGCACAACTGTCAGGCAGCACACACACCAGGGCTGGGGTGGAGCGTAACCTGCAGGGGTGAGCAGGGGCCCCAGGGTCTCCCCAGGAACAGGAAACTGTACCGTCCCTGTCGATTGGAAGCAAAGGAATCGAGATCCACTAACTACCCACACACGGAGTAGCCAGTCGCCGAAGCCTGCCCTGTGCCAGGGGTCTTACTGTGGCCATTAACAAGGCGCAAATGGCATTTATTGGGGTTTGTCTCACGGGAGCCCTGGGGCGCGTGTGTGTCACCCAAGCACAAAGGCCGGCAGAGAAGAGATGACAGCAGGGAGTCAGTGATTCCTGCCGGCGGGGGTTCGGGGGCAAGTTGTCGGGCCTCATCCCAGAGATGGGGGCCCCCAGGGAACCCCAGAGACAGGCAGATACAAAGGTCTACAGGCTACCTGGTCCCCTTTGGCCATAACTATCCCTCTTCCATTTGAAAACCAGTCCTTTTGCTCACCTTTCCAGGCCCTGGGGTGCCCAGCTACGTAGAATCCTTCGGCAGAGCTGCATGCCACCCGCCCAGCAAGGAGGGCATCCATCAGGGTCTGAGGGGCGGTGAGGAGATGGTTCTGGAAATGCGCTTCCACAGCCATGGCCTCGGCCTCTCTCTTCTAAAGGCCCAGCTGGACAAAGGCACAGAGAGCACAGGCTGGGCGTGCCGGGGCTGAGGGGTGTGTGCGCACGTCTGGAAGGAGACGGAATTTCATTTTCTCACGTCCCGCCCCCTACGACGTGTCACCAGTGGTGTGAGAAGGGAGCGCCAGAGAGGACCACGCAGAGTCTCACCGAGCTGAAAAGACTGGGGAGAGGCCACGTGAGCGCTCAGCTCGTCTTTTTCTCTTGGAACTTAACAAATGAGTTTACTAAGCAAATCGTGTCATCTTCCCACCGGCGGAGAAAATGAAGAAAAGAAAGAAGAGCCCATGAAGGGATCTGACAGCCAGAAAGCGTTGTCGTAATAACCTAGTTTGGGTGAATGTCCTTCGAAGGCGTTTTAAAAACTATAAACATGATGTATGTTTCCGCTCAGATCCTCCTTCTAAATGGTCCACGGCGGCCGAACCGCCTTCCTGCCGGTGCGCTGGGGATGGAGCAGACCCGGCGCATCCGAAACCGGGTTTTGCCTGTGTCTGCAGGGAGCGTGAGTGACCTTGGGGAAGGTCTGTCCTTCTTCATCCACAAAACACAGGCCATGCCTCCTCCCCGGCGAGCGGGGGACGTCTGCCAGTGCCAGTGAGGGAGCAAAGCAGGCCTTGCTGTCCTCCGCCCTGGGGCTGGGGGCCGGGGGAGTCCAGGCTCAGGGCCAGAACTGTGACGTCCACAGACCATCAGCCTCGTTTTCGGCCCGATGCTTCCAGACTCATGATGTCATTTATTCTGCAGCCCCTTCTTCAAGGCTGATGCTAGAAACAGCCTCGCATCAGCCATGAGGCCACCAGCCACAGTGTGTGACACGGGCCTGGGTCCTGCTGCTGGTACACTTTGAACTTGGGTCTTAGACGGGCTAAAAGTCGCCTGCCTATGGGCTCATGAAGGAGCTCGTCCAGGCCAGGGCTCAGCTGCGAGGACGATGCCATTCACGTGTCCGTTCAAGTTTTAATTCCTAAACTTGTCCAGGACCCACTGGAACCATGGAGAAAGTTGTGTTTGCCGCAGTCAGAGAAGAATATGCGCGCGCGCACACACACACACACACACACACACACACACACACACGTGCCCCGTGGGTTCTGCCCCTGCTCCTCCCACGGGCACCTCGGGAGGAGCCACTTTCTACCCTCCTGGCTCTGTTCCCTTTCATGACGCACCTGCCCCGCCTCTGCACAAGGCCCTGTGGGTCCCTCCCAAACTCACTCCTCCCCATGAACGGTGACCAGCAAACAAGCTCATGGAGGTTGTATGAGGAAGAAAGTGTGCCAGGCTGGGGACCGGTCATGTGCTGACGTGTAACCCCTGGGGCCGGGGACCAGAAAGCCTGCCCACCCCAGGACCCCCCACAGCCCCGCATGGTGCCTTCTGCGGCTGCCTGTCTGTCCGTCCCTCCTTCCCCCTTCACTTCCCCTTATGTCCTGTGTCGCCTCGTTTCCTCTCCTCCCACTCCCTCCCCGCCAGCCTTGGGCAGGGCCTCTGCCCAACTTGGCTGGTGTCTTTGGGTAAGCGCACCGATTCTTACCCCTATAAAATGTGGTATCACTTGTGTGTTTACTTTTTAACGGTCTTATCGAAAACGGTGTCCAGCTCCGTAAATGATCACTAGACCAAACAAACAGGATTATCTTCCTTCCAGACAGGAAATAGAACCTCACCAGCACCCAGAAGCCTCATGCCTCCCTTGGGTAACAGCACCCCCCTTCTAAAGTCAACCACTGTGTTGCGTTCTGGACCACAAACGCTGCAGGGACGGGCTTGTGAGCACAGCATCCGCTGTGACCGGCGCTGTCACTCACAGCTGTGTCCGGGGGTCCAGCCCAGCACTTGGGGGGCGTTGTTTGCTGATGTCAGTACTGTGGGTGCTTCGTTGCACGACTGTGCAAAACTGTGTTCACGCCTCACGGGGCGGGAGGGGTGCTGCTAACTTGGAGCAATTTTAAATACTGCTGCTGGGTCATCCTCGTGCATATGCTGTGGTACACACACACACACACACACATACAAATATATACACAAACATACACACACATATATACACACACATACACACAAACACACACATACACACATACACACAGATATACACACACACACATATACACACACACACACACACACACATACAAATATATACACAAACATACACACACATATATACACACACATACACACAAACACACACATACACACATACACACAGATATACACACACACACATATACACACACACACACACACACACATACAAATATATACACAAACATACACACACATATATACACACACATACACACAAACACACACATACACACATACACACAGATATACACACACACACATATACACACACACATACACACACGTACACACACACATACACACACATACACACACATATACACACACAGATATACACACATACACACACACATACACACACACACACACACACACACACATTTCTGCTGAGGATATACTTAGGCAAAGAATTGCCATGTCACAACCTCAAGTGATAATGCCAAATGGCTTTACAAGTCATTGTACCAATTTTCACACTCCTATTAGTACATTTAACTCACATTTGCACCAAATTTGATATCCTCCGTTTTTTGTGGTTTTTTTTTTTTAATTTCAGCCATTGTAGTGCCATCATACTTTAATTTAATTTGTATTTCAGGATTTAACTTGTAATTCCCTAATGATTAGTGAAGGAAAGCAAAGCGCCTTATCTTGTGTTTACTGAATACACAACAAACAATAAAAATATTCAAGTAAACACTATTATTTGAATAGTATTTTCATATTTTGTATGTTTTGAAGCCATGTAGCTGTATGCATACAGATTTACAGTTAGTGTCTGCATTATAAATTCCTTTCTGCTTTTTGCTTTTAGTCTTTCTGTACTTTCATATTAAACATAACATCTTTTGTAAAAAGCGTATCAGTAACCCCCGTTACTTTTACCCGGTCTGATGATCCTGGCCTTGAACTGGGCTAGTCATGTTGCGTTAGTCAAATTACTGTCTCCTCTCGTCTGCTTCTGCCATTTCAATTTGTTTTCAGGAGTTCCTGTTGTGGCTCAGGGGTTAACGAGCCCGACGAATATCCCTGGGGACGCAGTTCCATCCCTGGCCTTGCTCCGTGGGTTAAGGATCCGGCGTTGCCGTGAGCCGTGGTGTGGGTCACAGACATGGCTAGGATCCCACGTTGCTGTGGCTGTGGTGTAGACCGGCAGCTGCAGCCCTGATTTGACCCCTCGCCTGGGAACCCCCACATGCTGCGAGTGTGGCCCTAAAGAGACGAAAGACAAAACCCACACACACACACACACACACACACACACACACGTGTTTTCAGTCGCGCCCACTTTTTCTGCCTCTTCTTTTGCTTTTTTGTCTTTCTCAAGGATCATCAAAAATGTTTCATGAGCTGATTTTCCCTCCATTAAACTGATGGTTATACAGTCTTCCAGGGCTCCGTTCGTGGTTGCCGGGAAGATCCGACACAGCTCCTTCCCTCATCACAACCTGATAAGCTGGCTTTTCTTCCTTTCTCAATAATAACAAAACCTCAGGATCCTTTACCTCCAGTTCTTTCCTCTTGCTTAAGTTATAGGCGGTAAGCCTGTTAGGTTTAAAAAACTAAACGAGGTTTAATTCCGTGCATTGAACAGCACACAAGACAAAACTGTTTTGTTTTGCAATCAGTGCTCACTTCCCACTCGCACACCATTTACCCTGTTCTAGCCACCTGTCGAGGTTTCGGCACTTGCCCTGGTGTCCACTGCACGTTAGCACTTCCATTCGGGGGTCATTGTCTTCCTGCCTGAAGAACGCTTTTGCGAATTTCCTTTCATGAAGCTCTTCTGGTGATAAATTTTCTTTTTTTGCCCACAAACCATCTATTTTGTGCTCACCGTTGTAGGAGATGCTTCCTGGGTCTAGAGTTCTGGGCCAGTGGGTTTTCCCCCTCACTTTGATGTTGCTAATCCCATATTCTTCTTTTGTTTTGGTTTGGTTTTAGGGCCACACCTGCAGCATATGGAAGTTCCCAGGCTAGGGGTTGAATCAGAGCTGCAGCTGCTGGCCTACACCACAGCCACACAGGATCCAAGCCACATCTGTGACCTACACCACAGTTCATGGCAATACTGGATCCTTTAAGCCACTGAACGAGGCCAGAGATTGAACCCACATCCTCATGGATCCTGGTTGGGTTCTGTACCACTGAGCCACAATGGGAGCTCCAACTAAGCCCAGTCTTGGCTGCCTGCGTCCCCATTTCTGCTGAGAAGTCAGCTTTCCGTCTCACAACCGGTCGGTCCAAGGCAGTGTTTCTTACGCTGCTTTAAGATTTCCTTCGTTTTCAGCATTTCTATTGTAAAGAGTTTTTGTTTTGTTTTGCTGCTATTTTACTTATTTCTTCTCAGCATTCAGGAGTCATTCTTTTTTTTTTTTTTGTCTTTTTGCTATTTCTTGGGCCGCTCCCGCAGAATATGGAGGTTTCCAGGCTAGGGGTCCAATCGGAGCTGTAGGCACCAGCCTACGCCAGAGCTACACTAACGTGGGATCCGAGCCACATCCACGACCCACACCACAGCTCACGGAGCAAGGGCAGGGACCGAACCCGCAACCTCATGGTTCCCAGTCGGATTTGCCAACCACTGCACCACGATGGGAACTCCCAGGAGTCATTCTTAATCTATGCTATTATATTTCACTGCAATTTTCTAGTATTTGTAAATTTAAATATGTCTGCAAACATAGCTTCTTAAAAACAAAACAGAGTCTACGCCCTACATGAAACTCCAATAACAATGAATTTTTTTTTTTTTGGTCTTTTCTAGGGCCGCACCCACGGCATGGGGAGGTTCCCAGGCCAGGGGTCGAATCAGAGCTGTAGCTGCCCGCCTACGCCAGGTCCACATCAAAGCAGGATCTGAGCCGCGTCTGCAACCTACACCACAGCTCACAGCAACACTGAATCCTTAACCCACTGAGCGAGGCCAGGGATTGAACCCGCAACCTCACGGTTCCTAGTCGGATTCATTAACCACTGAGCCACGCTGGGAACTCCCCAATAACAACGATTTTAGACCTTTGCCCTTGTCTCCAGTTGCTTCTCTGATGCTTCTCTATTTCGTAGTCTTGTTATCTACATGGGCTTCAGTTAGGAAATTTGCCATCTTCCATTTCACACATCCTGGCTTCTGCTGCATCGCATTCTGTTAAACCCATCCTTAATTTTTCTACGGCATCTTTCAGTTCTAGAATTTCCATTTAATAAGTGACTCTCTCTGTTCACCTCTTTTGCCCAGCTGTTCATTTATTTGTCCCAGGCATGAGTTGTTGGCATTCGGAAGCTTTTACCTGCAGTTCCCCTCTATGGCCCCGTGTGTCTCTTTCCATTGCCTTTCTTTCACTCCATTTTTGTCCTGTGACTGTCTCTCCACACATGCCTCATACTTTCTCACTGACTGTCAGACACCCTGCTTACGATATTGTGTCTACGACATCCAAAGGATGGCATCTAGTCCAGAGCGTGTGCGCCCTGCCTCTACTGGGCTGGTAGAGCTGGGATTGGCCAGCTTAATCTAAACCAGGAACGGGCAACTCCATCCATGGGAGACCTGGGCCGACCCGCTGTCTGGCTGTGTGTGACGGGTGTGCCTACGGTAGCTTTTCCCTCCTCAGTGGTTTCTTAAAAGTCCAAAGAAGCAACAACGTGAAAATAGTACATGTGTTCCTAAATGGCTTTACTGGGATGCAGCCTGATTCGTCTGCTGATGTGTGGTCCATGGCCATGTCTCTCCCTTGGTGGCAGAGACCTCGGAGCCTGCCACGCTGAAAATAGGCATAAAAAAGTCTGCCCCTGGTCTAAGCAAGAACTAGGCTGAGTCAAGGCGGCGGTGCAGCTTTGGCAAGGCGCCATCTACCTCCCATCTGCTTCTAAGGTGGAGAAGTCCAGCATGGTTGCCCGAGAGCCTGGAAGGCTCACTCACGCATCTTCCCCGGTCGTCCTGAACTCTGTTGGTGTCCACTTAACTCTAGCTCGGGAGTTCCCGTCATGGCTCAGTGGTTAACGAATCTGACTAGGAACCATGAGGTTGTGGGTTCGATCCCTGGCCTTGCTCAGTGGGTTAAGGATCCAGTGTCGCCATGAGCTGTGGTGTGGGTCACAGACGTGGCTCGGATCCCGTGTTGCTGTGGCTGTGGCGTAGGCCGGTGGCTACAGCTCCGATTCTATTCCTAGCCTGGGAACTTCCGTGAGCTGTGGGAGCAGCTCAAGAAAAGGCAAAAAGACAAAACAAACCAACCAACAAAACCTCTGCAGCTCTGCCGAGATGCTTTATACTCTTCAGAGTCTTGGTGGGTCAGGGTGCCCGTGGCTGGGAGGCCCGGGGCTGCGTTCCCTGTCTGCAGCCTAAGAGACTGTGGCAAAGCCCACGTCCTCCGCCTGCTTCCCTGTGACCAGAACTGGCGAGTCACCCGGAGGAAACATGCTTCGGGGTCTCAGGGTCCAGCCCTTCTGGCTCAGCAGCCCTTCCATCCTGCAAACCATTCTATTCCCCTTACTGTCCTAGGAGGCGTCTTAACACGACAACTGCTTAATCCTACCAGAAATTCCCCTAAAATTTTAGTCTTACTTTCACATTTAGAACTACTATCCTTTTGTGTGTGTGTGTGTGTGTGTGTGTGTGTGTGTGGCTTTTTAGGGCCACACCTGTGACACATGGAGGTTCCCAGGCTCAGGGTCGAACTGGAGCGATAGCCGCCGGCCTATGCTACAGTCACAGCCTCACAGGATCCGAGCTGGCAACGCCGGATCCTTAACCCACTGAGCAAGGCCAGGGATCGAACCTGCATCCTCACTGATACTAGTCAGATTTGTTTCTGCTGAGCCATGACAAAAACTCCCAGAACTATTGTCCGTGTGGAGTTGCTTTCCGTCTCTAGAAGCAAATCAAAAGCAGCGCTCCTTCTCCTCCCACCTGGTTCTTCACCTGCATCACGTGTGTTTAACCAGTTTCGTCTCGTCACCTCTGCCGTAAACCGTGTCCACACACACACAAGTTTGTATCTAGACCGCGTTCTCCTCCGTGGGCTTCTCTCTGTTTCAAGAACAAACTTTCTTAAATCTCATTGAGAATAAATATGAATATGAAGGAAATTCTCTCACTTTTTGCTTTTTCTTCAATATGGCCTGGGGGCCTTTGCATTTCCGTATAACTTTTAAGATTTGCCCATTAACTCATTTTTAGAAATTAATCCCCCCCCCCAAAAAAAGTCCCAAACAGACAGACAAACAAAACCTGTTGGTGTTTGGACTGGCATTACATTACCTCTGCAGATCAACTTCGGGGACCGGCAGTTTCACAATATTAAACTTTCCAATTCGTGCTCATCACAAATCCCTCCATTTAATTAGGTCTTTCTTAATTTCCTCAGCATAGTTTTCCCAACTCATCTAACTGTTCTCAGTGGTAGCGTTGATCTAAATTAACTTGCCCACCATTTCGGGGAGAACTCACCCGTCTGTTATCTTAATTACATAGAATGTGATGCTATTGGCGTTGTTGTATTTTTCACTTATTCATTCAAATCTACGTTGATTTATGAATATCTGCATTATTGCTTCTAATTGCTGTGTACTAATCCCACAATATCCTTCGTATATAAGGAGACCTTACAAAATAATGAAATTTAAAAGTCAGTATAAATAGGCATAAGGATAAGAAAATTCCCAGAGAAATCCAGGCAAATAATCAATATGTGTGATGAAGAGACACTCAACCTTGCTAACAAAGAAACGCAAGTAACACAGTACTAGCTGCCATCATTTCTATCAGATTGGCAAAAATTGAAGGAAAAAGACCCATGATGCTCAATTCAGTGACGATGTGGGGAAATAGCCACTCCCGCGGACTCTGCCAATTTCTGACACAATGAAATGTTGTGTGTGTGTTTGTGCACGCAAGTTTTCTCCTTGGTATTCATCAAACAAAAACACCTTCGCGAGTTCACACACCCGCGTGTCATGTGATGGTCATGGTGGCACTTGGTGTCGTAGGAAAAGCATGGTTCCAACAACCTCCTCGTCCGTGAGCAGAGGACTGAATGCAAAACTTCTTGGTCACCCACACAAGTACGTATTTTGCAGCCACTCAAACATAACCCATGAGTTACCCTGTGGCTTAGGGGTAACGAACCTGGTCAGTATCCATGAGGATGCAGGTTCGATTCCTGGCCTTGCTCAGTGGGTTTGGGGATCTGGTATTGCCGTGAGTTGTGGGGTAGGTCACAGACGTGGCTCGGACCCCACGTTGCTATGGCTGTGGCTGTGGCTGTGGCGTCGGCTGTGGCTGTGGCGTCGGCTGGCAGCTGCAGCTCCAATTCCACCCCTAGCCTGGGAATCTCCATATGCCGCAGGTGCGGTCCTAAAAAAAAATAAAATAAAAAGCCATAATCTAAAAATATGACACATGAAGATGCTGTGATTATGCGGAGTTAAAATAAACCCAGAAGCCCGAGTGTATTATGAGACATTTCACTTTGTAACAGGGAGATTTTGCAAATAAGGTGTGAGCTGGTCGAGAAGGGAACCTCTGATCCCCTGGGTCAGACCTCAGCTTTGGGCAGCACTGGGCAAATTCCATGGCTTCCTGTGTCTCATGAACTTACCCATACAGAGCACTCAGACACAGCCAGGCATGTAGAAAAGGATGAATAAACGTTGTGTGAAAGGCACACACAGATAGTAACGCCTCGTGTTCAGGAAGACAGCTGAAATAACGGACAGGGTATTTTTCACAGCGATTATCTCTGACTTTTAGTTCCAAGTTAACCATGTTAATAATCCTTGAATTTGAAAGTGAGCTTATGTTACTTTGTAATCTTTTGTAATTGATACACACACTGACGACAAAGTGGAGTTTTTAAAGAGAGAATGACATGGACCCCTTTTCGGGTACAGGACGCCCAACTGGCCAGCCTTGGTATCAATCTGGAGGCTGAAACATCTCTCTGAAAAGATAGCCTCATTGACAATGAAAGAAAAATATGGCAGCATCAGGCATTTGTCACCCCCAAACCCACCAGATCACGACTCCTAACGGGATCCTTGAGCTCCAGGCAAAGTGTGATTTATTGAAACTTTCAAAAAATAAATATACCTTTGCAGTTACTCTCTCCTCCCCAAGTGTTACCTTTAAAGGTTATTGTGCGTTATTTTCCATTAAGAAATGGGATAAATCACAATGCACTTACAGTGAAATTAGTAAATTCATTTCAGACCTCCGGTTAACTTCTTTTAACAACAATTTAGGGCTTTCAGCTACCCCTGCAGAGCATTTAAAGCTTTAAAAAATATATATACATATATAGCTCACACGATAAATGCCTATGGATAATTTAAAAGAGAATAGAGAATCCAGCGGGGTTGCTTTAGAATATACTTCTTCAGGATTCTCGGGGGCATGGGCTTAACCTTTGGCGTTGCAGGCATCTCATGCTCCGGCCACGTTGGTCATCACCCCAGCAGATGGCCGTTCTGGTCTGAACCCCTCCCTGGACTGCTCACCATGGGCTGTACTTTGTATAGGACATAGCAAGACAGAGAACGACATTTGGGGAGAAGATTAATGTCATGGGGTCTGGGGGGCTGGCAGCCATGAGGGGGCAGCTCCGCAGGGTCCAGCTGAAGGGAACAGAGTCTAGGGGAAGTCAGAGGTGTGGACAGGCTAAGAGGCCATCGAGAGGTGGACATGGACTCAGGATCTGGCAAGAATAGGGCACTGCCCCCGCAGCCTTAGGGGATGAGGGGCAGGTCTGGTCCTGTTGGGAGTGTGGGGCCAGGGCAGGGAGAAAGGGGAGGAAGGGTCCAGAAGAGAATAACCACCTTCCCCCCCCCAACCCCCGCTCATCCTTCCTCCTGATGCTGCACTGACTCAGCGCCCCCACCACGGGGGCTGAAAGTCAGGACCCCAGCGATGCAAAGCCTGGAGTGGGCCTTCTGAGTCACTCGGCGGGAGGGGTGGGGGGCTTCAGGGTGCCCCATGTGACAACATGCCTGAAAAAACAAAAACACCTTCTGACTTCCCTCGGCTGATTCTCAGCGGGGGCAGCGACCCGCACGTGTGCTGGGTGATGTCAGGTGATAACTCACATTTACAGAGTGGTTGTGATGAGCCAGGCGAGACTCACTAGTTAGTCTCTCTGGTCCTCACAGCAGGCCTGAAAGAGGGTCCAAAGCCTTAGGACAAAGTATCCAATGTGTTCGGTAACTGTGTCCCCAGCAGTCCCTCTGGCCGCTTTGTTAGGCAAGGTGCACCGAGGAGAAGGACGTGCAGCCCTGTAGAGACTCTTGGGCCCAGGGGAGCAGATGTCTGACCCTTCGTGGCGTTTATCTCGTGAACGCAAACTAGCCATGGGCCCCTTCCTGAAGGGAAGACAAGGATGCTTTCACCCGATCAAAGGTCGTGGGCCGCAACAGCGGCTGGCTTAGCCTGCTCCCCCAAAGACCACACCCGGCCCGGTGCTGAGACCTGCCTGCCGGGGGGCTGAATCTGTGCCAGCTCACCGTCTTCGGCCACGACCTCACCAGATTGTCTATGGGTCTGTTCAGTAAATTAAATCGATACACTGTGGAGACCATCTCCCTGTAGTTTTAAATCTTGGAAGGCGGCGCTGCTCTCGGAATTGCCCCTGAGCTGTAGTCACGTTTTGTTTTTAAATTTGTTTATTTCTTCTCTTGGCCAGGGGGAAGGACAGTTGGGGGCGGGGGGGGGGGGCGGAGGGCTGCAGTTTTAGACATTTCCACTTGGCATTCCCAACACTTCACTCCAATTATACCTTCTGGGACAGGGAAATATCAGACAGAAACCCAGTGAGCCCAGGGCCAGCTCTACCTGGGACAGGACTCCCTGTATCAACTGGTGTCACCAGCAGGCCACCACTCTGCCGGGGGCCAGCGCGGACTCAGGGCATCTGGGTATAAACGCCAATCCAGGTCTTGGGCCAACAACCTCTAAAGGGTTGCATGTCCTTCTCCCCAGGGCATGTCACCTAAGTGGCAGAGGGACTAACTGGAAAACAGGGAGCACATAGGGTACTCTGTGGCAAGGAACTTCCTCATAAGGGTTTGGACCCTTTTTCGGGCAGTGGTTTTCCCATCTCAGCATTGCTCCTGGTACCATCAGTGTACAAGAGAGTGTGACTTTACTGGGGTGACTGTCACGGTACTTTTTTCTAATCTGTTTTCTCTTTTGCCTGTCATCGGGGTAGGGTCTACCACTGTGTGCTCAAACTTACTGGTATTTTCTTCTGCAGTGTCTAATGTACAATTAGGCCTCTCTGGTAATTTAGGTATTTTGTTGATCACGTATTCTTATAGTTCTTGAAATTCCACTTGATTTGTTTTATCTCTTTTCTCTATGTTCATATTTTCCTTTGAGGCTTTGAACATATTTTCTAAAGTTTTCACTGATTATTGTATCACCTCTTTCATTTCTGGGTCTATTTTCATTAATTACTCTCTTGGTTATGGGTTATACCTTCATGCACCTCTACATGTCTAGTCATTCTTTTTTTTGGGGGTGTTTTTTAACCTTTTCCTTACGAAAAAAAACAAAATGGAGAAAATTAGAGACTATAGACAAGCAAAACAGAAAAAAAAAAAAAAAAGCAAGTAACCTAACTCCACCACCTGGAAATTAACCACAATTAGGAACTGAATGTAAACACCTTCCAGATGTTTCATGAATCTATTAATCTACAAAAATGGAATTATGCAATGAAAAATGCCACTTCATTTTTAAAGCTGAATTTCCTATAAATAATACTTTATTTTTGTTTGCACTATGAGGGAAGAAATTCTAGACTTAAAATTGATAAACTATTTATACTAGTCAGGGAATTTGCATAGTTTGTATATACTGGTGAGAGTAAATAAAACAAGGTAACACCGTTGACCCTGAATTAATTTCACAACTGAACATCCTATGACAAGCATAGTTTATAGTTGTTAATGGAACCCGCGTATTTGGCACAAATGCAGTTTTTACACTTTACTCTTTTATTAGAGTTGTTTCACAATGTTTTTTCAACTCCTGTTGAACTGAAAAGCGACCCAGGCACACATGGTTCCCTGTGCTGTACCGTAGCAGGTCGCATTGCTCATCCACGCCAAATGTAACAGTTTGCAGCCAAAAACCCTGAGCCACCCGTCCACCCCACTATCTCCCCTTCCCCTGGGAACCACAAGTCTACTCTCTTTGTCTGTGATCTGCTTCTGTTTGGGAGATAGGACCCTCTGTACCATACTTTAGATTCCACAAATAAGTGAGACCCTGTGGTATTTTTCTCTTTCTGACTTACTTCACTTAATAGGAGAATCTCTAGTTCCATGTTGCTGCAAATGGCATTATTTTGCTCTTTTTTACGGCTGAGTAGTATTCCACTGTATATATGTACCACATCTTCTTAATCCATTCATCTGTCAATGAACATTTAGGTTGTTTCCATGTCTTGGCTACTGCGAATAGGGCTGCAATGAACATATGGGTGCATGCGCTTTTTGAATGAAAGATTTGTCGGGTTATAAGCCTGGGAGCAGGATTTCTGGGTCATATGGTAGTTCTATATTTAGTTTTCTGAGGTACCTCTGTACTGTCTTCCCTAATGGTTGTACCGTTTACATTCCCACCAGCAGTGAAGGAGGGTCCCCTTTTCGCCAGCGTTTGTTAACTGTTGACTGGTTAATGTTGGCCGTTCTGACGGGTGTGAGGGGGACCTCACTGCAGTTGCGATTTTCATTTCTCTGATAATTAGTGATGTTGAGCGTTAGTAATCCTTAATTAAATGCTGATTATTTTGAAAGTTATGCTATTGAGTGTCTGATATCGCTTTATTAGAGAAGTGTTGAACTTTTCTTTGGAAGCCTGTTAATTTATTTCCAGATCAGTCTGTTCTTATTAAAGCTCATTTAGAAATGCGTTAGAGAGGTTCTAAGTAGCCCTCTTCCTCCTTCAGTGTGAACATTCTGGCTCTTCAACCGAATGCTTTCCGCATTCCAGACAGCATACGCGTTCCGGCCGAAGAACTCAGGTGACACTTGTCCTAGATGAGCCATAGGAAGGGCACATTTTCAACTCTGGATGTTTGTTCTTTTCCACGATATCTGGTCTCTGCCCTCCTGAAGATGGGCTCTGTGCATATGCAGCTTCGTATTTACTCCTAGGAGGATTTTTGGTCTTTTTTTGTCTTTTTAGGGCCACACCTGCAGCATATGGAGGTTCCAATTGGGGGTCTAATTGGAGCTACAGCTGCCAGCCTACACCACAGCCACAGCAATGCCAGATCCAAACCACGTCTGCAACCTACACCACAGCTCACGGCAACACCGGATCCTTAGCCCACGGAGAAAGGCCAGGGATCGAACATGCAACCTCATGGTTCCTCGTCGGATTCGTTTCTGCTGCGCCACAACGGGAACTCCTGGTCTTCTTTTTCTTTTCTTTTCTTTTCTTTTCTTTTTTTCTTTTTAGGGCCACATCTGCAGCACATGGAAGTTCCCAGTAGGGGTCAAATCGGTGCTGCAGGTGCTGGCCTACACCACAGCCGTGGCAACATCAGATCCGAGCTGCATCCTCGACCAACACTGCAGCCCGTGGCAATGCCAGATTTTTAAGCCACTGACTGAGGCCAGGGATTGAACCTGCATCCTCAAAAACACTATGTTAAGTTCTTACCCCGCTGAGCCGCAGTGGGAACACCTAGACCTCTTTTTCTCTATGGCTATTTTCTCTTTTGGCACCTGCCCTGAAAAATCCCGCCACCCAAGGCTCCCTAAATTCTGATTTCTACCTCTTCACCTCAGTAAGAATACTCTGCTCTGGCCTGACTCTAGTCCCCATGCAACCTTCTGGAAAGTTTCACTAGGCAGAAAACCAGGGCATTCATGGGCTTCGTCTCACTTCCTCCTGGTCCCTCCCGATGAAAACCCTCTCCTGCCCGGCGTCCAGTGTCTGCAAGCAGATGTCCGTGTGCTCTTGTCCAGTTTGCTGGTTGTTCCTGCAGAAGGTCTGCTTTGCTACTACTTTCTTCATAATGGCCAGAAGCAGAGGTCCTGGGCTGGAACTTTACCCCTGTTACCCGTCCAGATTCTCCGAAAGGAGATGGACGTAGACGCTGAAGAGGATAAGCACGGTCCTGTAAAGTACCTGCATCCTTTGTGGTCTTGGAATTCCCTTCAACTGCCTCCGAAAGATGGGATTGAGTCATCCAGTCCCGAGGGGCCATGGACTCTGAGGGTTAAAGGCTGTCACTTGCATCGACCCCTGGGGGCCCTCTCCAAGCCTCAGGCGCCATCCTCCCCTTGATAGGGACCTGCTCTTGACCTGGAAGAGCAGCCAGGCTACAAACTCACTTTCCCTGGACTTCTGACAACTTTCCATTGGGTGCTAAGTGGTCAGTTGCAGCCTGGCCTCTGGCTGCAGGCGGCGGTGGTCTCCATCAGTGCTGCCCAGGGACACTCTGCTTGCACAGATTTGCCTTGCGTTGGCGATTCATCACCCTGTGGTCCCCACTTCATCTCTTGCACGAGCCAAAGTTTCTCATAAGCAACCGCCCTACAACATAGTCCTTGTGGCTCTGGGGTTGCCACTGACCCAGGCTGGCTAGGGCATCCCTCCAACCTGGGCACCATCCTGATCACCAACAGCCAACGCCTTAACAACCACCCTGTCACAACACGCCAGGAGGTATCTACACCCCATCCCAATCAAGACCCCAAATGTCATCCGTTGGGGAAAGATCCAACTCTCAGCTCCCGTTTTACAGCCTTTTTTAAGGACAACTCCTAGGACCAGTTTCTTCGATGGGGTTCCCTGAAATTGACTCGGAGCCTCCCAGGGTTTGTTGGAGAGAGAATGGGGACCAACAGGGTGAGCGAGAGGGAGACCAAGGAACACCGCCTGGAGGGTCGGGTGTTAGGGCTGGTCTCGAGCTCCCCTTAGTGCACCTTTCATGAGCAGTGAGTGGGCAGATCCAGTCCAGAGCGTTGAGTGGGGGAGCGTCCCCGAGCTTTTCGCGGACGAGTGGGACGTCTGCCCTTGGGACATCCTGCCCTTGCCAGGGTCCTCACATGGGTGCTCTTCCCTGTGCCAGCAGGGCTGTCTGCTGAGGGTCCCTCCATCCCTGTGGCGCAGGAGTCACATAAACCTCACCTCCTGTGCGCGGCCTCCAACAGCAGCTACAGTCTTCCCGAGTGCGGGTGAAGCCAATGGATGCTGTAAAGCCGCTTCTGGGGAGGGGGTCAGAAAATGAACGGTGAGGGGGGGCAGGAACAGAGAGGGGTGGATGGTGCCACAGAACCCTTTGCTGTCTTGTCTCCGCATCACACGACTGTGGGTAAAAGCACACCAGAGGATGCAGAAGACCCAGCCTCACTCTCAGGTCCCTGCCCCACACCTATTCCACCCTTATCTGTGTGGGTGTGGAACAGATTTAAAGGAGGCCTGTCTATGAGGTTCCCAAGGGCCAGCCGTGGGGACAGGAGCCTGACCAGCCAGCCCAGAGGACCCGCCCTGAGCTCAGCCTGGGCTTCAGCAGCAACCCACATGCAGCCTGGGGAGCATGCGCTCTCCGAGGGAGGATGGGGGCGTGAGGACTTTCCTTCACAGGAGTGCAGGGATGTCAAGACCGGACTTGCTCTGTAGGAGCTGGAGCAGCGGAGTCTGGGCAGCTGCCCAAGTTCCGGCCAGAACATTGGGTCATAGCTGCTTCCAAATCCCGCGGCCATTACTTTTTAATGTGCCCATCATTCAAGTTCAGGGGACCTTGTTTTCTCAGATTACGGCTGGGACCAGAGGCTTGGAGGGCCAGGACACCGTGAAACAGGCTGCTACTGCACAAAATCAAGGACATGGGCGGCAGCTCGGCTGTGGTGTGTGAAAAAGCTGCCCCTGGCTGTGCACACAGGAAACAAGCGGCCTTCAATTCATGTGCACACGCAGCCCAGCAGACCCTCAGAAGCTTGAATGAATAGCCCAGGCGTTCAAAGTGCCCAGACTGTGAATGCCAACATCCCAAACCTCCGTGAAACTCTGCCAGGACTCTACAGAGCTTTGTCTCCTCTCAGATAATCAGAAGGTGAGCATTCATTGAGCGCTAAGCATGGTGAGTGCCTTTCTCACTGAACCCAGGGTTCTTATCATCACCATTTTATAGATGAGGGAGCCGAGGCTCAGAGAGGGTAAATAACCTGTCTGGACACGCCCAGCAGGACGGCAGAGCCTGAGTGCGGATGCAGGGGCAGGAAGCAAGTGGACACTGCTCATCTGCAGCTTCAGTCCCCTGTGTGTCCTCCTGAAGTCCATGGTTATGAAATTGGAAACCCCCAAACTCAGAATGCAGCCCCTCCTCCTCCACTTCATGACCTGGGCATTCACACTCTCGCTGGAAAAGCTGGGCCCGCCCAGGCTATCTGGTCCCCTCTCACCTGGGCTCTCGGACCGGCAACCATCGGGGTGGGATGAGGCAGAGCATGGACAGTTCCTACAACATAACACCCTCTCGGTGCTTTTTCTGAGTACAGGGCACTTACTTATGAGAAACGTCTAAATCTTTAAGATCTACAGCCCTCCCTTCAAATATTAGCTCTATTGCCTGGTGTCTGTGAGCCTTTGACGGGTACATAGCAACCATGCAAAAAGACAGCTCCATTCTTTCAATTCAAAAGGGGGGACACAATTTTGTAAAGGTAGAATAATTAAAGTCACCCCAAACTACTGTCAGATTTTCTGGCTTTTGTTGGAATTAGAATGAATGATCAATACCAGTAAGGAAATTGCAGGTTGGCTACACAGATATTTCTACAACAATGAAACGTACAAACCAAAAGAAGAACTTATTCTAAATCACACGAAATCCGAGCTGTCATTTCTAGACTTCAAGGCTGTCTCGGCTTGGTACACAGTCGTCTCAGAACCTGAAAATTAGACAGTAGTTTGTTTAACATTTGTTTGAAATGAATGTACATTAATTTGGGTACATTGACGTTTGTTCACTGGGAGCTTCATGTTAGCTATTATCAAGCCATTTTCCCACCACAATTCCATTCCTGGTCCTTCGCACACCAGCCATTCTCCTATTTGTTTTCTGTCTGTGGACTTGATTACCCCAAGTCTCCGCAGTGGACTGGATGCAATGATGATGCAAGAAGGCTCTCACGAATAAGGATGAGTAGCAGTTCATGCTGGCTTGCATCACTGCCCCCAGGTCCCAGCTGCCCAGTATCTTTGACTTGGGGGTCAGGCAGCTCTCAGGCGTGGGAGCCACGGTGAATGAGTGGTGTTTGAAGCCATAGCAAGCAATGCAATAGCAGAGGCTGCCCCCTGTCTGCACTTGGCAGGGGGTGGAAGGACTGACAGCCAGAAAACAGCAGGTCTGGGGGTGCTGCTCTTGCTCCTCCACGGATGCCCCGTCAGCCTCCCGGAGACCCCTGGAGCCCTCACACTGGGGGAGCCCCAGTTCATGTCAAACCACACGTCAGTTTGGAACGATACCTCCTACCTCAGCTGCCTGCTTCTCCCAACCACCATTTCCTCCTGTGCCAGGCAAAGAGAGAGGGAAAAAAACATAAATTATTTAGATGCCAATTCTCTTTTCATTTTTTAAAGGTGCTGGGCCTTCCCCAGAGAAATGCAGGGTGGGATCAGGAAGGGGAACTACAGGGGCCAAAGTTACTTGAGAAGAGAAGGGCTGTCCCCACCTCCAGCCCTTCCTCGGGGTTCCACCTGGGGATCTGAAAGCTGAGACGTGACCCCACCTAGTCCAGAGGCTCAGACGTGAGACAAAGGGTGGGCACTGCTCACAGACTCAGTCATGGGACCTCAGGACTTTCCACGTGAATAGGTGTCAATTGCCAGCCAAGTGAGTTTGCACACGAAGAACCTGACCTGTGGGTTTGGTTTGGTATGTTTCATTTGGCCGGCTTTTTCCCCGGGGGCTGAGAAGCTACAGCTTGACCCCTGGTCCCCTCTCCTCTCCAGCCATTCTCCCCAGGCTTTATGCTCTCTCCCAGCCTCACCGCTGATGGAATCCTGTCTCTCAAGACACCTGGCTCTGCAGGCAGGCTCCTCCTCTGGTCTCCGCCCCACCCAGCCTGCATCCATCCTCCCCACCTGCACCCTGGACAGTGGCTCTTCCCCTCCAGCACCCTGGACAGCAGGGCTGGCAGTGTCGCAGCGAGAGAGAAGCCTGGGAGAGGGACCCACACTGGGGGTGGAGGTGGGGGCGGCAGTGTCCAGGGCGGCTCGCGAGCAAGGGCTCTCTGTCCCCTGTATTGCGTGGTCACGGTCCGTGAACGTGAGGTCTCGGAACCCACTGCAGGAAGAGTAGACGCTGATCTGAGCTGTACGTTGGTAATTCTGACGTTTCACTTTGTGGACAGTGATGAGCAACTGTCCGTGTTGAACGGTAAGAGCATCTGTGATGCCAAATCTGGGTTACGAGAATTTAGTCAGCTCAGTGGCAATCCAGACCCTCAACCATGGTCGGTCTGTGTAGACGCAGAGGAATCAGGACACTGGGGGCTCATGGGGGCCTGGGGGCCACAGCCTGGGGTGGGCGTGGCAGGGAGCCTGTGGATTTCGGATGGCAGAGCTGGCGTTCCCCGGCCCACGCCTCCAACTTCCAGCTGCCCATGTGCTGGGCAAGATTTGGGGGCAGAAGGGCCAAGGCCACCCTCCTTGCTCTTTTGGGCTTCTCAGGTCAGGCAAGGTGGCTGGGGGCATAAGATCAGCAGTGGCCAAAGCCATGCCATCTGGCGCTTAGCTCTGCAGCTGTGGTGAGGCTGGCGGGGCCCAGGGCCTCCTGGCGGGTCCCACCTCAGCACCTCTCTCGGCCCACAGCAGGTGCACTGAGACGGCAGAGGAGACACACGCTGAATGTTCCTCTCCGTCTCTTCAAGGGCCACCTGATTTTTGACTCTAGTCCTTGTGACCCACCTCAGTGAAATCCTCTTCTGTTAAGACAGTTGAAAGACTTATAGAGAACTGCCCAGTTTTCCACCTCACATGGGCACCAAGAAAAAATACACAGAGAACAAGTAAAAAAGCCTAAATTGTCAAGATGCTTCAGTGTTTCTTTTTCATTTGTTATTTTTAGGCCACTGTTTCTACTTTTTTCCAAAGGAATTATCTCGTATTCCCCCCAGAATTTTTGCTTATCTAAGGGAGACATCAACCTCATTGTCCTTTGTCATATTTCTACGGCTTTTTCTTATTATTTTTTTCTGATTTCACATAAGGAAATTATTTAAAGTTAAGAAATGTGTTTTTGCAAAAAGAGGATTGCTAGAAGAACTTTAGTACGGAGACTTTGATAAGTAAACATTCAGAAATGCTGGCAGAAGCTCATCTTTGTCACAGAGGTGGGGGCACTTGGGAATTCCTCTTCTGGGGGTCTCGCCCAGGAGGCCATCTTCTACGTGGGGGTCACTTCCGGCTCTCCTGCGATGTAGCCAATAGGTGCTGGCTGGATAAATTAAGGACCCAGAAAACTGCTCAAAGAGCCATGAAATCGTCACACGATTATATTTTTAAATTTGAAATAAAATCATAGGTGGATACAAAAACCAGTGAGCCGAAACCATGAAGTGCTTTTTTGTCTCTATCACATCACCTGCAGACACACAGATACTCACAGACACGGACACACACACACAGTTAGACACTCACATGTCCACGTACAAACTGAGAGCTCTTCTTTCTTACTCATCCCTCGGTCATGGCCACTCCATGCTGCTGTACAGGAAGGTGGGGCGGGGGAATACAATGGACCCCTGAGCTCCCAGCCCTTCTGTCACCTGTTTGACATTTTCAGGAGTGTCCCTGACAATCTGCCACAGGACAGAGACAGCCTAGAATCTGCTCTTAGTTTTCAGGTTGGGACTTCACCATAAGCTATTTTCAACTGTGTTTTAAACTGTTCTTTGTCCAAGGTACATGTTCACTGTGGAACTAACACAGGTGTACACTACATCGTGACCAGCAGGCTACTCAGAGCAGGTTTATTGAACAGACCGAGTTTAGAGGAAGAGCAGATAAAGGTTTTTCTGCACCACTGTTTTCACCCATACTTGGTACAAGTTATGCATCCATTCCATTTGTATACCACACACACACACACACACATGTACAGGTAATACTTATGTCTAAATGTGTAGGTCAGATGCTAGAGATGCAGCATGGAGCAGTGAGGAAGATTTAGTCTTTCCTCTCACGAGCTCAGGGAGGCTGGTGATACGGAGCAAAGAAGCAACTCTGAGCAGCTCAGAGGTCGCCCGATGTCGCCGTTCTGCCCAGTGTGCTCAGCACCTGCCCCTCTAACCGCAGACGTTTGAGAATCTCGATCTTTTTCTCCAGTTCTTCTCAATTAGTCCTCCACGTTTCTTGGCAAATCTATCCCTAAATGTTTATTATTACCACTGTAAAAATGTCCATATATTTGAAATGTTTTCAAATACATTCGTCAGATAAACTTGTCACTGGCACTTGGGCATTTTTTGGTTTTGCAAATTTATTTTTAACCTGCCAGTGATCAAACTCCCTTAGCCATTTAAATGATGCTTATTTGAGGGGCTTGGGTTTCTGAATTGATCACCCAAAAGACACGGTGAGCGTTTGTCTCTTCTCACTCGAGGACTTCTCATTTCTCATGGTTTAATTACTGCTTAGAATTTGAATAATTACATCAAATAACTGTGGTGGCAGGAACCACCTCATCCCATTTCGGACTCTGACCAAACTCTGTGATACTTCCTGTCACAGCCCTTGTTGTCTGGAAGGGCAGGTCGGCATTCTTTGCCTTGTTTAAAGAAATTCTTGCTAAGTTAGGAACTGAATGCATCTTTGTTAAGAGCCACGAATGCCGAATTTTAGGAAATGTCCTTTCAGCTCTTGTTGACATCATCAGACAGTGTTTCTCCATCAACTCCAAGACCACCTGACAGTATGAAGTACATTCAAATACCTCCTAACAGCAAAGTGCCCTTAGAGTTCCCATTGTGGCTCAGCGGAAACGAACCCGCCTAGGAACCATGAGGTTGTGGGTTCGATCCCTGGGCTTGCTCAGTGGGTTAAGGATCTGGCGTTGCCATGAGCTGTGGTGTAGGTCGCAGAGGCAGCTCGCATACCGCGTTGCTGTGCCTATGCGTAGGCCAGCAGCTGCAGCTCTGATTCAACCCTATCCTGGGAACCTCCATATACTGCAGGTGCGGCCCTAAAAAATAAATAAATAAATAAATAAATAAAATTCTTCCTAACATCAAATCGTCCTCATACCCACTGAAAATTCTCTGAACTGAGCTCCACTGACTCACAAAACAATTGACCGAATTTGCTTGTATCATGCTCAGAATATTTGTATATCTTTATAATCGGCTTCAGTCTTTAGTTTTTCATGTTTATATTTGTCAAGGTTTCCAAGCTTTAAATTTTATGTAATTAGTGCAAATACATATTCATCATAATGTAAAAACTGATACAATTAGACACATTCCAATGAAAGATGCCTCCTTTGCTCATGTGAAAAAAGCAATTTCATTTATTAAATGCTTATACAAATGCTTTTTAAATAAGACTTTACCAGAGGTCTGCTAATCATCTAAGTTTTGCCAGATGACAACTGGTAATAAAGCCACGGTACCAAACACACACACGTGTGTGATTCACAGGAATGTGTATATACACGTATGAAACATACAGGTAAGGTTTCGTGCATTTCTTATTCCATCAAGTCCTTAAGTGGCTACTATGTAGCCAAGCATCGTTCTAGTGCTAGCAGTTCAAACACTGCAAAAGGAAAAGTCACATTCTTCACTTAGAGTCAAGTTTTCACTCTATGAACATGAAGACAAAATATCGAAACTAAAGCGAAATGAAATGGTGACATAATTAATTCCTTCAAACCAGAGTTGCTGGGGGTCTACACCAGGCCAGGCACAGAGCTTGATGCTGAAAAATATGCACGTATGTGTGCATTGTGGCTCGTTTTAAATTAAATTTTGAAAATTAAAAAAAAAAATGGAGTTCTCATTGTGGCTCAGTGGATGACGAACCTGGCTGGTATCCCTGAGGATGTGGGTTCAACTGGATTAAGGATCGGGCATTGCCTTGAGCTGTGGTGTAGTCACAGAAGAGGCTCAGATCCCGTATTGCTGTGACTGTGGTGTAGGCTAGTGGTTACAGCTCTGATTCAACCCCTAGCCTAGGAACTTCCACATGCCACAGGACTGGCCCTGAACAGCAAAAATAAAGTAAAACACCAGTGACCTGAATTGATGGAGCATTTTGCACTATTGCCATTTGAAATAGTCAAAACTATCATATAGAATATGAGGGCAGCATAAATAGAAAGAGAAATGCTTTAACGAGGCCACTGAAATCACCAGACGCACGTCAGGACGGCTGGGGGAGAGGGTGCTGCAGGGGTGCAGCTGCAGGGGTGCAGCTGCAGGGGTGCAGCTGCAGGGGTGCAGCTGCAGGGGTGCAGCTGTGTGTGGCCACCAGGGTCCTCCCCTCCTCCGCTCACCAGGGAATGACCGTGCGTGAGCGCCCATTCTGGCCAGCTTCTCGGAATGCAGCGGAGACCTCAGGCTGCGCTCAATTTATACGACCCACATGTTGCAAAGGGTCTCTGGTCTCCAAAATACTGTAGCCGCTCACAGTGCCACTCCTCTGCCATCTCACCAAGGACAGCAGGTGGAGGGGACGGTCACCTTGGCCGCTTCCCAGAAGTTGCTCAGGAACAGGAGAGGGGGACAGGCTCACCCCTTCCTCCGAGCTGACGCTAATTGGGGATCAGAGCCACCAACAGCTGCTTCTTGCTATGAGCCCTACGCGTAAAGACATCTGCCTCTGCAGCTGCCCCCAGCGACTGGCAAGTGCCCGCTGCCACCGCGAGGAGGAGCTGGGCTGGGATGGAGGCCTCTGGAAATGCCACCTGTGCCTAGAGCAGCCTGGCCACCGCCTGTGCCATCAGGACTGCGCGAAACTAGGAAATCTTAACCCTACGGAGAGCTAAACGCCCCTCCTCTTAATGACTTGGGCTAATTTTTTTTAATAAACAGATTTGGAAGGTCTGAGGCATTAAGAGTATTGAAGAACTTTTTTCTTATAAAATCTGATGTTTTTTCTCTTAAAAAAAAAAAAAAAACCCTGACTTTTAAACTGATTAAAACCAAATACAGAGTCCATGGAACCCAAGGGACAGACGAAGGGGACCCTGGTTTCTCCTCAAGGAAACGTCCCAGGAGGGACGAGAAGCTCTTGTGACACTGAAGTCACTCTGGTGACTCACCCTCCGAGTGCCACCGCGCACGAACTGTGCCCTAGGACGTGCGCAAGCAGCCCCGGAAATTTCACTGCTGACCAGGAACCACGAGGAACAGTGGCCACTGCCCACGTGAGGACACAACCAGTCAGCCAGGGCAGGGCGAGCAGACCATCTCCCCAGCGCAGTCCCCAGGCCTTGCTGCAGGAGTGACAGAAAGCTGAGCCCCGGACAAGGACACGACCTTCCACCAAAAGACGGGATAAAGAGTGTCCCAGGCGGAGGGAACAGCAGGGCCCAGAGGCACCCATCCCCAGGGGTTTAACCACGGCCCTGCGGTGGGAGAACAGGCAGGAACGAGGAAGAGGCAGGAGGAGGGTTTCGGAAGCTCACGGGACCCTGTTCGCAGGTGGCAGCTGGGTCCTGGGACGGACGAAAGGGCAATTTGCTGCCCCAACTCTGGGGCGGAGCACAGACTGAGGGGAGGCCCCGCAGAGCTGTGGCCCGGTGGGGAACCACTTTTGCGGCCCCAGTGAGGGATGAGGACAGAGTGACAGGGACCAACCTGGAGACGCCGAGGGAGGTGAGCAGGGGGACAGGGCCATGGGAGGAGGCGAGCCTCTGGTGGGGCCATGGTGGGGGGAGGCGAGCACTGGGACGGGGCCACAGGCAGGTTTCAAGGCGAGGCTGGGCTGGGGGCTGGTGGTGCCTGGTGGAGGCCAGAGGGCAGAGAAGTCCTCTTCCTGGAGTTTAGAGAGCTCTCAGGAGCGGAGGGGGCGCCCCCACTGTGGGGCTGAAGCCTGGAGGGGAGGGTCCAGGGCTCCGGAGGCGCTTGCAGCTGGGAGAGGAGCAGGCACTTGGTCAGGGTGCTCAGGGGCCCTGAGAACAGAAGGCCTGGTCACCTGCCGGGCCCTTGACCATGACTGTGGCCTGAGAGCTCCCCTTCTGGCACTCGTGCAGAGCAGGGCCTGCTCCTGGGAATTGTAAGGACTCTGAAATGCACTGATTGTGGAAGGAAAAATCACCCCGCCTGGGAAACGGAATGTGTGGTCCAGCCAAATACGTCTGTTTAGATCAAAGGCAGCCACGTCGCAGTGGTTAATGAATCTGACTAGGAACCATGAGGTTGCGGGTTCGGTCCCTGCCCTTGCTCAGTGGGTTAATGATCCGGCGTTGCCGTGAGCTGTGGTGTAGGTTGCAGACGCGGCTCGGGTCCCGCGTTGCTGTGGCTCTGGCGTAGGCTGGTGGCTACAGCTCCGATTAGACCCCTAGCCTGGGAACCTCCATATGCCGCGGGAGCGGCCCAAGAAATAGCAACAACAACAACAAAAAAAGACAAAAAGACAAAAAAAAAAAAGGCAGCCACGTGAATCTGAAAACTTAGGATGACCTCACGGATTATTCAATTTTCATCACAATGAACAAAAATGCAGACGTTAGTTTCCAAGGAAGGAGGGGCCTGGATCTGCCCAGCAGAGGCCATGGTGACGGTCACTGGACCCAGGGATCTTGTCAACCGCATCCGAGACCCAACTTGAACTAAGACTCTCCACCAGGTTGTACAAGACTTCGTTCTAAACTGTCCGACCTCCGTTTTTAATTTCCTATGTATTACAAGGGATTTCAGGAAGATTGTTAAAAGCTGACTTTTCTGGTAAGAAGAGAGAAAGTGGCAGGCCTCATTAAAGCGTCTCGACTATCCTTGACTACCTGCTGCTTGAAGATTAATTAATTATTCAGTGCGGCAGGGCTGGCGCTGGAGGTTGGGTGGAGCAGCCCCACGGATCTGAGGCGTCAGTCATGAAGGCTGCAGCATCGCTGGAT
The DNA here is from genome assembly GCF_016906955.1 of Phacochoerus africanus. Lineage (NCBI taxonomy): Eukaryota > Metazoa > Chordata > Mammalia > Artiodactyla > Suidae > Phacochoerus > Phacochoerus africanus. Next base: position 140,325,759 of record NC_062558.1, read on the forward strand.
GGGGCTAAAGCCCCAGGGCCGGGAAGACCCACCACCCACGGAGTATTGCATTTTTACATCTGTCAGCACGATGCAAAGAAAATCAGCCAACTGTTCTCTCTTCCACGAACATAACTAGAAAGAGGGGATCCTATTTTTGCTGGCCTAAGGTTTCTCTTTCAAACTACGTATACATATTTTTACGTGTCTTTAGTCCCTCTCCTGCGTAGGTAAACGATAACGGTCCCCTCACACTGGGACTTGGACCAAATGGGGAGTCACTACCTGCTGTTGTTTTACTGTTGTTAGTGTTTTTTTATTTTTACTTTTTTGGAAAGATGTTTTACTTAGGAGGGGCAGTGTGGGAACTACCATTGCTACCGAGCTGAACTTGGGTCCACATGCCTGTGTGAGGAAAAGCCAGTCTCCCCCCCGCCCAGGCTGCGGGGAAGGAAAGCGTGGCGTTGCCTGCAGGGCCCAGGGAGGAGTCCGGGCAGCTGCTGCTCAAAAGACCTGAACCCCACAGGGCTTTCAGGGAAGAGTTTTTAAAGTCAGGTTGAGGAGGGGGTTGTGGGTGGGTGATCCGCTCGTGGGCGCCCTTCCGATTGGCCGATGGTGAGGTCACTCAGAGTCAACGCATCAACCTTCCGGTTCCAACTGGTCTGGGGCCTAGGTGCTGGTGGGCAGCCCAGAGCTAACATTTTCCTCCTGGTGGGGGTTTCAGTGCCTGCAAAACAGCTCAAGGACGCGGCTCGGGATGTTAACTACAGCCCCTGAGGGGAAACGAGAGTCCCTGATTTTGTTTTATGGCTAAACTATTATTTTTTTGTCTTGCTTGACTGGTTTTGTTTGTTTCTGCATTTTCTCACTTTTCTGATTAAATGTGCTCTTTCAGCGGGTGGGGGGAAGCTAAAACTTTTCTACAAAGAAGAGGGCAGAGGCCTGGGGGTTCTTGTCCGGGGCAGAGCCCATAGGGTGCTGCTCAGTTTCACCGTCACCGAGCAGCCTTTGTCCTTGCAGACGGGCTCCCGAGGGCTCGGCTGCAGAGTAACATGGAGAACAGGTCCGATGGACTCGGAGGCCCTGGGGAATGAGAGTTCTCTGCTCCCAGGACTAAGGTGCCCACCCGCCCGTCATGCTGTCCCCTCCCCACCCTCCTCATTTTCCTCTTTTCCGCAAAGTGCACGTGGCCAGAACAAGGGCACCGGCTGGCCCTCCCTGCAGGTGCTGCCATGCCGCCAAAGCCGTGGGCTCCCGGAAGCCTCCTCACTGGGGCCAGAGACAGCCTTACGCTCACCCAGCAGAAGGTTCTGGCAAATTCGGACCTGGGACGCAGGCCCAGAGCAGCCGATCTTGAACGGGGGCCCCACGCAGCAGCCTCTGGAGACAGCTGAGGCTTTAATTAACCACAACAGAAATGTGAGCAGTTATGGGTTTTTCTTCCAGAATCTGATTTTCCTGAGACGACTGTGCCTCTGCTGGCCGAGGGAACAGTGCACAAACTAAAACTTTTATTTAAAAAAAAAAGCAATTTCAAGCGGAGGGCTTGAAGGCAGCTCCTCTGGGGGCCAAGACCCAGCCCTTGTGCCTACTCAGACCCACCTCGGGAGGCTGAGGAGCCGGGGCTCATCAATAAAAAGGGCTGACTTCCCGGGCCTGCCTCTCTCCAGAATCTCAGCAGCCTTTAAAGCAAAGCCCTGGTCCTTAATGACTGTAATGATTTTCTCCCTCCTCTGCCATGTTCAGATCCTCTTCGTTTTAGGAAACCGTCGGGGCGTGCTTGTTAGGGAGAGACGCCTTTGAAATCCATCCAGCGCCGCTCACATCTGAGCCATTTATAATGGAAGCCTGATTCGTGTTGGAGGTAAACCCACTGAAAAGAAGTCTGGCTGCACTGCCTACCCAACTTTCCATTTTTAATGCTCCGTGTCTGACGGAGGCGCTAATGCCGAACCCGTGGATGAGGAGGCAGCGAAGGCTCCGGAGGTGGGAGGAAGGGCTGCTCCCCTGCGGGCTCATCCCCCCCATCACGGGGCCCCCGGAAATGCCTGTCATCCCAGGCTCACTGCTAACGACTTGATTTCTTTCCATTGTGAAGCGAAATCTTACAGAACACTGAAATTGCCGTCATTTTTACGCTGCGGTATTGCAGTCACCGCCATCAAAAAACATCGTGAGGATTATAACACTTCTCGTATGAGGATTGAAACTTGAAAATTTCTGAGGAGGAATGACCAGGCATTCAGAGGGGAGGTGGGTTTGGGAAACAGAGAACCAGGGTGTCCCATCCCCCGCCCTCCACCTTAAATGCCCCCTGTGCAACCCAGTCCCTCGTGTCCTGGCCCCCTGCTGTCTCTCCCCTCCCCACACGGAAAACAGGAAGAGATACATTATTACACCTCCAGCTGAGCAGGCTCCAGGCTCATCCTGGGCACCACCCCACCCCCACCCCCGAGGATGTTCAGAGGCTGGGCTCCCTCCTGGCCCCCAGCGCCCTCTGCCTCGCCAGGAGCTGCTGTGACCCTGGGAGGGGAGCCCTGGACACCGCACTGGCCCAGTGACCCCGCACTCTTGACTCCAGACAGGTCAAGCTGTGCAGTGAAAATGTGGGCCCAGCCCCTTAGCCCCCCAGCTTCGCCTTCCCTGTAGGACAAATGGCCCTTGTTCTGCCCACAGCCCTCTGTGGCCCCCCCGGTCCTTCAGAGGGGAGGAATTGGCCCTTAGCCGGGGATGCTGCGGGGGGAGGGGTTCAGAGGCAGTGCCTCCCCTCCGCGCGAAGGCCGGGAGCTCCCACCCCCAGGAGCAGACCCGGAACATGCTCAGCAGGGAAGGTGGAGACAGCCGCGGGTTTCCAGGGGAGGCCCAGAGTGAGCCCCGCCTGCCGGGCCCCGGTCTCTCACGGGGACGCCCCAGAAACGTGGCCACGGCCACAGTGCCCAGGCCACCTGCAGGCCCTGGTTGAAGGAGGTGGCTGGACGCACTGCTCTTGTTCGGAACAGGGCGTCGTCGCAGGAGGTGAGGGCTCGGGTTTCTCATTGCCGTCCAAGAATCACCAAAACGCAGGCGTCAAGGGCGGGGCGGGACCGCCACGCAGACCTCCCGGGGCCTCGCGGGCCTGCCCTGTCCTCTCCCTCTCCCGCCTCCTCCCGCTCAGTCTCCCTCCCTCCTTCCCTCCCTCCTTCTCACGTCTTTTCTGTCCTCTTCCTCACTCTCTCCCTTTCTTTCTGCATTTATGGATGCCTCGATTGACTTCTGAGTAATCAGCCTTTCATTCATTCATTTTTATTCTTCGATGTGTTTATTATTCGTCAGAATACTCAGCCTCTCATATGTTAATCAATACACCAGGGAGCAGGTATCCAGGAGGACCCGGGGGCCCTGGGCCTGGGGCATAGGCAGCAGTGATCTGGTGCTGGACCACCGCATGGGGCCACAGTGCACCTCCCAGCACACCCCACCCCACTCACTGCCACAGTTTCCCGGGGCTCACTTTGTTCTCCCCGATTGAGGTGGTTGAAATGGATGTTTCCTGGTGAACCCCTTTCCCAGCAAAGTCAGAGCTCTCCTTCCTCTGAGAACTGCTTGTTTTGAAGCTTTCTTGCAGCCTGAGTGCCTCAGCCATCCCAGGCCCCAGCTCTGCCCCTTGTGCACCTCCTGCTTCCCGCCTATAACAGGAAAGAACAAAGCCGACTCCATAGGAGATTTATAACCTTTGTATTCTCCTGCTTTTGCTTCAAGTTAAGAATGTTGCTCATGGCTTGAAATATACAGGATCACCCATTCTCAAGGCTCTGACCTTTAAGAGCATAACATGCTTCCATTCATACAAAGATAAAAAGTTGCAGATCAGAGAGTAACATTTGTCTTGGAGGTTTATAGAACATGGTGACTTGACCCACGTGGACAGCTGAGAGAACAAAGGATTCCTGCACCAAGAAGTGTGCAATGACCAAACACACCCCCTCTCCTTTTAGTATAAAAGAAGCTAATGGAATATTACTTGGCCGTAAAAAATGAAATATCATTTGAGCAATATGGATAGACCTAGAGATTATCGTCCTAAGTGAAGTAAGTTGGATATAGAAAGACAAATATAATGTGAGATCACTAATATGTGGAATCTAATAAAAATGATACAAAAGAACTTATTCACAAGAGAGAAACAGACTCATAGGTTCTGAAATCAAATTTATGGTTACCAAAGGGGAGGTGCTTGATGGGCTGGGAGTTTGGGATTGGTGTGTACACACTACTATATACAAAATCAATTGGTAACAAGAACCTACCATATCACTGGGGGAAATCTACTCGATACTCTGTCATAGACTATATGGGAAAGAATCTGAAAAAGAATATGTGTGTGTGTGTGTGTGTGTGTGTGTGGCTGATTCACTCTGCTGTTTGCCTGAAACTAACGCAACATTGCTAAGTCACCTATACTCCAATAAAAACTAAGAAGAAGGAAGAGGAGGAGAAGGAGGAGAAGCCACCTGGATTCTCCCTCCAGTGAGATGGTCCCTAGGGCATTTGTCTGCTGTCTTCTCGGACTCCTGGCTTTCTGAACAAAGTCGTGATTCCTGCCTCAACACCTTGTCTCCCGACTTATTGGCCTGTCGTGTGGTGAGCAGAAGGAGCCTGGACTTGGTAACACATCCAGCCCCAGCCCAGTCCCAGGCGCCAGCGCAGTCTTCATGTGCCTCCAAATGCTTTCCTGCAGCAGCTTTCCTGGGCTTGGCTGCAGCCCAGAGAAGCCCAGCCGGGTGGGAAGGGGCTTCAGTCGGAAGGACCTGAAACTGACAGCTCTTATCACTGGAACCCAGCCGGAACCCGGATTGGAACTTGAACCCACGTGCCAGGACTCAAACCCAACCTAAACCTAGATTGGGGCTTGAACCTACAGGTTTTTGGTTTTTGTTTTTTTAATTAGAATCACCCACCTGGCATCTGGACTCACTGAGGTTCAGATTCTTTGTGCCTCCGCACAGAAGGAATTCACTGAGAGACAAAGTGATTGGCAAGAAATAGAAGGATTTAAATAAAATGCTTGTGGATTTCCCATCATGGCTCAGCAGTAACGAATCCGACTAGTATCCATTAGGACTCGGGTTTAATCCCTGGCCTCGCTCAGGGGGTGAAGAACAGTAAATAAATAAATAAATAAATAAAGCACCTGTAAGAGATGCGAGGGAGCAGACAAGGAGGCTCTACTTGAGGACCAGGGGGCTACAGTTTTATCCTCCAAGGGGAGTGGGGGTGGGAAAAGCCGCCTCTTCCTCTTTCTTGAGTAGTGGCTCCTCCTTGGTATCCGGTAAGAGAGTATTAGACCCTATAAGGTCAAACTAGGACTGTCATGTGGTCACTCAAATCAGCAGAAGGGTGGTCCTTCAACTCCTGGCCTAGGTCTGAATCCGAACGCAGGCCTCACCCCATCCCCCAAGCAATGACCTGAGGCGTTTTTCATGACTCCCCTAGTGCAGCAAGCCTGCCTGTTCTGATGGCTTTCTTGGGCAGTTGTGAACTCACAGTGATCTCCCAATGTCCCCTAGGTGTCCCTCTCTGTTCACGGCCCCTTACTGGGACTCCTGCAGGTACCTGTGTAGCCACCCAACTTCAGCCCCCTCAGACCCTCCTGGCCAGGGACCCTGGCCCACGTCCTGCCCCTCCTGCAGCCCCATGGGCCCTGAGAGGACTGACACTGACCCTGTGAAGCTTCCTTCCACACTTGGCATTTGCATTTGTATTTAGCTGCAAATCCAAATGAAGGGCCCCTAAACTTGGATTTTACAAAGCTTTGGCAAAAAGGTTTCAACTGCTAGGCCCCTTAACCCAAGCCCTTTTTTAGTTGACTTAAAGTCCACGTTTCTTTGACACAGCCCTCTGGGCCAATACCAGAGTCCCAGTGGCTTCTCAGGTCATCTTGAGGCAGAATATTAACTCAGGTCATCAGTGGAGGAGCCTGGGCTTAGATGCACTCTTTGATATGGCCACTGCTTAACATTTGTGGCTTAAGGGCTCTGGGGAGTAACATCCCCACAGGCCTTGTTTACCACAGGGAATGGACCTGCGCCCAGATGGACATTCATCCCTAATCCCCTGTGCCTCAGTTTACGGGACGAGAAGGACAAAGAAACCATGAGACTTACAGGACATTTCCACCCCAGGACCCTACTGGACAAGGACTGATGTGGGTAACTGAATAAGGCCCATGGACCCCACGTCGGTACCCGCCCCCAACGTTAAGGAATAGAAACCCCTCTATATAGGACAATAGAGAAGGGGGGGAGCTCTTCTCCCCGCTCCCGGCAACCCTGGGAGCCACCTTCTTTCCTTTAATAAAAACTTGGCTTGCTTGCTGCCTGTGTGTTCGCAGAGTTCATTCTTCAACCGCCGTGAGCAAGAACCCGGATTCCGGCACCATCTTTCCGGCTTCAATCTCATGCCTGTGTGAGGAAGGGACAAAGCCCACAGGGGAGGACCACCCCCAGACGGAGCCCAGCATCTGGATGCAGCACACAGACGCTGCCCACTGCCTGGCCGTGGTGTCTGGTGCGGTCACGCACGGGACACAGCTCTCCGGATAAACACAGCTACTGTTGCCTTCCACCTGCACCTGACTCCTTTGTTTATATCTTACCCCAAAATCACAGCTTGAAATAGCAAAAAAAGTATAAAACAAGACACATTTGCTGTAAGGGAAAGATCCAGATGTACAGCTCTGTCCCCTGGGTGGCATCAGAGGGAGCCGTGACCCATGACCCCTCAAAATGGCCCAAACCCCTCCATTTCTTCAGAATCCTGTCTTAGTTACAGGAGTAGCAGGCAAGGGGCCCCACATTTTATGCTGTCGTATAAGAAGCAGGCAGACACTTCCCTTTTATGATCTGCTGAAGGCACCCAGAGTGTTTTCTCTAGGACCTTAAAAATATGTTGCAACTCCCTTGATCTATGACTTCGACAGAGGCAAATGCTAACAAGATATTTTTAATCAAAAAGCAGCTTAAAATGCAGTAAATTCCAAAATAGAAAAGTGACAGTTCATGCAGAATTGCTTTAAGAGAGACAAACTAAGGGTGAATGAGGTATAGGTGCTCATGTCCCTTCACCCTAAGAATTCAACCCTTCAAAGCAGAGCTTGGCAGAACCAGGGGTGGGGGGGTTGTGCCCCAAGAGCCGGACGTGGATCCAGAGAGCCCCTCCAGGTCAGCTGCCCCCTCCACCTGAGTGACGCTGAGCACAGGAACAGGATTCCTGGCACCTGGCATGGAGGCCGTGGTGCCCGGAGTCTGCACGTGGGCATCTGGGGGTGCCTGCCTCTTCCCAGCCACAATGACGGTTCAGCAGTTGTTGTTCTCCTGTTCAGGGGGTGAGGGTGGGCCCCAGGTTGGAGCCTGGCTTGGGTCCCACCCCCAGAGGCCTGGCTCCCAGTGCAGAGCCCTTGACTAGGCTTCTGCACATTGTTTTTGCAACCTGGTTCTTTTGTCAGAAGCACTCCTTCCTTGAGTGCCCAGTGCCACCCCTTCAGCTGAAGGGCACCTGTCATGGGGTATTCCTCGCCCCTCCTGTCCTGGATGCACCCAGTAGGGGGTCACCCTGGCCTTGGGGAGAGGAGCTGAGTCACTGTGCTGTCCCGACAGGAAGGGAGGGGAAAGGAGGGAGACAGAGGAGGGAAGAGGCCAATTTACTGACCTCTCACTGTCCATCTCTGATGCCTGCCCTTGGCTACACACACCAGGAAGCCACACAAGTCCATCTCTGTTGGTGGACTGTGCACGGACCCCCATGTGACAGATGGGAAGGGAGGCACAGAGGGAGGGAGGGGGGGAAAGTACGTCCAGGTTTCTGCTGTAGGCACTAGATGAGAGGCATATAGGGAGGGAGGGGAGAGAGGGGCTGGATCTCAAGGAGGCAGAAGGTGGGTTGGGTTTTGCACCTACTGAAATCAGGTTCATACTGGTATCCAGGTGGAGCCACCTCGCCTGCTGGAGGCCTCTCCCCAGAAGACATGAGAGCCTGAAAGATTTCTGTCTGAATTTGTATCATGAAAAAAGAACGAACAACGCTTAAATGAATAAGCTCGAGTTACAAGGAAAGAGCTTTCACCCTGGAAAACCCGTTTGCATGGACTAGTTTACTCTTTAACTTGGTGCTGTCGTTCAGACACTGTGCAAAGTGGTGGGGACATGGAGGTGCACCTATGGCCCAGTGGCGGGACGCAGGGCCGACAGAACCGTGCAGAGCCTGCGGCCACTGGGGCTGCTCAGGCTGTAGCAGAGGCCGGAACCTGGCTGGAGAGCAGGGGGCAGCAGAAATATTCCTGGGTTTACGCTCCAACCTTTGAGCTGCCTAGGTGCACTGACTGCTCCCCTGTTGCTTATGGAAGTGGAAAGCAGAAGTGGGAAATGAGATAAGAAAAATCATTAAAAATCACATTTTTAACTGTAAATTCCTTCTTGAACCCTTAGCTATATTTTATGTTTTCAAGTTAAAATTTATTGATTCCTTTGAGTTCCCATCGTGGCGCAGTGGTTAACGAATCCGACTAGGAACCATGAGGTTGTGGGTTCGATCCCTGCCCTTGCTCAGTGGGTTAAAGATCCGGCGTTGCCATGAGCTGTGGTGTAGGCTGCAGACGCGGCTCGGATCCCGCGTTGCTGTGGGACCCCTAGCCTGGGAACCTCCATATGCCGCGGGAGAGGCCCAAGAAATGGCAAAATAAATAAATAAATAAATAAAATTTATTGATTCCTGGATTTCCCTTATGCATGCAAATATGTGTGTGTGTGAGAGAGAGAGATTTATGATACACCCCCTATACACACGGGCAGCCTGGAGGATGGTGCAAAGAGGTCCAGCCCTGTCTTTGGGATCCTGGTTGGAAAGCATCTCGGGATGGGCATGGCCACTCTTTATGAGAGTCTTCTGTGTATGTTGCTAGAGCATGGTGTTCATAACATCAGCTTCTCCTTATAGGCTAGGGATGCAGGTTACGGATGCAGGCTAGGGTTGAAGGCTAGAGATGTAGGCTAGGGATGCAGGCCAGGGATGCAGGCTAAGGATGCAGGCTAGGGATGTACGGTGTAATGTGGGGCCCTGCGTCATAAAAGTTTTACTTCTGCCTCCTTCATGGCTTCCCTTTCCTGAAAGTGATTGTTGTCTTTACCTGCTAGAAACGCGACTGCATTTGAGTGACATGTGAGTCCTAAGTAGCCTTGGTCCTTCCAGCTACATGCTGCCTGTAATTTTCCCCAAGATCTGCCAACGGTGGCCATGACTCCCACCACTAATTATCCAATCTGCAATCAGCAGGCTCTAATTCCTCATATAAAGACAAACTTAGCCAAGTTTATTACTTGAAGTTCAACTTTAAATTGGAAAAAGTTTCATGGCTACAGTCGAACAGAATCAGTGCAGGAGGGAAAAAAATCATTTAAAATTTCCAGGTGTAGCCTCGCGCTCTGCTAATGACGCTCACCTGCGGCCCCACGTGAGCTAATTAAACCCTTAATTATATTTTTTAATGTGAGCTGGAAGGTTTTAGGAGATAGAATCTATGTTGTTCGCATTTCTAAACGGAAGTCCCAGATCAGAGGCAGAGCTGGCATGTCCAGGACCTGCCCAGGGCATCGTGTCCTCTCCACGCCTCCCTCAGACCAGAGCCCAACCCTCCGTCTTCATCACGTAGGGCTGGGATGGCAGCCTCTGCCGCGGATGCCTCTCTAACGTTGCCCTCCGCCACATACACAGTCTACCTTCTCCCCAGAGGCGGGAAGAGACCTTGGATCCAAATGCCTGTGTGCTCAGTTCACAGGGCAGCTGGGCTCCGAGCTGAGACAGGGTCATCACTCCTGCTGAGTTCTTTGGTTATGCCCTCCTCCTCGGCCTCCTCCTCGGCCTCCTCCTCGTCCTCCTCCTCGGCCTCCTCCTCGTCCTCCCCTTCCCCTCCCTTCCCTCTTCCCCTCCCCCTCCCGCTCCTTCTCCCCTTTGAAGGGCCCATCCCCTTGTACACTGTGAGCTTCCCGTGACATGACCCCATCTCCCCTCACCACCTGCACACCTGTCACAGGTCTTTGGAATGGAGAAAAACACTCATTGTTCCACAGGAAAGTGAATCAGAAGTGACTTTGAGGAGGGGGCGCACTCAGTCCAGGACGCACTCAGTTCAGGTGACACGTGCAGGCAGGAGTAGAAAGGTGGTGCGGGCTCTGGAGGGGTGGGAAGGGGGCCCGGGACCCAGGTGGAGCCCTCGTGGCAGCATGGTCAGAGGTCAGACCCGGAGGGTGGGGGCAGCCCTGGGGGAGGGACTCAGGGTGAGACAAGCCTGGGCTCTCAGGCTGCATGTGACAACAAGGGGTCCTCCATGTCCCTGAGCTGGGGCTAAAGCAGAAGGAAGAACCGGGGCTTGCCTGGCTGAGCTCACCACTAAGTGGGCATGAAGGCCTGTGTCCTTCTCTCAACACTGACAGGGCTGCCCTCTCACTGGCCCAGAGCTAGAGACCACCAGGGAACTGACCCGAGAGGCCTGGGAAGCCCACGTGGGCCCTCAGTCCAGGGTACGCATCGTCCGCATGTGCCCAGTGAGTGATGGAGGTGAGCTGTCAGCTGGGCACGGGGACAACCATCCCCGTGTGCGGAACAGGAGAGTGAGAGGCCAAACCAGGGCACCAATGACGTTAGGATTCAGGGAACGGTGGAGGCAGAATGAAGGCTGGACGCCTGGGTCCACGGCTGTGCGTGGGCAGAGCAGAAATGGGGACAGTGGGTCATTGTCTCTCACTTGGGAAACTCTAGACGAGAGAGCAGCAGTTGCCCCACGAGAGGAACAAGATGGTACACTGCTTGTGGAAAGTCTGTGTCTGTATGGACGCAAGGAGGTAGCGCATCTTGAGAGAAAGAGAGATTCAGCCACTGGGGAGTCGGCGCCAAGCTGAGGCTTCCCTGGTCTTTGGTTGACATGGGGGGAGCCAAGCACTTGGCTGGGGTGCAACTCTAGTGCTGGACCCTGGGGAAGGGGGACCCAAAGCCTGGCAGTGGGGGGCACTGGGAGGGACTGGGGCGGAGGGGCCTGTGTAACAGTCAACGGAGGTGGGAGAGCTGGGACTGGTGGGTAGGGTCCCTCTGTTCCCTCTTTCGTCTTTAACAATCTCCACTGTCACAACGGCAACCAGCCCCTCGACCAGGGGCCCAAACAGACGAAGCAGAACCGACACGTCCCACGTGGTGAAGGTGAGCGCTGAATGGGGAGCAGCCCGGGATTCACTCCTTAAGGTCCGGAGGCTTCCCGGGTCCTCCAGGGACAGCGAGTCAGACTGGCTTTTGTTTTTGAAAGCTGGTGGGCATGCGCTGCTCCATAAATATCTCTGAGGAGAAGGAGGAATGGCACATTGCCCGATGGGGTACTTCAACCTGTGACCGTGGTCGCTAACACGCCAGAGGCGCAAACCCCCAGGGAAGCGGATGCTCGGGGGATGTAGTGGACAGGTCCCTCAGAGCTGGGGTCGCAGCGTGAGCACGAGGGTGCAGGAAACAACATGCAAAGGACAGGCAAGGCCCCGCTTGCCAGGGCGGAACTGGGCATGTCTGCAGACCCTCCAGGCTGCAGGAAAACCTCAGGGGAGCAGCAGCCTTCACCAACAACCCCCTACCCCCACCCCACCCCCGCCACCACGCCTCAGGGCTGCCCCCAGCATGCACGTCCCACCACAGCCCCATCAAGGCAGGAAAGATGAACAAGCATGGCTCTCTCCCCCTGAATCCCACATCCGGACAGATGTGGCTGGGCTCCGGTGTGCTGGGAAATATGTCTAATCATTACCTGAGTGAAGTCCCAAGGACCTATTGGAAGCGATCCATTTAAATGTCAATGCCATTCATCTTTAATGAGAAAACCAAACCTGTCGGCATTATTAGTCTTTGGAATTACAGCGCGCATGGGTTGATATTCTGTCATTTTCAAAACCAAATAAGGAAAGACCATTAAAAAACCTGAATTCGATAGAATCTGCCTGGCCCGGGTCTCCGGGAACGCATTGCCGCCATCTGTAGCTGCTGCAAGTTAGTTAGCAGCGATGGCACCGCCGTGATGTATGGCTCAATAAAACCACGCCAGCTGGCAAACACATTTGGGGGATTCAGGCCGTGTAAGTTAGATCAAAAAATTATCAAGATAGATGGCATGATAGGAAAATAGAGGAGAGTTTTTGATCCGATTCTGAGAACTCAGTGCTTTGTGGGTTTGCATTTCTAGGGGTGGTAACACGTAGCCAGCACACACGAGAGGCAACAAGCACAGAGACGAGGCCACAGCTGGGGGAGCCATCCAGTCTGGGCTGCCCTGTTCCTGGGGCAGGTTCCAGGCTCCGCTCTGTCTCTTCCCAAACCACAGTCCCACTTTCCTCATCTGAAATGGGGACGGGCTTATCCCCTGAGCCACAAGGGTTTGCTGGGAATGGTAACTGGCCGTCAGGATAATGGGAACACTGTTAGCTGATCTGGTCCCCCGTCCCTTCCTCTTCTTGATGTTGTAAATCCACCAGGAAAAAGAAGTCCCTGAGTTCCGAAGAGAGGTTCAAAGGCATCCCGTGTGGCTGGCCGAGCGTCCCCCCCACAGGCATGGACTAAAGGAACTCAGTGCCTTTGGCCATCGTCCCAGGAGTTTGTGGTGGGATGTTTGTGTGGCACTGCCAGCTTATTCAGAAGCCATTCCGTGAGGACAGACCGGCGACCGCCCTTTCAGGATGGAGATGTGCCTTCAACGCTCCGCAGGTGGTCTTTGAGCACCTGCCGTGTGTCAGGTACCATCTTAGCATCAGGAACACTGTTGTCGGGGAGAGAAAAGGACAACACCCCTAACCCCTGGGCATAAACCACGCGGCCCTGTTTTTATAGTTTATAATTACACATAGTTACATGTAATTATAAATGTATGATTTAAAATATGAGTTTGTATAATTATAACTCTATAAATAATTATACGGCATTACACACAATTTGCACTGAACGCTGCGATTTGGTAGTGAGTCTTGCGTTCTGAGCAGAAGCTGTTTCTGGGTCTGGGTCGGCGGGGTGTGGTCTCTTGTCTCTAATTCTGAGGCTTCCGAGCCTCGGCTATCACATCGAGTATACAACGCCTGTGCCAAGGTCAGGACGGCACATGGCACCCTTTAATCAAGATGCCCAAAATGCTTTTTAGGGAAAATGGAATTCGTTGCTTGAGCGGGAACGTGAACTCCAGCTTCCTTTCCAAAACCCCACTCTCCCTGGGGCATCACTCGGAGAAAGAAGAGTGAAAAAACATATGCCCCATGGAGATAGGAGCACTGAGGGTGCACAGCACACGGCAGGGTCGCAGTGCCCGGTGCCTCAACAGGCTTTCATACATTACCGAGTACATTTAAAACACTTGCACTGAAGCACTGGCATGGAGCCCCCAGATCTTGGAAAATAACGTGTAAGCTAAATGCAGCGTCAAGGATTCAGTTAATTATTTTAGCGTTTAATTTCTTAACATGGAGTATGATTAGAAGGAACACTCATATTCCTCGGAAGCCAATATTTGGAAATCCTCTGGAATGTGATCGTTCCCTAAAAATAAAATATGTGAAAATGCATAAAACAGGGTACCGATGAGTGGGGCTCCACAGCTGCGACACAACCAGGACGCGACAGCTCACGGTCGACGATGCCGCAGTGACCTTTCAGCAGGATGACTCTCAAGGAGCCTGCTTAATGTGGCGCTCATGGCTGTCCCTGTGGAGCCCCGAACCCTGACCTCGGGAGCAGGCTCACTCCCGCGGGAGGGCAGGGGCCAGCCCAGGCTGCTGGGTCTGGGAGCAGGGACTTCCGAGGCAGTAACACAACTTTTTTTTTTCCTGCCCCAATTCAGAAATGAAATAGCAAAGGAGAAAACCGATCGAACGAAGCACAAGGTTGTTCTCCCCCAAAGTTAAGCTCTGAGAACTGCTAGTCTGGTCACCTGGTCACTGAGGGTCCCCGGGGAGGGCGGGGGTCGCTGCTCCGCCCCAGGGGTCCCTGCAAGGAGGCCACAGCTGGGTCCTGCCATGAGGGTGGCTGCAGACCTGCGCTGGTAGCACCTGGGCTGCACCCGCCTCCTCGCTGCTCCAGGGACCCAGAGGGTTCTGACCCCCAGGGGTCCCCAATCCCCGGCCTCCTCAGGGCCCCTCACTGTCCCCAGCAGGCCCCGCCCTTCCCCGGCTGTCAGAAAACACCAGAGAGGCGACAGTGGACCCCAGGGCAGCGGTTGGCCTGGCATAGGCCCTCGGCCTGGCTGGGGAGGAGGCACTTCGGGGAGGCTGCCCATCCCGCCGCACCCCCACAGCCTGCCGCCTCCCCCTCGGGGTCCCGAGAGGGGTTCCTGCCTCCAGGAGGGAAAACTTGCTGCTCTTCCTCAGGACTCCAAATGCGGATTAAAACGCTGCAGAGCCCAAGCTCCCTTCCCTCGTCCCGTGCAGGGGAAATGGCCAGGACGTGATAAAATCGGGGGGCCCACTTTGGGTGGGACCACATTGCATTTCCTCTCAAATCAGCGACGCAGCAGAGGAGTGGCGACGCCGGAGACGTCCAGGCCCCGCGGTTCATCCCGGACGTGGTCACCTCTGCCCCAAACAGCACTCCCAGGGCGAGGCCCGCGGGCCTTCTCAGCCTCCAGCCACACATGCTCCTTCCGCCACCGTGACTGGCCAGTGGGCTGCAGGATGCGGGAGCTTCAGCCCCCAGCCCTGGACACTCCCCAGAGGCAGAAATGATGGGCAAGCCAGGAAGCCAATCACACCCCTTATGCCCTGTGAGGTGCCAGCTCCTCTGGGTCCCTCAGCTACAACACAGGCTTGAGCACACGCACACACAAAAGTACCTGCCCATGCATGCACCACACACGTGCAGGCACACACTCACACATGCCTCACGCACACATGCGTACGCACAAGCACACACAGGCACAGAGGTTCCCTGAAGAGGAAACCAGCAGCTCAGGACGCCAAGTGCAGGGGCAGGTTCAGCACCCAAGAGGCCAGGAAGGGACCGTCCCATCATGCCCCCCCTGGTACCTTGGGGCCGAGCCATTTCCCAAATGGGCACAGAGATCCCGAGAGAGGTCGTGTTGCCTGGGAACCATCGGAGATGGAGACGATTCTGCCCCAGGCGCCTGGGGAAGGAGGAGCAGCACGGGGGGTGGGGAGGGCAGGTGCTGCGGGGACAGAGCAGAGAGGATCCCAGGAGTGACCAGAGCTGCAGACGGACAGGGCCCTGGGCCCTCAGGGCAGCCCTGCTCCGCCCTGCCCTGGGCTTTCCTGGGAACTCTGCCAGGCGCAGGTCTGGCCCACATCAGCCCTAGGCCTGCAGTTACTGTTGGCTCCGCTGGCACAATTTGCCCTGCAGAGAAGTGCTGCTGCCGAGGCTGGAGAGCCGTGGTCGAGCTCACGGGACCCTCTCCCTGGCTGGCTGGGCTCCTGCGTCCTGAGAACAGCAGACTCTCCAGCTCTGCTGTGTCTCCTGAGGTCCACCTCCTGTGCTTCCTGGAGCTGCCCACCAAGCCCGCTCTAAAGCTGCCAGGACCCAGGCTTCCTGGCCCCTCGCCCCCGCCTCTCTTAACCCCTGTATTGAATTCTGCTGAGTGTGTCTGCCTGGGGGGATCGGCTACCCCGCCAACTCCATCCTTGCCTCGAATTCCCTCCCAGCACAGCAGGTCTGCCCCGAGGGCCGCGGGTCCCCGCCCTTACCAAATCGACAGCACTTGTTGCTTGACCCCAGCCAGGACTCAGGTTGGGAGTTGAACCCACGGTTTTTAAATTAGAATCACTCACCCTCTGTCTGGACTCACTGAGGTTTAGATTGTTTTTGTCTCAGCGTAGAAGGAATACCCAGCGAGAGACACAGGGATGGGCAAGAGCTAGATTTATTAGGATAGGACGCTTGTGAGAGAGGAGAGCGGCCAGGCGTGGAGGCTCTGCCTCAGGACCCGGTGGGCTACAGTTTTATCCTGCAAGGGGAGTGGGGGTCGGAAAAGCCCGCCTCTTCCTTTCCGGGAGTAGCAGCTCCTCCTTGGTATCAGGTAAGGTGTGTATTCAAATCAGCTGAAGGGCGGTCCTCGAACGCCTGCCCCGGGTCTGAACCTGAACACAGGCCTCACCCCCTCCCCCACCGAATGACCTGAGGCAGTTCTCACGCCGCCACGAGTCCAGCAGGCTGCCTGGTTCTGATGGCCCCCGAGCGATGACCGACACACAATGATCTCCCAAAGCTCCCAGGTCCCCTCTCCACCCATGGTCTCCCCCCGGGACCCCCACGACCACCCCTGCAACTCCGTCCCTATCACACAGATTCCTCTCTTACTCGGGGAATGGCTGGATGGCCGCCGCCGCCTGCCTGTTTCGAGCTGTGTGGCCGCACGTGCTGCACACTGACCTGAGCCTGGTGGTGGACAAAGCTCAAAGGGACCCTTCCTGAGTCACAGGGGAACCCCAGACTGTCGCCGCGTGTCCATGGGCTTGGCCACGTTCCTCAGCCCCCAGGTCTCTAAGTGTGGACTGTTTGACAACATCTTGGGGTTGGTACAGGTACTGAAATGTTTCGAATACACATTTGGGGCTCTGGCCCATAATAAGTATTCAAAAAAGGCAGATTTTCTCCCAGGGTCTAACCCTGGCTCTGGGGAGAGATGCCCCTCCTGGCTGGAGCGCAGCGCTGGAGAGGTAGCCGCGCTCAGACCCGTCTCCCTGCCTCTTGCATCACCTCGGGCGCACTAAGGTCGGTGGCTCAGGTGCAGCACCCTCAAGTCCCCCAGCCTGAGAGCGGTCCCCACACGGCAAGGAGCCACTTCTCTCTTGAGAGTCACTGAGAAGAGAGACTAGACGCCCACACTGTCTCTAATCCACATCGGGACTTCAGACGAAACCAGCCTGGGCTTCAATCATCTGGAGCAACCAAATCGTTCTACCTTCACATCTGCATTTGTTGGGATCTAGGCTAAAAGCGGTCTTTCTTAAAAGCATCGCCCAACAGCCACGCTGTCCTGCCCCTGTCCCCCACCTCACCTGCCATGTTTCTACACCATCTTCCAGAATCACCCATTTGTGCCACCATGGCAGTGGCTGTCAGCAGGGACTGCCTTTCAGTGACCAGTCTCCCCCACGTGTGGGAGACTCTGATCGTCCAAAGCTCCCAGGCTTCAAGACTGCTTTTCCGTGGACCAGATGGTACCCAGAGTCCTTTTTACTTTGATTCAAATGCCTGCTCTTGTTCTTGGCAACGGAAGAGATTTTTTTCTTTTATGTCCATCTCTGTGTGGCGTTCTGGAATATGAACATGTGTCCTATCATCATAATTGTTTGGCCTTTAACGCGCCTTAGCCAATGTGCCCGTTGCTTTACGCTAAAATCTTTAACAAACCGCCAGCAAGCCCGAGGTTGGTCTTTCTCTCTCGGCGTAAATGCTCTGCTGTGAGCAGAGGCAGAAATGCACAGGCAGCTAAACGCTGTACTTCGGAGTGAGGTTGGGTGCCAGCAACTTCGGCAAACGAAATGCTTGGCAGTCAGAGTGGCTTGCTTTGTGATAAAATGCCTGCAAGCAGTCAGATTACTGAGATGGGGGACGGGGTTTCTAAAAAACCGTGTTATAGAGCTGGAAGTTTAATTTCACCTGTTCATTGCCCACCAGGAAGCAGGTGCTGACTTTGAAGGGCAGAGACATTGGGGAGGGGGTTGGGGTACAGACGGGGGCCAGGGAGGGAAGGGGCCACGGCAGCCCCCCGCCTTGACGTGCATCTCCAGTTCCGAATGGAGAGAAAATGTGCTGCCGTGTGGACCGCTGTCCCGTGTGTCACCCCATCAGGTGGCCGGGCAGCGTGCACAGCCGGAACGTCCCCTCATCATCGAGCGTTATTTGTAACTTCAGAGTGGCTTCCTCGTCACCTCTTTTCAGAAGTCATAACAAGGGCTCCTTCTTTTCTGGTGTCCTTTCCAGCCTCTGTGTTGCCGGACTAAGAGCTTTTTAATCAGACACGTTGTCCCATTGGGGTACTTACTTCTGTGGGAAAGCATCGAAATTAAACCAGAGTCTTTATATAAAGCAAAATATAACCCTTCCGAATTGTGAATTTGGATCTCTGAATATTAAACTTTCCTAAATCAGGGCATGTATTTTTAATATATTTAAATGTTTTATTTAAAAAAGCCTGACAAAATGTACTTGGATCACTTTCCTTCCTCAAATATAAACATGGAGAAGCCACTTAACCTCATAAAACCTCATATTTTCAACATGAAAGTGATTAGATCGTGACAATGGCTCCATTACTTTTGGGAGACGTGAGCCGCTGGAGGAGGGAGCCTGTATTTCACGGACCTGGATCCGTTGTGAGGCAGCACCTGTGTGCTACACCTGTCGGTGTTGTTCCAGAGACCACGGAGGGGAAAGCACCACTAAATGGAAATGCAGTCCTCAGGCTGTGAGAGGTGAATGACCTCACAGGGCGTCATCTGGGGCTCGGAGGTGACAGGTGGAGGGCCAGGCACTCCTTAGCTCAGCTCCCCCAGAGCACGGGCTGGGCACCTGGCGGGTCAGGGGGGCGGGTTCCAAGCACGCGCTGCCACCAGATGACTTTCTCCATAACTGGCTCAAGAAAGGGAAGGGAGCCAGCTCAGAGGTACAACCACAGAATGCTTCTCTGAGGAATCTCCCTGTCCAGACTCAGCTGAACCTTGAAGGGCTTTGCAAAATCCATCTGCTCCAAATCTGTATTCTGTAAATGCGGCTTTTATAAAATGTATTAAATTTGAAGTGGAAAGCCAATAATTGCAATGTCTGAAGATTCACTTTAAATACTGAAAGCTGTGAAGAACAACCCCAGGGGAATCCAGGTGAGAAATGTGAGCTCTGGGGGCGTCCAAGGTTTCAACATGTTTTTCAATATTTAAAATTTCCATATTTAAAAACCAAAAGCAACTTTCCCTCTTCTAAATGTTTCTGTGTGCCTGGAGAGCCTACAGAGACGATTCTGGGGAGAATGGTGAGCTTACACCTGCCAGGCCCCGGGGAATGACTGCCGCATGTGTCAGAATTTGCAGCCGTGATGGGCTGCGTTAACCTCCATGCACTGCTCTCTAGGTGTTTCCGTGGGGCTGGGGGTGGGGGGGCATCACACGGGGGAGTGGACTCCTTAACCTTCTGAATTACTTTTTCGGTAAAGTGCTTCCAGCCAAGTTCATAGCTAGCTTTTTTGATCTTTTTTTATGGACCATGTCTCTATTTTTTTGTTTTGTTTTGTTTTGTTTTGTTTTTGTTTTTGTTTTGAACCTAAGAACATTTTGCTGAATCCAAGGTCATGAAGGGTTATATCTTATTGCAGAATTTCAATAGTTTTATTCTTAATTTATGATCCACTTTTGATTTAGTTTCTGTGTGTCCAGAGTTAAAATCATGCAGTTTTTCTTGCATTGGATGCAGACGTGTTGAGAAGACTGTTTTCCACTCTGAACTGCCTTCACACTTTGGTGACATCTATCTGCCACGTACGTGAGAGTTGAGTTCTAGGACCCTCAGTTCTGCTGGACTGACCTACACGCCTCTCCCTTCGGCAAACCGGCACTGTCCTGATGACCAGGTTTATGGCGATTGGGGTATAAAGTGGAGAACGGCTTCCACTTTTCTTCTTCTTTTTCCAAACTGTTTGGATTATTCAGTGTCCCTTAGGTTTCCTTAGGCATTTTAGGATCGCTTTGTCGGTATCTGTTAAAAAGCTTGGTAGGGATTAGGTTGACGCCATAGCCAGTTTAGGGAGAACGCCTAACTTGTCTTCCTGGCACTGTCTCCCCATCCACCAGCACGGACTGTCTCGTCTCTAAAGCGCTCCTTTATCGTACAGCAACAGTGTGCCGTTCTCAGTGTGCGGGTCTTGTGCTGCTTTTGTTAAACATCTCTCCCGAGCAATTTCTTCTTCCAATGCCATTGTGCATGGAAGAGTTTTCCTAATTTCGTTTTCAGATTGTCCACTGCTCGTGCCTAGAAATGCAATGTATTTCTCGCGTCGATCTTATTGCTGGGCAATATCGCTCAGCTCGTTTACCTCCAGCAGCTTTTTTTTTTTTCCTGAACCCTTGAGTGTTTTCTTCATACAGCATCATGCCCTCTCCACAGGAGGGTAGCTTACTTCCTTCCCGGCCCCGGTGGCTCTGACGTTGTTGCTGTGGGGCTGGGCCAGATGGAACCTCCAGATGCCGGTTGAACAGCAGTGCTGAGAAGAGATGCTCTTGCCTCGTTTGTGGTCTTGGGGACCCCGTCTTTCACCAGAGCAAAGGGAGCTGAGACGTGTAAACCAACCAACGTCCTCCCTCAGGTTGACAATGTTCCTTCCTTCCTTTTTTCTTCCTTTCTTTTCGGGCCACCCTTGAGGCAGGTGCGAGTTCCTGGGCTAGGGGTCCAATCGGAGCTGCAGCTGAAGATCTACACCACAGCCACAGCAACACGGGTTCCATGCTGTGTCTGTGACCTACACCATAGCTCTCGGCCACACCCAATCCTTAACCCACTGAGCGAGGCCAGGGATGGAACGCCCATCCTCACGGAGACAACAGAGGGTCCTTCACCTGCTAAACCACAGTGGGAACTCCTGAGAGCGTTCTCCTCTATTCCTAATTAATCGAGTATGTTTTGCCCCAAATGGATGATGGATTCGTCAGATGCTTTATCTGCATCCTTGAGGTGATCCTGAGGATTTTGCTCCTTGTTCCATGGACACGATTTACTTCAACTCATGTTTAGAAGCTCCACCACCCTTGTGTTCTTGGACTAGATCCCACCTGGCAGTTGATCTAGTTTATATGTTGCTGGATAGACTCGGCTGGCTATTGTTTTAGTGAGGATTTTCGCATCTGTGTTCATGAAGGATGCTGGCCTGCAGTTTTTTGTGAAGTTTGTCTGGCTTCAGTGTCAGAACAACCCTGGATCTGTTAGGTAATGGATTGCAGAGAATCTGGATTCTGATTTCTGCTCATGAGGGTTGTTGGTTGGCTGCTTGTTTGTTTAGTATCATTCCTGAGTTGCTGTGGCATCTGTTTCCCCCGAATGTGCAGCCAATGACATCTTGTTTGTCTTGTCTGGGCAGTCTGGGTGGTGCATCTTTTTCAGTCTAGCTTCCCGGGGTCACCCCACATCTGCATAGCTCATGGCCAACTAATGGCTGGTCAGCACCAATGGCCTCGCCCAGGGATGCTCCCGCAATCTGCCAGTGGGTTTATCTCTGGGTTTGGGAAGTGTGTTAAAGTTCACATGGTTCAAGCCCCCCCCCCCACCCTGCCCCACTTACAATCCATTGAGCCTTTGTAGGTCTTTGCTGGGCTTGCATCCAGGGAGACTAGGGGTAGAGGAGGGGTCTGACTCTGTCTTTTCTGTGTCTCCCTGTTGAGTTTCTGGCTAGTCTGTGACTTTTCCCAATAAGACCAGCCATCCCAGACCATGGGAACAGCTGGCCGAGCCCCCTCGCTGGCCACTGAGATTGTTACTGATTTTGGGAAATGTCATTGGGCAGGGAGTTTCCGCTTTCTGCCCCAAATAGTCAGCCCCTCCAGCAGTGAAGCTGTTGGTACCTGACGCCCTGCATGGACCTGCTGGAGCTACAGCTCGGCAGAGTTGTGGGAGGAGGGGTGGAAGCCAGGTCACCCGGAGCCCCCGCTCTCACCCAGAGCAGCAGTTTCTTGTGAACTAGCACTTTTCAGCGCAGTGGGGGAGTTTGTTCATCCTCCAGGGCACGTGGCGGCCGTTTAGATCAGTGTGTCATGTGGCCCCTCTGGGGTGGGGTGAAGGGTTTAGAGCCCCCCCCCGCCCCGCAAGCCTGGTATCTGACGCCTCACTCCACTTGACCTCCGGTGCCATGGGCTGCGAGTCAGGACATCTGGGTTTGTGTTCCTGCTCAGCTCTGGACCAGCCGTGAGTTTGGGCACATGACGTGTGCTTCTGCTGATGCAGAAAGAGGAAGCCTGATGGGGTGTTTCTAAGTTCATGCTCAGCCCTAAAGTCTTATGAGCTCCAAGAGCCAGAAACGCAGAGGGTCCGGCAGGAAAGCTCCATTCTGGGAGGTAGTTCGGAATCACGCAATCCTCGCTCATGTTGGAACACAAGTCCCTTCTTCCAGGTGAAAGTTGGGAGAACGTTTCTCTCTGCTTCTCTCTCAGTGCCGTCAGTGTCTTTGCTGTGTGTGCAGCCGCTGCTGCGTTTAGAGCAGATGCCGAGCATCGTGGCCCTTCCCCTGTCTTCAGAAACCCCGGCCGTCTTTCTGAGAGGCAGGTCACAGCTCCAGGGTCACGGTGGAGCTCCTCTGTGCGCAGCTACCTTTCCCCGATGGCTGCGGTCTTTGCCCTCAGAGTGTCACTGCACCCATGACGATGCCTGTGTGTCCTCCCATGCCCCAGGGGCTGTAATTATTGGTCTCACCTCGGCAGCGGGCGCTATTAGAGTTCTGTGCAGTTCTCAACCCTGGAATCTCCCTCTCCCTGTCCAGCCCTGCAGCCCTCCCACCCCACTCTGCCCATCACAACTTTGCTCAGGCTGTGGTTGGCTTTCTTCCATTTGCCTCCAGCTCCGACGCTTCCCTGCGCACCCCCTCACTCCCGGTGGGTGAGCACTAAGGCGGCACCTTGGGTCACGGGTTCACTTTGGGGCCACTCACCAGGACACATTGACCAGAAGGAAGCCCCCCACTCACCCGCATCCTTCTGTCACCAACTGCACTTTCGTGTGTCCCCCTGAGAAATTATCTCAACTCTCACCCACGACTACAGCAAAATGACCGTCATTGGCATGAATAACTGGCAATTTTTAAAAACTGGTTCCATGCAGCTCTCGGATTGTACAACCTATTTCGAGGGTTCAAAGCTGCCTCTTGATGTTCGACAAGCTCTGATTCTGCGTAAGTCCATCTTTCATTCTCCCTGTTTCTCATCATGTCATTCATCTCATGAAAATGTTGTAATTGGGTATTTATATCAAGTTCGTTTGCTGGAACGTATGTGCACAGGGCAGGAAACATCTGCACAGAAGGTATAGGACCACCCTGCGTTACTTGTAGCAAACTGTGAGTCAGGCTGACCCGGCCAGGTACCAGACAGCTGCAACTCGCTGTGGGAGGAGAGCTGTTTCTCTGAGAATTTTCTACTTTCATCTTTTTTCTAATTTAAAATCTTCTTCTTTCTCACCATCCTGCAATTTAAACACCTTTACATATTTAATTGTGAGCACTGATTTTTTATGAGGACTCTAAGATGGTTTTCAAATGTTTGGAATGAGAGCCGGGCACATGGGTACCCTGGTTGTGATGAAGCTCTCGAGTTTGCAGGTTGTCACCTTTGGGGAAACTGGATAAAGTTGCTTGGAATCCCTCCATAATGTTTCCTACAACTGACGTACATCTGCAGTTACCTCGTGATAAAGAGTCTAATGAAAAACAGGTTCAGGAGGGAAACTGCAGCCGAGAAACGCTGAGGTTTTCCCACATGCTTGGTGCTCGTAGCACGATTCACTCCAACAGGTGCACTTGGCTTTCAGTCTCCAGCTCCTTGGCCACCGCATCACTTCTCAGAGTGGAGGAGGCCCCATCTCATCACCCAAACACCCCAGAGGATCTGAGTGGGGGCTGCTGGGCTTTGGCTCAGGAGGAGAGTCCACCTTCTCTGGGAGGAGCTGGTGGGAGGAATGCAGGACTGGGGAGAACGGGCCAGGGCTTGGATTAGAAATTGCTGGACGTGGTTGGGGGGTCTCGGTGACCTACAGGACCTTCCAGCTCTACATCCTGTCGCCCCAGGAGTTCCCGCTGCACCCCTGTCCGGGAGGTGTGGGAGAGGCTGCTGTGAGGCGGGACTTCCTGAGTTCTAAGAAGTGGCTGTTGCTCTCACCTTCGATGCAGGGTGGTTGTTTTCCCTTAGAGACTCTCCAGTGCTGTAAAACACCACGTCCTTGGGTTCCTGGGGAGGAAGCTCCTCCTGGAGGAGATACCCCACCCCCCCACACACACACAGGTGTCTCTGCCTTGCTCTCAATGCCACACTTGGGGGCACCCCTGGGCTGCTGCTTCAGTGATCATCAGAAGGTCCCATGAATTCTGACTCCAATAGGTACCACCCCCTCCCCTAGGCCCCCTCCAGCACCCCCCCCCAGGTCCTGCGTGACGGCCCGTCTCTGTGCTGTGTTCACACTCCCTGCACTGCAGCTCCAGTGGTTTTCTTACCACATAAATCAGACCAATCGCTTCTCGAGTCTCTTAAAACAGAGGCAAGCCCCAGGGGGCCCAGACCTGCGCCCTCCCTCCCCTGCCACTCCACTCTGGAGCAGCAGCTCAAGTTGCTGAAACTTGGTCTCTGTCCACAGGTGCTGAATACAATGCAGAGACAGGGATTTGGGTGAAGAAGGAAAAGATAGCTTTATTGCTTTGCCAGGCAAAGGGGCCCAGCAGCCTAATGCCTTGAGACTGAGCCCCCCTTTTGGGAGAGATTAGGAGGTGGTTTTATAGTTTGGGGAGTGGAAAATAGGCCATCAGATAAGGCTCAGCAGGGAGGCACGCTTGCATTGTCTTTCAAACCTGGTGCTTAGTGGCCCCCGGACTGGTTCTGGTGGTCCTATTACTTCCCAGAATGAAGACACTTCATCAAGCCGTTCTTCCATTTGGGGGTATGTATGTATGTATGTATGTATGTATTTTGCTTTTTAGGGCCTCACCGGCAACATATGGGAGTTCCCAGGCTAGGGGTCGAATCAGAGCCACAGTCCTATGAGATCTGAACCATGTCTGCGACCTACACCACAGCACCCGGCAACGCTGGATCCCCAACCCACTGAGCGAGGCCAGGGATCGAACCTGCGTCCTCCTGGATCCTAGTCAGGCTGGTTTCCACTGAGCCGTGATGGGAACTCTGATACCAGGTGTTGACTGAAGTCAGGGTGTGAAACAGCCAGTCGTGCACATGCTGTCCCCTCCCTCTTAGGGTCTGTGAGGGTTCCATGTATTTAGCAGGATTTCATAGGCGAACAGGGAAGCAAATGTTGAGCTCACCCAGAGACCCGGGCAGAGATCAGCAGGGCCAGAGCTGAATCCTCTCTTTCCTTCATCTCTCCCGCCACTCACACACACGCCTGCGGAGGGTGTCCCCCCCCCGCCCCCCGCCCCGGGCACCATCACTTCCTCATCCTTCGACCCAGGGTCACGGCGCTGGCTGAGGACGCGGGGCCCCCTCAGCGCGGAAGGAGAACTGGACTCGGGAGCCAGCAGGCTTCCTTTATCCAGACATCGGGTGTGATGACAGACGTGCTTGGGGCAGACTGGAGAAAAAGTCATGGGCACGGGGTCAGCCATGGTCTGCCGGTGGAGTTCCTTCCCCACGAAGGGTCAGGCCTGCCTGGGACTTGAGATGCGTCCAGGAACGAAGATGTGGGTTGGATTTTGGGGGGAGGATGGCATTACCTCCCCATCAGGCCCACACAGGTTCTCTGAAGACGCCTTTTATGCAAAACACACCGTCACGGTCAAGCTAAGTTGTCCACGACGGACCGTACACTTTACCCTAGGACAGGGGCGGGGGCGGAAGACACAGACCGTCAGCGTGAGTAAGACACAGTCCGAAGCTTGTGACAGAAGAGTGTCAGAAACCTGACGTGGGCACAGGTGTGGCCGAGACCAGACTGAAGCCCCGGGTGCTGGATGCCCCCCGCCACCCCCGCGTGACGAGAATCTGTCCCCTGGAGCTCTAAGGAGTAGACACCAGCCACCTGCACCTGCAGTGGCCTCGCCGAGGGAAGCTACCCAAAGTGCCTGGCATGCTGATCTTGGAGGTGACATGAAGGGCAGTTGGGGGCGCTCACGGCCCCCTGCCTGGAACCAAGGGCATGCCCAGCAGCCAGGTGGATGGCCCACGCTCCACGGGGAGCCAGGGAGCTCCAGGACGAGAGGCACAGCTGACTTCACTAGGGAGCGAGTGTGGCTGCTGCTGTGGGGAGCCGTCTCCTGCCCCCACCCCGTCTCCCCCTCCCTCTGGTCAAGGCTGGTTCTGTGAGTGGGTTTTGACGTCCAGGAAGTGAACTGTGCCTGGTCCAGGCCAGAGCCGAGGGAGGACAAGAAGTTCCTCTTTGGCCTCTTGACCGGAGAAGAGGTGCTCAGGAGACCACCTGCCGGGCCACCTGCGGGATGACACAGCGGAGCCGAGAGGGAGGAGCCCCGCCTCCCCTGCCCGCCAGCCTAGTGCCGAGCCAAGGACGACAACAGCGTTTGGGGGGGGGGCAGCTCCCACTGCAGAGCTGGGGTCTGGGGAGAGGGCGACACTTCCCAGGAGCCCCGGTCATCCAGCCTGGAGGCCATGATGACACGTGGCAATTGGGTGGACTGCCACCACCCCCATGGGAGGTGGATACCGGGTCAAGGGCTCTTCACTCTGGAAAGGCCACCACAGTTGTCTATTAAAGATGTCTGCACAGCGGGGTCTCAGGGCAGAGCCCGCTCTGTGGGAAGCAGCAGCTGGCGGTGTCCGACAAGGGACACAGCAGGGCAGTCAGGCTGAGGCCCAGAGGGAGGCCATGCTTTAGACCCAGGGGACAGGGCTCGTCCTGGGGGAGCCCAGATGCAGGAAGTCTGCCTGCTGGAGACCTCAGCAGGAGAAGGCCTTTCCACCTGCACCATGGCGTCCACAGCCCTAAATTCAGAAGGACTGTCCATTCCGAGAGGAGCCTCAGGGATGGGGCTCAGACGTGATGGAGCCTGGACCCATGCTGGTTCAACCAGTTCATGTTCAAGCTGCAGCTGGTAAGCCCGGGCAAGCCTGACATCCCAAGGCCACCGGCATGGGGGCCTCTGGTCTCTCTGCTCCTGTGGCTTACCTGGAACACAGGAAGCAGGACCTGGCTCGGGGTGCTGGGCTGGGGGTGGCTGAGCAACGGCAGCGAGGGGGCTCCCCGTCCAGTGTCCTGAAAGTGCCCATACCTTCTCCACATTCTGTGTCTTGGACAGAAGGACACGGAGAATCAAAGGCACCCTGGGGCCGGTCAGCAGGGTCACAGTGGATGCTCAGCCATCTCCACAGGCCCTTCCAGGTCCCCCGAGCCAACCATAACCCCCCCAAAACTGTCAGCAGCTCCACTTCCAAGGCGCCTTTGAGAGAGGAAGGTGGGATCTAACACATCGGGGTTCCTCCAGCGAGAGCGGAACATCCAGGAAACCCTGAAATTACAAACGGGGGCGGGACATGAGGGGCTCTGCCAAGAGGCCACGGTAGGGTCAAGGCCAGTCCTTGGGGGCAGCTGGGGCCAAGGACATTGTCCTCAGAGAGGCCCTTCTCAGGGTCAGAGGGCGGGGGCATGGGGATGGGTGAGCCTCCCCAGGCACCGCGGCATCCTCTGGAAAGACGAAGGATGGGACCCATCTGACGGAGGGCGGACAGGTGAAGGATGCTGTCTCTGTGGACATCGAAACCAAAATTCTCCGCCCCTGTGCCTACAGGCCGGGCCGTCCTGGGCACGTGGTGTCGGTTCAGCGTTGGGCCCTCACCTCTGCGTCCTGCTTTATCCATGTTGGTACAGAGGGGACCTCACTACGCGTCGAGCTGGGGGTCTTGCTGGAACTGCATTTGTTCCCTTTTTGCCAAGAAAGCCTCTCGGTCCAGACGCTGTTGCAACATCTGCACTGGCCAGCTGGAGATGTTAAACAGATAATCGCTCAGCACGCCTCGTGGCGAGCGAGTGGTTAAGGCCCTGATTCATTGTCTTCAAGTATGTGCTGAGTGACACGGAAACCACACCAGAGCCAGTCGGCCAGAAATCTGGAACGTCCCTCTGGCACGTCAGCCACCCCTCCCCACGGCGTCCCTCCCTCGGGACCGTGGCGCTGGCTCAGGGAAGGCACAGCTCGCCCTGCCCGGTCCCATCACAGAGCGTGGAGGTACCCAGTTGACCCCACTCCTGGGGCTGGGCTGGCAGAGCCCGGGAGCGAGTGAGAGTCGACCCCACACCAGAGGACCCACTGTTCTAGCTCAGTGCCGGCCCAGGCACTTCTACGTCCCGAAACACGAGGTTTTAAAATGGTTATTCGCACACGAATACCGCTAATCCCGGCAAGCTCCCAGCCTGCCAGCGCTGTGGTTTTCTCCCACGAGCCACTGAACACCTGGTGGTAGCCCGTTGAAGGGAGGGCACAGGGGGCCGCCCCACAGAGGGGTCTGACTGGCTGTGACCCCACCCCCACCTCCCGCTATGCGACTTTGGGCCAAATGCTCAACCTCTCTGGGCCTCAAATGCCTCACTGGAAACACCCCTT
The DNA here is from genome assembly GCF_016906955.1 of Phacochoerus africanus. Lineage (NCBI taxonomy): Eukaryota > Metazoa > Chordata > Mammalia > Artiodactyla > Suidae > Phacochoerus > Phacochoerus africanus. Next base: position 140,354,035 of record NC_062558.1, read on the forward strand.
TGGGCTCCATGCGGGACAAGCGGGGGCATGTGTACACTTACAGCTGCCAGCCCTTGCCCTCCCCTTCCCAACTCCACCTGCCCCCAGGAGCACAGGACACATAGAGGTGATGCCTGAACTCCACTCTTCTCGGTACTGAGTCATTGTCCTCAAGCCAAGTTCATTGAGGACAGGGAGGTGGGGACGGGGGTGTGATGGGGGCCTCCAGCCACCCTCCCTGACTTTGTGCCACTTCCCTTCAACCACGTGGAACAGAGTTCGAGTTCCCTCTGGTCTGCGGCCATGGGCGCCTCCCCCTGCAGGGTGGATGAGCTGCTGGACCCGGGGAATGAGCAGCTACAGAGAAGCACCAGGTCTCCCCAGGATACACGTGCTGGGACCCTTGGGCCAGCTAGGACCTGCTGTCCCTCCAGGCCTGGCCCTTCTCCTGAGAGTGACTAACTGGGTGTTTACTCGCTACCCAGCACAACTTCGTAAGAATTTTCATCAAAAGTAGAAACCTCCCCACCCACTGTCTAAGCCACAAGATTGATGAAGTTCCCATGACTGGGGGCGGGGCTGTGAGTGGCATTAGAGGCCAATGTTCACTGGGTAACCCCTCAGACGCTGTGCCCCCCCCCCAACTTAGAGGGGCTTCCGAAGTCTCCTCCCAGCCCCTTGCGGGCTCTTTAATGAATAACTGATGCAGGTCTGAGGGCCGTGTCCCTTCCGGTGATGGCTCTAAAGGCATCTGCTCCACCCCACGTGGCCTTTATTCTCTGACTATCGGGGAGTCTCCAGGGCATTGGGGACAAGTGGTGAGGCTGCAGGACCTTGCCCCGGGCTTTGGGTTCCTCTGTAGAAAAGGGAACTGAGGTGCTGACCGGGGGGTATGATGAGGCTCAAGCCACCGGGAGGGGAGCGTGTCAGGCATCCTGTGTTGCCCACTGTAGCAGGTGGGCGTCCAAGGCTCGGGCAGCTGTCCAAGGGCACAGGGCTCTGGGTTTGAATCCAAGTCTATCTGGATCCAAGTTCTGCTCTTTACTTTAACGACAAGCCATGCCTAAACCCGCCATTCAGCCTGACTATGGGACACTACAGGGCACAAAACCTCCCCAGGAGCCCTAGAGCTGCCCGGCCGCCCAGGGAAGCGAACGCACTGGGGGTCCCGAGTGATAGTGGCGTGGTCCTTACTGTGTGCGTGGGGGGCAGGGGGACGTTGGCTTAATACAGCCACTCTCATCCCCTGAGCCCTTTACAGCCTGACGGGATCTGCGCCCCGCAGGGGGAACTCGCAGAGATGCTGGGTCTCAGACGGCCTGGAATAGCAAGTGTCTGCAACAAAGAGGGAGCGTCCTTCAGATCAGCTCCTCAGATCAGCAGAGCCCGGCCTTGTTAATTATTAACTGCACTGTGACCTAAATAAATCACAGGATCTGACTGCATTTAAACGCTTCTTGTCACACACCCTGCTCATCCGAGCCCACAAATGGTTTCAGCGCTGAGGAAGAAAGTGTCTTTCAAGAGCAATTATAACCTGGTAACCACACAGGATTAACACAGCCCACCCTTATCCGGCTAAATGCCCCTGGTCCCGTTAACCGCGGACAGGACAGCGATGGCCAGGAATGAGGGCTCATGTTTAAGAAGGTGATTACAAATGACTCTTCTTAATAAATATCATTTGTTATTATTTAGTGTCCATCTGTGACTGTTAAAAACTTGTCAGGAAGATTGTCACTGAGCGTGGAGCAGAGATGTGTCTTTTGCCAGCAGTTAAATGACAGTTAAATGACACCAATTATAATAAATCGTGCGTTTATTAGAATAAATATTGTCCTTGCGGATAAGTTCAAAAACCCTTTCTAGCTGTGGATTCACGTCCAGCCAGCAAGCTCCACCACCTCCCTCGTGCCTCCCAGAAGTCCTGGAGCCAGTGGTGGGGCTTAGAACTCGGTAAATGGGAAATCGATATACTTGGTCGCAATATTTTTTGTTGTTGTTGCCCTTCAAATGTTTGCACTTCCAACCTGCTTGCTCTCCGCCGCTTGCAGGACTGGCCACAGAAGGTGAAGGCCCACCGAGGTCCTCAGCCTTGTCACTCCTTCTTGGGAGCTTTCTGGCGGTTGCCAAGCCCTCCTTCCCCCACTTCTGCTGCCAGCAGCTTGCAGAGGCCAGGTGTGTCCCTGCAAACTGACCCTCTGGCAAGGGGACTCGGGCTCCCAGACTTGATAAACTGTCTTGTCCTTGGTCAGCCCCCCCAGGACAGGTCCCCTGCCAGCTGGTAAGCGGCCATGGGGAGTCCCCTGAGGTGCTGCCATGTGGAGCCCTCTGCAGGGACAGGGGAGCCAGGGCAGCCTCAAGTGTCTCTGCGGAAGAGCCTAAGGTTGCAAGTAAGCCCGGGCAGGAAGCCTTCCTGATGGCCGTGTGGCCAGACCTGGGCCACCTGAGCTCTGGGCGCGAGAGTAGGAGCCACAAGTCAGCCTCTTGCTTTTCTTAAACCCTCTCCTCGGTCTGTGGTCAGGGCACCCTGAGGTCCTTGAACTGTGGTCACCCGCTGTAAAGAGAGGATGTAACTCTAAACCCTCCAAACTGTAAGGGGGGATGAAGGGGGAGGGCGTGGAGAGAGGGATGGGGGGAGTTGGGGGGGGAGGCGGGAAGGGAGGGAGGGAAAAGAGAAAGGAAAATTTTGACTCTCAGGTTGTGGGGGAGGGTCCGATTTCTTTTCCTGAGTTTTTGTGATTTGGGCAAGGCTGGTACCCAGCTTCTAGAATGTTCTACTCCCTGAATGTCCCCACACAGGGACCATGACATTCCAGCACTGGGATTCAGGGCTGAGGGATCCTAAGCCGACACTGACTACACGCCTGCTCTGGGGACTCTGACCTGAGGAAAGACCCCCACAGCAGGTCAGGGTCTGAAATGAGGTACCTTGTTCATATTTAGGCAGAAACATGGGATCCAACCTGATGGAAAACGTGCCTGTTCACGTGACGAGTGGGAGGACAGGCGGGGAGGAAGGAGACAGGTCCTCCAAAGGCGGGTGAAGAGGAAGAAAATGCATTCTGGTTTCCAAATCCTTAATAAAGAGTTTAATGTGTCTTAAAAGCACCTCAACTCACCACCCGGCTTCCTTCCCAGAGCCTAAAACACTCTGCTTTTTCCTCCCAGTCCTGCCAGCTTCCAGGCTGTAAGAGGCTGCCTCCCCCACCCCACCCCCGCCCCGCCCTGCCGACACGTCCTGGAAACGTCGGCCCTGCAGAGAGTGTGTTCTTTCCCTTAAACTGGGATGCTGGGATGCTGGGAACAGCGCTGTCGTCTTCCTGGTTTAGGAAGGGCTCATTTGCATAGTTCTCACATTTCACATCCTAATGAGCTGGGTTTTGTGTTTGACTTACATCACTTTAAGCGGAACAGGACCATCCTAAGTGGCCCAGGGACCGTCACTCAAGCTGGACGCGCTTCCCTGCCTGCAGGCCACGAGCTTCTGCCTTAAAAGTCAGGGCTTCGTGGATGTGGTCCCAACACTCAGGGTCATGGTCTCAGGGCTCCGCAGGCCAGGGAGCCGGCTCCTGGTGGATAGTGTGCAGGCGCAGGTCCCCAGGACGGAGCGGCTGGCTCCGCAGTAAACAAGCCAATGTGGCTGGAATCCACACCTGCTGTTTCAGGCATCACCTCTGCAGGAGAGAAGGTCAGAGACACCCGAGAACGAGGCAGCCTCGTGACCTTGGCTCGGGGGCACCGCTGTCCGTCTCCAGAGCTAAGCAGCACTGGTGGGAGTGGACCCTCGGGCTGCTGGCAGCGTGGGCTTCATTACCTCTAAGAGGAAGACACGATCTCAAGGGCTGAAAGGGGTCAAGGTGAGAGCCAGAAAAGGCAGAAGGAGACAGAATAGATGCATCACTGACTTTACGCAGGAAGAAAGGATTCGGGGTAGATGTCAGTTAAATGAGTGAAATTAGTGTAATTCACATAGGAGGGCATGAGGCAGAATGGGGACCCCCTTCGGCAGTTCAGAAATACCAGGAAAGCTTCAATCATTTTTGAAAATACTTCTCCATCACCAGGCTGCGTTTTAAGCCAGGATAAAGCTCTGAGCCTGGACCACACGGTATGTCCACGGCCTCCCTAAGTCTGTACATGTCTGCTCTGTTTCATCAGCATCGTCCTGAGCCCTTGGGGGCAGGACCCTTCTTGTACCAGACTTTGGATACCAGTGTCTGGCCCCCCCGTACAGGTATCGTGAAGACATGTCCACAGAAATGAGGTTAAACTTGGATCTGCTCACAGACACCCAATCCTCAGCATAGAATGTTTGGTTTTCAAGGTGTCACTGACCACGTGGAAAAAATACACCATTTAACTGCTGTGAACACCGGCATTTGGGGACTCAATTTGGATACAGGTAAATAGGTAAAATAGGTTTTAAATGATTCTAACAATTTCAGGATACATAGGCTCAGCAGAGGTGCTAATGGAACGTGAGGACCAGTGACTCATTTCAGTTACAAGCTTTATGTATGCTTTTTCTAAGGGCATGGCATTTTGTGGAGATATAGGCGACCAATTAAAAAGATACAGGTCTAAATGCAAGAGGGAAGGTGATACATCAGTCTTTCATTAAATGGGAATTGAATCCAGGGATGAATATGCTGCATAAACTTTAGGGGCGATGAAAGCTGAATAAAGGCCAAGTTTTACTGTGATTCTAGAGGAGGGTTCCCTAGAGGAGGGAGGCGTGGGCCAGCCCTGGGAGACGCCCGTATTTGCAGTTTCTCACCTGTTGCATTCGCTGCCGTGGTAAATGGGAACAGCAGTCTCCTGAGCAGGTGGGTCAAGGAGAGGTGGAAATAAGAAAGCAGAGAGATACACTTTCTGGTGTGAGTTTATTTGGGCAGAATTAAGGGGGAGAGGCAGAGAATGTGGTGCCTAGAGAGGCCAGCAAACAGGACCTCGGGGAGAAGACCAGAGAGAGAAATATCCCAACTGCATCTGCTTCCCTTTGGCTGAAACCGACAAGAAGCCGCTGTTCTGGTTCATTCAGATCAGCCTTCTGGACCGCAGGGTGGGAAGGAGGCAGACCTTGACGCTGGAGAACCAAATGGGAGATGCCCAGGGCAGCGTCTGATCAGAAGCGTGTCCACTGCAGCATCGTTTACAACAGCGCGAATATTGGCTACGAAGAAACAGCCCAAATATCAGCTATGAAGAAAAAGACAAAAAGGTGGTCTCTCCATATAACAGGATCTTATTCAGCCAAAGAAGGCAGGAAGCACAGACACCTGTTGCAGGGTCGACGAACCCTGAGCACATGATGCTGTGTGAAAGGAACCAGTCATGAAGCCCAGGTACTGAAGGGTCCCATTTACATGAGATGTCCAGAAGAGGGAAATTTTTTAGCAACAGCAAGTAAATCAGCGGTTGCCTAGGCTGAGAGGCGGGGGTGATAGATGGGTTGGGGGTGATACTCAAGAGGCGTCGGTTCCTTTTTGGAGTAAAGGAAGTGACCTAAAATTGACTTTGGGGATGTTTGCACATACTTGTGAATATTCTAAAAGCCACTGAATTGTACATTTACAGCCATGAGTTGTATGGCATCAAAATCATATAAATAAAGCTTTTACAAAAAATATGTGTGTGTGTGTGTGTAATTTTTAAAAATAAGGCAATTGCAACATGGGGAAAGAATGGGATAATTATATCAAAATACGTCCCTACCGTTGCTGCATTTGAATATTAGATTTAGAGCTGAGTGTGTGGGCCTTCATGACTCAAAGGGAGTCGTATTCCTCCCAGTTTGATTCAGGGGGAAATGCCAGGTCATCAGGGTGGTACCGTTTTCCCTTGTGCTAAATACTAGACTGCATCCTGAGCAGCACACAGGTGCCGTCAGCAAGAGCAGCTTTACAGTGACAATTGCCATCGCATCAGCTGACCTCTGCTTGTTGCACCCGAGGCACAAATCTCGCCCCAACTGTGTTTCTGAGGAGACCTGGCCACCCATTCAGGGCACATGAGCCTCCCAATCTAGTCTGCACACCCCGGCTGGTGTACCTCAAGTGAGAGACGCTGGGGGTGGGGCTGACACTCCCACAGGGTCAGGACATCAGGCGGGGCAGGGATCTCTGACCTGCAGAGAGGCCTGGGCCCGTGGGAGTGGCTATAGGGACAGAGCACACCTGTGCCTCTTGGCCCACGAGGCCCAGGAGGCAACACCTGGACATATTGGGTGAGTTCCCCTTCATCCCAACCCCATGGTGAAGTTCATGGCTACTTCTTAGAGGAGGGCAGGCACTTTTGAGAGCTGCCTTGACCACAGTGGTGTTGCTACACAGATTGCGTCTAACTCTAGAAAAGATGGTTCTTTTTATCTGCATTCGGAAGCTACATCATAACAACAGCAAGATGAGCTGTGTTTATCTTGCACACAGCTTCCTGTGTTTATCACCACGGCCCGTGTGTGCGGGGTCCTCCTGTTAACCCAGTTTACAGAGAAGAGGACTGAGCCTGGAGGAGGCGAAGAGGGGGGCCTGGGTCTCATCCCCAGGGCTCGCAGACCCCCACTCCTCTCGGCCAGACTGTTACCCCAGATTCATGCCTGAATTTCCTAGAAGCCTGTCTCCAGTTTGCACAGACACTGGTGTTTTCTCTGAATCTCTTCTATTGCTTCAAGGTACTGGGTGCCGGGCTAGGTGGTGGTGCTAACTGCAAATTAGCGTTGAAATCCAAAGTTACCATCAAGTTCCTTGACACAAAGGCCTTTGGGCGGCGGAGGCGTAATCCCAGGACGCTGCACCAAAGCAAATTCATCTCTAGGTTCAGGACGTAGCAGCCCGGGCCCTCTCCCTGGTCTCCGCTCCTGCAGAGGCCCCACACTCCTGCTGTGTCGGTGAAGCCGGGCCAGGCTCTACTTCCAGCACTAAAGCACAGCCCGGCAAGGTGTGCCCGGAGCTTGCGTGCACGTCCGTGCCAGGACTCGGTGTGCTTGGAACCATAATAACCCAATCTCCTGGATCATATCTCAAGAAACAACAATGCTGCCTTAAGTAAGAGAGAGGCTGAAATTATGAAACACTTGATAAAATATGAATGGGACACAGACGTTTGTGCCACGCGTTTGGGGCATGATTAATGAAAATGACTGGCTTAATATGCCCGGTGATGAATAGCCTTCATGCAGCCTGGTCTTTTATTATGTCCCCGGCAGCGGGCTATTAATAGTGCTTGAGCCCCAACTTGTCCTTTCAAACATTTCAGACACAAATAATAGAAGATTTCCAATTAAAAGGGATAATCTGCCTTCAGAAGCAAAGTCGTAGCACAGTGAATAATTTTAGAAGGTTTGGGGGTATAAAGATTTTTTTCTATCTCGCCATAAGCAATAAATCAGTGGCTTTGATTAACAATTTAAAAATAGAAGACAGATGCACAAAAAAGTTGCGAGACGTGGTCTTTTGTCCCTGATTTTTTTTTTTTTGAAATTGCTACTGCTTTTCCAAAATGTTGTCATTATATAAAACATTATTTCAGTTAGTTTTCTGCAAACCCCCAAGTCTTATTCAATGAGTTTTTACTGATTTAGAAAAGAGGAACTGGGCAACAGAGGGGGAAAAAATACAGTTGCTAAGAAAAATAGCAAATGTCCTCAGGCTTCGTGATGCCTAAAACTACATGTGAAGATTTTGTTGATCTGCTTGCCGCTTAGAATGAGGACGCATATTGATTAATTACTAGGGCGGCACATGTATTAGAACTATTATCTGATCCAAGCTGGGCTTACGGAGATTTATTTAATAAATATGTCTGGGGAGAGTAATTGAGTGTTTACTCCTAGCACTAATTCAAAATTAATATATTTGAAATTTCTGAGCCATTAACCAAGATGGTTTCTCATTTCTACCCTTCATAAAGAATTCTATAGTCCTAGACACAATATGAGCATAAAACTAGACTCAAAGGAAATTCCGGAAAACTGAGCTGTTATGAATAGATATTAGGTGTGTTTCCTCTGAGCCTCTGGTAATTTCTGGGATAGTATCAGCTGAGAGAAAGAAGGCAGTTGGCTAAATGCAACACAGAGAAAAGAGCCTCATTTTCTCTGCAGAAATTCATTATCTGCACCCAAAGGACTCCTTGGTTTAGTATGCCTCTGCAGAAATTCTTCCTGGAGTGGCTTGTTTTTTCAGTTGTTATCAAGCTCATCACTAAGCAGGCTGTGATCTCCGATATTAATGATAACAGGACATGTTCCTCTATCCAGACCATTATTAGTTTGGATAATATGCAAGATTCTATTGGTGATCTAACTAGGTCTTTATAATTTGGGCTCAGTGGTTCCCTTGGCAATTAGTTTGCAAGAGCTCTGAGAAGTGGGAGCACGTGTGTGGAGGGGTCAGCAAGGCACTCAGTAATGAGAGGCTGCAGAACAGAGCCTCCCGGCAGAGATGGAGCCTCCCGGCATAGATGGAGCCCCCCAGCAGAGACGGAGCCCCCAGCAGAGCCGGAGCCCCCAGCAGAGCCAGCCCAGACGCAATGCTCTTGATCCCATGTAGTTCTCACCACAACCCTCCCGGTGAGTTCCATTTTGAATCCCCTTTGGCCAGAGACAACCAGGGCTGCAGAACTTGTCCAGGGTCACAAAGCAGGTGAGCGCAGGGCCAAGAGCGGACTCATTCACAGCTGCCACTTTCTCCAAAACAATCGCAGGTTTAATCACAGGGGTGTGTGTGTGTGTGTGTGTCCTGAGCTACGTGCTGTGTCATTACCTCTGCAGTCTCCCAAAGACCCTGGGCCGCTTTGCTCCCCTACACCCACCACGTGGAGGATGGAGGGTCCGAGATGGGGAGCAGTTCAACAGCAATAGATAGCCGGAAGTGAGGGGGACAGATCTCAGCAGGCAGACCTGTTCCAAGCTTACACCAGCACAGGCTTGGGGCCAGAAGCAGGGTTTCACTTGGGGAAGATGACTGAAGCTTCAGAACTATGACTGTTCTGGCAAAGGTTCATGGTGTTTATACTGGGGCAGAGGGACACTGGATGAGCCAGTGGACAACGGACGAGCCAGTGGACAATGGAAGGAGCCTTTCAGCACCTTGGATAGCGCCCGGGGGGCCTGGAGCAGAGGATGGAGATTGGGACTGAGGTGGAGCTTCCTGCAGCCCTGCAGGCACTGGGGACCAGGGGGCATGTCCAAATCCTCAGTGTCCCATTGACAGCTTTATTCTCTGGCGCTCAGTCCAGGTGATGTCACTGCCCCCATTTACCCTAAAACAGGGCTTTGGAAAAACGCTGCGTATCCCCCTACTAGACATTGCCAGGGGAAGCCCAGACCCAACCGAGCATTTGCTTCTGTGTCTCAGTCCTCAGCATGCAGGTGACAGGAACCACCTGGACCTCGTTTCTTAAGGACCACCACACTTTTGCATACTTTTGGAATATTCGTGTGGCCCCACAAGATGATGTAATGTGATAGGCTTTTTTGGATATTCTGCAAACTTGGGTATTCAAATTGACAAGTTTTAAGATGGGTTTTTCCCACTTTTGTATGCATTAAAGCATCTTTATGAGAACCAGAAACCCCTACTTGCAGAAAATCAAAATCGTTGCTTCTTCCACGTGATATGTTGGGGGGAGAGGGGTGATTCCTTTACGTGTTCTGATGGAATCTTGGGGAACGGGAAACATGTCTGTCACAGGCTCCAGGTCGCTGGCCCAGGCAGCGTCTCTGAAGACTCCTTCCATATTCTATTTATTATGACTTCTTATGAATTTATGTGGTATCTGATTTCACAGACTGAAATGTCTGGTCATCAAGATGATTTAAAGACTTAGCAAAGAGTCAATAAAACATTTTTGTATTAAGGCAAACAAGAGGATTCTAAAAGTGCCTCTCCTCCAACTGAAGACATGCACTAACCAGGCCCAGTGACAGCACTGGCCTCCCATGGGCCCTGTCCCCTGGTGCAGAATGCTGGACCAGCTCAGACCTGTGCACTGGAATCTTGGGGTGGAGCTGGAAATCGGAGGAAGAGGGAAGTGAGGTGATGCAACAGGGTCACCAGGGAGGCCCTCGGAGGAGGGTGTTTGCCCTTCAGCCTGCTGGGTGAGATGGGCCACCTGGGACCGGAGCAAGCACAGCGCAAGTGGAAATGCCAAGGCCAGAGGAGAAAGTCTTGTGAGCTCAGAAGCAGAACAGACGCCAACGTTCTGGAGTATGGAGGACAAGAAAGAGGCACAGGAGAGCCATCGAGGCCACATTCGGCAGCTGGGAGCGGTTGTAAGGCCAACAACAAGGGTGACCCAGAATGTCTTACGTGGTCAAAACTCTCCTGGTTATTTATGGAACTTGCATCAGCGGAGGCGCCGGACCCCTCAGGTCCCTTCAGAGCCCCTGGGCTCATCCGTCCTCTGTCCCATCCCTCACCGGAGGCAGCTTCCAGAGCTCCAGCCCCACCTGGGAGCCACCCAACAGCAGCTCACTCTGCACCTCTCACCTCTGCCGAGTCACACTGTCAGGGTCAGAGGTGAGTCACAGTGCCACCTGGCACTCCCCACGCAGGACCAAGGGGTGTGGGGCAATTAATATACCGTGGAGGAATTCCGGTCGTGGCTCGGCGGCTAACGAAGACAGCTGGGATCCATGAGGATGCAGGTTCCATCCCTGGCCTTGCTCATTGGGTTAAGGATCCTGTGTTGCTGTGGCTGTGGTGTAGGCTGGCAGCTGTAGCTCCGATTTGACCCCTAGCCTGGGAGGTCCATATGCCGTAGGTGTGGCCTTAAAAAAAAAAAAAAACGCACCATGGGTACCTCCCTGTGCTGCCCCCTCCCTGCGCTGCCCCCCCCCTGCCCCAGAAACAAATCAGAGTGCAGTTTCCATGGTTCCACGGGCAAAGGGCTGGAGGCTCGGGGCTCAGTCACCCTCACCAGGAGTCAGCTTGACATCCCACCCGGATTCTCCCTTTGTCTCTGCCTCATTCCTCTTGGCTCTCATCTCTGTTCTCCAAAACTGCACCCCCTCACAGGGTGACAATGCCTCTGATTTCTGGGAATACAGGCAGAGACAGATGGCAAGAATGGAAGCTGGGGGACCTTCCCGCTGGCTATTGAGAGTGGCCTAAGGGTGGGCAATGGCAGCAAAGACTAGACCCTCGGCAGCCCCATCTCTGCCTGTCCATCCACACAGCTCTTTGCATTGTGGATGCTTTTGTACACGTCCCTCTCTTGCATGCTTCCCCGCCCCCAACCTACCGGGAGCTTTGCTAACGCCTAGTTGTCCTTCAGATTTCTGCCCAACTGGGACTTCTCGAGGGAGGCTCTCCCTGACCCTTCAAGCGGAGCTACGTGTTCCCCCATTTCTTCTGCTATGTGTTTACCTGTGTGAGGTCTGTCTCTCCAGCTGGCCTCTCAGAGGTCTACAAGGAGAGGGGCTCTGCCTGATGTCCATCCTGGGCTGAGCTGGACAGGGAGTGGAGGCCAACATTAAATCCCACATGACCAAAGGAAGGAATGAGCCAGCAGTCAGCACAGTCCATCCTGAAGTTGGCCTGTGGCCCTGCTCAAGATCTGAGCATCATTTAGAAACTAAGCTAGATGCACCAGCTTTGGCTCATTTTTGGAGTTTTACACAGACTCTGACGTCAGTCATTGGTTTTCGTGAATCCAGTCTTAAATCTGCTTCTAAAACAGAGCTAAGCTTTCTCCTAAAAATAGAGCAGCCAAAGGCTCGTAAACATCATGGAACTATTAACACCCAGGCTGTGGATGGAAGAAGTCCATGGTCATTTAAGTGCGGGGTTGTGTGCACTTAACTTTAAAGGCGCAGAGAATGCAATCCTCACAATCCCCGAGGCAGGATTCTCATCCTTCCACAGACGGCTGCTTCCCAGTGGAGCCTGGACCAAGGTAGAAATACCTTCCAAAATGTCTTTAGCTTCTGTTAAGGCTCCCCCCGGTGAAGAATAATGCCTAATGCAGGCACAAGTGAAGCCTGGGGGTAGCATGGTGTTCTCTGGGCAGCTGCTGGGTCAGGGCACAGATGTGTGTGGGGTTCCCTGGGTGGCCCTTCCCGCACCTGATGGGTCAGGGCATGATTTCTCTTTGGCCTCTCTATAGATACTTTGGCTTATGCCTCCCTCTCCTCTTGTTTCCATGCTCATATCACTGCACAGAAGCAAGAATGTTCCCGCAGACACAAATGAGGTCATATGTACACATGAGCAAAAGCCAATTCCCCCTTCAACATACAATGTTTTAGTGAGTTTTCAGCCATCTTAGAATAAAAGCGAACCACGGAGGAAAATTCAGGATGCTGGGTTAACTTTCCTTGTCTCTCTGTCTCCTCCATTCTCCGCCTTCTCTTCACCTGCCCTTCCTTTCCTTTCCCTTCTTAAATCCTAAATGCACCTAGCACTCCCCCAGCAACAGTGAGAGTGCAGTGGTTTCAAAGAGTGGTTGCATCTCACACACTGGGCTCCCAGCTTTCCAAAGCAACTGCAAATTGAAAGCTCTCAACTTTTGATTACTAATCTTTTACTAAAAGGAAATAGATTACCAACGCGAACTAAGGTAATTGCCTGAAATAGAAGTTCAGAGAGGAATGCAAGGAAATTCTCATCTCCTATGGAGTCTGCCCACATTTTGAGCCCAAAACGATTGAGTTCAAATTCAGGGTAGGATTTTAAAACAGTTCAATTATCTCTTTAATTATCTTTCATTTAAGGTACATATCCACCCATCAGTCCTGGTCAGGCTTGGAAATACAGAAATAATACCCCATAAGCCAATTTAATGGCCTCATAATTCTGCTAGAAGTAGGAGCCAAATCTTACATAAGAATCTATTCCCATGAGCCTTTAAAGCATCCGCCTTAAGGAAGGAGATGTAGTTTGAAATTTCCCCTTGTAAAGTCCGACAAGATGAGTATGTTTCTTGGAATGTCAACAAGTTTAGTATGCCAGTGTGAGTGTGTGTGTGTGTGTGTGTGTGTGTGTGTGTGTGTGTAACCCAGAGGGGTCCGCATGCTCAGATGAGCTCTTATGAAAGCCCGGCAGTGGGAAACCGTGCACCTGAGTATCAGTGGTTCTTTCTGCTTTGCCCCTGGAAGCTCGAGTCCCGTGAAAGAGTAAGTTGCTAGCGTGTTCAGGAAAAAGACAAAGGTCTGGGGAAGGCTGAGGGGAGGGTGAGGAGACCAGCCAGGGGTTGGGAAAATCTGGACGAAGGATGGTGGTCGTTTGGACCAGGAGCAGTAAGGAGTGAGAATGCACAGATTTGACGAATATTTAGGAGTAGAATTTGCAGGACGTTGGAACTGATTGGCTACGGTGGGGATGAGGAGGCTGCGATGAATGAAAAAATAACACGTTTTCAGGCTGGGTGCTTGGCTGAGTTATGGATGTTTCCAGAAATGCTGTTATGTCTTCCCCTGTTGTCAGCATCGTGGGATCGCTCATAAGCTCCTGATCAGCAACTGCTGGAAGAGGCTGTATTGTTCTCTAACGTGAAATCTGCCAGAGGCCGACCTTCCCAGAGCTTCTTCGGGACCGCCTCCTCCGTGAAGCCTCCCCTGCCTTCCTCCACCACCCCCACCTCCCTAAATGTCTGGTGATCCTTCCAAAACAGCCATCTGCCCTGCAGGTTTCCTTCCTGGCACTTTTAACAGCCTCTGTCTCTGCTTCCCATCTCGGAATCCTCAGGGTGTTACATGCAGTGGGGCTCAGTGGATGCAGGACTGAATGAAAAGGACGGAGGTGGTTTACTGCCTCCCTCCAGGGTCTTGGGTCACCCGCAGCATCACTGGGAGAGGAGAGCTACAGCTTCTACCTGGAACATGGCTACTCGAGACTTTTCTCTCCTGTGCACTGCAAGCCTGCTGACAGCGGAACCTTGACTGTGGTGCCCACGGCATCCAGCCTGGCACACATGGTAGGTTCTAGAGGGTCTTTGGGGTGAATGATCACTCTATGGTGGGGGTGTCAGTGAACCCACTAATGCAGTGACTGAAGGGAACTCTCTTCCTAGCTGGTACACTCGACCTGGTGACCTGTTAGTCCCACCAAAGGAGAAGCCCCTGGGCCAAGGGGGACCCTCCCAGGACAAAGAGGGAGAAGCCACCCAGCCCATCCCTGCACTGCATGATGCTCAGAGCCTGGGGAAGCCCAGGACCAGTCTGGGGTCACTGGCCCACCTGTAACAGGCAGGATCCCCACCCGTATCCTCTGGACCTGACTCAGCCATGGAGCAGGACCAAAGGCCTGGGCATCACCGTGCCCTGGGATCTGCTCCCAGTCAAGGACTCATGGGAGTTGGGGGTAAATACCAAGCTCCTTGGACCCTGCAGGGGTAACTACGGGGCAAGTGCCTTACATGGTTTTCCAGAGCTTCCCGGCTGGATTAATCTCCGTTCGCGCTTGGTGGCAGCTGGCCTGACCCAGCTGGAGGCCTTCCCTCACCTGTCTCACTCCCTCAAGCCCTGGCAGTATTTCCTGTTTCTCACAAATAAGCAGTTGGCACTGGCATCTTCATCTCAGGCTGCTTCTGGGAGATTCTCAATGAAGACACCTCCTTAGATGCCAAGAGAGACAAAGGATGCCTCCAGGATAAGGCACAGGGCTCCAGGCACATCTCAGGCATCTTCTCAGATGGGAGAGCGCCAGACCCTTTTCAGTGCAGGTGCCAATCTAATGCTACTTGGACAGCCATCATGCTCAGAGCCTGGGGAGACCCAGGACCGACCTGGGTCACCAGGCAACATGTGACAGGCAGGATCCCCACCCACATCCTCTGGACCTAACTCAGCCATGGAGCAGAACCGAAGGCCTGGGCATCACCTGGTTTGCACAGCCCCGACTCTCCGTGTTGCCTGACACTCAGCCCTGCAGCGGTGCGCAGCACCTGGCCCGCTCAGCTGTTGAGTGTCTTCTTGCTACAACAGCTTCCTGGAGAGAGTCCTCATCTTAGCCGACAGCGGGGGGCGAGAGAGGGTCTGCAACCCCTAAGCCCACACTTCCTCTACCCAGCGTCTCTTGGCAGTGGATCTGGGAAGCTGTCTGCTGGGCAGTGGAGCAGGTGAGGGGCTGCTTCCCAAAGACTTTCCTTGGGGTTAGTCTCCCACACACACAAAATTCAGAAAATGAGCCCGTGTTGTTGGTTGAGCAAAGGAGGACCTAGGCAGCTCCAAAAATCCAGAAAAGGTCATGATAAAGTTTGTAACCTGACATATTCTTTGGGTGTTCAGCGTGTGAAGCCCTCCATAGATAATCCATGGCAAAGTTTTCTCTTCTAACACAGTGGGTATTTTTTTAAATGACTTGCATTTGGTGCATAGAGTGGTCCTTGTGTCTTGCAAATCGCTAGGGAAGCCTGGCTCCCATGGTGGCCTCCAGTGTGTAAGTCCAAGCCATACGGAGGAGGCCTCAATCTGGCTCAGGCTCAGCCTCTTACTCTGTCCTTAAATTGGCTACTCTCAGATAGGCGGTGTTAACCTGAGAGGGCTAGTCAGGTGATGTTTCTATAACTACTTGCATGTTAAGGTAAAGCATCCCCAGAGCCAACAACAGTTGTAACTCGGGTTGACTGCAGGTATCATATGAATCCGTGTCATGTGGCTGCTGCAGGCTCCTGAATTTCAGGCTTCATCTGCAGACACAGCAAAAGAAGTACATTTTTCTAAATAGACGTGTTCTTCTACTGTGTAATCCAGCAATCCCACTCCTGGGCATATATCCAGAGATATATATGGTGGGCACATATGGGGGACGTCAAGCCCATTGCTGGACAGTCGAAAAAGCAGCAAGCCACTCCAGCTCCCCAGAAGATGCAGGAATAGAGACGGCTTGCTGCACACTTGTGAGTTTGACGCCCATCATGGGAGGAATTGTTCCAGAGCTGCGTTGTGCACAGGCAGGAAAAGGAGCCGTCATCACGGGAACACACCTGAGTTCAGCAAGAACACATTTTACCCATGAAGGTCATAATTAAAAGGATACATGCACCTGTATTCCTTAGCAGAACTATTTACAACAGCCAAGACATGAAAGCGAGGTAGATGTTCTTCAGCAGAGGAGTGGATAAAAAAGATGTGGTTCACATACACACAATGGAATATCACTCAGCCATAAAAAAGAATGAGATAATGCCATTGCAGCCACATGGATGGACCTAAAGATTATCGTACTAAGTGAAGTAAGTCAGGGAAAGACAAATATCATATTATATCACTTATATGTGCAACCAAATAAAAATTATACAAAAGAACTTATTTACAAATCAGAAACAGACACACAGACTTTGAAAAAAAACTTACGGTTACCAAAGGGGAAACATGGGAGGGGATAAAGTAGGAGGTTGGGATTAACACATACATACAACTGTATACAAAATAGATAAGTAATAAAGACCCACTGCACAGCACAGGGAAATCTACTCAATATTCTGTATAACTTGTGTGTGAAAACAATCTGAAAAAGAATGGGTACATGTAGAACCGATTCACTTTGCTATACCTCCGAAATGAACACAACACTGTAAGTCAACTATGCTCCAAAAGAACTTAAATAAATGGATGTGTTCTTTTTTCAGCATTCTGTCCTGAGTACTGCACCTTCAGAGGAGCATGGCCCTCTAATCTGAGATGCCGAGGACGGAATATTCCAGGTGTAGAAGCAGTTGGAAGAATTAAAGAGTTTGGAGCAAATGAAAAAATATCTCAGAGTAGACAGACAAAGCATCGTCTTCTAGAGCTGTTATATTAAATAGAGACCCTGCCCGGTGCCCAAGCCAGAAATATGACCAGGAGGCGGATGCTCATGAAATTGATGTAACAGCTTTCCCTGCCTGTTCATCTGGTAAACCTGCCAGAGAAAGGAAGGGCCTTCACGGGTAAAAGGTGTTCTTGCTGAACTCAGGTGTGTTCCCGTGATGACGGCTCCTTTTCCTGCCTGTGCACAATGCAGCTCTGGAACAATGCCTCCCATGATGGGCGTCAAACTCACAAGTGTGCAGCAAGCTGTCTCTATTCCTGCATCTTCTGGGGAGCTGGAAGGGGCTTGACCTCCACCAGGCTTCCTTGGTCACCAGCCCGGGTTTGGGGAGCTCATTGGCCAGTTCTCCTGGGTTGTCATCTGAGCCCCTGTGCAACCGCCTCTCATTTCCCAGAAGTTTGTTCCACTTTTTGCCTGAAGACCATTTGCTCGAGTGAAGACAGGCTGAGGAGCCTCCTCCTGCAGCAACGTCCATCAGGGGCCCAAGCAGAAGTCCTGAGCATCCCTGAGACAGGCTCTCGTCTGGAGCGTCCGGACCAAGATGTTCCTCTCCAGCTCTTTCTCAGGCCTGGGGCTTCACGGGTCTCATCGTGTGCACAGAGGCTCAGAGTCTCCTGACGGCCGCACGGAGTCTCTTCGTAGGGTTGTAAATGTCTCTCCATACCGACTGCGTCCTCTTCAGAGGCCACCTCCACAGAGAGTCTGACTTTGTGGTTACATATTTTTCTCATCAGATTAGTCTACGATGACACAATCAAACTGCATTTTGTCATGACTTTCCAACCCTCCTGGGCTTTCTTCCCTTCTAGGCCATGGAATCAAGTCTTCTGGTCTTGCTTCGAATGAGTTTGAAATCTCCTTTATTAGTGCTGCAGCTGAGTTCACAGTGACAGGAAGGCTTCTCCCCAGATTCTTAAGTCATATCTATTTTAGCTATCGATTCCCTCTTGTCCTGTGAAGCAGCCTCTTCATTGCTTCTGCTCCTTCAGAGATAAAATTATCAGAAGAGAAATTCAAGGTCATGATTGGACAGGAAGATTCAGGAATCTAGTAAAATCCCGATAACTAGCTCTTGGAAAAATGGAAGATTCTACAGTTCTGAGGGCCAAGTATTATTCCTTTATTTATGTAGATGTATAAAGTAACCAAGCACAGGGATAATTTTTTATAGAGATACAATTGATATATAACATTATATTATTTTTAAGTATATAACATAATGATTAGATATTCGTATATGTTGCAAAATGATCACCACAATAAGTCTAGTTGACATCCATCTCCACACATAGCTACAAATGTGTTTTCCTTGGGATGAGAACTTTTAAGAACTACTCTCTCCTTTTTTGGCCTTTTTAGGGCCACACCCATGGCATCTGGATGTTCCCAGGCTAGGGGTCAAATTGGAGCTGGAGCTGCTGGCCTACGCCACAGCCACAGCAATGCCAGGTCTGAACCATGTCTATGACGTACACCACAGCTCACAGCAACACCAGATCCTTAACCCACTGAGTGGGGCCAGGGATCGAACCTGCATCCTCAATGGATTCTAGTCAGATACGTTTCCTGTGAGCCATGACAGGAACTCCAAGACCTACTCTTTTAGAAACTTTCTTATTTATTTTTATTTATTTATTTATTTATTTATTTATTTTGCTATTTTTACTGCATATGGAAGTTCCCGGGTCAGGGATTGAACCTGATTAGTGGCAATGCAGATCCTTAACTGCTGGGCCCCCAGGGAGCTCCACCTCTCAAATGTCCAATGCAGTATTATAAGCTATAGTCGCCATACCATGCTCTACATTGTATCCCTGTGGCTTATTTAGTTTATAACTGGAAGCTTGTACCTATAACTATTTTTAAACTTCACAACTCTCATATATTCTTTTCAAGTGACTACAAAAAAGGAATTTGATATTATGTCCTTTTCTTTAATTCCCTGAATTTCTTTGTGATTAAACAAATAGCAACCATGTCCCATCTCTTTAAAGCATAACTTGACACCAGCTTCCCTAATGTATTGTGAGATATTCAGCCTTGAGTTAAATACATACAAGTTGGTTTCTTGTGGTTTAGTTTTGTTCTCACATCTCTACAAAGATTAATCTCTAGAAAAAGGAACCATCCAGGCCAGTTAGCAGTAAAGATCAAATGACCTTAATTTTTGTCAGGCTGGAATCATAAGTTCAAGTTTTGATGAATCCCTTTTGCTCCCAAAACAGATCAGTAATAGATGAAACATAAAAAGAAGAAAATAGAAAGACAGTTAAAGTCTCAGAAGCAAGACAAATTGTGTTTTATGAACCAGAAATAGCAGAAATGCTGAGCAGTGAGTAAGGATGAAACCCTGGATCTCCTGGGCTCCAGGCATGAGAGCCGCCTAGAGTCTGGCTTATACAGGCCAAAGAGGACTGACAATGCTCTACGTGAGGTGTGGCAATCACAATCAGGCTTAGTGTTAAAGCTGGGCATGGGATGGGATCTTCCCACTTGTGCAACAAGCTTGAACGTAATGGCATTGCTGAATGCGAGCTGAGGCCACAGTGAAGCAAAGGTACAGGGAGGCTGGGCAACATAGAGCGTGGTGCTTGGATCTGCCCTAGCCTCAGTATTGTCTCAGGACCAAGGCCCTGAACCACTCCTTAAAGACTTGGCCCTTGACTAGGGATCCAGAGGCAACCACAACACAACCAGGAGAGTAAATGCAGAAGGAGAAAGAAAGTAAAACAATAAAGACAACAAAAAGAATCAACAAAAAGATGCCCCCCAAACCCAAGCCCAAAGTGTGTTAGAAATATTAAGGCTTAGCAATATATCTCCCCAAATCAATAACTGCCACAATGATGTACTCTAGATGGAAAATCCTTATATAAAGAAGACTAAAAGTCTTCTTAAAATAATTATATTTAGGGTGATCAAAAAG
This sequence comes from Phacochoerus africanus, assembly GCF_016906955.1. NCBI lineage: Eukaryota > Metazoa > Chordata > Mammalia > Artiodactyla > Suidae > Phacochoerus > Phacochoerus africanus. The sequence goes on from NC_062558.1 coordinate 140,373,697, forward strand.
ATAAATTATGTTCATTAAAAATTAAATAAAATGGAATTCCCTGGTGGTGCAGCATGTTAAGGATCCAGTGTTGTCACTGTGCCTTGGGTCACTGCTGTGGTCTGGGTTTGGTCCCCAGGCCTGGAACTTCCACATGCTATGGGCATGGCCAAAGAAATAAAGAAATAAAATAATTAACTAATTTTTAAAAATATAAAAAAATAAAATGATAACAAATAGGTATAAAAATGAACCTATATAAATCTTGGAAATGGATAATATAGTCAATTACATGACAATTTTAATGCATTAATCAATTCTAGACTAAATGTAGTCAAAAATAAATTTAAGACAGAACTTTGGAATTGAAATGAAATTCAGCAAAGAAAGATATATTCAATTCTTAGAAGGAATTCCAAAAGGAATATTGTGGCAACAATATATAAAATCTTAATAGCTGAGAAGTTTTCAGATCTGATGGAAAAAATGCATCATTCCAGTATTGATCAGGGAAAAAAAAATTTAAACCAATCATAGTGAAAATGCAGAGCAGTAATAAAGAAACTATCTTTAAAACCACTAGAAAGAAAGGAAAATTTCTTTTAAAAAAAAACATGAGACTGAGGATGAATTTCTCATCAACAGTAGATGGTAGAAGACAATGGAATGATCATTTCAAGATGCTGTGGTAAAAGCAATGTCAGCCTAAGATTTTATACCCAGCTAAAGGGCCATTCAGAATGCAAGCATATTTGTTTGAAGCTGTTTTCTGAGTGAATTGTACCTCCCTGTCCCACTGATTTCAGGCCCAGTCAGGTGATTTGCTTTGGCCAGTGGAAACCAGGAGGAAGTGACCTATAAGAAACACTTTGTATCTTTATTGATCTTCTGTATCCACCATGAGAAGAGCATGAAACTAGGACACCTTCAGCCTAGAATAAAAGCAAGGAAACAAACCTTTATGTCCTGGAACCAGCTTGGACCATCTTGCAAGACTGTAATTGTAGGAATTTTGAAATCCATTTGTTAAATATAACCATTGTTGAAAACCGAAGTATGTAATTTACTATCAAGTCATATTCAAAACAAAGATAATAAATATTCAAAACCTATCAGTTATTTTTCCATATTTTACAGTTCTTTCTGCTCCTGAGCCTTTGTACACCTAAGGCATCCATGTGGTGGGAAGGCTGTGTAGCCATTTGTTGTGTACCTCTTTTCAGCTCTGTTCTGTGATGTCAGCTTAGCAGATTCAAATCAGAAACCAGTCACGGTGGGAGCATTTACACCACAGAAATTGGCAAGTGCTACAAACCCGGGATTTATTTCTTGGTTTGTTGATTTCCTAGACCGTAGAGTGAGGCGGACCATATTAATAATATGATTAAACAAAAAGATGTTTTAGCTGTAGCTATTACAACTTAAATAGAACAAACATGGAATAAATATTCTTCCAGCCTTAAAAACTATTCATTAATTCAGCAAAGAAGTTTTTCACATCATAGTTTCCTATTGAAGAAATAATATATAATTACTAGTTTTCGGTTTTTTACTCTTTTCAAAGGAACCAGCATAATCCAGAGATGTTTTCAAAATGTTCGTAGAGTTAACTAAGAAGCATGCAACATTTCCATTTTACTATTTCAATTATTTTGGCTCTAAAGTAGTTTTGACACATGGATGGCTGTGGAAGATGCTGCTGGGAAGTGCTGTTTTGCCTGCTCCCTAGAAGCATCCTGAGCCCTAAGCCTCTGTGGCTGAGCTTTCTGGGACCTGACAACAGAGTTCCATTTCCATCGGAAACCCAAGGACTGTCCTAGCTAATGCACCCATGGAGGTCAACTGGGCACCTTCTCTTTGGCCCCGGAGGTGCAGAGGGGAGAGGCTGGAAGAGTCTGGATGACTTCCATGTTGACGATGCAGATAGTCAAGAACCTGCAGTGGGTTTTCAAGTCAGACCCGGAATTCTCATCACCCAAGATGCCAATGGCTTCTTCCTCCATGGGCAGGTGAATACGCCAACTGATGTTCAGGCGCCTCTCCCACCATCTGAGCCATAAAACCTACTGATACTGCAGTGTGCTACAGCGGGCCCAGAATCCAAACCCTGCAAAGTTCAGCGCATAGCTGTCCAGATACAAGTATCGAGTTAATTAGGAAAGTGAGCATCTCAGCATTAGGCAGGATCTTCTGACAAGGAAAAGAAGAAAAAGGGCAGAGCTCCTTAAAATTAATGACTCGCCCTTCTAGATGGTTCTCCATGGTCAGCAGCTCCCGGAGACCAGGGAGGGACAGGCCGGGGACAGGGCAATAAGGTACAGGCCACTGCCTGAGGATGAGCCTCTGAGGGTGTGTGCCCAGCCTGCCTCACCCCCGGGCTTCCTGCACTGCTAATCACTGCATCCGAGAGCGGCAGCTTGTATGGTGCGAGCGCCAGCGGGCCCGCCTGCCACAGGGCCCGTTCCTGGAACACACTCTCCTACTCATTCCCGCCAGACAGCCGGCCACCAGCGGAAGGCACGGAGCCCCTTCGAAGGCACACCAGTGTCAGAAGTGTTTCAAGTCCGGGAACATCATTCTCAGACCATCCCAGACCCATCCTGAGACAAACACAGAAGCGGGCACCACACACATGAGAATGGCCCCCCCGAAATGTCTCACAGCACCACTTAGTTTGAGGTTACAGGGGCTGTGGTTTTTCGGATTCTAGGGGGAATCAGCTGGGATGCTTCTCAGATTAATTCTATGAGGCGGAAGGGAAATCTTCCATTCCTGCGAGAAGGACAGGCAGCTGCTGGGACACACGCTCCACAGAGCATCTTTGGATGGGGGTTGGGAGGAGGACGAGGCCCCCCTCAGGGGAAAAGGGGAGGCCCAGATCACAGAAAGCCTTGATTCAGGCTTTGGTTCAGCCAGTGGTTCCGTGGCTGGACCAAACCCAGCTCAATTCCCGCTGGCAGGGAAAGTGACTCACTGTCACCAGTTGAGCTTGGCTGGGCTATGACTCAGCTCCCTCCTCCAGGGAGACTTTTGAGGTCGATGGCCCAGAAGCCCTTCATCTCTGTCCAAGGTCTCGCAGTCCCTGGAACGCCACAGTCCCGCCAGGGTTCCCCGTGTCCCCACCTGTACTCTGAGCATTGCCCAGGCCATGGGGACCCGCGCACATGGCTCACAGGGCACCCTAATCTCACAGAGCATCTGGCAGAGGCCCTGACTTCTCACAAACTCTGTCCCCAGGGCAGGCCTGACCTGTGTCCCTGGATGGAGCTGATGTTCGTTTCCATCTAATTCCTCTGCCTGCTTCCTTCTTATGATTAGAGCGTTTCTTTTGCAGAAAAAGAAAAAAATCCGTGCAGAAACTGCCGGTGGGAGGGAAGGAGCCGCAAGCGGACGCCTGAGGCCCAGACAGTTCCTGTGCTGACACAGAAGCTCCCGGCTCTGCGGGAACAGAGCGTCTCGTGGCAAAGCACAGCGTGTCTGCGAGCAAGATGCTCTCCGGAGTGGGAGACTTAAAAGACAGATTTGACATGAGCTGTGTTTAGAAAGCTCACGCCATCATGCTCACTACATAAAACTAATTTCAGTGGATTACAGCACTCATAACTCCCCAGATTAACTGCTTATAGAATTCATTTTCGAATTTCCACCAGCTGAGAAAGGGCTGAGCTGCAGGATGGCTGTGGACTCGGGCGTCCAATGCGGTTAGTCATCTTCCCGTGTCTCTAGAGATGCAGGAAAGCTTTAATTTTCTCTCCTCCCCTGCCAGGCTGAGGGTCCAGGGCCCCGTCTGATGGATTTTCTGGATCATGCCTTATGACAGTGGCGGCATGGGGGGGACACAGGCGGGTCACTCTCTTTCTGACTGCTCCCGAGGGACAGAGCGAGGGAGGCTGGGGAGGAGGAGGCCTGGTTCCGACTCGAACCACGTGTTCTAGGTTGGTATGTCGTCCACCAGATCAGGCATCGCTTGGAAAGTGCGGGGTGACGATGTTGATGACAATGACACTGCTGGCAGCAAAGCCGCCACCCCAGGGGCCCTCGTGGGTGCTGACGGGACTCTAAAAACTTGCTTGTGTTTGTTTCCCCACAAATCTTCCTGCTGAGCCCACGGGTCACCCACGCAGTTAACACAAGTCACCCAGCAGCCTTCGGTGGATAATTTCTCATTTCAGGGTCTGGGGGCGCCAAACTCAGTTACGGATTCCATGAAAGCAGGTGGAATAGAAAGACAAAACAGGAGTTCCACTGGTGGTGCCGTGGCTTAAGGATCCGGCATTGCCACTGCTGTGGTTCAGGTTCTATCCCTGGCCCGGAACTTCCACATGCCAGAGCCACAGCCAAAAAAAGCGGCAAGAAAAATAAGAAAATCACAATGAACACGCAGACCCCTTTGTTGGCTTTCTTAGACGCAAATGTTGGAAAAGACTGTTGATTTCATTTCTCTAACCTCTCATTTTGCAGATGGTAAAATAGCCCCCAAAGAGCTGAGCAATGAGCCCAAGGGATCATGAACCCATGAGGTGCATCCGAGCAGGAACCAGCTCTGACAACGATCCCAAAGCTTTTCCTTTGAGCATCACCTGGCCAGCACCTGCCCCCGAGGTTGGCTCCTAGCTGGCCTCGGCTCACCTTTTACATAAGGGCCCTGATGCGGGCAGCGTCCGCTCCTCTCAGCAGTTCCTCCCAAGCTGCACACCCTTCCTTCTTGCAGCAGACACCGTGTGTCTTCTAAGTGTCTCAGCGTCTTGATTTATCGTCCACGTGTCCTGCCTCCCCGGCTCAGAGCCCTTCCCACTCTTCCTTTTCTACTCAAGCCCTGGAGACCTTTGGCCTCGCTCTCCACTGTCCCCTGTGACCTCAGGCCCCGCCATGTGCCCTAGACCCCCAGCACCTCTGTTGCCACACACACCTGTCTTCTGAGACTACACGGTTCAAGCATCTCTACTTTCAAATGCCCCCGAGACCTTAAACTAAAGTGCCCCCAAATAATCTCTTGGAATTTTTCTCCCAAACATTCCCTCCTGTCATTTCTCTTGCACTTACCTTTTAGTAGCTGTCATGGGAATGCCTGCCATTCACCGCCCTGGGCACGGTCGACAGCAGTGGTGCCCAGACCAGGCCCCTGGGCCCCGGACAGGTCACCTTCCTGGTAACGGCACCACCATCCTTGGGGTCTGCTTCGTCCCCTCATGCCCACCTCCCCACGCCCAAACCAGTGGCACATCCTACGGAGTCTATCCCCTCGAGGCCTCTTCCATCTGCCCCCACATAGCCCTCCTGTGTTTTCTAGCTTCTTTGTGACTTAATGCTGCTCCCTCTGTGTGCTGGTTTCCCTGCCTGTCAGGGCACTACGGTACCCCTCTTCTCTTCTCTTCCTCCCCGACCCTCTCCCTCAGCCCAGCCCCTGCCCGACGGCGGGCGCACATCACCCAGGAAGGCAGAGCTGTCCTGCTGCTGGAATGTCTCCTAAACTGACTTTAAGACCGTGGTTCCCATTAACAAGGCACCAGTTTTGTGGGCAGACAGGGCTGTGGCACAGGTACATCACCTGATGACAGGGGACGCCGTGAGAAGGTAGCTAATCAGCAGGAGGCATGAATCTGAGATGGAAGGTCCCCTGGGAACTTGCTAGAAATGCAGGTTCTCAGGCCCCACCCCAGCCCTGCCAACCCGCAGACCCGGGTGGAACTAGCAGGCTGTTTATCAAGCCCTCCGGGGGTTCTAGTGCCCACGCAGCTGTGAGGGCCACGGCTCCTGCGTTGTGGAATTTGGGCTCCTCAGTAACCACCCTGAAAAATAAAACAGCTTCGTGGCCTTGACGGTAGTCCTGTCATTAAACAAAACTTGATGACACTATAAATTTGAAAACTTTAAAAAAATGACTTGTGTTTAAAGAAGCCTCCACTAGCCATTCTTAAAAGTGATATTTTTATACCCTAAAGTCTATCAGAAATGTTTCTTACTTCTGCTCTTGAAATCATGTTACAACAGTATAAAGAATCACATTCAGTATTAAAGAGTAAGGAAGAGACAAAAAACAAAACAAAACAAAAAACACTGATACCAAAGGCTGCATTGAATATAACCAGAGATCTGTAACTTTCCAGAATCCGGGATGTCATGATAAATGGTGCATTTCCCAAGAACCCCTCGCCTGCAGGAGGAAGGAAAAACTAGAACAGCAGCCCCACCTCCATCAGTGCCAAGTCCACGGCCACCAGCAGCCCCTCTTGGGCTCTGCAGGCTGGGGACCCATTCTTCCCGGACAGGTGAGCCTTTCTGTTGATAATTCTCCGTGAGGAGTTAGCGTGCCCAGGATATGCAAGCACAGCCCTCAAGTCTGACGGCCTGGGTTTAAAGCGCAGCTCTCTGGGTAAGAGTTGCATGACAAGGGACACATTTCTTAATGTCTCTCAGCCTCTGTTTCCTTGTAAAGAGGTGTAATTGCAGAAGTTTATTGGGGAAGATTATAAAAAGTAACGCAGGTGAGCCATCCCACAGGACCTGCCCCCAAGCCAGAAGGCAGCCCTGGCCCCTGCCATGTGCCCCCCTCAGGTGACAGTAATTCTTTCTCTCGGAATCTGGCCATTTCTTACGCTGTTTTCCCCCAAGGAAGTAAGTGGTGAAACCCATGGCTTTGAACAAAATCGCCTTCAAATGGACCCGGGCCTTGATTTGCAGGCCCCCGGCGGGCTTCCTCTCCAGACGAGACTGGGAAGAGGAGGGTGCTGGCTGAGCTGCCCTGGCAGCGACCGGGGTGCCTGTGCAGATGGAGATGATGCGCCCCGTCGAGTCTGCAGATCGAAAGTGGATTCCAACCCACCAGCGGCTCCAGTCCAAAGTGCCTGGTAGGCTGAGCCGAGTGGGAGCTTCCTGCTCATATACCCACTCCCTGCAGCTCTGCCGTCCGCTCTCAGTTCAGAGAGAGAATAAACATGTATTAAAACACTGCCTGTCACATGAGAAGACGCTCCACGTCCCTAATCGTTAGAGAAATGCGAGTCGATGCTGCAGCCAGGCACCACGTCACACCAGTCAGAAAGGCCATCGTCGAAAAGTCCACAAATAACCGATGGTGGAGAAAAGGGAACCCTCCTGCAGGGCTGGTGGCGTCTAAATTGCTGAAGCCACTGGTGCTGCAGTGTGGAGGCGCCTTAAAAACTAAATAGAACCGCCAGGCGACCCCCAACCCCACTCCCGGGCGCACATCCAGAGAAAACGCCAACGTAAAAGCATACAAGGAACTCGACCCGATGCTCCGTGATGGTCTACGTGGGGAAAGAGTCTGAAAAAGAATGGATGCGTGGACATGTAGGGCTGAATCACTTTGTTCTTCAACAGAAATTATCACAACGTTGTAAATCAGCTATACATCAATAAAGCTTTTAAAAACGGGGAAAAAAAGATACATGCACCCCTGTGTTCACTGCAGCACAATTTACAATAGCCAAGACATGGAAACAACCTAAACGTCCATCAACAGAGGAGCGGCTAAAGAAGATGTGATACATATACGCCATTAAAAAAGAATGAAGTAGTGCTATTTGCAGCAACACAGATAGACGCAGGGATTAAGTGAAGTCAGACGGAGAAAGATAAATACCATATGAGGTCACACATACATGGACTCCAAAACATTACACAAATGAACTCATTTACAAAATAGAAGCAGACTCACAGACATAGAAAACACACCTGTAGTTCAAAGGAGAAAGGGGGGGGATAAATTAGGAGTTTGGGATTAGCAGGTGCACACCACGGTTTATAAAGTAGACACACGACAAGGACCTACCCTATACTCCAGGGAAGTATATTCAATATCTGTGACCACATACAATAGAAAGGAATTTCAAAAAGAATATATGTGGGGGCACATGTGCGTGTGTGTACAACTCAACCATTTTGCTGTGCACCCGGAGCTAACATAACATTGTAAATCAACTCTGCTTCCATAAAAAAATAAAAACTTAAAATTAAAAAAGCAACGCCTGTAAAGGACAGAGTCTGGGAACCACTAGTCTGTACAGGCACTGGGCAGAGCCTTTTCTGGATCACTGCAGCATAATCATTACACACATCTACCAGGGAGGCACTGTGATGGGGGCAAGTTGCAACGGGCCTGGAAGCTGCAGGCTGAGGGTCATGGGGTTTCTTGACAGGCGATGGAATCTCTGGAGGTGTCCTCCCTGTGAAGAAGCACCTTCCATGATGACAGAGGCTGTCCAGCAGTGAAAGGCTGGTGATCAATGTGTGTCCTGGAGAATAAGGTTCATTTTCTCCCTACTTCCCCTGGCCTGTTTGTTCTAAAAGCTTATAGGAATAATCAATGCCCAGGGAACTCTTTGACACCGTGTATAATGATACATTTACAGGTGAAAGATGGACCCCACAGAGAAAAAGTGCTGCCATCAACCCCTGGGGAACTGTCATTTGTTTTATGTCTCTATAAATATTCCGGTAAAAACCCGCATTTTAAGCAGCATCCATAATAAGCAGAGAGACATACTTCCTAAGGAGAAGGAAAAGGCTGTCCTTTCCCCGGCGCACGCTCGTGGACCCCTCGCCAAAATCGGTGGAATGACTGCGTGGGGGTGTCTTCCTCGGCCCTCCAGCCTGTCATGCTGCTTGGATGCCTGCACGCACGTCAATGCCATACTTTTGGTCCCTCCCACACACGATGTTGAGAAAATCGGGTATCCACATGCCGAGGAATGAAATTGGAGCCCTACATGGCATCATACACAAAAATCAACTCAACATGGATTAAAACCTTAACTATAAGGCCCAAAACGGTAAGACTCTCAGGAGAAAATACAGGCGAAAAGCTTCTTGACATTGATCTCAGCAATAATCTCACAGACACAATACCAAAAGCCCAAGCCACCAAAGCAAAAATAGATAAGTGAGCCCACACCGGACAAAGAAGCTTCTCCAGAGCAAAGGAAACACTCAGCAAAGGGAAAGAAGCGGCCATCCACAGGCTGGGAGAGAGCAGCTGCAGGCAACACACACGGTAAGGGGTTAATATCCAAATTATATAAGGAACTCTTACAATTAATCGCAAAAACACAGATGACCCAAATGAAAAAATACACCGAGGAGCTGAATAGACATCTCTCCAAAGAAATGCAGATGGCCAGCAGGTACATGAGAAGGTGCTCCGAATCCTTAGTCCTCAGGGAAACGCAAACCAAAACCACAAGCTGCCCCGTCATATCTGCTAGAATGGCTGGTACCCTCCCCCAAAAGGATAACGGTGTTGGCGAGGATGCAGAGATGGGCGAGGCCTGCGCACTGAGTACAATAGCGCAGATGCTACAGAAGATAGCATGGGTGTCTTCCAAAAATGAAAAATAGGACTTCCCTTGTGACACAACAGGTTAAGGATCCAGCATGGTCACTACAGAGCCCCAGGTTGCGGCTGTGGCGTGGGTTTGATCCCTGGCCCAGGAGCTCCCACATGCCGTGAGGGCAGCCGGAAGAAGAAGAGGAAGAGGAAGCAGAAGAGGAAGGAGAAGCAGCAGAAGCAGAGGAAGAGGAAAAAGAAGAGAAAGGAAAGAAGAAGAAGAGGAGGAAGAGAATGAAAAATAGACCTATAAGAGTTCCTGTTGTGGCTCAGCAGGTTAAGAACGCGATGAGTATCCATGAGGTTGCAGGTTCGATCCCCGGCCTCGCTCAGTGGGTTAAGGATCTTGCCTTGCTGTGAGCTGTACGTCACAGACATGGCTTGGAGGATCTGGCGTTGCTGTGGCTGTGGCCGTGGCCGTGGCCGTGGCGTTCGCTGGCAGCTGCAGCTCCAATTCAACCTCTAGCCCTGGGAACTTCCATATACCACCGGTGTGGCCCTAAAAAGAAAAAACAAATGAAAACTACACCGTGTGATGCTCAATTCTACTTCTGAGTATCCATCTAAAGAACCGAAAGCAGAAACTCAAGGAGACACGTGCACTCCGTGCTGACTGCAGCTTTATTCACAATAGCCAGGCAACGAAAGCAATCGCCACGCCATGTACAGTGACTAGATAAAGAACACACACACACACACACACACACACACACACACACACACACACACACACACACACACACACACACACACACACACACGGTCCCGTATTCCCCCGCCCCCAAGAAGGAAACGCTGCATTACGCGACCCCGGGGATAAACTTGGAGGACGTCGTGTGGGTTAAACAAGCCAGCGAGCAAACCCCGCCTGCTGACCTCGGAGCCGAGAGTGGCGAGAGTGGCGTCGGGCGCGGGAGCGGAGGAAGCAGGGAGAGGCGCCCCGAGAGTTTCAAGTCCCAAGGGAGCTCGATGAGGGCCCTGAGGTCGGGGGCGCTTTGGGCCTGCGGTGACACCTGGAATCTGCCGCGAGTCCCCGTGTCACCGCGGTAAATGGGACGTACAGGAGCTGCCCTCCCGGAGCCGCCTCAGGCGCGAGTGCCTGAAAGTGCAGAGGACCGCGAGGGTTGAGGGGGGTCCCCTGTGCCAAGGACCCCGAGCTGCAGGCCCCGCAGCGCAGGGCTGCTCACAGGGAGGGGCGGGGGGGGGGGCGGCGTGCTGTTGCCATGGTGCCGGCGGGGCGTAACCACGTCTCTGTGTAGAGACTTGGGGTACAGGAGGGGCCAGGCTGCTTCAGAACAGGTTCCCTTAGGGTGGGGCCATGGGGACAGCTGGGGAGGCGGGAACCCGCAGGCTTTGCCCGGAGCGCCCTCGGGAAGCTTGGGATGGAGTAAAATCCATGGATCCTCAAATCTAGGGCTGGGAAGGAGCGGCCGGGGAAGGTTCGAGGGGACGCCCTCCCCTCTCAGGGGTCCCGGAGATCCTTTGGGTGGAGGTGACAGCGGCAGGGGCTGTGCGAGGCGGGGGTCACGCTGCTCCGGACAGGCTGGGTTCTGAACCGGGTGCCACCTGCCCGTTCTTGCAGGTGAACCCCAGAGCCTGGCTTTAGCCTCACGGCCACCACGCGGGAGGTCCTCCGGGCTCGTCACCTCCTGCTCCGTGACCGTCCTTCCTGGAGCCACATGTAAATCACCCCCGCCTGGTGACAGGCGTCCCCTCTGAAGCCACAGGCTTCTCGAGGGCAGAGCCGCAGCCCGAGATGGTCTCACACGGAGGGGATTCCAGGCAAAGCAAAGGAGGAAAATTCTATTTTACTCAAAAACTAAGGACGTGTTTTCCTCACTCAAAAATCATTCTTTAACCAACATTCATTGTGACAAGATGTGTGTGTACCTGTGAGTATAAACATGACATGAAGAATAATGCAATTTGTTCTAAACTGACTTTGGGGGGGGGAAGACATTATTCTAATAAAGATATTTGTTCCTAAGGTGAGTTACTTAGAAACTGTAACTCATTTGGATTTACAAGTTTGCATATGTGAGAAAACAAGTGCCATCATTTTGTGGTCATATCTTGTCTAAAATTCTGCTCTGTGGTGTGTATGAATATCACTTTCTTGTTAATAATTATTACAACATAGTTAATTTCCAGGCAGTGGTATATTTTGCCCAAAGTCTATAAATTGCAATTTTTTTTTGAGAATGAGAGAAACTGCTAGAGCTTTTTTTAACCCAAGTATAGTAAATTAAATTGTGTCTCCTCTGCATGTGATTGTTTGTTTCATTTTGAAAAGGGCTAAAATAGCCTTGGTATGTTTGTACGTATTGATCAAACATTGGCTTATAAACTATAAGATGGTACTTAAATACTGGATGATTTTATGTTAGTTATCTTACCAGCATTGAATGGTAATGCTTAGCCCTGAGGTTGCCTAATCTAAAATTTCTGGGGGAAAAAAAAAAAAACAAAAAAACGCCTGCTACATAAGCCCTCTGCAGTGTTTACAAAGGGGCCTAGGAAGGAAGATTTGGTGTTGATTGAAATTTTAAATCCTGTGATTGAGATCTGAGCCTGACACGTAGTCATCTTGACAATTGCTAGCTTCTATGGCCACCACAACTACCACTTGGAAATGCAAACAGTCCTGCAGAAATTTAGGGCGGCTGTGTGTCTCAGACCAGGGTTGCTCAGTTGTCGCCTCAAAAAAATCCTCACTGGGCACAACTCATTTATTCTAGGGAACTTTTTAAAGATCTGTTACAATTCTTTAAAAAATTTTAATGTGCATATACTTTTTTTTTTTTTGTCTTTTTGCCATTTCTTGGGCCGATCCCGCAGCATATGGTGGTTCCCAGGCTAGGGGTCCAATCGGAGCTGTAGCCACTGGCCTGCGCCAGAACCACAGCAATGCGGGATCCAAGCCATGTCTGCAACCTACACCACAGCTCACGGCAATGCCGGATCCTTAACCCACTGAGCAAGGCCAGGGACCGAACCTGCAACCTCATGGTTCCTAGTCGGATTCGTTAACCACTGCGCCACGATGGGAACTCCTAACATGCATATACTTTTAAAATAAGCATACAATTGTCTCATCACCTTTATCACCAACTGTTTCAACAGCGGCAAGTGTTGGCTGCATCTGTCAACAATTCTGGCTGTTTTGGTGAAACACAATATAATGAAAATGGAGCAGTTTCTCAGCGGGTGATCCCCAGAAGGTGAAATGGTTCAATCTGGGAAACAGTGATGGATGGATTCCTGCAATGCCCCCACTTACATCAGATCCCATCTTTCTCTTTGTGATCAGGGGCAGCTTTGGCGCATAATTTTTAAATGGGTCTCAGCGTACACGTCTTCCCTGTGGGTAAATAAAACCCTCGCTTGCTCAGATGGAAGCGTTTTCCCAGCTCGGCCTTCAAACAACATTGGGACCTTCATGGGAAAGCCCATAGAACGCTGGTTGGCACTGACCGGCTCAGGGCACCCAGGTCCGTTTGCACTTCAGAGGCCCCTCCGGCCATGCCGCGTGGTCCCCACTCCAGGCAGGCATGCGGGTGTGCTCTGCTGCCACGAACAGGTCAGGGCGAAGGAGGAGCGGCTGCCTGTGTCCTGCACATGCCCAGCATCCCCGTCAGTCAAACATGCATGCACTCCTGGGACCGGAGGCTGATCCCGCAAATGCGTAGGCACAGGGGTACAGGCGTCTCCAACCTGAGCCCTAACACAGGGGATGTAACAGGACGTGTGTCAGGACGCCTCCGCCTTGGCCGGCTCTTTAACACGACGATCTGAAAAACGTGCTTCAAATGACACGTCTAACACCTTTCATCCTATAACTGTCAAGAAAAACATAATGAGTTGTAGATTTCAAGTTCATGAACTATACGGAAACGATACCTGCCATCTCTTCTTTTCTCTGAAAATGCCAAACTAGCCGGGGTCTGTGTCGTTTTGGTACCCGCACTTGACACCTTATCAGGTCCAGAATGAGCCACCAGACCCCTCGCTCTGCAGCCCCTTACTTTTCCCGTGGTAGGAACTCATCTAAAGGGCCTGAGCAGCAGACTTCAGAGCTGGCTTTTTAGGAGCAAATGCTGAAAGACCCAAACACGTTATTCTCAGCCTCTGGTTCAAGTCCGTTTTACGAAAATGGTGGTTGGAAGAAATCCGTGATGCAGTGATGCACATTTTAAATGTACACGTTACATTCAATTTGTGAGAAAGCTTTCCGTTCATTCACGTGTGCATCGCGAACTGGGGTTTTTTGGTTGAGCCAGGTCCTCTTTGGGAGAGACGTTGTGTAGTTGAGCAGAGCTTTGGGTTTCCTCATTCTTCAGTGGTTTCCTTTGACCCCCATAGGATCGATGAGTAAGTGACACTGAGACACACAACATATGTTTCTCGTGTCAACAAGTTCCACAATCACAGGCAGATACATGACCTCAAAGTATTTCACTAACAGGTAATACAATTTTTAAATAAGATAAAATAAAAATCCGATTTTTCTATGGAGCTAACCAAGAGGAACAGATGCAAGAAAGCTCACGACCTGAATGTCTCAGATCTTGGAGCTCTTGATAGGAAGTAGCAGGACCTGGCAGCTCCCACCCCTGAGGAAGGGGCCCAGGGGGAGGAACTTTGCAGAGGTAAGGGGGAATCTGGGGTCTTGAAGGACCATGTGGGAGGTGGCAGACTGGAGTCTGTAAGGCAGCTCGCCAAGGGCAAGGGCAGGGCATTCAGCTCAGTGCCTCTGGCAGGCGCTTCTTCAGCAGCAGAGGAGAGGCTGGTCAGACCACGCTGGGCTTGCTTTTTCTTTAAGTGGATGGATTCCATGGCTCTTCTGGAGCTGAATGCTAAGCTGAGGCAAAAACATCTGAAACCACAGCCAACACCTCCCGATCAAATGCTGACAAGGTCACAAAAGCGTGTGGCATTCAGGTGGTCACACATGAACTGGATCTGTTTAGAGCCTGGCTGCACATCAGCTCAACTCAACTCTAGGGAAATCTGAAAGATCAGCCAAGCACCATCCGAGAAGTGAATGAGACAAAACCAAGTTACACCTAAGACTCCACTCTTCTTTTATAAACAGTGCCCAGAAATGTTAAAAATCACGAGATATGCAAGGAAGCCAAAAATACCGCCCATTTGATTACGGAGACACAGAGAATAAAATCCTATCATTAGGACTGGCAGACAAGGGCTCTAAAGCCACGAGTAAAACTGTGACAGACACTGTCAAGCCAGAGACATCAGACGGTTCCTGTGAACTGTGAGAAGTCCTCTCCTGTGTGGACCACGGGTAGTGGACGAGAAGGCGCTTCACCTGGGGTCTGCCTCCCAAAGACACTTCACCCCAGTCCCACCGTCAGATGAGCACTCCTCAACCGAGGGACGCTCTGCAGGATGCCTGACCCGCTCTCCTCCAACCTGCCAAGGTCATCCAGAACAAGGGAAGTCTGAGAAGCTATTGCAACCAAGAGGAACCCAAGGAGACCTGAGACTCCGAGTCCTGCGGTGTTCTGGGTGGGATCTCGGATGGGATCCTGGGGCAGAAAAAGGACCTGGGAAAACTGTGGAACTGTGAATGGAGCCTGGGCTTCAGTTAATGTATCGGTATCGGTTCACTGAGGTCGTCCACTGTCCCCCGCACTGCAGGACACTGGTAATAGGAGCCACTGAGCATGGAGTGAACGGGGACCCTCTGCACTGCCTTTGCAACAGCTCTGCAAATCTAATACTCTTCTAAAAGTAAAAGTTTATTTAAAAAAAACACAAAACATGGCTGGAAAAAGTGAACGCAGAATCATTAACAGTGGGGAGTATTAAGCCACCTACATTACGTGTAATTAAATTCCCAGAAGAAAAGAGGGCGCATGGGGCACGGAGAAGGTGCTACTGGAAATGCCCCAACTGGATAAAAATGAAAAGGAATTCACAAAGTGAAGGGGCATATTTAGTGCCAGATTTGATAAATTCAAAGAAAACCGCAACTAGACATAGCGTGGCCAAACTGATGAAAATGCAGATCAAGAAAAACAATCTAAAAGCAAGTGAAAAATGCACATTATCTGCAGGGGAACAATGGGAAGAATTATTGCTGACTTCTCAGCTTAAACAAAGCCAGGACAGTGAAGAGACGTCGAAAGAGCTGAAAATAAATCCTGCCAAATCAGAATTCTGTGTTCAGCAAAAGAAGAAAAAAAGTGGAATGAAGACATCTTCCAATAAATGAAAGTGGAGAGATTCTGTCGCCAACAGGCTAGAAGCATAAGGACAGGATCCGGAAGGAAGCCCTGAGCCTTAAAGGAAATGACAGCAGAGGGAACTCCGGTCTGCACGTAGGAAGGAAGAGAATCCGTATATACTATGTGATGATGAAACACCTTTCGTCTTCTCCTAATTACTTGGAAGGTAAACAACTGTTTGCCAGTTGATAAAAATGACTAGCGGTTTATAGTTGGTTGAGGTGAAATACACGACAGCGGTAAGGAAGCATAAGGGGAAAGAGAAAAACCGGAAGCATCTGCTGCACGGTTCTCACGTTCCAGTGAGTGTCTTGACATTAATTCACCAAGATCAGTGGGGGGCCATGAAACCCTTAGAGCAAGAGCCAACATTTATAAAGAAGATTTGTTGTAGAATCAGGCGAATACTACAAACATCCTTGAATAGTCCAAAGGAAGGCAGAGAGGAAAGAACAAAAAAGCAGATGGGATAAGGGAGAGACACTAGCGAGGCAGCAGACTTACAACCAACCGTGTCAAAGATTAGAGTAAATGCGCACGGCTTAAACTCTGTGAATGAAAGGCTGAAATTGTCAGAGTACATTTAAAAAAAAAAAAAAGAACTAGTATTTAGAAAAAAATCTTCAGAATCTAGCCTTCCACTGCTAACCAGGCTATTGACTGACTGTCAAGGGAGAGAGAGGCAGCTGGCTCTTATGCAGAGCGAGCATAAGAGCCCACCACGGGGACAGAGGCTCAGAGGCTGTTTCCTGAATGACGAGAGGGTTAATTCACCCAGATGCAATGTCCCATCCTGAGACATACGTTCCCCATCTTCGAACTAGGAGATGCAAAGAGCAAAAACTGGCAAAATGTCAAGGACAGAGAGACAGATCCGCAAACGACAGGACAAGTGTTTAAAGCTGAAACCAAGGGTCCTAAGAACTCGGCCAGCGTTCGCAAGCACTGGGACGTCAGAGACATCCTGCCAAGGGCCCGTGCCCCAGTCACCCAGTGGTTCTGTGCAGAAACGGTTCTGCGCAGAGGGTCACTACAGGCCAAACTGACTCACGGGGATGAAGATCCAAACAGAGGCTGCCCCCAAGGGTTGCGGCTGTTTCCAAAATGCAACCAGGGGCAGAATCTGCAAGTGCAGGGTGAACGGTCCACAGTTCACAGCGTCCACTTGGCCCCACCCTCCTGCCAATGCCGGAGCTGGATGCCGATCTGACAGTCACATGCAGAAACAGGTGACTGCCACATATGATCCAATCTTAATCTTTGCCAAGACACTGAGTGAACGGACAGGCTTCAAGACAAGAAAGAGATACAGATGTGATAAATTCATTTGAGTAATAAAAAAAAAAAAGACAAGAAAGGGAAAATTTTGTTGGGCTCTTTTTTTTGGGGGGGGTGTCTTTTTGTCTTTTTATGGCCACCTCTGTGGCATAAGGAGGTTCCCAGGCTAAGGGTCTCATCGGAGCCACAACTGGCGGCCTACACCACAGCCACAGCAACACCAGATCCGAGCCACGCCTGCAACCTACACCACGGGTCACAGCAACGCCGGATCCTTAACCCACTGAGAGGGGCCAGGGATCGAACCTGCAACCTCATCATTCCTAGTCAGATTTGCTTCCACTGCACCAGGATGGGAACTCCTAGAATTCTGTCTTAATCTTTACCATGACACAGAGGGAATGGACAGGCTTCAGACAAGAAAGGGAAATATTTGTTGGCCTCTCTCCCGTGAAATGTCACAGTATAAGTTTTCTTTATGAAAAAATACCTGATTCCAGCAGAACATGCAAACAAAGCCTTGGGTAACTCGTAGGCCAAGCAGAGAAGTTCAGACCACTGGGTCTCTGGACGGGGGGTGCCCTGCTGGGTTCTTCCCATTAGGGGAATATTCTCAGCCAGCACAGAGGGACTTACTCTGAGTGCCCCGGGCCTGGCTGGACCTGGGAGTGGCCCGGGCCCCCGACCTCTCCCGGCCCAAACAGCAGTGTCCCAGCCACCACTTCGGTTATGAGTGGGGCCTGGTCGTCTATTCCCCGGAGTGGGGGGCAGCACTGTGGGGCTCAGCTGCCCCCACCCAGGGTTTGTGGGCACAGCTCTGAGTCTGTCCGGGTTCTCTCCACACCGCAGCCCTCTGGCCACCTCTGTCCTGCCCATCCTGGGAAGCGGGCTCTCGGACGCCCTGGGGTGGGAAGCCCTCCCCTTGGAGCCTGCAGGCCTCACCCCGGCCCTGTCCCCCCCCAGCTAGGACCTCTGCTCCCCCCGCTCCAAGCCCCCAGTGGAAGTCGGTCTGTGCTCCTTCCTCCACCTCCAGGCCCTTGAAATGAAGTCCTTCCCGACAAGTCCTTTGTCTTAAAGCAAATTGCATCTCACACTCAAAATCCCCCGGCAGACCCATGCATTTCCTCTGTGCCCACCTGGCCCTGCCCCACCAGGTGTGGTCCCTCCATTCCCCAGCAGCCAGCCTGGGCATCCTGCATCCCTCAGACACATGCCATCTGAGAGCATCCACCTCCCGCTCCCTTTCTTCCTCCCGGGGGAGCAGTCCCGTCCCCCCTCCTCTGGGCCACAGCAGCAACGGCTGGAGGGCGCCCCCAACTCCACCCTGTGGCCACACAACGTCCTCGTGTGTCTCTGCCTGACCACTTGTGCCCTCTGGTCCCCTCCTTCTCTGAGCGCTAGCCCACCCTCCCACCAACATTAAAGCCTCAGAGGACAGGGGTGGGGGAGCATCTTCCAGACCATCTCTTGCTGCCATGAGGACTAGGGAGGGAGAGCCCCCAATGCACAGTGGCCCATGGCTGAGAACTGGGTGTGGATAGAGACAGGGTCAGTGATGAAAGAGCAACCTCCCCAGTCCCCGCCCTCAACACGTGACCAGGGAGGACACGCAGCGGTCAGAGTTGGCTTTCCCAGGAAAAGCCCCAGCGTCGTCTCAGCCCGACGTTCCCGAATATCCCGGAGAGTCGCAGAGAAATATGAACCCATTCAAATCCCTCAAAATGTAGCCTTAGCTGCCCTTGGCTGGCCGGCTCCACGCTCTGCAGCCCGCCAAGGGCACGCTCGGGCTGGTAATCCCACCTGTCCTGGCGTCGGGTTGGAGGCTGCTCAGGGAGCCCATGCAATGAGCATTTTACCGGCTTCCTGGGTGGGATTTAGTGAGGCAATCAGGACAGCGATTGCCTTTCATAATCTGATCAGTGAAAACCCACTGGGAGAGAGACAGTGTTTTAAAAAGTAATTGTTTAAATGAACTTGATATTTTTATTGCAAAAATATATCACAACACGCTTTAAGGTTGAATTTTAACTCAGTAACCACACACATTATTCAAATGATTCATGGGGAAGCTAATGACAAACACTGTTGTCTTTTGAATAATCTAATAAAAAGCATATTAACGTGGGCACTCTATGGGCTGGGTGTACACACGCAAAGTAATGTGTTCATTTATTGTAATGAAATTAGTTAAATTCTGTCAAACTTTGTTTTTCTTTCTAAACGCCACGCCAGTGGCATTTTTCAGCTGCTCCCCGCTTCCCAGCTGGTTCTTTTACAGTCTACACCCTGGGTCAAAAATACAGGCTGCCACAAAGATGCAGGCCCTGCCCGCCGTGTCCACCTGGTATCCTCACTCTGCGCTACGGAAGCTGGAGCCGCTCCAGTCCCGGCCTCCCCTGGGCACGTGGACTGCCCCCTGCCATCCTCATCCAGCAGGAACCCCTGCAGGGCTGGGCGCCACTGACTGGGACAGGGGCAGAGCAGGTTCCAGGACCCTGTTTCTCCTGCCTGGCCTCCTTCTTCGTGGGGGCCCCCACCGCATCTCCGTCTGGGGAGGACCCCACCCCACCTGCGTTACCTCCCATCCGCATGTCAAGACCCAGGTCCACTCACAGTCTGGCTGCTGTCCCAGGCTCTTGGACTCGCCCTCACTCCATGAGAAGACATACTCAGTGTGGGTGGGGGACCAGGCAGGGCGCCTCTGCCCCCTTCTCACCTCCTCCCGCCACCCCTGGGTCCTGCCAACATCAATGCACCCCTCCTGGTACAGGTGCTCCAGGTCTGAGCCCCTCCCGGGTTTGGAGTTTCACCTGCCTCACGAGCTTACCCCGCCCCAAGCCACGACTTAAGGCCCCTTCGAGAGACTCCCTCCTTGGTCCCGCCCTCCCCCAGCTGCTCCCAGAGTCCCTGCCAAAAGCCCAAATGCATCTTCTCTGAACTTTCCCAAAGTCTGCCCAGGAGACCCCAGCTGCACACGCTCTGATGCTGCAGGCTGACCTCTGACCCGCAAGGAGGAATCAGTTCATCCTGTGCCAGCAGAGACGGGCACTGAGAAAGCAGCCCGTCCCTGGTCCCCCGGTGCCCTCCCTGCTCTGCCTGCTTCCCTGGTGCCCTCCCTGCTCTGCCTGCTTCCTGAGAAGAGGTCCTGTGCAGGGGCCCCAGGAAAGCCTGGCTGCAGGTGCGTGTGCATCTGCAGCCCCTCCCCCACAGCACCTTTGGGGCAGTGGGAGCCAGGAGGCACGTCCTGTGGGCCCCCCAGGTTCTGAGCACCC
The DNA here is from genome assembly GCF_016906955.1 of Phacochoerus africanus. Lineage (NCBI taxonomy): Eukaryota > Metazoa > Chordata > Mammalia > Artiodactyla > Suidae > Phacochoerus > Phacochoerus africanus. The sequence continues at coordinate 140,393,823 of NC_062558.1, forward strand.
ACCGTGGCTTGTGGCCACCTCCGCCCCTGCCCTCTGGCTGCTCCCCTGCCCCAGTCCTTCTACCCACATGTGCCCCTTGCAACCTGGGGAGGCCTCTGAACACAGGGTACTGTGGGCTCGCTCCCCTCTCCCCACCTCCAGGGACAGAGCTCCCTTCTCAGCGCCCATGAGAGGCTGGGGTCTCAACTCCCACCACCTCCTGAAGCTCCTGCCAGGTCTGCCTGGCGTCCACACTCTGCACTAAGAAGCTGGACTAGAGCCCGAGTGGTGGGCTCCCTACCCCTTCATGTCACCTGCCAGGGCCACTGACCAAGCTGCCCACAGAGGGACCCTAAAGTCATCTCCTCATAAGGTCCAGGACACCTGCGTCCGAAGGAGAGTTGGGGTGATTTTCAGCAAAGTGTGGGGGGGTCGGGGGAAGTCCTTTCTGTACCGACCAGGGATGCACTCAGATGTCCCCGCTCACCCGGGTGACCAGCTCACTGCCTGGGTAGCAGCCACGTGGCCTCGAGACGAAGGAAGGCGCACGCTGAAACTTTGTCAAGGGGAAAGCCTTTCTCGAATGCCAGGATTGCAGGAAGCAAACTGTCACCCGCAGAGAAACAAACCTAAGAGGCCTTTGCTCGTCCTGGAAGCCACACTGAAAGGGAGAGGTCCCGGCTGCGACGGCCATTCTGCCGGAGTGGACACTTCAAACAGTCACAGCTCCCCCCCTGGGAGATGGGAACCGTCCCCCTTGCTGAAGGCTCCAGTGATGCTGCGAGAAACTGGCCGGCATTTGGGCAAAGTGCTTGTGTTAAAAATGCCAAGACCTGGTCATAATAAGATTGAAAATGCCAATAAATATGTTCACTCATTTACCCAGCAAAGATCTGGTGGGTACTCGGTGTCTGGAACGAAAATATTCTTAGACGTGTTTGAAGACACACTTTCCTCTGGTGAATCCAAGTCAAGCTTCACTCTTGGAAAGGACATTTTTTTTTTTTTACTTTCCTTAAAGATGGAGAAACTATGGACAACTTAACTGACTCCTTGCAAGCAAGCTTTTACCGATTAACCATTAAACTTACCCTCAACGAAGTTTGAAAATGATGCACAGCCGAATCATAAGGTAATTAAAGCAAATGAGTCATGTTTGCGAAGAGACAGAAATTTAAAACAGGTAGCAACGCAGGTACCTAGGAGGGGCCATCACAGGCTTTTCTGTTAGTCAAACAAATGAAAGTTATTTTTTCCCGGCATTGAAGATGGTAAAATACTCCTGCCTTCTGCAATTGCTTTGTGACCATTTTGAGCAATTATGTCCCCCCCCCACCCCTAAAGCAGCATTCTATTTAAAGGCACACTTGAAGCAGAGCCCCCCCTGCCCCCATGAGGTGGAGGAGGCCATGTATGTGGCATCATCTTTAGGGAGCTTACAGTCCCAGAAGGGGACAGTAAAATAAATAAGATGCACTTCAAGGCAAAATCAATTGCTCTGTGCATGGATTCTGGGCATGGATTCTGGAAAAGTGGGGTCTGGGCATGGATTCTGGAAAACTGGGGTCTCCTGGGGTCGCGTTGCCACCTGCTGCTTACAAAGATAGAGGCAGACCACGTTTCCATCCGTCACAGCTGGAGCGTGTACCACACAAAAGGCGCAGGTGGGCGACGGGACCATCTCGAACTGGACCATTTCCCAGCGAGGAGTGTCGGCCGCGGTTCTCATGGGCAGACAAGCATGCGCAGCCAAAGCGGATGGAAAAGCTATGGAATCTGTCTCAGCACTGATGACACCTGCCTTTTGCCTCGATGTGGGGACGAACGAGCCAGTTACGGTGGCCAGCGGGAGCTGGGGACCTACGGGAGAATGTCCGTCCTGAACACGGGAGGCATCGGGTGGCTGCCGCGCTGTATGCTTTTAAGGCTATAACACAGATGATTCCAGAGGTTTCGCTACTTAAAAAAGAAAACAAAAAACAAAAAGCGAAAAACACGGGTCTTGTCCTTCTCTCCAACGAGCAGAGGGAAACTCGGACCGGTTGAAGGGAGCCCACGAAACAACGCCGAAAGCTGAAGACTACGGCCAATGCGAAGCTTCGGGAGCCCACGAGAAGGAGCAAAGGCGAAATCTCATCGAAAGGCCGCCCTGTGCCAACTTTCCAGACACGTCGGCTCAGGAAATCCCTGTGGACAAAGGCTGTGCCCCGGCTGCCAGCCGCTCAGCCTCCGCCCACCCTTTCTCTGCCGCTGACACCTTCCCAAGGAGAGGCTCTAAGAGGCGGGTGGAGGGGCGAGGGCGCGCTCTGGCCGCCGGCCCACCCACGGTACTCGGACCCTTCGGAGATTTCGGTGGCGCTCGTGTTCGTCTGCCCTGCTGCATACCCACGTAGCCTCGGCTTGTTACCCTCTTTTGTGAGAGACAGGCCACAGGTCAGTCCGTTTCCCCGTGGTATCAGACAACGGGGGCCTGTGACTTTCAGGTGGTTCTAGGAAATGAGAGCGCCCTCTCCTGGGCAGCACAGATCGGGAACCGGGTACCCACCTGGCCGGGGGGCCACTGTGACGTGGAGTGTTGGCTACGGCACATCAAGGAACGGGGTCCCCTCCACTGCTCACCTGTAATCGCAGGTGGATGAGAGAGAGGCAGACACAAACGGAGGCAGGAGGGGTGCACCGCAAGCAGCCAGGGTCTCCCCTCCCTACGCGCCCCAGAGCCCACTGAAGGCCGCTGGACGGCAGTATGCTGTTGCTGGTTTGCCTCCATTAAGGGCACGCATCTTAAAACGAGCTGCAAAGTCACAAGCGAAGCTGCTTCAGTTTGATTGTTAGTGTCTGTCTTGGGAGGAATTCCCAGCTGGGAATAAAAGGAGAAACTTGAAAACTTGCCGACGGCGCATTCAAAATGCAAACCGTGAATTATGCACTTGGAACTAATCAGCCGCCATAAACATGGTCCTGGAGCCGCGAGAAATGACACAGAATGTGCCGCAACGCATAAGAAGTCTCCTTTGAGTCAAAAGCTGACAGTTCCCATAGAATCCAATACTTTTTAAAAACATGCCAAATGTCAATCACAACCAAGAGTCTGACGAGTCCTCAGCAGAAAATCTTTTCTTTTCTGTGGAGAAGAAATCACAGGAAACAGAATTCACCAAGAACCCCAATTACCCCAAACATATGAACTGATAAAAAGCAGTAGTTCCAGCCCAAGTCTCACTCACGGTTCCAGCTCAGATGTCACGTTGTCTTCAGAAATCCTCCCTGAACACTTTCAGAAGCTCAAATCCCACGTGTGTGCGAAACAAAGCCACCCCACCCCCGCATCCCAAGACCCAGGGCTCCCCGCACCCCCCTCGTGCCCGCCCGGGCACCCCGAACAATTACCACCCTCCCCAGGCACCTACTGGCAAAGCTGCTCACCTCCGGCTGCCCTCCCCATCGTGACGTGGCACCCACCCTCCTGCACCTTTTGCCAGCCCTGTGACCCCTCAGGCCAGGCCCCTCCCTCCACCATCAACAGGGCGGGGCTCCTGCCAGCACCCCCCCCACACACCATGCTTTCGCTAACACCGAACTCTTGCTGACTGAAAAAGATCGTAGGTAATTCCTGCAAAATTTATTAGTGCGATCGTGTTGATTTAAAAATTATTATTCTAATTGTATGAGGAATTGGAAGGTTTTTGAAAATACTTTGAAGTGCCCAAGGAGAGGGACCCCACCCTGGGCCCCGGACACGTTCACTCAGCGAGCAGCAAACGAGCTCTGACGTTTCTGGATCCAAATTGGTCTCTGCTGGTTTTTTATGCCCACGATGATGCCCGTCCTTGGTTCGCACACCCAGCTGGAGACCAGCCTTGCACTTTCAGGAAGACTCCGGTGGTGGCTCAAAGCCCTCCACTTGGCCTCCGCGGGGGCAGCAACCGGCCTTGGGTGAGGAAGCCGCTCTGGCTCAGCTTGGTGTTGGCACAGCCACGTGGCGTCTGCGCTGAGGGGGAGCCAGGCGCCACCCACCCAGGCCAATAGCAGGACAGAGCCAGCGAGGTGCCACATCGGATTCAAAGGGAAACGCGTGTTGAGGGCACCAGAAGGACTCTGCCTATGGAGGATAGGTTGCCCCCACCCTCAGTGACATGGCATTTCCCAGGGACTGGGTGAGGACGGGCCCCAGAGAGTCACAGTCACTGCCCACCTAGCAGGGCAACGCTCACTCCCTCCCTCCCTGAGTGTGACCAGCGCCCACTGCTCTGGCACCTGGAAGCCTAAGGCCCAATGCAGGGACCATGCCCATGCCAAGCCTGCCTGTTAGGACCAGGAAAGGTGCGTGGGCAGGGGCACGGCCAGGCTTCTCGCAGAAGGAAAGGGGCACCTCAGTCCCTCTGTTTCGCATGTGACGCTCTGAGCTGTGGCCTGAGGTCAAGGTCATACTGGGAAGAGGCACCCGTTTGCGGTCAGAGCCGAGGCTCCCTCGTCCCCACAGCCCCGCCCCAGCTGTGCCCGTGCCAGTTTCCCGGACATCGGGTGGCCTTCCCTACCTCCCCAAGCACCTGCGGGTACACAGTAGGTGCTCAATAGACACAGCCTGGCTGAAAGGAAGGCGCTCCCTCCCCAGGAGATCTCACTTTGAATTGCAGGTAGAATTCAGGTGTCTGGAGCTGGCCCTCCGCTGCCTGGAGACCGTGGCCAGGAAAGGGCGGGCCCCACTGCAGACGGCGGCATCCCGGATGCCCCTCGGCGTGGGTCAGAAAGTCGGCAGCAAGGCCTGAGCCACCACAGGACAGAAGGCCTTCAACGTCCATTTGGATAGGGTCTAACCCAGGTCCCTACAGCGCGGCTGCTCTGTCGCCAGACTTTCAGTTAAGGGATGACCACAGGTTTGAACCCCCCTGCGAGGTCATCTCACACGTCCTATCTTAATAGTTTAAACTTTAAAATCATCATTAATCAAATGATTCATTTTGTGCTAGAATTGATCAAGCAGTTTCTAATGATGACAACTCAATTGCATGTTCGTTTAGAAGCAAGTTCCATAAAATAGGGCTCATCTAAATACATCTTTTAGAAGCTCAAGCACAGGAAAATAGAATTTGTCGTCCGGAGACGCTCTTTTCTTAAGCAGAGTGAAAGCGGAAGCATTATCATCCTTATTTTCACGTCAAATGTCTCCCAGTGTCTCATCAGTCTTTTGCATCTTGTGATTCAAAAGCACGGAGGAAAGGAAGGTGGGGAAATGGAGCCGTGGGGACAGAACTACGTTGGGGAACTTGGTGCCTGTTCCAAGATGAAGCTTCAAGGAGCAGCTCCTTGATGGATGGCTGGTGGCTGGCGTGTGGCACCTCTGTTCCCACAAACACCCACTGATGTGCCGCTAGCCTGGCAAGAAGCCCTGGGTTGTTTTTTTTTTTTTTTTTTTGAAACCAATAGAACCGCATCCTGTCAAACAGAAACGATAAAAAGATTGTTCTGGAAAGTGTGGCTGCAACCGTGGAACAGCTCTTCCAGCAGCACCACTGCCCCTCCTGGTGCACCTTCCTGCACCACAGAGCTAGAAACAAAGCACTGTGTCCCCAGAATGAGGGCCTGCAGGCACCCCCGGCTCAGCCAGGCCACATGTCATGGTGCAGTGGTGGCCCCTGAGCTGGAGAGCCAGAGGCAGCTCATCTGGGTCCTTTGGCTCTTGGAGGACAAATGTGGGGAGGGCGGCCCTGGTCCTTGGCCTGGGTCGTGAGGAGGCCATGGGGCTTCCACCGGACTGGAACCCTGAAGGTCAGACACCCCTCCTGGCCACCTTGCCCTTCATGTGAGCCGTTCCTGCCTGGTCCTCTGACCCTCCAATAAATTCTCTGAGCCACCAGCACCCTGAACAACCAAGACACAATCAATCCTTTTATTCTAGAATCAGCCGGGTGGCCTCTGTCTGCAGCTAAGAGCCCCAGCTCAATATACAAACCTGGGCCGGGCCATCATGACAGGGTGAGCTTTAGAGGATGGGGTGCAGGGGGTCACAGCACAGGGACAGAGCAGTTACTAAGCTATTCCCTGCCTTGAGGATAGCGTGCCCTTGGGCACCAAGCCTCGGGCACAGCAAGCTGCGACATTGCTAGAGGTTAGGATGGGCATATGCAGAGTTCCCCCACCTCTGAGCAGGTGGGCGGCTTCTAATTAGGATGAGGAATCTAAACAGAAAACAAGCTCAAAGCAAAAATCTCTCAGTTGAAGACGGGGCCAAGGGAGTGCCTGTCCTGGCTCAGCGGGGAAACGAATCCGACTAGGAACCATGCGGTTCGATTCTTGGCCTCGCTCAGTGGGTTAAGATCCAGTGTTGCCATGAGTTGTGGTATAGGTCACAGACATGGCTCAGATCCGGTGTTGCTGTGGCTGTGGTGTAGGCCGGTGGCTCTAGCTCTCATTTGACTCCTAGCCTGGGAGCTTCCATATGCCCCAAGTGCGGCCCTGAGGAAAAAAAAAAAAAAAAAAAAGACACAGCCAAGGACTAGAAGATTCTGTGAGTGCCTGAACAGGCACCTCGTAGCTCTTGGAGCTGGGAATTCCACGCAGGGGTCGATTCCTCGGGTTGTTGAGTCACAGCCTAAGCAGTGCGGTACCCCCATGCCCTGCAGATGTCACGCGTGAAAAGCCGGGCATGGCTGGGGAAGGCAGAGAGCTAAAAACTGGAATAGGGATGTCTGGGGAGACTTTCGTGAACCCAGGGCTCCTCCCAGACCACCTGCCCTGCGTCCCCCTGCAGCAGGGGCCACTGCCTGCAGACATCTGGTGGCCTCCTGGGAGACCCTTGGATGGACAACGCCACCACGTCTCCTGACACAACGCACTCCATTTTCTTTAGATCGGCGATTAGAATTGGATTCTCTCCATGACCCAGGAAGCTACGCGTAACATCAAACCCAGGAGAAGACACACCCTCTAGAAGAACTGCAGGATTTCTTAGCTGCTAATGGAAAGAAAACGTGAACAATACATCAGGTTTTGGATCTGAAGATGGTGAGCCTAGGAGAGAAGGGCCGACATCCAGATAAAGTCCAGCTACGAACATGGGCACTTAGCAGAGAGTCTAGGTCCGGTGCGCTTTGCTTAATCACCTGGGAACGGATTTCCCCGTTGTTGACTCTAACTGGACTTAATGAGAGCTGGTGCCCAATAAAGCTGAGATGCCAGAAATCTGGTGTCTGATGCAGAGAAGGAGCTGGAAGACCCACAGAGCCAGGGCTGGCAGGATGGATCAGGGCTCCTCGGGGGACAGGTCAGGCCTCCTCCGGGCAGACATCAGGTTCTGTCCAGAGGGTCCCCTCTAGAGGATTTATCACATTACCTTGTTTCCAGTGCCCTTCCCGCAGGCTCGGAAGCTGGAGACCAACGCCACGTGCCCAGGAGAGGCCGTGGGACAGTGTTCTAGCGGGAATCCCACTACCGACCCGCTTCCACACCGGCCCCGATGCTGGGGGCGGGTGAGGAGCCCCTTCCATACCTGACCAGGAGAGTCGGGAGCAGCCACCAAGCCGGTTCCTAAGCCTGGATTCTCACATTTTCCTCCAGGAACCGTGCGTGGATGCATCTGGCGGGCAGAACCTCTGGGTTTCCAGCTTCTAGAGAACAGGCAGGCTCACTCCAGGGGCTTAATCAGATGATGAGGAACCAACCTGCGTATTTTTCAAAGCAGGTATCAAAGCGCGTCCCCCCTGCGATCCTTACCCTGCGCTTAACAGGAGACCACCTGCAATGCAGTGCAGGTCCCCAGCGGCGTGAGCTCGGAGCAGCACGGAGATGAAGGAGCAGCAGGGTTTGCAGGAAGACGCCACCCGACACAGAAGTTTCCAGAAAGGTAAAGCAGGGACACTGCGGGGAGGCTGTGGGACACCCCTGTCCCCAGCGCGGGAGGTGAACAGAGGGCGCCAAGAGCAGCCAAGGGCGGCGGGTTGGGGCAGCTCACCCCCCGGAGCACGGGGTGGGGGTGGCAGGACCTGGGAAGCAGAGAGGTTATATAAGGGATAAAATCAGACCCCCTCAGGACAGGGGCCCAGAGCCCTCTCCCAGGCCCAGTTCTCTGTTCTGAAGCCACTGCCCACCCCCAGCTCCCTCCCAGTCCTGTGTCTACACAGCAGGCAACCAGAATGGTGGAGTTCCAAGCTGAGGGCCCCCTGCCCCTTCACGTGACAGGGAGCGTATTTGGCTGAAGCACCTGGAGCACCCAGTGCCCCTCAGGCACCGAGCACCCCAGACCCTCCTCTCACCTTTGCATGAAGATTTGCTGGAGGCCCTGCGAAGAGGGAGCCGGCGAGGAGGAGTCGGGACAGGTCCATGAGCCGTGAAGACGGGCTGGGGTTTCTCCGGCGCGGGAGCAGTGATGGTGGTCAAAAAGCACCCACCGGCATTACTCTGAAGCAGCACAGCCTGGGCGTGGGGTTCTGCTCTGGGTGCCAGATGCTGCAGTGAATGAGACGGACCAGACCCTGACCGCACAGAGCGTCCGTTTGGCGAGGGAGACAAAAGCACGAGGAGGCGAGCAATTCAGGTGGGAAAACCTGACGCCATCACATGGAAGGAGCATCAAGGGCGGGCACAGCTTCCTGAGGAGGGTATCTCCGCTGAGACCCAGAGGACAAGATGGGCCAACAGTGCAAAGATGCTGGGGTCGACCCTCCAGGCACCAGGCAACAGGCACAGCCCTGGAGCAGGTAGGGGCGTGGCTCGCCCACCACACAGAGGGAAGGTCCCTGCACCTGTGTCCCATGAGGTCGACCAGTTGGCCAGAGACCAGCTCCTACAGCATCTGAGGCCACAGAGAAGAGTCCAGCTGGTCCCCATGGGCCCGCAGAGCTGTGCTGCCTGAGACAGAATGAGGGAGCTAGGCCAGCAGGCAGAGGGCTGACCCTCCTGCTGAGGCTGAAGCCAGGAAGGAGGGGAGAGAGGACACACGGTTAGATAGGGACCAGGGCTGGGGCGGGATGTCCCCAGGATGTCTTCACTAACAAGACAGGGAAAGCCAGTCTCATGGGACAGAGAGAGCAAAGTGAGTGCGCAGGACACTAGCCGATGAATCCAAATTACCTAGTTTAATGAGTTTTCCTTGCGTCTGCCAAGGCCTTCCAGCCAAAGACCACCGGGGACCCCCTTAGGGCTGAACACATGGATTTAGTTCACAGTTCAGCGAGGGGCAGCACACACGACAGGCCCCCAGGGAGCGCGGGGCTGCGAAGATGACCCTCCGGTAGGACTTGGCCCTGCCTTGAGTGCTCTCGCTAGAAGTTTGAGGAAGGGAGGTGGCCCTGGATGGGACAGGGCCAGGAAGCAGGAGTGATGCCCCATCTCAGTAAAGCAGCGGCCACCTGCATGGCAGCTGGGACCAAGGAGCCTGGTCAGCGCGTGCCGTCGTGGAGCACGTGTCTGTGCCCAGAAGGGGTCGTGGGGGCCTTGTTTTTGTGTTGACCCATCTTGGTCCAGAGTGGCTGACATGGGTATTCTGGGAGTCACAGCAGAACTCAGGGGCCCAGCTCCGAGCTAGGGGCCACTGTGCCTTCTCGGATCACCCCCCACCCCCACCCGAGGTGGAAGCCCTCCAACCCGTTCTACGGTGCTGTCTCGGTTAGCTTCAGCAAGACCGGTCAGGATGGGTGCTTTGCTTTAATTGCTTTTCTTGCACACAGAATTTCCCTCCAAAAGCGCCATTCCTCTGCCAAAGAAACACATTTCTTTGCTGCGCCTTCGAAGCTCGCTGAGTGCTTATAATTGGGTTGTGAAGCCATGCGATCCTTGAGCTGGTGTTTGCTGTTTTAAAAACAGACTTGTTTTGCATTTTGAGAAAACATTACAATATACATGGAAATTACACAGAATTCTTTAACTGGAATAGGGAGTGGGAAAGGGGAGACCTCATTAAAAAAATAAAAAGCATTGTCTTATTCTAAACAGCAGCGAGGTGCACCGCGGCATAATACGTTATGATTCAATAAAAGCTCATTTAAATTGCAGATGGTTATAAAACTGAGACTCTACAGAAAACTTTACTCTGAGAATGTAAAGAATAAATGATCTCTTAATATAATAAAGTCTCTCATCATCTTTGCGGTTTATATTAAAACTGCACTTGAGATGTGATTTCCGGGCAGGTCTCCTAAATCGTTCCCTCGGGACAGTGAAATTCAATGATACCGGATCCTCTACAAGAAATAATAAAAAAGGGACACATTATATGCCGTCAGGAAAGTCCCCAAACTTTGTATTCAAGGATGAATTATTCATTAAAAGGTTTTGGGAAAGTCCTGGTGGTGCAAAGCCACGTTTCTGAATAATGAAAGGAGTCCTGCTTTTATGTCCTCAACTGCATCCTTTCTGAGAGCCCACCTGTCCATCTACGATGCCATCAGGGTAACGGGAGTGAACCCCCCTGGAGAACAGCCCCCACGGCCCCTGTCCGAGGCTGCCCCCATCATCCTGGGCTCCAGAGGCAGGAAAAAGTGTCCTTCCAGGACCGAGGAGGGGACAAATGGAGGCAGCAGGAATGGACTTAGGTGTCAGGAAACCAGACTGGATATGAGAGTCAAAACCCCAAGATGGCCAGCAGAGGGTTGACAGGTGCCGACACTGTGTAGAGACAGCGGCCTGCCGTCGGAGCTCACCTCGCCGGGGACGGGCCATAGCCATCCCTCCTACCTACGCCCTCCTGACTCTCACTGGGCATGTCCCTGTGGTTTGTTTATTTATTTGCCCGTGTGTGTCCCTGCACACGGAACCTCAGAAAACCCCTCCACGGAGAAATGACCCCAGATCCGACTGTCCGGGGGTGACCAGCTCTGTGGCTGGTCTTCCGGAAGCCTCCCACCCAGCAAATCAGGAGACGTGGAATTCCTCGGTCCCCCGAAAAGGTAATCCGTTGTCCCACTGCCATTTACAGCAGAACCCAGCCTCTCTACACCAAATCGAAGGGCCACCTGGAGTGTATGCCAAATTCTCGCCTGCAGTGCCCTGAGATCTTCGGTTCTGTTTCGCTGACTTGTCCTCTATCCAACCTCAGTCACAGCCGTTTTGCTTTTGACTCTGGTAAATACTGTCCTACCTACTAAGGCACGTTCCCCAGAACATTGCGCTCTGTTCATTCACTCATCTGGACAGCCCATAGCTCCTCTGGGATTGGACGGGGAAGGCCCTTTTAGATTAATCAGGAGAGAAACGGCATCTTCATGGTGTCGAATTAACAGTCCTTCCGTTTATTTGTCTCTTATTACATCTTCTGGTGAAACGTGATGGAGTGCATCCTGCGGGGTTGTGTCCTGCTTAAATTTGCTTGCAGAACCTCCCACTGGGTTGCCCCTACGAAGCCACTCTGTCCACTGCATTTTCTGTTTCTGAGGCTGGGCACTTACCACAGTCGTGGCGTTGGTGCTTTTCTTTACTGGCCAGTCCTCCTTTTTGTATTTCTCCCCGTAATTTTTCCGATGATTCTTTAGGCTTTTAGTGGCCAAGCAGCGCATGTTTTCACAGTAGACGCACGTGGGCATTTTCCGGAGGGCCCATAGCTTGAATCACATCCCTTTCTCCAGGGTGATTTGAGAAGCATTTGCAGAACAACTAAGGTGACAAATTATGTTAATATACTTTCTGATGTTAAACCATACTTCAATTCCTAATATGAGCCACATGTGTGCCCATCATATTAATCTTATAAAAATTTGGGTTTGATGTGTGTATTATTTTCCTAAAGATGCTATAACGACGTGGCAAAAACTGAGAGCCTGAAAACCGTGGGAATTTATACGCTGAGTTCTGGAGGCGGGAAGGTGGTGGCAGTGCCGGCATCCCCCACAGCCTCTGGGAAGGTTTCCTGGAAGACTTCCTGCCCCGACATCCCTCCAGCCTCCTCCTCTGTCTTCACGCCTTTTCTTCCTTCTCTGTCTGTGTCGGCATGTGGCATTTCGCCGGGGGAGTGCGTGTGTGTGTGCACATGTGTGTGCATGCCCGTGTGTGTGTGTGCCCGCATGTATGTGTGTGTTCCTCTTAGACGGACACCCGTCCTTGGGCCAAGGGCCCGCCCTCCTTCAGTCTGACCTCACCTGAACTAGTCACATCTGCAATGACTCTGACCCCAAATAAGGTCACGGTCTGAGGTTGGGGGTTTAGGATGTCAGTGTATCTTTTGGTGGGGACAAAATTCAACCTACAATACTCCTCACGAGTATTTAATGGCATAAAATACTCCTAAGTAGTAGTGGACTCTAGTGGGTTTTTTCAAGAGGGTATGTGTCAGGTCTGGGTACAGCATGATGCTGACTTTATGCAATTAATACAGAATAAATGTTCTTTATGCTCTGAAATAACATAAAGAGCACGGGACCTTATTTTTCTTTAAGTTTTGAAGGAGCTTTCCTTTAAACCATCTGGGCTTTCGAAGGGCCTAAAGTGCTGATGACCTTTATGAATAATAAATAACTCACGACTTTTATTAGTAATATTATGGAGAATATAACAAACTTTCATGCGCATGTCATGCAAGTCAACAGCCATTCTCCACGCCTGTTTCCTGCATCCCTTATCCCCTGCGCGTCAGCGTGGGTCGCTGCGTGTGTACAGGGGCTCAGGCTGGAACATTTCAAGGCACGTTGCAGACATCGTGTCACCTCACCTGGTATCGAGCAGAGAGAAGCAGAAGGAGCGTTCGAGCCAGGTCGGTGTGGGCGGTGTGATGAAGGTTCGAAGAGTTTAGGGCATCTCTGGATCACTGAAGAGGGGAGCCATCCCGGCCACAGAGAACCCCAAAAAGGGGTAGTGGGAAGGCACTTGGCAGAATCAGAAGTTCCCATAGAGGGAAGCAGCCAGCCTAAGACCCCCAGCTAGGAGCCATCTGGGGCTTCGGTGTCAGGTTCATTCCTTCCCTGTCTCTGCATCTACAAGCACCTTCCACGGGCCAAACCCAACGGGAGCCCAGAGCACACGGGAGCCCAGGGAGGCTGTCCATGCCGGTGAGCTTCCCAGGGTCCAGAACTGGGTAGGGAATGGTGGGGGGGGGGCACATGCAGGGGGGGCAGATGCAAGATGGAGATGAGATGAGATGAAAGATGGCAGTGCTGAGGGGTTGCAGGAATAGACAAAGACAGGACAATAGAGTGGACTGTTACACAAAACCACACGAAAAGCCAAGAGTTTATAACGACACTCAGTGAGGAAAGAGGAAGAGAAATAGAGCGACACGCTTTGGACACCATTGCCCGTTGCTAAGGTGCCAAGTATGACTCTTCAGACAGAAAAGCGAGAGGGAGGAACCACGTGTTTAGGCGGCCTCTCTGACCAGTCCCGTGTTTCCACGACTGACAGCTCCAGCTGATGCGGGACGGCCTCCTGCACCGAACACCCCAATTTACTTGTGAGGAGGACGACAGGATGAGAAAATTACTCTTTTGCATCCGCTAATGAAATGCTCCTTCGGGGAGCGGCATCCTCCTTCGAGGGTAAAAGCATTAGGAGGGCCGTGATGAAGGGCACGACAAAACACACCGGGCTGCGGCGGCTTGAACTGTTGATCAATCTTTATGTCAACAAAGGTGAGACACCCAGAAGATTTTGGAAAGACTGAGCGGGTGGCAGCATAAATTTTTAACCTCTTCAAATATTCACATAAAAAGAGTCACATCAACTAGATGACAAAACCAAAACCCCATGGAAACTGTTTTTTACAGAAACGTGAGGAACCCTCCAGGGCTCGGAAAGACACAGGTGAGTGGAGGCAACACACCAACAGCCACAAGACCTGCAGGTACGGGCATCTGCAGGACGGGGAGCTGAGGGAACATGGGATGCACCTGAGCCAGGAAACCCCAGAACAGCTGGCACCTGCCCTCAACTTGCACCAGCCAGAGAGCAGGTGCTGCAACCAGGAGGAGCTGGTCTCTAAGGATGGGGGTGGGGGAGCGCTGAGAAGACAGGAGAGAGGGGGCAGGAAAGTGCCACCAAACTCCCAGCACCGCAAGGAAACAACCAGAGACAGAGCTCTGGGGGCTCAGCAAGCTCCCTTGAAGCGTGCCTCCTCAGGACTCAGGGGAACTGATTTCCCACAGAAATGAGACAGCCATCCACAGCTGGATGGATGGATAAACTACGGTCCATCCATTCAAAGGAGCATCACCCAGTCTCAAACAGGAGGAGGAGGACTTCCTCTTGCGGCCCAGTGGTAACAGACCCGACCAGTATTCATGAGGATGCGGGTTCGATCCCTGGCCCCGCTCGGTAGGTTAAGGATCCTGCGTTGCTGTGAGCTGTGGGGAAGGTCGCATATGCAGCTCAGATCCCAAGTGGCTGTGGCTGTGGTGTAGACTGGTAGCTTCAGCTCCAATTTGACCCCTAGCCTGGGAACGTCCATCTGCTGCACCTGCCACCCTAAAAACAAAACAAAACAAAACAGGAAGGGGATTCTGACCCAGACTACCATGTGGATAAAACTTGAAATATTATGCTAAGTAAATAAGCCAGACACAGAACAGACACTTTGTGATTCCACTTAAACAAGGTCCCTGGAGCCAAGAAATTCATAGAGACAGAAAGTAGAAAGGGTGCAGCAGGGGCCGTGAGGAGTTAGCGTTTAAGGAGCATAGAGCTCAGTTTTGCAAAATGAAGAAGTTCTAGAGATTAATCCAGAGATGACAATGATGCACCTGAACTTAGCACAGCTGGGACACATGCTTAAAAATGGTTATGATGGTGAATGTCATGAGTTTCTAACCACAGTAAAAAATTAAGTTTTTAAATGAGACATATCAAATTGCCACTAAAAGTTGTTATAAAAATATAGATAAGGCACTGATGAATATCTATACGGACAGTAAAGCCTGCCAGAAACTCAGGCTCCAATAGTAGATTGAAACTATCGCCATGTGCTGTTTCACAATGAGGTTCAACGATGATATAAAATGTGAAAGAAAAGCAGAAATATGATTCAAAAAATTTAGAAATGAACAACAGAATTGAGGGGGAAAAAGCCAGAACTGTAAAAGTCATTTGGAAAGTGAAAACTCCACCGGAAGAAACATGAATAGACTGGACACAAGAGCTAATATCTTAAGAAAAATAGAAAAGAGAAAGGAAGAGGTTTTTTTAATTAAAAATGGACTGAAGGGAAAAAGAAAAGGGCTTCAAGGAAGAACACGAGGAATATTAAAGACAGGTGAAGACAAGCCCACCGTGAATCTAAGGCCCAAAGAAGAAAATCAAAGCAGGGAATGAAGTCATATTAAAAACTGTATTTCAAGACAACCTTCCTTATGAAAAAGGTATATTTCGGAGTTCCCGTCATGGTGCAGTGGTTAACGAATCTGAATGGGAACCATGAGGTTGCAGGTTCAGTCCCTGGCCTCACTCAGTGGGTTAAGGATCCGGCGTTGCCGTGAGAGGTGGTGTAGGTCGCAGACTCGGCTTGGATCCCATGTTGCTGTGGCTGTGGCGTAGGCCGGTGGCTACAGCTCCAATTCGACCCCTAGCCTGGGAACCTCCATATGCCATGGAAGCGGCCCTAGAAAAAGGCAAAAAGACAAAAAAAAAAAGAAAGGTATATTTCAACTGTATACTGGATGCACACTACATATCTGAGAACACAGGCCAGAACAGCTAACAAGAGAGATGCTTTCAAACTTTTTGTTTCATTTTTTAATTTTTTATTATAGTTAATTTACAATGTTCTATCAATTTCTGCTGTATAGCAAAGTGACATATATACAAAAAATATATGTATATTGTTTTTCTCACATTATCCTCCATCCTGGTCCATCCCAGGAGACTGGATAGAGTTCCCTGTGCTGCACAGCAGGACCTCATGGCTTATTCATCCTCGATGGAATAGTTTGCATGACTGACCCCGAACTCCACATCCATCCAACTCCTTCCCCCTCCCCCTTAGCAACCACAAGTCTGTTCTCTACGTCCAAGGAGTTTGTTTCTGTTCTGTGGAAGGGTTCATTTGTGCCATAGTTTAGAGTCCAGATATGTGATATCATATGGTGTTTGTCTTTCTCTTTCTGACTTAACTTCACTTACTGGGAGAATCTCTAGCTCCATCCATGCTGTTGCAAGTGGCATTATGTTGTTCTTTTCATGGCTGAGTAGTATTTCATGGTGCATATGTACCACACTTTCTTCTTTTTTTTTTTTTGTCTTTTTGTCCTTTTTAGGGCTGCTTCCATGGCATATGGAGGTTCCCAGGCTAGGGGTCGAATTGGAGCTGTAGCCACCGGCCTACGCCACAGCCACAGCAACATGGGATCCAAGCTGAGTCTGCGACCTACACCACCTCTCATGGCAACGCCGGATCCTTAACCCACTGAGTGAGGCCAGGGATCAAACCCACAAACTCATGGTTGCTAGTTGGATTCGTTTCTGCTGCACCACGACGGGAACTCCGGTACCACATCTTCTTAATCCATTCATCTGTCGATGGACATTTAGGTTGTTTCCATGTCTTTCTTTGTCCAGATAGATGCCCAGGAGTAGGATTGCTGGGTCATATGGTAGTTCTACATTTTGTTTTCTGAGGTGCCTCCATACCATTCTCCATGGTGGCTGTACCAATTTACATTCCCACCATCAGTGTAGGAGGGTTCCCTTTTCTCCACACCCTCTTCAGCATTTGTTATTTATGGACTTATTAATGATGGCCACTCTGGCCAGTGTGAGGTGGTACCTCATTGTAGTTTTGATTTGCTTTCCTCCAATAATTAGTGATCTTGGAGCATTTTTTTCATGAGCCCGTTGGCCATCTGGATGTCTTCTTTGGAGAGATGTCTACTTAGGTCTTCTGCCCGTTTTTCAAGTGGGTTGCTGTTTTCTTTTTCTTTTTTTTTTTTCTTTTGAGTTGTACAAGTTGTTTGTATGTGTTGGAGATCAAGCTCTTCTCGGTTGCATCATGAGCAACTATTTTCTCTCATTCTGTAAGTTGTCTTTTTTTATGGTTTCCTTTGCTGTACAAAAGCTTTTAAGTTTAATTAGTTCCCATTGGTTTATTTTTGTTTTTATTTCTATTGCCTTGGGAGACTGACCTGAGAAAACATTTGTAAGTTTGATGTCAGAGAATGTTTTGCCTGTGTTCTCTTCCAGGAGTTTGATGGTGTCTTGTCTTACGTTTAAGTCTTTAAGCCATTTTGAGTTTATATTTGTACAGGGTGTGAGGGTGTGTTCCAGTTTCATTGATTTTCATACAGCTGTCCAGGTTTCTCAGCACCACTTGCTGAAGAGACTGTCTTTTTCCCATTTTAGGTTCTTGCCTCCTTTGTTGAAACTTAATTGACCATAGGTGTCTGGGTTTATTTCTGGTCTCTATTCTGTTCCATTTGTCTGTCTGTCTGTGTTGGTACCAGTACCACACTGTCTTGATGACTGTAGCTTTGTAATATTGTCTGAAGTCTGGGAGAGTTATGCCTCCTGCTTGGGGTTTTGTTCCTCAGGATTGCCAATTCTGGGTCTTTTATGGTTTTATATAAACATTTGGATTATTTGTTCTACTTCTGTGAAAACTGTCATGGGTAATTTGATATGGATTGCATTGAATTGTAGATAGCTTTGGGTAGTAATGCCATTTTAATGAATTAATTCTTTCAATCCAGGAGAATGGAGTATCTTTCCATTTAAGGCAGATGCTTTTAACAAGCATCTAGATAAAACAGTGAAATATTATGAGGGAAATAAAAGTACCATCGTACCTTTTTCACAGCAAAGCTTTATACCAGAAAGAACTGGAATATATATTTAATGTGTTTAAGTGGGAAAATGCAGACCAAGTGTTTCATATCCAGCAAAACTGACTTTCAAAGCTTAAAAGTAGAAAGACACAAAGTGCTGTCTACATTCCAGAACTCAGACCTGTAGTTCCCATGAGCCCATCCTGAGGAAGGTAATTAGAAAATGAGCTTTAAGCAAATGTGACCACAGAGATTTTAGTTGAAGGCTGGTAACCAGCACATACCGAGTTCCCCGTAGCAAACTAAATGAGGGCTAAACTCGACAAACTATTGTGTACAGCAGCTATATCAACTGACACGCAGGTGCAGCACCCCATCTAAAAATGAGGTCAGCAATGGGAAACACACGTGGCCAAAATAAGAGTCGACTCTCTTTTCGCCCCATATCAGTGTGGTCATATTATTGATAATGATGTGTATGTTCTGGAATTAGAACACGCAGGAACGCGCAGGAACGCGCAGGTACGCGCAGGAACGCGCAGGAACGTGCAGGTACACGCAGGTACGCGCAGGAACGCGCAGGAACGCGCAGGTACATGCAGGTACGCGCAGGAACGCGCAGGTACATGCAGGTACGCGCAGGAACGCGCAGGAACGCGCAGGTACGCGCAGGTACGCGCAGGAACGCGCAGGAACATGCAGGTACGCGCAGGAACGCGCAGGAATGCGCAGTTATGCGCAGGAACGCGCAGGTACACGCAGGTACGCATAATCTGGTTCTGAGACTGTGTGACGTGGGATGAAATAAATGAGTGACTTTGGGAAACCTCTGAATCCGATCACCCTGAGTGCCCCTGAGCATCTGTGCTGAAGGAACACGGGGTGTAGCTCGAGGGGTTAAAGGAGCCCCTGCTGTCCAGAAGGAATGAAGGCCGCTCAGGACCCCGAAGCCCCCGCCCATCCGGGGCTGTGCGCATCCTTTGAGCCCTGAGACAGCCTTGAGATTCCTCTCCCACTGGAAGAAACCGGGCTTCTCGGAGAAACGGCTGATCTGGGGAGAGGTGGTGCCGCTTGTCACAGCAGATAGTGGCGGGGCCCTCGATGTCACCGCTGTGTCCTGGGGGCTCGGGCGCTGGCGAAACTGGCTGGGCTGCTGGACACGTCCCCTGCTTTTTTTAAAGCAGCTCCTCTTCCCAGGCCCCTGGGGGCCACCACCCAGGACCCCTGGGGGAGCGTGGACGTCGCTCTGGAAACCAGATGCTGCCGCCCTTGGGGGTGTTGCTGCTAGTGGCTGTGGTTACTGTGCGGTTTGTTTAGCGACTTTCTGAATGAATTTCCTCAGTGTTGAGTGTGGCCCTAACATGTCTGTTCTGTTAGCCTCGCCCTCCACTTCGGATTTGACAGATACGTCCTTGAATGCCGGGACACCCCCACCACTCCCCCGGCCCCCCAAGCCTCCCGCGTGGGCTGGGCAGGCCATTCAGCGGGACAACCGACGGCTCTGCTTCAGCCTCAAGCCGTGTTTGCCTGGAGGGCGGAGGCCCCCCCGCGGAGACTCCGGCTCAGGCCTGGACTGGGCTCTGGTGTGGCTCTCAAGGCCCCCGGGGCCAAACCCTCTCCTCCCCGGCCTCTCCTTCCAGGCCTGTTTGCCCCTCGGCCAACAGGGAGGAAGCTGGCACACGTGCCTTTAAGGGTTTTCAGCAAACACCGCCCCCCCCCACACACACACTCTCTCTCACCATCACTACAGACGTGCGGAGTTCCGCGTCAGGTGACGAAAGGCAAGCCACAGACTGGTCAGGACACAAAGCTACAACTCTGAGAACAGGTCCTCACAGCCCCCTCTGGCCCTTGTAACCCGTCTTGCAGGGGGACGGGGTTGGGACACCGGCAGCGGGGCCATCTCCACGGAAGCTGTGACATGGGATTCGTGCCGGGGATGGATGTTCCCGTCGAGGCGGGGGTGGGGCTGCCGATCGACACCCGCAAGCCTGCACACAGCCCCCTCCGTGCCAATCCCACCCCCTGGAGAGCCGGCCCCTGGTGGGAGACCCGTGAATGGAAGAGAGAGGTCGGTCCGTGGAAGGCGGCGAAAACCAGACATGGTCGTTCCCAGGCTCACTCGGAGAGGGAGGCGCGTTCAATCAAACTGGTGTTTTGGGGTGGGTTGTTTTTTTTTTTTTTGGTTTTGGTTTTTCTTTTTACTGCTGCACCTGTGGCATAGAGGTCCCCAGGCTAGGGGTCAAGTCGGAGCTGCGTCTGCAGCCTACACCACTGCTCACGGCAACGCCGGCTCCTTGACCCACTGAGCGAGGCCAGGGATTGAACACGTGTCCTCATGGATCCTAGTTCTTAACCCACTTAGCCACAATGGGAACTCCAAATTCCGGCGTTTTGAGATCCAAACAGCACTGAGGGTGGGCGCTCAGGACAGAGAAGCGTAACTCAGCCGATCCAATGACACGCAGAAGAGCCGAACACTCCTGGGACGCCGACTCCGGGGGTCCTGCCGGAGAGGAGCCCCTGAAGCCCCAACGGCACTGGGGTTAGGGGGCAGGGCTGGGGTTATTTTTAATTTTAGGACGTGACAAAAGGCCCTGTTAGGCCTCTCCTTCAATAAAGGCTCACATTGGAAAATATCCGTTTTGCGACAGAAAGGCGCTCCCTCCGTCAGGAAAGTATTTGTGAATCTGGTTTCTGGAAAACTTAATCCACAAGCTGAGTGGGGAAAGGTTTCCAAGAAATTCTGCTTGTTGAAGGGCCGTAGCTCTCTGTCCCCGGAATTTATCTTTGCGCTGTTGGAAGTCCCGTTGCTGAATTACTTCCTCTCTCTCTCTCTCTCTCTGTTTTTTAACCAAAAGTGGGAGATTGTGTCTGCAAACCTCTTTGGGGGTCACCGAAAGGCCAGGGCTCTTTCTTGGCCAGCCCTTCTCCCTCCTGCTCACCTCAATCACGGCCACGCCTTCGACTTCAGAAGGTTTGCGTTTGCAGCGTCGCCAACATGGGGAACGCCCGTCGGCCCCGACCTCGGCCCCGCCCTCTCTGCCATCACCTGGTCTTTCCTTTGACAACCCAGCCCTGAGAGTCACCAGCCGCGAGGCCAGTGCAAACAGGAGCGAAGGCGAGGAAGGGACCCACGGGGCCTGGGAGGAAGGGGCCAGCGCGAAATAAGCAAGGGAAGGGAGAGCTCCACCCCCCGAGGCTGGAAGCCCACCTCCGGGATCTCGTTAGATCCCAGAGAAGTTTCGGTGAGGAAACCCGTCTCGGTCACGCCATCGCTAGTTCTCATCTAACCGGGAAGAAACTTCCAGCCCATTTGTAATGCTTTTCCCCAGGACCTCCTGCGAACAGGAAAGACAGAAATGCTTCCCTGTCTGCCCTCAGGACGGAAGAGGGCGGAGGCTGGGGAGGGAGGGAGGGACCTGCTGGGCCCACGGTGTCCAGGTCCTGACCGCGTCTGCTCCCGCCCAGCCCCCAGAGCCCCCAGAGCCCCCAGAGCCCCGGAGGCGCGTCTCCCCTCACCCCGCCTCGTGGGATCTGAAATTATAAAGGCGGGTTAGAAATGAGTTAAAAGGAACAGAGATGCCGATGGAGGAGGCCCCTGGGGACTGTGTTTGCGCCTTTGTCACTATGTTAAGCTAACCCCTGATCCCCCTGGACCCCCAAAATATCTAAGACATACATGTGTTTACGTATATACGGTATATACATACATGTGACCGTACATACTGTCTAAATTGGAAGAAGTCGTTGCCAACGATGGACCGTAAAGCCACGCCCTGAGAGACTGAAGAAGCGGGGGCGCCCCCCTGCCCGGCTGCACCCCTCGGCTTCTCTGAGACGCCCTTGGGAAGCAGGGCTGCCCCTTGGGCTCCGGGGCTGTGCTGAGCCCCCACCTCCCAGCGTCCCAGGGGCAGACCCAGCCCCGCAGGTCCACAGACCCACCGCCCCGCTCCTGGGAGGCAGATGGACGGACTGATGGAGAGTGGCGCTGGGAGGGAAAGGAGCTGAGAGGCCGGCAAAGGACAGGTGACCCAGGGCCACGCACGCACTCGCGGGTGAGGGAGAGGGAGGGCCTGCCCCACTCACACCCACTGCCCAGCAGCCCTCCCCGGCCCCCAGCCTCCAGGGGAGCTGCCGACCCTGCGGCGGTGAAGCGATGTGCCAGAAGGGGCCTCCAGGCTCCGAGGCCGTGGACCCGCCCTCTCTGCAGCCCAGCGCCCGACGTGGGCGTGGAGACACGACCCACCACATGGGGCAGAGTGAAGGGGGAATTGGGGCCATGTCTGCCAGGGGCTCGTCTCCGAACCTGTCACAGCAGGTGCTCCAAGCGGGGTCACTGTCATCGGTAGACTGGGAAGGAGGCCACCGGTCCCAGCACAGAGAGGGTGAGAAGGAGTGCTTGTTTCAGGAGACCCGGGATGCTGGGCCCGAGAGGACCAGGGCCGTCTGCGCCGCCGTCTGCGTGTCCCTCCGCGTGTCCGTCTGCACCCGCTCCAACACGAGCGGGATGCTGGTCTTCCTGGGGGACAGGCACGCCCACGGCAGCTGGAGGCACAGCTGCTTGAACAGAACGTCCGGGCCCGAGGAAGCAGCGGCTCCTCCTGCCCAGATGCGGCACCTTGAGAGGACACGCCCGCAGCCCAGCGGGGAGGGGGCCTGAGGCCGCAGGGACTATTGGGAGGCCTGTGGGGTGAGGGGCCGACATGGAAGGGGGACCCGGACCAGGACGAGCAGTGGGGGGTAGCCAGCAGGTGCCCCTCAACGGAGTCTCCCAAACCGCAGACGGGAGCTTCAGCCTGACGCCTGACTTCCCCAGAGCAGGCTCACAGCTGCGTCCCCAGCCAAGGTCTCCAGGTGGGGACCATCTGGGGTCAAGGCCACCTTCTAGCACCAACAGTGTTTCTGAAGCTACTGTGCAGAGCAAGGCTGAAGAGTCCGCTTCCAAGAGGATGGGTATGGCTGCTGGGCGCCCCCCCCCTTCCTCGCAGAGCTGGTTAACACCCAGGGACAACCACCACCGGGAGCCACTTCACACGCAGGCAGGAGGCTCCCCATGCACCAGAGGACAGCTCCTGAGCCACCAACGGCCCCCACTGCTCAGGGAAGCGTTCAATCAGAGCCCTGCCTGGAGCTGCTGGGGAGAGTAGGGCCAGAACCGGAGGTGAGAGACCAGCCCACCCGCAGGGAGATGGCGCGGGGCGCAGGGGCAAAGGAAGATGCACTGAGCTGACTCAGGTTGGGGGCAACGGGTGAGCTGGGGGAGTGGCTCAGCCCCACGGCTGAGTGGGATGGAGGACCGAGCCCACGTCACAGCAGCGGGCGACGCTGTACAGCCGATGCGCCCGCACACGAGCACGAGCAGCCCACACGGGACGCGGTCCCTGGGCCAAGGGGCTGCGCATCGCTGCTCGGGAGAGACGGCTGGCCGGTGGGCCTGCACACCCTGGAACCGGGCTGGGGCGGTTCCCCCGCAAGGACGGCAGCTCCAGAAGGTCAGGGGGCACAGCCAGCTTTGAAGCCTCTCGGATTTGCGAGAGTTTGAGAGATTTCTGGCCACAATTAATACCAGGAGCGGCGTTTACCCACGGAAATAGGGTTTTATTTTCCTGAGCCTCGGTCCCTATTCCGAGTCCCAAAGGAAAGAATTCACACCGATCAAAAAAGAGGTTTATCAACAGAAAGTTCAATCTCATTTCCCGTCAAGCCTGGACATTTATAAAAGTAGCTGGTTTTTAGGTTTTCCAAGACAGAGTTTCAGCAGCAGTGATTGTTCAGGATCCAGAAGCAGAGGGGAGGGGCTGGGGCGTCGGGGTAAAGTCCAGGGGGGCAGGGGTTGGCTTCCAGACACTCCACCGGCAAAGGCTGCGGGGGCGGGGGGAGAGGGGTGCGGGGGTGGGGCTCAGCGCTCCTCAGGATTCTGAGGCAACAACAGGGGGCAAGGACAGTGGGGGAGGGACCTGGCCGAGCTCAGAGCACCCGATGCCCCTGGCAAGGCTGGTGCCCCCATGTTCCTTCTTCCAGCAGGCACCCAGGCCCAGCACCGAGGGTGGAAGCTGAGCAGGGACCACACTGGCCTTCGGGGTATGCACAGCCAGATGGGGCCCACAGAGTCTGGGGGGACGCAGGCCGGGACAGCCTCTTGCAGTCCAGAGTCGCTGCATCCCGGGTGGCACAAAGGAAGACCCCCCCCCGCCCAGGGCTGCATCAGGGTCTTGCAGTCGCTCCCCACCCCCACCCCACCCCCATCGCTGTGAACACGGCAGAGATGCCGCTCCGCCCACCAGCGCAGCCTCAGAGGATGGGGTTCAGCACATCAAAGACACCAGCAGAGACACAGCCAGGACCACCAAGACGTCACCTCGTTTTCCTCGAACCCTGGGATGTTCTCTGCAGGACTGACGAGGCCGACGGTGCAGCTAAGCAGGGACTAGGGGCTCCAGTCTGCCGGTCTGGCTCCCTCTGTGTCCTGCTTCCAACAGGACGCTGTTGCCTCGGTCTCTGTCCTGCTCTGCCCTGCTCACTGCAGGGCAGCGGGAGTATCCAGGGCGCTGGCAGTGGACGTGCAGGCATGATGGGGCCACTGCTCAGGCCGGTGCTGCTGTGGCTCTCCCCATGCCTGGGTGGAGGCTCCCGGCTCACTGCGCAGGTGGGCGCAAGGCCTCAGGAGCAAACGCAAGGGAGGGAGAAGCCGGATGACCATCCCCCGCCAGCCCGGGGTTTCCTTGCGTGGGGACCTCATTCTGCAGGGGCCCCAAGAAAGCCCCAAGATCCAGGGGATATGGGGACAGAGGGAGGGTTTTCCTTCCCTCCAGTGGTGAGACAGGGAAGCAGCCAGCCGCCGGCCCGCCTCCGAGGGCAGAGCCTTTGTGAGGGCTCCCCAACTCGGGCCAGTTTGCCCCCAGCCTCCCAGGCGTCTCAGAGCCCCTCCACACGGCAGCCTGGCCCCCGGCCTCCAGAGACCTCAACCCAGCCCACCCACCAAGGGTGAGGACCAGGCGCGAGGCCAGAGCCACGTAACCTCCCGCACTAAAAAGTTCCCTGGAGGCTTCATCTGGACGCCAAGAAGAACAACCCAAAATGACGGCAACATTCCGCCGTGGGGACATCCTCGAGGGGCCGTTTTCTGCCCTGCGGGTGAGTGGCCCCTGCACCGTTAAACAAAAAGCACATACATTACGAATTGAAAATATTGACTTATGTTTGAATTTTTTGGCCATGCCGGCGGCATGTGGAAGTTCCCAGGCCAGGGATCGAACCTGAGCCACTGCAGTGACAATGCCAGAGCCTTACCTGCTGAGCGACAGGACGTTGGAACGGTGGGCATTTTATCAAACATCTTAATGAAAGTGTTCCTGTGGCCATTCAGGCACAAGTTCGGGTCTGAACCAGTGTCACCGAAAGGGGCAGCTCACGAGGACACCAGGTCAGACGGGGTGCCGCCTGATCCATGTCTGCTGCTGCCAACGTTGCCACCCTGATCAAAATAGCATTTCGTCAATGTGATATGCGTATCAGAGCCAAATGTAATTTCTTATGTAAATAAGGCACAATTCCGAAATATGAACTGTGGAAACAGAGCTTCTCTTAAGGTAAATTCCATATGGCCATTTATGCCGCTTATAAAACCCCAATCACGGACGTGCCGAAGCTTTGCTGATACGCAAGCGCTGGCTGTTGAGTGACAGCCGCATCGTGAGCCCAAGCTGACCACCAGCCTGTTGGGTAATTACCGTCGTGACTGGAGCTGGAAGGTGTGAATCCGCGTTTTCTCCTTCTCGCTGCAGAGCTGAGTACATTGTACCCAATGCGCCCTGAGAATAGCCCTTGGAACGGCTGCCGCGAATTCCCTTAAATGAGATGCAGGAAGATCTCATTATAACAGACCCCTCTGCCATGCCCCAGGTTTCATCAAATGTCCGGGTAGCTCAGCTCTGCGCAAACATGGCACAGTCTGTCATCCCAGCCAGTTTAGACCAGAAGCAGTGTGGATCTCTGTCCACTGGAAGTGAATGGTTAGACGTGGCCTTGGGGCTGAGCAGGCCGGTTCAGTCCCGCATCAATGGCCTCCCAGCCTCGCCCTCCTCACAGCAGGCCAGGTGGGTCCTGGCTTCCCCAAGGTCAGAGAATCAGGGTGCCTGGCAGGAAGGTGCAGTTTCACACGTGCCCTCACCATAGCTCTGGGCCCTGAGGAGCCAGGTAGGGGAGCAGCCAACACCCATGCGGACTCAAGGGAATGAGTGAGTGTGCAGATGGAACAATTCCATGAGAATCTGCTTTGCAGGATCTGTAAAAATAGATCAGTTGCTGGAATTCCCCAGTGGCCTAGCAGTCAAGGGTCCAGCATGTCACTGCTGTGGCTGGGGTCACTGCTGTGGCACAGGTTCGATCCCTGGCCCAGGAACTTATGCATACCTTGGGTGCAGCCAAAAATTAAAGAAAAAAAATAAAAAGATCAGTTGCATGAATATAATTGCCCAAAGTCTCCTAGATCTTTTGTATTTCTGAGTTCAGTTGTAATGTCTCCTCTTTTCATTTCTGATTTTATTTACTTGAATCTTCTCTCCTTTTTTCTTAGTCTATCTAAAGGTGTCAATTCTGTTTATCTTTTCAAATAGATAGCTCTTACTTTTGCTTATCTTTCTTACTGTTTTTCTGGTCTTTATCTTGTTTATTTCTGCTCTGAGGTTGATCTCTTTCCTCTGATAAATTTGGGCTTTGTTTGTTCTTCCTTTTCCAGCTCTTTGAAGGATAGAGTGAGGTTGTTTATTTCTGGTCTTTCTTTCTCCCTAAGGCAGACATTTATCACCATAAACTTCCCCTTTGGAATTGCTTTTGCCGCATCCCCTAAGTTTTAGAATGTGGTGTTTTCTTTTTTGTTTTTGCAAGATATTTTTGATTTCTCTTTTGATTTATTTTTTGGCCAATTGGTTTGTTCAGGACTATGTTGTTTAGCCCACATATTTGTGAATTTTCCTGTTTTCCTCCTAGAATCACGTCTCGTTTCACACTGTGTGGTTGCAGGTGGTGTGGTTTCAGTCTCTTACACTTGCTGAGACTTGCCATGAGACCTAACCTGTGATCTATTTGGAGAGCCCTCCATGTGCATCTGGGAAGAGTGTATGTCCTGCTGCTGCTCAGTGGATGGTCTGTATACGTCTGTTAGGTCCATCTGGTCTAGGATGTTGTCCACTGTGCCCCTGTTGACATGTAAGTGCATCCATCCACTGTCTGGATGATCTATCCATTGCTGAAAATGGGGTTCTGAAGTCCCTAATGTTATTGTATCATTGTCTGCTTCTCCCTTCAGCTCTGTTAGTATTTGCTCTACATATATGTGTGCTGTCATTTTGAGTACCTATATATTTACAATTGTTCTATCATCTCGATGAATTTGCTCCTTTGTCATTATAGAATGACCATCTCTGTCTGTTATACAGTTTCTGACGTAAAGTCCATTTTATCTGATATAAGTTTAGCTACTCCTCTTCTCTTTTGATTTCCACTTTGTCCATCCACTCACAGCCTATGAGTGTCCTTACAGCTGAAGTGAGTCTCCTGCAGCATGTAGCTGGGTCTTGTTTTTTAACCTTCCAGTCACTCTATGCCGAAAGACTGGAGAATTTAAATCATTCCCATTTAGAGTAATTACTGACAGGTAAGGACTCACTGATGCCATCTTATTCATTGTTTTCTGGTTATTTTGTAGTTCCCTTGTTCTGCTCCTCCTCTTCTGCTGCCTTTCCTTGCAGATTGGTGTTTTTCATGGTTCTATACCTTGCTTCCCTTCTCTTTATCTTTTGTTTATCTATTGTAGGTTTTTGCTTTGTGGTTACCATAAGAGCAGCTTCATTTTAAAATGTTATAACATTTATATAACTTGTGTGCATGACACTGATTTTATTTTTTATTTTTTATTTTTTTGTCTTTTTGCCATTTCTTGGGCCGCTCCCGTGGCAAATGGAGGTTCCCACACTAGGGGTCTAATCGGAGCTGTAGCTGCCAGCCTACGCCAGAGCCACAGCAATGCGGGATCCAAGCCGCATCTGTGATCTATACCACAGCTCATGGCAATGCCAGATCGTGAACCCACTGAGCAAGGGCAGGGATCGAACCCGCAACCTCATGGCTCCTGGCCGGATTCGTTAACCACTGTGCCACGACGGGAACTCCAACATGACACTGATTTTTAAAAAGCAATGCCAGAGTTCCCATCGTGGTCCAGTGGAAACAAATCTGACTAGCATCCATGAGGTTGCCGATTTGATCCCTGGCCTTGCTCAGTGGGTTAGAATCAGGCGTTGCCACAAGCTGTGGTGTAGGTCGCAGATGTGGCCAGGACCTGATGTTGCTGTGGCTGTGGTGTAGGCCGGCAGCTGTAGCTCCGATTCGATCCCTAGCCTGGGAACCTCCATATGCTGTGGGTGCGCCCTAAAAATAAAAAGCAAAAAATAAAATTAAATAAATAAAAAGCTATGCCTCTTGGCTTCTCTACTATATGAGATTAAGTCCAATGAACATGGTTCTGAATGGAAAAATCACAGCACGTGAGTTTTTAGTTTAGTTGTTTTAAATAGCTTTGCTGAGATATAATTGACATACCATAAACTGCACGTGAAGTATACAGTTTAATGTTTTCACATGTGCATACATCCATGAACCATCACTGCAGTCACAATAACAAACAAAAGCGACCCCCCCAAAGCTCGCTCCTGCCCTTCTGTGATCCCCCTCCCACCCTCTCCAATCTTTCAGTGTAGCTCTGCTTGTCTGCTCTCTATAGATTAGCCTATAAATGGAATCAATCCTACAGAATGTACTCATTTGGGGGCGGGAGGGGTTTTGCCTTCAACTCAGCATAATCATTTTGCAATTCAACCGTGATGGTGCAGCTATTAATAGTCGGTTCATTTTTCATGCTAAGTAGCATTCCATTGTATAAATACACCACAACAAATGTCCCCAGTCCCCCGTGGTGGTGCATTTGCATTGTTTCCAGATTTTTGACTATTACAGAAAAAGCTACTGTGAGTATTTGTGTAACAGTCTCCATACAGACATATGCTTCTATTTCTCTTGGGTAGGAAGGTAGACCTGAAATGGCTGAGTCCCATAATAGGTGAGTGTTTATGGTCTTGAGAAGCAGATGGACCACTCTCTCCTGCATGGGGGGCTCCAGTTGCTCCAGTATAGCACTCTTTTTATTTAGTTCTTCTTTAATACTTGTCAGTGGTGGCGTGATTACCGCGTCTAGGTACTGCACATCTTTGGTCAGATTTATATCCAAAGGTTTCATACTCTGATGTTATCATAAACGGCAATTTTTAAAAATATTCATCTCTGATTGTTGCTATACAGATATGCAGAAATACAAAATATACAAGAAATATAGAAACACGCTGATTTTGCACACGGGCCAGTCTCCCCCCATAAAGTCATTTATTAGTTACAGAAAATGTATAGATTCCAAGGGATTTTCTGTGTAGGCGGTCATGTCATCAGAGAAGAGTTGACTTTTCTGTCTTTCTCTTGCCTCACTGTCGAACCTCTGGTTCACACTTTCGCAGCAGGGGTGAGGATAGATGTTCTCAGGCAGAGTGTTTTCGGTTTTTCACATTAAATGGGATGTAATCTGTAGGTTTCTGGAGCTTCCCTCTACCCCGTTGAGGAATTTCCTATTTATTCCCAGTGTGCTGAGGCTTTTAATTAGAGATGGTGTTGGGGGTTTAACACTTTTTAATGAATTTAGTTTATCTCCTCTGCCGGCACATTGGCTGCAACTTTTTGCGGTACCATTTCGGTCATTCGTTCAGGGCAGACATCTTGAACCTCTCCTGGTCTGCTTTCAAGAGGTGTTATCCCGCCTCACACGCCGGTAAGTGCCGTTCTGATCACACTCCACAGACGAGAAGACCCAGGCTTAGAGGTTTTGTACGAAGTTTCAGAGCCTGGAGATCTGTAGTTATTGCTAACGTTCTCGCATCACTTATTTTAAAAGTGCTTTTCTTCCTCCTCTCAAACGCTGCTCTGCTCTGAGGCCAGGGAAAGACTCATCTCCAGCTTCTTGTTCTGTTTAAGTCTTATTTTCACACTTCACTGTTGAATAGATCAGGAATTTATTTTCGTGCATAGGGTGACACCAAGATCTAACTTTTTTTGGTAAAAATATAGCCAGGTTCCAGCACCATATGCATGCAGGTGATACTGCATATTTACACAATTTACCCTGTTTTGATGATTGGCACACGAAGCATTCTGACCTCTGCCGGATCACAGCCCTTCCTGTTTCTCTACTTTCCAGTGAACGTCTCCGCCACGTTCATCGTTTCACCCCAGATGGTTTTCATTTTTTCCCTCCCTGGAACTTGGAGTTTGCCCAGAACGGCGTATACACATGTCCCTCTTACACATTTTTCTCAGTTTTCCTATTCAAGAGCCCGGCACGTCTCCCTCTGAATTTCACTTACACATCTAAGTAAAGAGATGAAAGGTTTACTTCAGCAGCTCGTATTTTTCTCATCTGTGCAGACTGTTTTTTCCGCTATTATACATGGGATTTTCCCCTTTGCATTTCTAACTGGCGATGGCTGGTAGACAAGGAAGTTATTAATTTTCTACTTTTAATAGAATGGCATAATTTTTAATACCATCTGAATATTTTCCAGTGAGTCCCCTGTCTTCTAGGGGGAAATGATATCACCTGCAAATAGTTTGACCGTGGATCTTCCTCCCCATCTATATCTCCCACTTTTCCATCTGGCCTGCTGCACCGGCTAAAACTCCCAGGCCGACAGCCACGACCGGAGACATACGGGCCCTTCCTGCTCTGGATGTGAAGGCTTCCGGGACTTCCCTGCTGGAAAGGGAGGCAGTTATTTAATATCAGTCTGACTTGAGCAAGGAAGTACCTTCCCTGAGACGTACACCGGGGCTCTGGAGTCTGACTTTATCAAGGGCATTTTCAAGCACCTACTCACTCTCTTATAGAAAACATTTTTTTTTTTCACCGTTGGGATGATATCTCATTTTTTTCAGTTTTCTAACTGAAATGCCAGTCTTCACCTGAGGTTAAAATGTTTTAAGTTGTGATAGGATAACCTTTTAATATACTGCTCTGGGTTGTTTCTAGTTTTAATTTGGGATTTGACATTCATTCTTTGATTATTGAGTATGTTTTTTCAGATTTTGCTTCCATCACTGCATATATCTCCTTTATTTTTTATTTTTATTGTTTTTTATTTTTTGTCTTTCTAGGGCCACACTTGCAGCATGTGGAGGTTCCCAGGCTAGGGGCTGAATCGGAGCTGTCATCGCCAGCCTGCACCACAGCCACAGCAATGCCAGAGCTGAGCCTCATCTGCAACCTGCACCACAGCTCACGGCAATGTGGGATCCTTAACCCGTGGAGCGAGGCCAGGGATCGAACCTGTGTCCTCACGGAGGCTAGTTAGACTCGTTTCTGCTGCGCCACGATGGGCACTGCCTGTGCGTCTCCTTCGATGAACGGGCGAACGTCCCAGCTTTTACTGCACTTAGGACAGAACGCGTAATGGGACTGGTCAGCTCCCTGAGACTTTTCAAGAATGTTCTTGTGTATAATCTGGGCCTAGAGTGTGCGTAGAGTTGATTATGCAATAAATTTTTAAATCAATTTTATCAATAGTTAATTTTTCAAGGCCTTTGTTTTTTATTATACTTCTGGGGAAAACTGTCTTTTTCCGATAAGCTCCACACGTATTAAATTTAATACCACGTTCTTCTGCTTGACATTCATGTTTCCAAAAAAAGAAAAAGCTTCTTGAACTCTGTTAACACACCGTCTCCCTCATTTCCAGTTTTATCCTCTTTCTTTTTCCTGTAATAAAATGAGTTTTTAAGTCATAGAAATATTGGATTTGTGTTTTGTTTCAGGTTTTAATGTTTCTCTGGGTCACTCTGCTGTACAGGAGGAAAGTGACAGAACACGGTCAACCAATGATAATGGAAAAAAATAATCATCTTTAGAAACCCTAGAAAACAAAAAAGAAAATAATCTCCTTACTTAGACACTTTACTTGTCTCCACATGGATGAAATAACATCCGTATGAATAAAAAAGTTCTAATGTTTCTAAATGATTAAATTCTACCTTGACCTTTATTCATCTATTCTTGCCAAATTCTTAGATTCATATTTGTGGCTTTTTTTTTTTTTACTGACTTCTAAGTTCAATGCTTCTAAGCTATATACCAAATATAAACCAGTGATTTTTATAAAATTAAAAATGTAAGAGCCCAACGAGTGAAAACAGTGTGATGCCATGACAGCAGTTTTGAAAACAGCATTTAAACCTTGGCTTTGAAGACCACAGTCAATCCATGTTGTGGTATTTCCTTTGGTTCCACACAGTGAGAAGCTGTTCTTTTCTGGCGATCTACTCTAATCTTCTCCCTGCAATTCAGTGAAACCTGAAAGGGAGGAATAGTTTCTGACCATGAGATTAAAAGCTCGGAATATCCGATCATAACAGCTGCCATCTTTGCCATATCTAATGACGAACTTTTCAAAATTCCAGGTGTTATCAAGGTGCTTTATAAGCATTTCCTTATTTAATTTGATTTGCCTCTCAGCCCCGAGGGTGGGCTTTTTACTGCTCCTCTTCAATAAGAAAGTGAGACTCAGATGCCAAGCGGCGTGTCTAGGCTCTGCCGTCAGGAGCGGGTTCAAATCTGAGTCTGGTGAAAAAGCTCTCTCTCTCTCTCATCACCTCCCACGCCAGCCCAAGGATATGGAGGTTCCAAAGCTGGTTATTTTTTGTCTCCTTCATTTCTCTACAACCCAGTAAGTTTTCTTCCATCTCCCCCCCCCCCCCGCTTATTTGAGGCACGTTCCTTGTGTGTCTCACATGTTCTGAGGTTTGGCACAGACCGTGTCACGGCTGTGACAACGGATGCAGGGGGGCCTGGGCGCAGCCCCCACACACCCAAGCCCTGCATCTGAGGGGGACGTTCTGAACATCACGGGTCCCCTCGGAGGGTGACATGGTCGGTGTCCACTGGGACAGCCCTCGGCCAGGGGGGCAGAGCTGGCCAGCGACCCCCCACACACACACAGGGGACCCCAATGCCGTGCACCCCAGCTGCCCACATCTCACTCCAGGATGGTGGATTCTATGTGTCTACTTGACTGGGCTGCAGGTGCCCAGATATTTGGCTGAGTATTATTTCTGGTGTGTCTGAGAGGAGGATGTTTCTGGAAGAGGCTGGACTGTGTGAGGCAGACGGTGCTCCCCAGTGTTGGGGGGGGAACGCTCCGGCCCCTGAGAGCCTGCTTGGAACAAAGGCCTGGAGCGAGGGGAGCCCGACTGACCTGCGACGTTGCTCTCCTGCCCTGAGACTGGGATTCACACCAGCAGCCTCCCTGCTCTTGGGGACACCACCAGCTTTTGGGGGGGCTCAGCCTGCAGACAGGGGATGGTGAGACTTCCCAGCAGCCGTAATCACAGGAGCCACTTTCTTATAATAATCCCTTTGGATAGACAGAGATAGATAGATAGACAGGGATAGATAGACAGACAGACAGACCTCCTACTGGCTCTGTTTCTCTGACCATCCCTGATCAACGCCCCCCCCCCCGCCCCCATCTCAGGACCATGCCTGGGAAAAACCGCTCTTAGCCGAGCCCTTGTCCCAGGGTTTGGGTTTGAGGAGCCCATGCTGAGACAGCGCCCACGACCTTAACCTTCCTTTACCCACACGAAACGGGCTCTTTATTTTGCCTCATGTTTTTGACCTTGAAATCCTCATTGTCTGACACTAACGATACTGCACACACTGGCCTTTAGAGAGAAAAAGGCTTACAAAGAAAGCCGTGGTCTTTCAAAACCCTTCTCTATTTTTTTCCTCCCATAACCTCGCGAGTTGACCTTAGTTCTGTAGCCTCTCCCGTGAACGCACCCCCCCGTGAGCCCACCTCCCCCGTGACGCGCCCCCGTGTTGGTCACGCTGGTCAGCGGGCTCGTCCGGCTCCCGAGGTCTCATCCGCGCTTTCTTCTCCGGAACCATTTCTACCGCTTTACCGACTTTGCGTTTCTATTTTGCATTTTTGCTGTGATCTATCTTAATGCTGCCAGGAGTGAAGGGACAGGGCATCCCAGGCCGTGTGTGGTCCTGCCCCTCACCGTAAATGTCCCCATAGGGAGGTCCTGCGTTAGGGGCGCCACCACAGGTGAAGACGCGGGGACGGGCACGTGTGCGGCGCGTGAAAGGGGACTTGGAGGCCTTGAAAAATGGAGTGTCCTTCTGGCTTTTCTGCTGAAATAAGGCAACTCCTGAGGGGAGGCTGGACACAAAACAGCAGCTGAGGAGAGCATGAACCCCAGTGCCTCTGGGGTCCTGGAGGCGGGCGGGGCGACCTGAGAGCAGAGCCGGCGGAGCGACCCAATGCATCTCCAGCCACCCTGAGCCCTCGGGTGCGGCAGGGGTGGGCCGCCTGAGGAGCCCCTGGAGGAAGACGGGGCACCGGAGATGAAGGCTGGGTTCCTGGGAAAGAGACAGAGCCCGGGGGTAACCACAAGCTCTGAGTGGGGTTCGGAGGAGAGAGCTGGGGAGACTGGACGGGGCGCTCAGAGGGTGTGTTTGTAGGGACACTTCAAGGGTGCGGGGCAGGGGCGATGGTGGCTTTCTGTGGCCACTTGCCTGGGCCACAGAATGGCCTTAAACACCGCTAGCGGTTCTCTGGGCAGGTCGGCGAGGCTGTTTCTGGATGAGGAGTCCTCCCCGCAGGGGTGGGCTTCACCCCCTGCGCTGAAGGTTTGAGAACAAAAAGGCCGACCCTCTGAAGGAGAGGAGGGACCTGCCCTGCTTCTGGGACGCTTTTCCTGCCGTTGGAGTTGAGCTGCAATGCGGGCTCGTCCCAGGTCTCAAGTCTGCAGACATGCTGCTCGGAGGTAAGATTCACCGGTGGTCCAACCTTCAGACCCAGACGGAGACTAAACCACTGTTCCCTTGACCCCTCACTTTGCATCACATCTTGCAACTTGTCAGCCTCCCCAGGCATGTGAGCCAATTCATTATAAAAAACGCACACACAGGGGAGTTCCCGACACAGCAGAAACGAATCTGACTAGGGATCCATGAGGATCCCTGGCCTCGATCCCTGGCCTCGTCCAGTGGGTTAAGGATCCAGCATTACCGTGAGCTGTGGTATAGGTGGCAGACGTGCCTCGGATCCCGAGTTGCTGTGGCCGTGGTGTAGCCCAGCAGCTGTAGCTCCGATTCAACCCCTAGCCTGGGAACCTCCATATGCCGTGGGTGCTGCCCTACAAAAGACAAAATAAATAAATAAAATAAAAAGATAAAAAATGCACACAGATGCAGAGAGACATCCTGTCGCTTCTGTTTCTCTGGAAGGCCCTGACTAACATGGGGGTGGATATCGTGAGAAATGGAAGGTTCCAGAAAAGCCAAGTTTGGTGGACACATGATGGAGGCAGCAAAGGCATTGGGTTGGGTGAGAGGGTGTTAACACATGGAGACAGTGTGACAGTGTGACAGGCGCGTTAGTGGGGGTAGGGGATTCCGAGGAGCTGGGTTCTAGCAGGCGAGGTGGTCTGGGAGGCCCACTGAGAAGCAAGGAGACCAGAGGTCTCTCTGACCTGTGATGGGAGCTGGGCGGGGACGCAATGACCGCCACGGCCGCCAGGGGTCAGCGAGAGCAGGCAGAGAACAGGAACAAGCCAGGGGCATTGGGAGCAGCCCGGGGGAGGGGTTGGGGAAGGGGAGGGTGGGACCCAAGTCAGATCTGGGGTGAGCCCAGGAGGGGCAGTTTGGGGACACTTGCCAAGAAAGTTTGTGCTCTTCCTGACGGTGAATTTGCGACCCATTCTTTAAGTTTCCAATTCTATTAAGATGTAACGTCTATGAAATGTCTATTAAATGCTCACACATTTTAATAGGATAGTAATAGCAGCTAATTGCATGTTTATACATAGATTTCTATGAGGAGATCGGCAGCAGCATATCTGTCAAATGACGTCTTTGAAAAACAAAATTTATACCCTTAAAACTGCTTTTGCACTTCCGTTATCAAATCCTGCTTTATTCACCCTTCTTTATTTCCTATAAGCCTTTCTTGTGCTGAACACAAGAAATCAAAGGTGTTTTAATAAAATTTATTTTGAGGCCCCGCATTTCATTATGTGAAAATGGGTTTCTAGCTGCCCCTTCTAATTAAAGAAATGGCACTATTAAGTGGATGTCTTTTGAGCAAATCCAACTATCTTACCTGTGGCTAACCTCACATAGAAAC
The DNA here is from genome assembly GCF_016906955.1 of Phacochoerus africanus. NCBI lineage: Eukaryota > Metazoa > Chordata > Mammalia > Artiodactyla > Suidae > Phacochoerus > Phacochoerus africanus. Next base: position 140,429,758 of record NC_062558.1, read on the forward strand.
AACCAGAAATATTGTTCTATACAAAAGTTGATAGTTCACAATCATTCAGATGCCAATTATGCACCTGTTTGGCTCATTTCTTGTAATTTTATGTAGCATTAGATTTGCTGTTCCTAGTTTACAACCTATTAAACCTGATAAAATTGAAATATGAGCTCCCTGGGTCATAAATGAACATAAGCTGCTCTCAGACAAATGAAAGGCTCAGAAGAGAAATATTTACTGCTCCTGAGTAAGACCTTTGCAGGATGCTGCTCGAGCTGTGGTCGTGCCGCCTGAAGCTCCGTGTCAGCCGCATGTTCTGAGAAAGGCTCCTAACGGTGGGTCATGGGCAGTTTCCCCCCAGCCTCGGAGGACAGGCAACAGCCGGAGACCTCAGCACCAGCAGGCCGGGGACGCAGTCGGTGTCCTCTGAGAGGCAGGAAGAGAAACGCTGAACGAAGCGTCTCCAGCCCAGAGGCTTCTGGGCCCCGAGCTGCTTCCTCTTCACTCATTCAGGGGCGCGAGGCATCCCCCTTACAGAAAAGTGGGACCCTGACGAAGGGTA